>NC_138134.1:26345662-27029727 GCF_964188305.1 Podarcis bocagei | reverse complement strand
TCGAGCAATATGTGTACTGTTCATGCTCGTGAACCATTTTGCCTCAAACTCTGCATGTTCTTGGATTCAGAGTGAAACTATTTATATGGCCATCTATGGCAGGAATCCATATCATGAATTTATTTGATAGCTTCACTTGTTTTGCAAACCATCTCATACTTTCTATTGCAAATCCCGTAGAGCTTAATAGATCTTATCACTGTTTCACTGTGATGGTAGCTTGATACCCCGTATCAATTCCGTCCTCACATTCTGAATGGTATCAGTTGGAATGGGGATTTCTCTTCCACCCATCTGTTTCCTCTCTTTGCCTTCATCATTAACCCTTTCTGCTGCAGAAGGGAGACTTTATCCTAGACTACAGAACTTTGAGGTGCCAGAATGCAGGTTAGGCCAGGAAGCCGAGGGAGAGATTTAATTAATGAAGTTGTTAATCTTACACAAAAGTGTGTGTGTGTGTGTGTGGGGGGGGAATTTCAGGAAGCACAATGTAAACCAGGGGTTGGCAACTTAAGGCGCGGGAGCTGGATCCGGCCAGATCGCCTTCTCAGTCTGGCCTGCAGGCGGTCCGGGAATCAGCGTGTTTTTACATGAGTAGAATGTGTCCTTTTATTTAAAATGCATCTCTGGGTTATTTGTGGGGCATAGGAATTCATTCACTTCCTCCCCCCAAAATATAGTCCGGCCCACCACCTGGTCTGAGGGATGGTGGACCGCCCACAGCTGAAAAAGGTTGCTGACCCCTGATGTAAACTCTCATTCATTAAAGGGGGAGTGGGGAGAGAGAGAAATGGTGAAGGCTTCATCAAACCCATTTATAGTAAAAAATAATAATAGTATTGTCCTGCAAATACAACCAGTAACATGACTGCAGTGGCCTATTTCCCAGGGAAGATGAAGACTATGGAACATAGTGCAGCAGAGACGCAGCAAACCTTTCCCAGGCATATACTGTGAATTCAGAGAAATGCCAAGCGAAACCACTTGTTTTTTTGGGTTGGTAACCTCTTCAGACACCTCCTTCCCTTTGGCTTTATATGGCTCTGCACTCTTTCTAGATTTCATGGCACCACCATTTCTCATTCTGTAGTACTGAGTAGAACTCTCATTCATTTATGCCACCTGCGAGTGAAATTCTTTTGGCTTAAGCACCTAAGACAAATCACCCATGCTGTATCTGAATAGCAGTAATTCATTCTCCTGCTTGCCTTTGGAAGTTTGTCTCTTTAGAGTTTATTTCCAGAGACTGGTCCCCAGGGAGTGAATTTCCCAGATGCTCAGGGAGACAGGTGGAGGAAGGAGAAGAAGACAGGAACTTTAAAAAAAAGTTAAAGGGCAGGTTTCAATAGTAGTAGTAGTAAGTAATGATGCAGTTGTAGTAATATTTTCCAAGGAGCCACAAGTTTTTATATTGGTTTTCCCCTCTATTGAAAACAGTTTGGGGAAAAGAAAGAAGGATTTATTTACTATTCTCAAGATCATACTAGCTGGATAAAGGCATTGTTAAAACCGTTGTATTAACGAGAACATCTTTTTCACGTGTGCAATACACATTCTTTTAAAAGGACGGAATTTCAATTTCCCCCAGAAATCACTTTTTAATGGTGTTCTTGCCACTCACATCTATCCAGGCTCTCATTTTGATGCAGTGCTAGGGGAATAAAATCTGCCTGTCTTTTAAATGCACAATTTTGGAGCTCCCAGGAATGGCTGTGACAAAATTCATACTGACTTCAATGAGATCAAGATCAGAATATCAGTTTCCTTTCCTTTCCCCCTCCTCCTTTCTTCTTGAGTCTACATCTTATGCTTTTAAAATAAACGTTTCCTGGGGATTGTGATAATATAATCTTGTCTTTACTGCCAGAAACTTTAATGTTCATATTTACATGCGTTTCCCAGCATGCCTTTCCCAAGTGTATCTCATCGGCAAAGAATGCACACATAAACATTCCATTCTTTCCTGGAGCCTCCATGTAAAATGGAATACCCTCAACCTAAAACAACAGCTGTCCAACTGCCACCATCTCAATGGAATTCATTAATTTGTTTTTCCCATCTACTTGCTTTCAGCATTATGCAGATTGACGGAATCGAGAATAGCTGAAAGGCTGTTGTTCAACGAAAGCTCGGGAATGTCAGATGCAATTTTGCCTGTTGGGTTTATGGGTGGAGAAAGTCAAGGTGGAACATTCATTCTTCCCTAACTGATCTTCGTTTACCTAACCTGTTAGGAATGTGAAAGAGAAAAAAACAAGAACACATTTAATAGTTTACTTTTTTCATCTCCCTGGCAGCTGCCTTCATCAAAAGCGGAAAAATCCATCACCTGGTTTGATGTGCTTATTGACCAGGAATCCATCTGCGTAGTATTACCTTAATGAACGCAGGTAACATTTAGATGCTTATTTATTTTTCTGTATGAAGGGAATAATAAAATAAGCCAGGAAATATTTTAATATCTAAGTTCTTTTGCAAAAGTACAAAGAATGGCTGTCTTTTTAAATAATACCATTTTTCAGATGTGATTAAGCTGTTATTTAAATAGGATCTATGCAATTTACTTGGGAAAAGGTAATATTTCTCCCCCACCAGCACCCCACCTATCTGTGTTTAAATGAAATACAAGTCATGAAGGAGTAATTCACCCAGAAGCATGAATATGCCACATCAAGTATAACTACAAGTGACTTATTCAGGAATCACAGACAACTTGGCTTGTGGGTTATTACATATGAATGCGACATAAAATCAACAACATTTAAATTATGCAGAAAGCTACAAAAATAGAGTCATCCCTGCAATTATTTCATATGTGAAATATGCTTCCTACCCTCGCTCATAACCATCTATAACAAAGCTTGTCAAAAATCTCATTTTAATAAGAAAATGTATATCAGTAGGTTTGCATAACCCCTATTAAGCAACATAGTAAAACAAATCTCCCACCATCTCTGCTTCCTAAAGCCTTTATATATCTGTTGCTGACATTTCAAAATGTAGTGCTAGATTGTTCTCTGAAATGTTTACAGCCTAAAATTGATTCCAAGTAATACATTTTTATTTTTTATTTTTCTTTCTTTCTTAGGCTTGTCTTTTGTTTGGGTAGAAGGCAAACAGAAAATGCTAAAATACTGACTATAGACTGGCTCACAGAGTTGCACACGGCTCATCTTCAGGGCTCCTGCACACCTGCCAATCCTGAAGAGCCGCAGTGTCCTTAAGCCTTATGTATTATGACGGGACCTGTTCAGGGGTATACTATCCTTTAAAGTGGGATTGCAGTTGTGGAAATATGCCACTTTCAACTCCTGCACCGCCCTGCCACCTTCTTTCAGAATGTATCAGACAACTTCTATTAGACTCGCAGACAAAGATTAATTCAAACACACTTTCATTTCCACTGCTTTTCACACAGAGAAATTGGATTTTGAGCTAGCCTGTATTTGTGAAGAGTCTCCAGTAACAACTTAGGGAAGATGCCATCCTCGAAGCGGGATTCCTCATACAGTGGTACCTCGGGTTACAAACGCTTTGGGTTACAAACGCTTCAGGTTACAGACTCCACTAACCCAGAAGTAGTACCTCGGGTTAAGAACTTTACCTCAAGATGAGAACAGAAATCATGCAGCGGCAGCGGGAGGCCCCATTAGCTAAAGTGGTACCCCAGGTTAAGAACAGTTTCAGGTTAAGAACGGACCTCCGGAATGAATTAAGTTCTTAACCAAAGGTACCACTGTAAAACATGAAGAAGAAAGCTTAAAGCATCAGGTTTGTAGCCCAGGGTGGGTCTTGGAGCAGTGGACTCGGGGAAACCAGAGAAGGTTTCAGCTTACGTCCCACAGATGAAAGGAGAGAAATGCAGAGAGTCTAGTTTCATTAGACCAGGCTTCCTCAAACTCGGCCCTCCAGATGTTTTGAGACTACAATTCCCATCATCCCTAACCACTGGTCTTGCGAGCTAGGGATCATGGGAGTTGTAGGCCAAAAACATCTGGAGGGCCAAGTTTGAGGAAGCTTGCATTGGACTCATCAGCCCAAGAGGAGCTTCATGGAAATAGCATAGGAATCTATTGCACACTGAACCAGATATTTGGTTCTTCTAGCTCAGTGAACCAGATCTTTGGTTCTTCTTCCCTGTGCTCAGTGGAGACTGTGTGACTCAGTGACTCTGTGTATGCTCTGAAGCTAGTTTAATCTTCTGTTCACTATGCTGTTATTTGTAAACAAGTTTAACTCAGAAAAGCTTTTATTTTTTTTCTGAAGAAGACTCGGTGTTATTAATTTACGCTGCATGTCAGACTCTTCCTGCTCATGAAACCCTGTTACCTCTTCTGCCTCTGATACCGCCTCCTCTCAGTCTGCTTCCTTTTCTCCCTCTCACCACACATCATCATCCCACCACCAATCTCCTGACTCTGAGCCTTCTTCCCTTGAGTGTACCCTTGTGAGTTCCTCAGCTGTTGCCTCCCACCACTTATCTGCATCCATCCAGTCCATGACACCCACAAAAACATAACAATATGTAAATAGTGATTAAAATGGTACTATCCACCCACGTGGGAGGAATCAGCAAGCTCTAGGGAACCCCAAAGTTTTGTAGAAGTACAACAAATCTTTAGGGACACTCTCCCCCAGGAAGAACTGCTCCATGTAAGATAGTGAGAACTGAGCATATCTAGTGGCCAAGGAATGCTGATTGTTGGTGTTGGGGGGCAGAAAACCAGGAAGCACTGCAGAGGAATATAATGGAATATGCTGGTGGACGGCAGGTGGTTTTTTTTAATAGCAAACTAGCTATGAAAAGGACCACTCCACATTGCACCACTTGGTTGCAAATTTCACTTGTTACTATTATGTTGGGGAACTCCTGTTAGGGAACTCTCAAACAAGCTTGGAAACATTCCTTGGAAAAGAGCCTGAGAATTGCATGAGCAACAGCCTCATAGCAACCATTTCCTGTGTTGTTGACATTTTCTGCTTTCACGACTGCTTCAAATAAGATAGTAAGAAGTAGTTTCTTTTTCTTAGGAAAAACGGATCCAGGAACAATCTGGTACTTTTCATTGCCTTTCTTATAATGTGTAGATGCTGTTTCTAAGGTCTGTCACTGCTGTTTTGATTGTGAATTGCAACCAATGCCATTACCATCACAACGTTTAATTCCCGAATTCAACATGTAGGCCAAACTCACTTCTCTTCATGTATGCCAGTAGCCCAAATAGCTTGATCACAGCTCTGTGATTTACGGCCTCAAAAAAATATTTGGCTTTCAGTAAGCAGCGCAATTCAATATTGATGAAGCGTCATATTTTCTCTGCATCAGAAGTTTGATTATGACACTGTTTGGTAAAATATTAACGGATGCAATAACACAGATATACGGCTCCAGTTCCTAAACCATTTACTCAATCCAAAGCCTACTTTCCCCGAAGCTAAAATCCAATGCATGCTGACTGGGAAGGAGGAAGCAAGCAAGAAAGGAAGGAAAGAGGAGTGTGCTGTCTAGAAGAAGATGTGGCTGGCTGGCTGGCAAACAAACAGGAGAACACCATTGTGGAACACTTTGTGGCAGGTTTCACTTATCATTGTTTAATTCAAAAATGAGGGTCAGGAGTCAAAGTGACCTGTTTATTAAGCATTCACCCTGATTTGTTTGTGGGGGGGGGGATTAGGCAACGTTGGCTATTTAATGAGCATTCGCTCTCATATGCTTGTGGGGAAGCTTAGAGGTTGTGGCCTCAATGCATGTGTCATAGGCGCCAACTCTATGGGGCTGAGGACACCTCAACCAAGTTGGGTGCAACCTGGTGCCTATGGCAGGTGCTATCTCACATTTTCTAATGCATTTCTCTGCGGTATCCCCTAATTGTAAAAAGTCTGATCTTTTGGGGAAGCGAGTTTGTAGTGCAAGACCTTCCAATCCACTATAAATGCACAACCTGAATCTGCTAGGATGTGACTGAATCCCATTGAAAACAGCGACAGTCTGGAAGCACCCAAAGAATGCATCTACAAGGCCTTGGTTACACCTGGTGGATTTCTTCCTCCTTCGAATGGCAAACCTCATATTCAACATCAGACATAGAAACACAGAAGAGTCCTGCTATTACTGTAACTAAGCCCAAGCACATGTAGTTATTGTAATCAATTATTCTTCCCCTGCTTGTCCCTCCTTTCCCTCTTCTGCATCCTCTGCTGTCCCCCTTGCATGTAGATTGTAAGTAATGGAACCTGTCCTCTGGCTGCTCCTAAGGTCTGTATTAAAATGTGGCACATTTGAAGATACTTATAGAAGGGAAAAGTTGGTTTCTCCTGATCTGGGTATATGGAAAATCACTTCACCACTTATGAAAACTTTGAAGCAGGCTAATCCTGTCTCTTCCCATAAAATCAAATCCCTTACATTATAATGTAGATTAAATGCAGCTCTCTTATTACTGACACAAGTGGGGAATTCCAGGGGAGGGGAAAATACTCTATTCCATATTCTTAAAAATTCCGAAGGTGTAGCTTTTCCCTTTCATGGTCTTAATTGTTCCTTCTTGGTGATTTATACTACTCATAATGGGATCACATTTCTATGGAACTGCCAGATTCTAGTTTTGTCATGATGCAACCAAAGCATCAACAAGAGCAGGAGAGCCACCTGCCCCACAACGTCTCTCACCTGAACCTGCCCACCTGAACCTGCCCAATTGTAGGGCCAGGCCCTATGCACACTTTCCTTGAGATAAGCCTCACTGAAATCAGCACTCAAAAATGTATAGTATCAGTCTGTACGTGTGGTTTCCTCGAGAAATGCTTAGACTCCATTTTGCCACAATAGGCTGAAGGGTATCGATAGAAGGGAATAAAACAACAACAACTCAAGAGAAGAGCTGTGAGCCAAAAATTCTGTGAAGAGGCATCTGGGGTCAGTCGCTTACCCGTATCCACATTACACAACCCTGTAGCAGTTCGGCGTCCCAACCGCTGATGGCACTAAGGTTAGCATCTCATCCCATCTCAAGGGATAATATTGGCACAAAAAGTGGAACAGTGGGGTATTTCTAAATGGGACTTTCACAGCTGTTACACGAATATCCAGGCATATAATATATGGATTCATTTATACCAGCCTTTGCCACCCTGCTGCCTTTCAGTTGTTTTGGACTACAACTCCCGTTGGCCCCAGATAGCATAGTCATTGTCCTGAACCCCTGGTCTACCTGGCAGCAAGTCAGTATGCCAGTCCAAGGTCAATCCATGTGTCCAAAGTCCAAACGAAGCACAGTCCCGCAGAGATCCTGGAACCGAACAGAGATGTTGGAGCTGAGCTCCATCTGGCCAGCTAGGGAGCTGGGCTGTGGGACCTTGCCTGCCTCAGTCTCCTGGAGTGTCCTGTCCACTGCTCCCTATGCCTCAGAGCCTGCTGTGCTCATGGAGACAGTGTGGAAATGTTGTGGATAGTAGGAGAGGATATATTGATTAAATATTATCCTTCCTCACTCACGCTAGTGAGCTTGTAGCAGAGCACATTCCCTTGCACATAGCAGGAAGCTAGCTCATAGATTTGTTAGAACCATTTGAGTTAAGCAATCGAGTCTGGATTGTCCAGATTGGATTGTTCCTGGTAAATCCCTTTTAGTTCCCTCTTAAAAGCAATAATCACACAACAGTCTTCTTTAAAAAGTAATGATGAGATTTACTTACATTCAGTTTACAGTATGATCCTGAAGGCAGACTTTAGCTTGTAGTTATAGTTACGGAGAAAAGTGTGGGTTCATCCTCTGTGAGTAGGTGACCCCATGTGTTGCTGGCTGAGAGCCAGCACACAGCAAAAGAAGAAGAAGAGGAGGAGGAGGAAGAAGAAGAAGAAGAAGAGTAGTTTGGATTTGATATCCCGCTTTATCACTACCCGAAGGAGTCTCAAAGCGACTAACAATCTCCTTTCCCTTCCTCCCCCACAACAAACACTCTGTGAGGTGAGTGAGCAGAGAGACTTCAGAGAAGTGTGACTAGCCCAAGGTCATCCAGCAGCTGCATGTGGAGGAGCGGAGACGCGAATCCAGTTCCCCAGATTACGAGTCCACCACTCTTAACCACTACACTACACTGGCCTCAAGAGAGTGAAGAGGAAGATGGCTGTGTCACTAGCCCCTTTATAGGGTCTGCCAGGGTCACGTCTATCTACCTAGTCACACGCGGGGGGGGGGGGAATGCTCCAGATCAGGTGTGACAGGAAGTCCTCCTGGCTGGAGGAACATTCCCCTGTGTGTCCACTCTGGGCATACAGAAAATGTGTTATTTGACTGCTTATGTCACATCCCACAGACAGGGCCCCCTCTGGCTCTGGTGATGGGTCCTGCTGCTCTGGTTCCTGTGCACTGACATCCATCCCCTTGCCACCCCTTGAGTACTTCCTACACCAACCTCTCCTTCGCCATCACCAGCTTGCCCCAGTATCAGCTACATCCTCTTCCTCCTCTTCCTCCTCCCCGTGGCAAGTTCCTGACAGTCATCCAATTGGCAAAGGCTGATTGAATAAAGTCTTTCTCTGAATTGTACCACTTCAGGGCACAGGAAAAGGCTCTGCTCTCTGTATCTCCCAGCCACACCTAATACTTTTACTCTTTCCCCTGATAATGTTTAGTAGAACAAAACAGTAAATATTATGGGGAGGGACATGGGACTTTTTGCAACAATTGCATGCCAGCTTTAATGTGTAGTTCTGGCCTTAGATAGCAAGCAAGCAATGGGATATCAACAGTGTTTGATAGAATACTTTGGGGAAATGGGGAGGAGTGGGGGCACGATAAGTCATTCCATATGAACTCTTCTATATGCTAACATTTAAAAATGAAAAAACAAACAAAAAAACAAACCATAAAGCCCTTTGAAGCATGAGAGGAAAGGATGTGATTCTGACTTGCGTGCTTGTTCATTTGGAATCACTTCACAAAGAAAATCGTCTCAAAGCCAGTTCGGTATAAATCACATTCTACTTCAAAGAGCCAGCATCTAATGCAAACAAATATATGCAACCCCCAGACCAACAAGTTCAGAATGCTAACTTAGCGATGCAGGCTTACATTCTCACCCCATTGCGCAAAGTGTGAAGTAAGTGAAAGCGATTTTGTAGACCGCAAACATTTTCGCTCCAGCTAAAGGGACTGAAATGGGAGAGGCAGGAAAAAACCAAAATTAAACAGACCACTTCAAAATGAGTGGGGAGAGACGGACTATGACACCCCCCGCCTTTGAATAAGATGTATTTGCAGACTTTAAAAAGCATGTGGCTGATGTCACAGATAATTCGTTTCAGTGACGATACCATGGACAGACTTTGGTAAATATGCTTAGAACATATGCTTGCTTTCTAAAATCTGTTAATGACCCTGCAAATGGAGCATAGATTTCTGAGTATATTTTACATGAAGCTTATATGCGTATCTGCTATTAGTGAACTGACTCTTAGGCTGTGTAAACAGTACTGGCTAAAAATGCAGCCAGATCATTCTTTTCCTCAGTTTGGATTGAAGCTTGTTTGGGGGCAAAACACATCAAAGCACAGTATTTCATAAGAAGCAACAGGATAGCTAACAGAATAGGTATGGATTGTGGCTAATGTTGCATGCTTTCAAAACAGTAGTAGGAATGCACTGGATGCAAAGTAAACTTTTATTTTTTATTTTATAGTTTTACCATTTTGTAAACCACTTTGGGGTTGTTGAAATAAATAAATAAACAAACAAACAAATAAATAAATAGATAGATAGATAGATGATAGATAGATAGATAGATAGATAGATAGATAGATAGATAGATAGATAGATAGATGATAGATAGATAGATAGAAGCACAACTTTAGGTTTGATACTGCTGCTACTTTTGAAGCAGAGTCCTTCTGTTTAAATGGGGAGAGCATTTAGCAGTGTTTAGATCTGAGATGCTTTTACCAGAAAACTGAGCTTTCATATTGGAGCTAAACAACAGAAAGCTTGTGTGTTTACACATATTTAGAGGAAGTTGTTTAGGAAATAGCTTCATGTACTGCTTGTGCAACAATTGCACAAACCACCATGCTTCAATTTGGGCACTTAAGTATGCAGAAAGCCCGTAACCTTTTTAAATTAATGTGATCCAGAGCTGGATAGTTAGCAAATATTTTCCTCCCATCTAGCACGGGATGGGAGGTGAGACGCCAGTAAGCATTCTTCCACCTAATGTTCCTATAAGCTCTTTAATGGAAGACAGATTATGAAATGTATTTTACATCAAGCTTAGGCTTCTAATATCGGTGGAGCTGTGCTTGGATCCTAGCAAAGTTTATGGGAAATATTTCCATTGGTTTAAATAGAAATAGGATCAGGTCAAGGCTAAATGATCTCCACTAGTCTGCATTAGATCAGATTTGCCTTCAAAGTGGAATCCCCCCTCCCCGATCATCTGCTGCATTTATTTCCACATTCACTGACCTGTACCTTTGAGACATGTATGTGCAAATTACAGCCTACACATTATTCAAGTTCAGTTCAGTTCAATAAACTTTGTTTAAAACAGGATTAGGCAATGTGTGGCCTTCCAGATATTGCTGGACATTCTGTAGGGCTTCCACTGATGAAATTCGTTAGGTGAATCCATCCTAATGCATCTATCGATAATTAGAAAATAATAATGGTTAATTAGGACCAAGTCAAATTCTTACCCTCTAGACACGCAGCATGTCTGCTTGTTTGAATAATTTGTATCTACCTTTATTATTCAGGAGATCCCAATCAGGCTAAACGGTCATCACAACAACCACAAAACATCAAATCTTAAACATGAACAAAGAAAATGTGCAGCAAGCAATAGGAGCAAAAAATGTCAATGGATAATAAAACCACCAGAATGCCAGCCAGATGTGATAAAACCAGCAACCACAATAAGGAGATAAACCCGACATGGTCAGGAGAGAATAAACATGTCCAGTTTCACACATTCATCCTTGCTTATAGTGAAAGGTATTATCTTGACATGAACATGTCAATAATGTTTGGCAGGCCATACTAGCAGAGCTCAGCTGGCATTTTCTCACTATAATCTTTTGTGTCCCCTGGTACGAAACCAGTATATCAGTTATCCTCTGTCATATGTGACTTATGATTGAGTTTACTAGAATGTATACCGTATTTTTCGCTCTATAACACGCAATTTTTTCCTCCTGGAAAGTAAGGGGAAATGTCTGTGCGTGTTATGGAGCGAATGCCTGCAGATGGCAGGGGAATCCGCTGCAGTTGTGAGCAGTCCGTGGCTCTCTTTGAAACTGCAAAGCGGGTGTAAGCGGCTCCTGTCAGCGAGCTGAGCCGGGGAGGAGGGAGAGAAGCAGATCGGGGTTGGATCGGGGTTGGTTGCTTTAAAACAACCCCGTGCTCTATGTCCCTCTCTCTTCTCCAGTGAGCTGCTAAGTAGCAGCAAAGCTTTTCAGCCAGCCTAGCCGGGAGGAGGGAGAGAAGCAGATCGGGGTTGGATCGGGGTTGGTTGCTTTAAAACAACCCCGTGCTCTATATCCCTGCCTGCAGTTTTTTGCTGTCCGATTTTGGATCAGCCACTGTAGGGGCTGTGTGTGTGTGTGTGCTTGAGCTATCGTTCTCCTCCTCCTCCTCCCTGTTCACTCTCCCAGCGCCCCTGCGCTCTCCTGCGACTTTAGGATTGATACTGTGTGTGTGTGTGAGAGAGAGAGGGGGGGGTGGATCGTTCTCCTTCTCTTGCTTCCCACTCCCAGCGCCCCTGCGCTCTCCTGCGACTTTAGGATTGATACTGTGTGTGTGTGTGAGAGAGAGAGGGGTGGTGGTGGATCGTTCTCCTTCTCTTGCTTCCCACTCCCAGCGCCCCTGCGCTCTCCTGCGACTTTAGGATTGATACTGTGTGTGTGTGAGAGAGAGAGAGGGGGGGGGATCGTTCTCCTTCTCTTGCTTCCCACTCCCAGTGCCCCTGCCTCTCCTGCGACTTTAGGATTGATACTCTGTGTGTCTGTGTGTGAGAGAGGGATTGTTCTCCTCCTGCTGCTTCCTGTTCACTCCCCCAGCGCCCCTGCGACTTTAGGGCGACTTTAGCATGGATCCACATGGATCCTCAGGATTTTTGCATTGGGCTACGCCAAAGTCACCGTCGGATCACATGTCTGTGGCCACAGCATGAACCACAAAAATCATACATCCACTGTTTTGTTTAGAATATTTTTTTCTTGTTTTCCTCCTCTAAAAACTACGTGCGTGTTATGGTCTGGTGCGTGTTATAGAGCGAAAAATACGGTAATTCTATAGGGAGCTCCCTCTGTGTGGAAATACAGCTGTTCTCTATATTGATATCAGTGACAACTCTTCAGGCAGGCATTTGTGGGAGGAGTGTAACAGCAGTGAAATGCTTTGATAAAGTGCTGCTGCTGATTTGCTATATTTGTTGTTATTCCTTTGCTTATTGATTTTAATATATTTGTTATGTGTTTTGTTTGTTTGTTGGATGCCACCTTCTGATCCTATGGGATGAAGGGTGGGTTAAAAATGTAAGTCTGGATTCAGCTAACCTGGTGGAAGCCAGCATAGTGCAATGGATCTTTCTCCCCTATGTTCTATCTGGCAAGTGGAAATGCTTGCATGGAACGATCATGTTAGCATGGTGCTGACATCTGTCCACAAGAAATAATGATAATGTTAATGTTAACGATAATAATATCAGTATACTGTTTTGATTATTCAATTCAAATTCTGCTTGGATCTTCTTGGATTGTAAAGCAAGGCGAATTTTAGAATAAGGTTCCATACCGTAGATTGAATGATCTTCTGGAATATGAAAGGGTTTTTTTTAAATAGGGAGGTGCTACTGTAAAGAAGATTTGGTATCCTCGAAATTAGGTGACAAGGAAGCCTATGAGAAAAGCGGAGGTTAAATGAAGAAGGAGAAACCCAAACGGAGCAGCAAACACATAAAACCTGCAGAGGGATATCAACATCTTTAAAAACAAAAACAGAAAAGGTTGCCAAGACACGATGTGCAAATGTGGGGAAACTATGTAAACAACCAGAGCATCATTGTTGCTAAAATTTGTAAAGACTGGCTTCAGAATATTTACCTGTCCAGCTTGTTGTATTATGAATTCAGCCCCATTTCCCCTAGACATTCTTCAGCTTCAAATGCTAAATGAGATTCTGTGCATGTGCTGTCAATCTTCAGCAAATCAGGCGCCCAAAGCTTTGTACACTTATACACTGAAGTTCATTCCTGGTAATACCTTGCCCCTGATGAAAACTCATTGATTGCAGTGAAACCATGCAGACTACAAAGCCAGTCAATGAAAAATATCATTGACTGGTGATTGACTCTATGCCACTAGACTACCTGCTCAAACAAGCTTTTGTTGGGTGAGCATCTTCTCTCTTTGAATCAATTCGCTTGATAGCTCCTTGCAAATGTTCTATGTAGCTGTTTCCCCCCAGTCCCACTTCTCTTGTTCCTGTATTTGGGGGTGGGCAGTTCACCCCCCAAAGTGGCTCTCCACAATTGTTGGGGTGCTGCATAATATGTACAGGGCAGAGGAAACCAAGTGGTCATTTCCAGGGCATGTACAAAGCACAGCTTCATCAGCAAGCATGCACCTATGTTAAAAGCACCATACATTTAAAGCACATGTTGTTGTTTAGTCGTTTAGTCGTGTCCGACTCTTCGTGACCCCATGGACCAGAGCACGCCAGGCACTCCTGTCTTCCACTGCCTCCCGCAGTTTGGTCAGACTCATGTTTGTAGCTTCGAGAATACTGTCCAACCATCTCGTCCTCTGTTGTCCCCTTCTCCTTGATCTTTCCCAACATCAGGGTCTTTTCCAGGGAGTCTTCTCTTCTTATGAGGTGGCCAAAGTATTGGAGCCTCAGCTTCAGGATCTGTCCTTCCAGTGAGCACTCAGGGCTGATTTCCTTCAGAATGGAGAGGTTTGTTCTTCTGGCAGTCCATGGGACTCTCAAGAGTCTCCTCCGGCACCATAATTCAAAAGCATCAATTCTTTGGTGAGCCTTCTTTATGGTCCAGCTCTCACTTCCATACATCACTACTGGGAAAACCATGGCTTTAACTATACAGACCTTTGTTGGCAAGGTGATGTCTCTGCTTTTTAAGATGCTGTCTAGGTTTGCCATCACCTTTCTCCCAAGGAGCAGGCGTCTTGTAATTTTGTGACTGCTGTCACCATCTGCAGTGATCATGGAGCCCAAGAAAGTAAAATCTCTCACTGCCTCCATTTCTTCCCCTTCTATTTGCCAGGAGGTGGTGGGACCAGTGGCCATGATCTTCGTTTTTTTGATGTTGAGCTTCAGACAATATTTTGCGCTCTCCTCTTTCACCCTCAATAAAAGGTTCTTTAATTCCTCCTCACTTTCTGCCATCAAGGTTAAAGCATCTTTCCCAACATCATTTTCTCCTAAAGAATCATGGGGACTGTGAGCTAAAATGCCCAGCACCCTTAAGAAACTATGGTTCCCAGGATTCTCAGTGGGAGTTCATGCGCTTTAAATGTATGGTGAGTACTCAGCTTCTGAGCAGGGAATTTCTGAAAAACAGGCACACAGCCCTCCCATAAATGCTTGCTGAGAAAGATCGTGAATTCTACCCCGTTTCTGAATTGAGCTGAAGGCAGTTCACTAGCCATTTCTTGTTTTCACTGTCAGGGCCTGATGTCAAAGACAAGTTGCTCTTAAGAGCTGAACAGTGGCTTATCTTGTTGACAGTGGAAGTTGCTGCAGAGAAAATAAGGAATCTCTGGCTGTATGTGTGGTTTCTCCTCCCACACGCATACCATGCTGCTCAATTTTGACCACTGTGAAGACTGTGCTGGTTGTGTGCCTATAATGGGAACTGAGAGGCACGAGGAGCAGAACAAGCAAATGGCTTTGAGGCAGTAAGCACACAAAATGCAGCACAGATGCAAGGAGACATTTCCATTTGGTGCTGGTGCATGAAACCTGCCCCTGGAGCAAGCAGAGCTGTATGACTGCCCCTTGCTTGCCCCTGCTCTGCCCAGCACAGCTAGACCAAACAGACCGGAAGGAGAGAGAAAGCACTACAAGGGAAGGAGGCAGGAAGATGCAGGGAAAGTTGATTAGTTGTGCACTACTCAAAGAATCAAACCTCTCCATTCTGAAGGAAATCAGCCCTGAGTGCTCCCTGGAAGGACAGATCCTGAAGCTGAGACTCCAATACTTTGGCCACCTCATGAGAAGAGAAGACTCCCTGGAAAAGACCCTGATGTTGGGAAAGATGGAGGGCACAAGGAGAAGGAGACGACAGAGGATGAGATGGTTGGATAGTGTTCTCGAAGCTACCAGCATGAGTTTGAATAAACTGCGGGAGGCAGTGGAAGACAGAAGTGCCTGGCGTGCTCTGGTCCATGGGGTCACGAAGGGTCGGACATGACTAAACGACTAAACAACAACAACACCCAAACAATTTGGACCATTGGAACGTAGGAAACTGCCTTCTAATGAGTCAGACCACTGGTCCATCTAGATTGGTATTATCTACACTGAATGGTGGTGGAGAGGCTGGGGGTTGAACCTGGAAAATTCTGCGTGTTAATCAGATGCTCTGAGAGCCAACAAATTGAAGATCAATCCAGATTAGACTGAGGCACTGTTACTGGATAGTTCCCTAGACCAGATGGCTCAGAGGTTGCCTGCCCTTGATGGGGTTACACTCCCTATCAAGGAAGGAGCGGGTACACAGCCTGAATCCTTTGCTATCACTTGAGGATCAGATGGCCTCAGTGGTGTGGAATGCCTTCTATCAGCTTTGGCTAGTGGCCCAGCTGCACCCCTATCTGGGCAGGAATAGCTTAACTTCAGTTGTCTATGCTCTCGTAACCTCTAGGTTAGATTTCTGCAACGTGTTATATGTACTGCTGCCTCTGAAGACAGTTTGGAAACTTTAGCTAGTGCAGAATTTGGTGGCCACGTTGCTCACCGGGACAAGATGGATTGAGCACAATACACCGATTCTAGCTCGACTCCACTGGCTGCCAGTTAGTTTCTGGGCCCAACTCAAAGTGCTGCTTTTGACCTGTTGAAATATACTCAGAGTTGAGAGTGGATTTCATGCTCTTTATTCAGCTCACAGTGGTGAGGAGGAATCGAAGTTCCCCTAGAATGTCTGCTTTATATACATTATTTACACAATGGGCCCCACGTGATTGGCTAATTCCGGGATTCTCCTGTACGCCAATCAGGTTGCGGATTCACTTCCACCTGGAGCTGGATTGGGTGGCTCCTGTGGACCAATCAGACTGCTGCATTCTGAATGCTATTGTTCTAGGACCAATCAGACTGCTGCATTTTGGATCCTATTCAACTCAGTACATAACTCCTGTAAAGCCTTACACCACTCAAGGACTGCCTCTCTTCATATGAACTGACCCAGACTCTGAGATCATCACCCAAGGCCCGTCTTCATGTGCCTTAATAATGATGATGATGATGATGATGATGATGATAATAATAATAATAATAATAATAATAATACCACCACCACCACTGGGCTATAGCCCTTTTCCTATTGCTCCTTACAGGGTTTAAGTGTGCTTAACTGTGCTGAATTGTGGCCTTGTACTAAATCTGATAATAAGGGTGTTCATATGAAAAACCAATTTTTTAAAGAAGGGGGGTTAGGTTTGGAAGATGCAGTCTAGTATTTTACCATTCATAATATAGAATCGTTATGACCATGCCTATATAAAACCTTCATCAGTATTACATTTTCACTAAAAATGGAAAATTTAAAAACACACTACTATGTTTTTAACATTTTCAAATTCCTTTTAAAAAAGAAATACACATTTTCCCCACATCGGACTCTGCTTTTTAAAGAAAAATTGATATGATAAGCCGTAGAGCTGAAAAAATGGAAGAAGCAGAGGCATGCGAAACAAATGCAACACTGGTGTTGCAAAGTAAATGAAGTAACACAACGCTTCAACTGCTAATTGACAAGATCCACACTTCTAAGCCAAGTTCTGTAATATAATCCCCACTGATGAGGGGAAAAAAATACTTGTGATTGAACAGGTGCAAAGAAAAATAATTACATGCCAAGCTGTATTCCTCCAGCTGAAGGATCATGACGACTTCTAGTCATGTACTGAAAACAAAATGCAAACAAAATGTCTGATGCAGAGAATTAGAAATGATAAATTTAAATAGCATATCTAAATTAGAATGGCACCAAATATCCTCACATCTTCCCCCTTTTATTATGAGGTAGAAATTAGTAATTTTGGAGTGGCCAAAACTTCTCCTGAGAACCTTTCTGTGAATATTCATCTTTGGCACCATTATTCATATGGACAGCTGCTGCTGCCGCCTCCTCCTTCCTGGGTTGCTCACATGGGTGATCTTGCCCAATCAGAGATTGCGCAGTGAAAAAAGATGACATCACAAGAACCCTATGCCTGTTTACTCAGAAGTGAGTCCTGTTTTGTTAAAAAAGGGCTTACTCACTCCCAAGTAGTAAGTGTGAACGTATAATTGCAAATACAGGCAATCTGATTTGCTTGTGGGATGACATCACCGAGGGCAAGTGAGGACAGATTAAATTAGGGGGAAGTTAAATTCCTCTTCACCTCACCAGTTGTGGTGTTTATTGCGGCAAACAGCAGTTTCATACACAGCAAACAAATTTAAACAAGGCAGTGTGAATTCACCCTCCACTTAAAAACAGAAGCATCCATCCTGGCTCCTGTTGAGTCCATAGAGGTTCCTGGTGGTTCAGTGCTGGAAGGACTATTACAGGGCCCATGCGGCAGATACAATTTGTTTGATTAGAGAAACAATATAGTGTGGCATCTTCTGTACCACACTGCTCCTGTTCTTTAGGAGCACTCCAAATGCACCTTAGATATATTAGCTGAGATGTAGGAGCTACTGGTTCACAAGTTATTTTTCTCCCATGGCTAATGTCCTATGTGACAAATCTATTTGTCAAGTGACTTTGAACTTCCATACTAGAAAGGGTGAGAGGAAGCACGAGTTATGTGCCCCATCTGTTGCTTATTTAGAATCTACAAAAATGAGTTCAAGTATCTCCCCACCTTGGGAAGATGTTTGTTTTCCAGATGTGGAACCACCATCTTTCTGGGAAAGAACAAGCTGGTCCTTGAACCAGCACATTGGTGGCTCATCAGTCAAGCAAGTAAGAAAGGGTTGTAGCTCATGGTGGAAGACCTGCTTTGCATGTAGGTGGTCCCAAGGTTGATCTCCAGCTTCTGCAGTTAGGACTGGGAAAGATTCCATGTCTGAAAAATCTGGAGAGCTGTTGTCAGCCAGTGTGATTCGATTTGGTCAAAGGCACCTTCCTATGTTCATAAGTAGAGATGGACTGTCTGAGAGAAGTGTACTGAGTGCCAGATTGAGGAGTTGCTCAGGCCAATAAGCCAAGCTGGAGTTGACATCATGACAGATCCAGATTACTGTATATCCTACTGGTAGCTGCAATATCATGGATGAGAAACACTGTTACTGGCGATACTGCCTGAGGTCACTGGTTCAGAATATTCTAAATAGTTTTCAGAATGTTTTTTAGTTAGAATGCTTTCAAATTTTTTGGGGGGTTTTTTCATAAACATGTTATCATTACAGTGTCTGCTGTCCTGGGCTCCTTCGAGAGGATTTAATAATAAATAATAGCACCCTCTGGCCAACACAGTGACCAGCAATTCTCTCTTCTGGCAAATTGCTTTGGTATCTCAGAGGAGAAGTGCCTGGGTCTTGCTGCCAGATAATCTGATTCAACACTCTGCCTCCTACTTCATGGTCAGATGGCACAAGACACATCTTAACATCTGAAGCTACGTGGGAGTTGCTAATGTAAGCTGCTTAGATGAGAGATCTGTAGGGAACCATAGATAAGCTGCCCTGATATCTTCAGAAAATGGCAGCATGTAATTATAAGGGCATTCCTACATGTCTGAGTAATGTATTGACTCCGTTTGGGATATTCAAAATGAGCATGTGAAGAGAAAGGGCAACTTGTATGTATTTGTCTAACAACAACGTCAACAATAACAATAACAATGGTTTTATTCATATGCCACCCATCTCACTGGGTTGCCCCAGCCACCCTGGGCATCTCCCAACAAAATATTAAAAAAACACCAAAAAGCATCAATAATTAAAAACTTCCCTGAACCCGACTGCCTTCACATGTCTTCTAAAAGTCAAATAGTTATTTATTTGTTTGACATCTGCTGGGAGGGCATTCCACAGGCAGGACGCCACCGCTGAGAAGGCTGGTTCCCTGTAGCTTCATGTCTCACAGTGAGGGAACCACCAGAAGACCCTCGAAGCTGGACCTCAGTGTCCAGGCTGGACGATGGAGGTGGAAACACTCCTTCAGGTATACTGGGCCGAGGCCATTTAGGGCATTAAAGGTCAACGCTTTGAATTGTTCTCAGAAATGTACTGGGAGCCAGTGTATGTCCTTTAGGACTGGTGTTATATGGTCCCAGTGGCTGCTCCCAGTCACCAGTCTAGCTGCCACATTCTGGATTAGTTGTACTTTCCTAGTCACCTTCAGCGATAGTTCCACATAGAGCCTCAAACATGTTTAAGACATCAATGCTTCTACAAATGATAATATGTGCCCAGAGACAGAGCAAGGTGGGTGCGGTGGGTGTGGTCCCCCCGGGTGTCATCCCTGGGGGGGGGGGTGACATCACCCCGCCGCTCCCCCAGAACACTTGCTGCGGGCAGCACCTCCCTGGGATGCCGTGGGTGGCACGCCCCCTAGGATGCTTGTCATGGGCAGCGCAGCCCCCGGGACACTTGCCCTGCCCCCTGAGATGTTCGCTCCGCCCCCGGGTTCCTAGCCCTGCCCTGTGGGTGGCTAGCCCTGTCCCTCCGGGTGCCGGAGCAGCTAGCTCCGCTTCTGTATGTGCCAGGAACTTGGAAATCTATTCAGATCAGCCTTTGGGACACTAATGCCTCAGTTTGACCTACGATTACTTCCCCAATCAGCTTAGCATTTGGGGCTTGAATAGTGCTGTGCACAGCATAGGGGGCACATGATTTCAACCCTGGTAGGCAAAGACAGATCAGTGGGCATTATTGTGATGTCAGGTGATTGACAGGTGGGAGTCCCAGCCTCCTGTCAAACTTGCCCATGGTTGGTGGTAGCATGGGAGACAAGGAACCAGTTATCCATCCCTGCTGTAAATTAATGAACTTGTACACCACCATCATAAAGAACGGATGTGTCTCACTGCAGCACAGCTATCTCCTTCCCCTATCCTTTGCCTTTCATGGTATGCTCTGAGTTATGCTCTTGCGAATGGGAAATCCAATCTTATTTATAAAACAAGCAGGTGTAATATTTTGGGGGGAAAGAAAATTAAAAAAATGCATTTCCAAAGATAAATGCACCCTGAAATTAAACCCCCATGATTAATTTTGTACTGTTGATAGGAAACTGCTTCATTTGGCTCAGGAAAAATATAGTGTGTTGATAAGAGAGAAATAGCCAGGCAATATTTAGGAGTCTCCTAATGAAAAAAATATTAATTTTCTGATAACATTCCTACCCTCCCCAGAGTCGCACACGCAGATGGCAAAATGTAACTTCTCCATATAAATCCACACTTCTCCTGATTTATCAAACTGCTTTATGGCATGTATGTAATAGGGCCCAATCACAAGGCATAAATATAAAAACACATCAAATGCTGGAAAAGTTAGGTCAAAAATTGTTCATTCCAAAAAATAAAAAAGTCAAACTTCCTGTAAAATCTACTTGGTAATGTGGCATTGAATTAAACTATATGTGTTCTGTTTTTGTATTCTGATTGTACATAATTAAGCTGAATGAAGGCTTGTGATATATAAGTAATGTAAGTAATACTCATTGGTTACTTTCTTAAAACAGAGGCACTTTGCACATCCTTAGAGGCACTATTTTTTCATTATTTCTGCACATATTTCAGAGTTAATCAAGACAATGGAGTTGGTTTCTGGATCTAGTCTTTGGGAATTCTAACTGGTAACCCTAAGCTCTGGTAATGTATCAGTTACTTGATGTAGTGCATAGCATTTGTAGAAGTCATGTGGCAGTATAAATTTAGGCCAGGAAAAGAGCTAAAAGTCTACTTGCTCAATGATTTTCTCCCTATGTGTTAATGTTCCCTTTGTTGATCTGTTAAGAGTGGCTTCAGACATAAAGAGACACTGCACTCAAACACGGACTGTAAACACTTAATTGTTTTACCCATTAGTTTTCAATTTGCATATTCATCTTTTCAACTTTCAGTGTAACACCTAAAGAGGGAAGCTAACCACTTTTTTTATTTTTTACCAACTCCGAAACTGTAAAAGCTGCCCTTACAAGAAACCCACTACAGTGGTACCTCAGGTCGAGAGCTTACTGGTAATTCATTCTGGAGGTCTGTTCTTAACCTGAAACTGTTCATAACCTGAAGCACCACTTTAGCTAATGGGGCCTCCTGCTGCCACTGCACGATTTCTGTTCTCATCCTGAAGCAAAGTTCTTAACCCGAGGTACTATTTCTGGGTTAGTGGAGTCTGTAACCTGAAGTGTATGTAACCTGAAGTGTATGTAACCCGAGGTACCACTGGACATCTATCCTTCTGAAATTTGACGAGATTCATGACATTAGAAGGGTTTATCATACCTGCACCCTGTTGAGCCTGGAAGGACAAAACTGCCACTACCACCTCATGGTTGAAGAACTAGCACAGCTGATGTCTTTCACATTTCTGTCACCCACAGAACAACACTATGAACTCCATAAAGAGAGTCTATATCCGGCATGGAAGTAACACATTATCCCTCATTTCAGTGCAAACTATTTTACCCAAATGAGGGACAATGGATGGAAGGAAACAGGGAATGCATAAGTAACTCGAGAATCTGGACTGGAATTTGAAATACAATTTTTTTTTCTAACTCCAGTTTTGGAGGGGGAAAATGTATCTTAGCACCCCCCCCAAAAAAAACCCCACACAACTAAAAGTACATGACAATAACCCTTCCAGTTCTCCATTTTCAAATTTGACAGTGTTCTGTCAACCTATAGCAACTGCAGATCAGGCTCCTTATGTCTTTTATATTTGTGACTCCAAATCTCCATGGAATGCTTAACTCCAACCGGATGGGATTAGCAGTACAATAAAGCCATTTGTCTCCGAAAGCCAACATTTGTTGGAATAATATTTCTACCATCCGGTGGGTAGCATCTGTTACCAACAGGGAGGTATATCTTCCTGTTGGTGTCTTTAAGGATTGCATAATAACAACGGGCGCAATCCAACAAAGATTAAGAACTTTAAGGTTGCAAACCGAAGCACAGTTACTAAGGAGTAAGACTCGATGAGCTCAGTGGGCCTTACCTCTGAGTAAACATGCATTAACAGTGTTGCCTATTCCAATGATTTCAGTGGGAAAGTGAACTGTGTGTTTAATGGTCTCCAGTTGAAACAATAACTTGACAGCACTCAGTTTTGGGTGGATGATGCTAAGTGTTTGGATTGAAGAGCAGCTGCTTAGTGATCCTGTGTTAGCTTGTGACACCAGCAGTTTCTGGGAGTTCAGTATGTAGGAAGGTTTTGAATAAAAATGTTCACCAGCCAATAGCATACCCTCCAACATTTCTCTGATGAAAATAGGGACATCCGGGGTCAAATCAGAAACCGGGATGGCTTCTCTAAATCAGGGACGTCCCTGAGAGCCAGCGTGGTGTAGTGGTTAAGACTCGTAATCTGGTGAACTGGGTTCGCTTCCCCACTCCTCCACATGCAGCTGCTGGGTGACCTTGGGTTAGTCACACTTCTCTGAAGTCTCTCAGCCCCACTCACCTCACAGAGTGTTTGCTGTGGGGGAGGATGGGAAAGGAGATTGTTAGCCGCTTTGAGACTCCTTCGGGTAGTGATAAAGCGGAATATCAAATCCAAACTCCAAACTCCCTGGAAAATAGGGACACTTGGAGGGTCTGCAATAGGACTGAACAACGAAAAACATGAATATACTTGTCCATTAGCTAATGCAGCAGGAGACCAGGCAGCCATCAATGGAAGTTGTTAGACTTCCATTGATGAATGGAAGTTGTTGGATAACTGAAGCAGGCCAAAAATAGTCAGGAGAATCTGGTCTTGCATCCTGCTGCATCTGGATATTTAAAGTATATGAGTGCTTTCCAGCTTTCAACACCCATTCATGGACTCTCTGCTATTGTGTCCCCCACCCCCACCATTCAATAAAACCAAAGAGTAAAATTATTAGTACAAAATGGTTGGCCTGTAGACTCTCACATAAAAGACAGCCAGACAGCCAAAATATTCCAGCCTGATGTTTTGATTAAAGTAAAAGGAAATAGGAGTGAGTATTAAAATGTATTTTTGTTTTTTTTAAACTAGAAAGACAAAATTATTCATGGATTTTCCATTTCTAGTCATTAAAGTAATGGCTTACTGGAGTAAGAGCTGATTGCAGGATTTTCCCATTGTGACTCATTAACACTTGTATGTTTCCTTCCCATCTTCAAAACTGAAATGTAGCGCTGCGTGGCATAATGAAAGGCATTTAGCTCTTTCCCTGCACCTTATGTAAGTTGGCAAAATTGCAATGCCTTCAGTCTAATTGGATCTGTTTCTACCAAATTTGTTCTCATTTGTCTAGCAATACATGACAACCCTTTACAGCAGCTTATGGCACCTGAAGACGTTTTCTCCAATTCCAAAGTATAAAATGACATTTTTGAAGGTCATAATTGTAGATTTAAAAACAAAAAACTGAGTGTGAATTTATTTCTTCCTTGTCATATTCTTTGGGAAGACAGGTCTATTTCATATATTATTTTCTGATCTGGAGATTATTCACCATTTTGGAATACTTCTTGTTTATTCGGCTTGTATCTCATAATCACAGAAGCTGCTCAGAATGGAGACCACACAGTCAGATTTAATAATAATAATAATAATAATAATAATAATAATAATAAGTGCAGCCCTAACCTAGGCATGTTTACCTGAAAACAGAGTCACACAAACTAAATGAAGCTGGTCATCTCATTATTTCCATTGTATGGATGGATAAGAAAAGGTAAGAATAGAGAGGTGTCCCCCAGATCTCTGACTCAGAGAGATGTGAATGGGAACTTGGAACATCTCATCTCTACAAGAGTTCCATAGGCCAAAGAAATTGCTTGAATGGTGGCCCATTCAGAAGTATCAAGCTCAGTTATGTAGCATGGGATCTTAGGGGAGAAGACCCACTTGGTGGTAGAACATTTGCTTTGGATGCTGAAGGTCCAATCCCTGGCATCTCTGGGCTGGAAGAAACACCCACATAATAATAATAATAATAATAATAATAATAATAATAATAATAATAATAATAATAATAATAATTTATTATTTATACCCCGCCCATCTGGCTGGGCCTCCCCAGCCACTCTGGGCGGCTTCCATAAAAACCAAAAATACAATAAAATATCACACGTTAAAAACTTCCCTGAACAGGGCTGCCTTAAGATGTCTCCTGAATGTCAGGTAGTTGTTTATCGCTTTGACATCTGCTGGAAGGGCGTTCCACAGGGCGGGCGCCACTACCGAGAAGGCCCTCTGCCTGGTTCCCTGTAGCTTTGCTTCTCGCAATGAGGGAACCGCCAGAAGGCCCTCGGCGCTGGACCTCAGCGTCCGGGCAGAATGATGGGGGTGGAGACGCTCCTTCAGGTATACTGGACCGAGGCCGTTTAGGGCTTTAAAGGTCAGCACCAACACTTTGAATTGTGCTCGGAAACGTACTGGGAGCCCAGAGAGCTACTGTGTGTCAGTGAAGACAGTACTGGGCTAGATGCACCAATGGACTGATTCAGTATAAGGCAACTTCACATGTCCCTATGGACAAACCTGAAGGCATGTGCGTTGGAGGTTTCTGGGTGGTGCCCCAGATGCAGCATACAACTGAATTGGACCACACTAGTTGTTTTAGGTATAACATTATAATGAGCAAATATTTTAAAAATGGGAAAAACAGATGTGCTGTTTGTTGAAATACAGTGGGTGAAATGATTCATAGGTTGTTAAACTGCTTTTCGCAGTTCATGAAATCACTTCCCTGTCCAGAACTCTTTTGGAACTCATAGGCTATTGATCCACATTAGGCAATAATGTGCCTGAAAATCTATTTTAGCTGTGCCTGATTCCACCCACCTTGGTGGCATCTCTTGTTTCCGTTTCTTGATGGCAACATTGAAGAAGGAAATCCATCCAGGCCCACACACAAGTGACTACTTCACAGCCAAGAATTTTATTTTATTTTTAAAAAGCCTAGAGGAAAAAAATACATTTTTGAATTTAACAAGCAGTATATTCTAATGAAGCAAGGCTCCACACCATCATGGTAGCAGCTAACAAAGATGTCTGCATTAGCAATAGAGCTGGGGAAAACATAACAAATAGAAAAGGCAGGCATGAGAGAAAGCCATGAAACCAAGATGTGTGACTTTTGCACAACGGAAAAGATAGACTTGGAAGGAGGGAGCGAGATGCAAAAAACGAAAGGGAAAAAAGAGCTCAGTCAAATTAGGAACTTGGCACGATCTCTTCCGTCACCCACACAAACTTTCTGCTCTTTTTATGCCAAAGGAGAACAAAGATTGTTGGAAAAAGTGGATGCATTCAGCAATAAATGCCAGGATATTAGCAAAATGAATAACAGCTCTGGGCAAAATACGAGTCAGCTGGGGATTGCATAACATTGCTAGGATGGGGGAATTCCATAATGTGATATAGCAAGTGTTCAATCAATCAATCAATCAATCAATCAGTCAGTCAGTCAGTCAATCAATCAAACAAACATAAGCATATATTTTATCCCTGACAGTTAAAGAAGCAAAGCAATGAAGCCCTAACGTAAGGAGCAGCATATGCAATGAAAGTTTGTCCTTGGTTAAAAATGGCTTGGATCCAGACCTTCCTCTTGACTCGTTGACTGAGCTTTGCTCAGAGAAGGACCCTTTCCACTCACGGAACAGAATCATTGGATCCAATCCATTGTGCTTGCAGCTCCATTGGCGTAATGGAACATGATTCCCAGCAGGCAGCAAATCCACAGTGCTGCTAAGATGCTAATTTTCATCCGAGCTATTTGGCGCTGGGAAAAGGCTGCCTCCAGAAGTGGCTGGCTCTCCTTCAACAGAGATATTTAAGCAGCAGGGGCTGGATAGCCGTCTGTCAGAGATGCTGTGCTTGCCAAGTTGTGCACTGGTCAGGGGATAGTCTAAATCATGGGTAGGCAAACTAAGGCCCGGGGGCTGAATCCAG
Source organism: Podarcis bocagei (assembly GCF_964188305.1). NCBI lineage: Eukaryota > Metazoa > Chordata > Lepidosauria > Squamata > Lacertidae > Podarcis > Podarcis bocagei. The sequence goes on along the minus strand of NC_138134.1, from coordinate 27,003,394 downwards.
CCCAATTGCTTTACAAATCCAGTCTGCAGACGGTCCAGGAATAAGTGTGTTTTTACATGAGTAGAATGTGCCCTTTTACAGTGGTACCTTGGTTTGCAACCATTTTGGATTGCAACCGTTTTGGATTACAACCACGTCAAACCCTGAAGTGTGTGTCCCTTTTTTGGGATTACAACCTCCCCTTTTTTTTTGGAGACCCCATTGGCGAAAGTGCGCCTTGGGTTACAACCTGTTTTGGTTTACAACCGGAACGGATTATGGTTATAAACCAAGGTATCACTGTATTTAAAATACACCTCTGGGTTATTTGTGGAGCCTGCCTGGTGTTTTTACATGTGTAGAATGTGTGTTTTTATTTAAAATGCATCTCTGGGTTATTTGTGGAGCATAGGAATTAACTCACCCCCCCAAAAAAAATATAGTCTGGCCCCCCACAAGGTCTGAGGGACAGTGGACCGGCCCCCTGCTGAAAAAGTTTGCTGACCCCTGATCTGGATGACCCCCAAGCTTCCTGCCAACTCTCAAATTCTATGATTCACATGCAGCTCACTGCAAAAAAGCAGTGGGCATAGGTTTAGAGAAAGAAGTACTGAAGTATTCGTCCTCCATCTGGGCTTTGAGAGAAGGGTGGGGGTGGGGGAAGCATGGGAAGGGGAGGGGGTTTGGGAGCGAGGGGCAGAAAAAGGATTCAACACTCTCTCTCCAGCCCACTGCTGGAAATTGCCCCACCCTGATGTGCCAATGCTATTTGATGGTGACCCATGTTGAAGACATTGGCCTGATGCCATAACATGCAGTCCTACCTCTAGGGAAGTCTGAACTTTCCTCCTTGTGCTAATACTAACAGAGTCTCTGTTTAAAAAGAGCACCCTGGATGGGAGTTTGTTAATGCAGCCTTGAAGAAAGACCAGAGAATCCACTTGGCATTTGTGTTTCCCAAGACCACCCACACGCTAAATGCTGCCTTACAGCTTCTTGAACTTTCCAGAGGAATTGAAAGACATCCTGATGAAGCCTTTGTTAGGGAGAAACATGTTCTAGCCTTGCCACTTGGTCTCTCTCTTGCCACTTTGGTCTCATTTAACCGCAAGATGTTTTGCCACCCAGCTGAGCATAATGGGCTGGCACATGACTATATGCCTTCTGCCAATGCTGCAAGCAGGGGGGATACTGTCTTGGGTTCTCAAGGAAAATGATAGCCTAAAGGTTCAGGCTGATCAATATGATAGTTATACTAATATCCCTGGAACATCTAAAAGATGATCACTCATACTGACGCTCCAAAATAAATGCAATACGTGCAATCAATTAAGCTGTCTGATGATATCTTGCTGCTAGTCATTTTCCTTTATGGATTTTAGAAAATGAGCCCCAAACTGAGATCCTGTTGTTTATTGAGCATGTATTGCAAATCATTTGCAAGTGTAATAACAGACAATGCCAGATCACATCACTGATGTGATTTATAATTCTATAAGCCAGATTTCCAATTAAGTATCTAATGATGCTTTAATTACTGAAATTAATACAGAGGACTAAATTGCATGAATCCAAAGGTTCTCATGCACCCACTTTTAAAAAATTGGCCACATTCTGCCATGCCACATCCCCAAATTGTGGCCACATAAGTACACAAACTTGTTATACGCCAAGAGGAAAAAGCAAAACCTTATCTGAATAAAGTAAGTTTTAGAGAGAGCTGGTCTACAGACTTCAGCCACCATGAAGAAGCCACTGTAAACCCCACAGCACGACAGCTCTCATCCCGTGATGAACTGTTCATGTGGAAGAGCACTCTGAACTTTGTCAACTTTCTGAAACAAAAACTGGGATGGTGAAAACTCCCCAATTCACTCAATATGAATGGTTCTCTGTGTGATGACACACATCATATACATGGATTTACAGTGGCTTCTATATTGTGGCTATACTGGTGGCTCAAGGCACATTTCCATGGAATCAGTGGTATTCAGGCCAGACTCATATGACCACGATGATGGCTTCTTCTTATTCATACTCATATATATATATATATATATATATATATATATATATATATATATATGTGTGTGTGTGTGTGTGAGCTAAGACGCTCACAAAGTATAAAATCCAGTTATAGAAACTTGGTTAGTTCTGCTGTGGCCTGATGATTATTAGCCTGTGGTACTACAGAAGCAGGATTTTTCAATCGTGACACCAGTATTGTGGAACACTCTCCCTGACAAAATATGAGAGCCTCCATTAGCATGGGCATTCTGCCACACAACTGTTTAGAGACAAACTTACCCCTGATCTCCTTACTTGAACCTCCTGTTTTAACTGTTTTAAATATTTTCCTGTCTGTTCCAGTTTTAAAACAGGCATGTTTTACTGTCTGTTTTTATTGTGAATGTTTAGTTTAACATTTTGATTAAATTGGTTTTATTGTGTATTTTACTTGTAAATGACTTAGAAGCTATTTATGCAGGATATTAATTAAATGATTAATTAATGATAGGAAAATGTGAAAACCCATTCTTAAAATATACAAGAGGACAACGTAGCTATTAAAACAAGAGAATCAGCTGAGAAATCACGGGAATGGCTGAGTAAACAGGTGTGTCTTCAAAAGCCCATGAAATGGCAATATAGATGGGCTTTCTCAAATTTCGGCAGGGAACGTGTTCCATAACACCACCATTATCAATGAAAAAGCTTGCATCCACAGTGTCACAAGCCAATAATACTCAAGACTCATTGGGTTCCATTTGTTGATGCCCTTGGATTCATGTGGTTAGTTCCTTGTTCATAGGCCTCCTTGTACGGCACCTCTATTCCAACAGAAACTCTTCTAAAGGTGAGTATACAATAGCATAAAGGAATGGTCCTGCATGCTGAGCAGCTGTACAGAAACATATCGCCTCAAAGAGTGGAATTTACAGTAGCCACCATGTAGCCACTTGATTGCAACAATTTGTCTTTGCCTCCAAATAAATTAGCTTAGGATCAGACCATTTAAAATTAAACCCACAAAAGCAGGTTATTAATCACTGTATTTCCTCCCTCCCTTCTAAACGCGGCAGAGCTCCTTGCCTGAGGAAATGCTTCCAAATAGTCATTGTTACCTTGTGGAATGGGAACAGTTATCATTTTTCTTCAAGGAAGCAGTGGTTCATGCAGACTTCTGCCTGTGAATGAATGCAGACCACCATTCATCAAGTGGCAGCACTGCGGCATTCACAGCAGCAGATGGCACGGTAGGGTGATAGCGCTCACCTGACCTCCAAACAGCTGAGTCGCTGGTGGTTACTGGGAGGGATGGGCGAGGCGGTGGGGAGGTCAGTGCTGTGCAAGTGCACTGACAGATCCAATCTGGGACTCCTGCCAATGCATTTGCACTGTGCCAACTCCCTGCTGCCTTGCTCTTCTGCCTCTCCTTCCTGGTAATCAGTAGAGATCCATCAAGTGGTAATCAAGTGAATGCCACGACTCCACTGTGCTGCCCACTACTGGGCATTTGTGCTCTCCATTTGGTTTCTGTAGCAACAGGCCAAGTGGGGAGAGTATTGCTGCTTCCTTTCCCAGATTACGAATAACTTATGGAAGGGCGATGAACGTCTCACCAGTTTATTTATATATAAGAAACCCCCTGAGATATTTCTGTACTGCCCTTTGCCAGAAACGGGTACAGGGCAGTTTGCAGCAAAACAAGCCACTACAGAACACAATACATATTAAGCAGGAACATATTTTTTTTTTTATTATCAAGAAGTACATAAACAAGAAAATTACCACCTCATAACTTCTAAATGACTACCGATCAAAAAGCCTGACAAAAGGGTGAGCTTTTACCTGGCATCTTCTATCTATCATGAGGGCAAGAGCACATGTGAGTTGGCAGGAAGATCCAGATTACTGTTTTGCTAGGAGATTTACATGCTTACCATGGTAAGTTATCACTTGATGTCAGGGATGGGACTGAGGAGGAATGGTGGGGACTGCCCTCCCCTCTTCCTTAATCTTTCTGAGAATAGGAGGACAGTATAGATTTAGAACAGTGGTTTGCAGAAGGTCATAGTTCAGGGGCTGCAGAAGGGAGAAGCTGGGAAATATTGAGAGAGGGGCAGGAGGAAGAGGAAGCACCAGGGAAGAGACAGCTAACAGACTCAGTATCTTGGGAAAGCATTCCTGAGCCCCCCTCTCCCAGGACCCGGAGTGCATTGAGAGTAGTAGAACAGAAAGCTCAGAGGCAGAAAGCACAGATCAGTTGGTGCACAGATGACGTAGAATAGGAGAGACATAGGGGGTGGGACTTTACTTGGAGCAATGCCATTATCTAAGAGAGACTGCATTCCTTCTGTGTGAATATTAAATAAAGTAGTTGATAAGAACTCTTTTTGTTTATCTGCTTCTTGGCTGCCACTGTGGGAGGGATAGGATTCCTTGAAGCCTCACACTTGGTGAATGATTAAATGTATCCATTCTGTGTATATATTTAAACTACAGATATGGACCCTGCAGCCCTCCGAATGTCATTCTGCTCCAGAGCTCATGATCCCTGACCATTGGCTATGCTGGCTGAAGTGATGGATGTCGCAGCCTGGTAAGACCTGGCAGGCCACAGGTTCTCCACCCCTAGTTTTAGCAGAATATCTCAGCTAAGACAGCTGCTTTGAAAATTAGCAAATGTCCACTCCTATACACACACACACACACACACACCATCTAGGAGAAGTCACTTTGTGTCCTGGCATTCCACAACTAATTGCTCTTCATCATCTTCATCTGCAGGCAACAGACTGGTGATGAGGAAATTGAGATCATTAGGATGCTCTGTTATGATCCAAATTAAATATTACGGATTTGCAGAGGGGACATAAGCTAGTCATGGTAGATTGAGAGATGCAAGAGGCAATATGAAATTATTAAGAATTTTCTCTCTCTTTTTCATTATGATGGGACTCATGGATGTCCAATGAAGCTGAATGTGGGAAGATTCAGGAAAAAGGAATTACTTCTTCACTATGGAATTTGCTCCTACAGAAGTCTGGGATGGTCACCAGCTTGGATGGCTTTAAAAGAGGATAGACAACTTCTTAGAGGATAAGGCTATGTTCTACCTCCACTGTTGTGGCCATTATTATTCTGAATCTGTTGCTGGAAACTGCAGGAGTGGAGAGTGCTCTTGCATTCAGATCCTGCTTTTTGAGCTGCACATTGGTACCTGTTTAGCCAATGAGAGAACTGTTATGTACTAAGCTTGGATCCTAGAACAATAGGCAAGTAGGATCCTAAAATGCAACAACTGATTGGCTTGCAGGAAAAGACCAATCAGGCTCCAGGAGGAAGTTAATCAGCGTATTAGGCTGGTGGGATCGTAGAATGCAACAACTGATTGGCAGGAAAAGACCAATCAGGCTCCAGGAGCGAAGCAGAATCAGCCAATCAGACAGGACTCATTGTGTAAATAATGTATATAAAAGCCTGAGGTTTGTGGGGCAATCAAATCACTGTTTTACAAGCTGCAATAAATAGCATGAAATCACTACAGGACTCCGAGTATATTTCAAGAACGCAATGCTGAACTAGATAGGCCTTTGGTCTGATCCAGTAGGCTCTTCTTATGGGATGTCTTTGGCAATCTTTGCACAGTTCCCATCACATGTAGTTTGGATCTCTGACAGCCTGTCTTTGACCACATCATCTCCCTCTGGCCCTTTTGACCCCCATTTTCTCATCTGTCAGAACTACAAGCAAGCTGCAGCCTGTCTTGGACCTCGGCTGAGGCCTGACATACCTAGACTGGAAAACTAGATACAAAATTCATAATCCTAGATGCTCAGAGATTTCATTAGGGAAGGGGAAATGCCATTTTCTCTCAGATGGGAAAGTATGACTATTGATTTGCTTTGATAAATAAATAGATAGATGATGATGATGATGATGATAGATAGATAGATAGATAGATGAATGAACAAGCAAGAAAAGAAACAACAAACAAACAAACAAATCCCAAGTTCACATTTCTGTTGTAAATCAAATCTCCAAAAATGTTCCAAAACCCTGTCTGGGAATAATTGTTAATCAGAGAAAGTAAAAGAATTGTTGCACTTCAGCCATTCTAATTAGAAATGCACAGGTAATGAATGGAATACAGGAACAAACAGCCCATGAAGAATTCAAATGAGCTATTTTAATGATGCCTACCTCTACTAATGATTAAATGAAAAAGTAGAGGTTTTTATTTGCTTTAAAATAAACAGGCTGATGGGTGGATATTCAATAATGCAAGAATCTTGCATCATCTGAGGGCTTGAAGGCATCTGCATAATTCCCAAGTGTGCTATTATAGGCTGTGAAGCTGCCTGGCTCTGCTTCCAGAGTTTTAGACTAGACTTCCTTAACTTGGTGTCATCCAGATACTTTGGACTACAGCATCCACCATCCCCGATTATTGGACATGCTACTTTGGGCTGATGACAGTTGCTGTCCAAAACATCAGGAGGGTATCAGGTTTGGGAAAGCTGTTGGAGGCAGTGCCCAAGGGGAGAGGGACTCAACCCATAACCTATAAATGCCTATAAATAATTTTATTTCATACACTGCCTTATGTCATTCATACCAGATTCAAATGCAGTGGTACCTTGGGTTACAGACGCTTCAGGTTACAGACTCTGCTAAAACAGAAATAGTACCTCGGGTTAAGAACTTTGCTTCAGGATGAGAACAGAAATCGTATGGCGGCAGCGGGAGGCCCCATTAACTAAAGTGGTGCTTCTGGTTATGAACAGTTTCAGGTTAAGAACAGACCTCCGGAATGAATTAAGTACCGTATTTTTTGCACCATAACACTCACTTTTTTCCTCCTAAAAAGTAAGGGGAAATGTCTGTGCGTGTTATGGAGGGAATGCCTACGGGTGGCATGCCTACGGATTTTCCTCCTCTAAAAACTACATGCGTGCTATGGTCGGGTGCGTGTTATAGAGCAAAAAATACGGTACTTAACCCGAGGTACCACTGTATTTCATGTGCAATATGGTTGCTGGTGAAAAACAGCTGCTGCTGGGTGAAGGCTCCATGCTTCAGCTAAAATGCCTGCTATTGGCTAAGCATTAAGATCCCATGGATCACTTGGTGAGTGCTGATGCCATCAGCGCACCTTCCCAGGGGCTGGCATGGCATTCATGATCACTTAACCTGCCTTATCAGTGTAGGAAGGTGACCACAGCCATTACAACTGTGGCATGGAGTCCATGCTATGCAGAAGTATGTTTTTCACTGGCAACCACAGCAAACCCTTGCTATAAGTTCTACTACATATTTCACCAATTTGGGGCACTCCAGATGTGTTAGACTAAAAGCCCATGCAGGCTGGAGCCAGTTAGAGTTGTAGTCCAAAACCTCTGGAGAGCTCCAGGATAGAGAAGGATGTTCTACTAGATGTGGGAGGGTTTAGGTAGGTAAATTCATGGTTGGCATTTCTAGTGACAGCTGCAGGTTTATCCTTAAGATTAACCTGGCCTTCTAATTTAATCCTTACTGTGGAATAATTCTGAAACAGGTTACCATGAGACTTCAAAGGAAAAACCATGGGATTATTTCTGGATTGCAGCTATCATCTTCCCAAGGTCTTGCTAGACCATTAAAGTCTGACAGTCACCATTCTAAGCTATATGGCTATGGATGGCAGGGTCTGTGAACTTTGGATCCCTTAATTTTTCATTTTCCCAGTCTTCATTTCTCAACATTTTGCAACAATTCGTGATTTTTGTTTTTTTAAAAAGAATCTACATGGAAATTAACCAGCATTTTAGTGAGGAATTCTCCTCACTAAATGATGATGATAATGATGATTTTATTTATATTCTGTTCACTTGACTAGGTTGCCCCAGCCTCTCTGAGTGGCTTCCAACAAAGTATTTAAAACACAATAGAACATCAGCCATTAAAAACTTTCTTGAACAGGGCTGCCTTCAGAGATCTTCTAAAAGTCAAATAGTTGTTTATATGTTTGACATCTTCAGGGAGGGCCACTACTGAGAAGGCCCTCTGCTTGGTTCCCTGTAGCTTCACATCTTGCAGTGAGGGAAACACCAGAAAGCTATCAGAGCTAGACCTCAACCACCTTGTGATGCCATTTGCACTTAGCATCTGGAAGCAAAAACTGTTTTTCCACATATGCTAATTTGTTTTAGGATTTTATTAGAGGTGTATTGGGGGAGGGGAGTTCTGAATTTTTATTTTTCATTTGCAAGCTGATTTATAAAGGGTGAGGCACAGACACAAGAACTTAGCGTTCAATTAAAAAAACAAAAAACACCTCTAGCAAATTTTCAATTAAAAAAATTGTCTGCAAAGAGCCTGTGATTGATTTTGTTGAAAAGAAATTAATTAGTACACTGTGTTCTTGACAAATAATAGATTAGAAGAACAATAGGATGGAAATGTAGGAAGAAAAATAAAAAACAACAACTCAATGAGTGAAGGAAATTTCAGAAGAAACAGAAGACTTGCTGATAAGCCCAAACGGCGACTTCAAAACAACATGGTGGGGAAGTATATTGTCCAGAATAGACGATGCTACGACAGACAGGTATTAAAAATGGCTTTCTATGCATAGTTTCAGTGAAAATATTTTAGAAATTGCACAACTGAGGGATAAGAATAAACTCTTTTTATTAGCATCCCCAATCTCTGCATTGCATGCTTCACCTCCCAGATCCCAGGTTTTGTGAGTTATATCCCCAGGACTCCTTTGAGATACTGCATATAGAGGTGTAATTGTCTTGCTACTTCGCTTGCAGCTTCCACCTACTTCTCCCCTGTTCTTCATATGGTTTTGCATTTCCCCAGGCAGTAGGAAGTCGCAAGGTGGATTTAAGGATTTTTTTTTTCAAGTTTGCTTTTTAAAAATAATAATATACAAGCTGAGCAAAGGATGGACTACTGACAAGCACGCATGTGGATAATTCTTAACAGTAGCATCAGTTCCACAAAAACCACACTCATGCAGATTTTCAAGGCTGTTTATTGCCAGCCACCTTAAAAAAAAAAAACTATCTCTCCACCGGAAGTAAAAAAGAAGTTACTGTTATTATCATTATCAATTGTCATAACTAATTAATTAAATGCATATACTGCCCTTTGTCAAAAAGACACAGGACGATTTACAACATAGAACACAAAATGTCAACATAAAGCATAATAGCTATATCATATGCATATCAAACAGTTAAAGGTAAAGGGACCCCTGACCATTAGGTCCAGTCGTGTCCGATTCTGGGGTTGCGGCGCTCATCTTGCTTTATTGGCCGAGGGAGCCGGTGTACAGCTTCTGGGTCATGTGGCCAGCATGACTAAGCCACTTCTGGCGAACCAGAGCAGCGCACGGAAACACCGTTTATCTTCCCGCTGAAGCGGTACCTATTTATCTACTTGCACTTTGACGTTCTTTTTAACTGCTAGGTTGGCAGGAGCAGGGACCGAGCAACGGGAGCTCACCCTGTGGTGGGTTTTCGAACCGCCGACCTTCTGATCAGCAAGTCCTAGGCTCTGTGGTTTAACCCACAATGCCACCCGTGTTCCCTATCAAACAGTTACACAAATACAATTGTAAGAATAAGAGATAAATAATAATTAAAACAGATTCTCATAGCAGCAACAGCACAAAAATAAGGGAGGAGAAAATCAGCAGCAGGGTATCTAAATAAAACAACAACAACTGTGAACAAATACAAAATCTTCACTCTATCCAAAGGTAGCTCTTAACCCCAGCCCTCCCAGAAAATGGCAAACCTTCCAAGTTCTCACCTGGGAGCTTTCCTTTTCTCTCCCAGTCTCTTGCCCTGAAGATCTTCACTTCCCTGTCTGACTTTCATGTGGATGCAGTCCTTGGACCCCAGTGATATCCCAGAAGGCAAGACAGTAGAGAGGATATTCCCTGTGGTGTTTCCCACACGCAGACTAGGCAGAGATGATGGAATAATTTAGTAAGTGCTGACAGACTCATGAGTGGGGACACTCCACCGGGTAAAAGAGGCATTTCACAGGCGTAAAATGAACTTTATCACTAACTGAGAGAACTCAGGTTAATGCCAGTAAATACTGTATTGTATGTCTCCAATGGTTTCACTAAAAGTTCTGTGCATTTCAGCAAGTTGCGATGAAATCTTTCAGACTGTTCTATGTTACTTTCAGGGAAAGGAATTCCAGTAGTGCTCCTAGATATTGTACTTTAGTTGAGAATTTTGGATCACATCTCTTTCCTGTGATTTTGTGGTTCACTTTCTGCCAACAAAGATGTGTCAAGATTCAGGCTAAAGTAGCTCTCCATGGATTTGCCCCTGCTCAGCTAAAGCCCTTCAAAAATCACAGCTAATTAAGGATCCAATCATACTGCCTATTCCTTGATTTCTCTGACCGCAAATTGCTAACTTCATGGTCTTCTGATCAATCCTTGATATGATGAATACATGCTGAGTTCTCCTAGCCTTTTCCGCTGCAGAATTTTAAAATAATTTGAAAAACTCTAGGGAGTGTTTAGACTGTGATTGGGTGAGAAGAACTCTCCTACAACTGACCACAAGACCAAAATAACCAGTCTCTGAGTTCTGATGCACACAGTGTGAGCTCAAATGCTGAAAGCTCAGAATCCACAAACGGGGGTGTAGAAATTATGCCAAGGCTAAAATTTATGTTTAACAGTTATTATCCCCCTCAAAGAAAAACCTCAGTGTATGCAATCAACGGAAATGTGAGGGGAAGAGAAATGCCCTTTCTGGAGTGAGGGAAATTAAGACACCGTCAGTGCACATATCACACAGAGCACAAATGTAACCCTCACATTCATGCAAACACATGCAGACACATAGTTCCCCCCACTGTCTCTCCCACACACCCAAGGGACTAGATCGGGATGGGGAGTCTTTTGCCTTTCAGCTGTTATTGCACTCTCCACTCTTCTGATCCCTGACTATTGTCCCGTGCTGGATGGGGCTGATGGGATTTGGAGTCCGGCAACATCTGCAATGTCATATGTCCCCCATGCCTGGGCCAGAGCACCGGAAGGGTTTTGTAGAGAGGGAAAGAGATGTGAGTATGAAAGGGGGGAGATCAAGGGGAATATGTGCAGAGCAAGAGTGATAGGAAATCTGAGACAAAAGAGGCAAGGAGTTAGAGCTCTTCACGCCCCCAAAAGATGAGAATTTACAGCCATCTGCAAGTAAATCAATAAGTCACAAGAGAGATTGGAGACCCTTCTTTTGCAAAAGGATCCACAAAGTTAGAAGGTGATCCAGTTCTGGGTGATACATTTGAAGAAAGGCATTGTCAGACTGGAACACGTCCAGAAGGAGGGAGACCAGGATGGCGAGAGGTTTGGAAACTAAAGCTTATGATGAATGGTTGAAAGAGTTGTGTATATTTGATGTGGAAAAGTTTCAGGGGAGACATGATAGCTGTCTCCAAATATCCAAAGGGCTGTTTCTCAGACTATGCTCTCTGTTGTTCCAGAAGGCGTAACTAGAACTAATAACTTGTAACTGCTGGGAGACAGGTGATGGATAAGGAAAATAAGTAAAATGTATAAGGAAACGAATATAACTAACAGTATTTGTAAATGAATACAGACAGACAACAAGAATTGTATAAACACGAGGACTTATTTGTTTATGGATTCACTATGGACAAATATGGAAAATGAATAACAATATACAAAATGGAAGAAAATAATGCAATAAAATTATATGTGATATAAAAAAACCAGAAGAAGGAAAGAGGGAAGCCAGTTCTGAAGAGCAAGTATAAATGTAAAATGTAATGCAATATGTGTATGTGGAGTATCTAATTGAAAAACTAATAAAGATTATGTGAAAAGAAAAAGAACTAATAGCTTGTAACTTCTGGGAGACAGGTTTCAGCTAAACAATCAGGGATCCTGTAATTGCATCCTGGATTGGAAATACTGTGTTGAACAGAGAGGTTGGACTAAATGAACTCAAAGGGTCCTTCCAACTCTATAATTCCAAGACTGCCCATGGTTAGTAAGAGCACTTACTGAAGATTAACATTGTGACGAGCCACTCCAAAGCCCGCATGCAAGGTTGAGCTTTGGGAGGGGGGAGCATTGTGGGCATCGATTGAAGCAGTATTCTAGGTCACCTGCCTCTCCCTTAGCATAATGCTCTCATTGAAACAGAAGTTACTGTACTGGAGATTTAGAGCAACCTGCATGAAGAGCAGTGCACTCTCCTTTGAGGCATTTGTAGCTGTCATTTTATTGCTCGAGACTTATGAATGGCGGTATTGTTGCAAACAGCTGTAGCATGAAGACGTTTAAGCTAGACATTACTGCCTGTGGCGTTTAGTGCTCAAAATGTTTCAAACACTGAAATTACAATTTATAGAAGTATTATATATATATATATATATATATATATATATATATATATATAATAAAATGCACCATGCATCGCCTATTTAGCTCCCGGTACCTTTCATAGGTTTGAGCCTCCAGTATTATTATTACACCGACTGTGCTTTTAACCCCAGCTAGTCAGAATCAAATGTGAAAAGCATGCAATAAATATTGTTTTCATCTTGCAGTTACAGTCTCATAACTTTTGTATCCAGAGAATAAAATGCAATGGCAATTATAGCACTCTCCCTGGAAAGTAATTATTATGGTTCCTCTGCTGGTTGTCATTTCCTCAGTAAAATTAATTGTCTTACATATGCCGACTTAGTGAAACGTAAGTAGAAAGCTCAGTGTGCCACTAATTATTTATACCCTTTGAAATATCTGATTATGTAGATTGCAAACGTTAATATAATTTCTTCTGGATCTTTTGGGGTCTAAGGAAAACATAGGAAAACTGGATCTGAGGGCAAGGGTGCTTTGCTTTCATACAAAAATGGCCTTGTACATCATGACGCTGCTTCTCCAGCCCTCCTCGGAGGCCTTCGGCAGGGTGTGTTGGCACATTGGAAACGATACATGCAGCTCATTAGCACTGTGAGAAGTGGCCACTTCAAATTATTGCTGTGAGAAAACATGCTCTTCAATATCTCAGAATATTTTCTTTCCCCCACAAAAGAGGCTTTTCTGCCTCATCTGCAGGGTACTTTGCCATCTCTTTAGAAGCTCTTAGAATTTTGCTGAGTATGGGTTTTATTGTTGATGATGCTGTATATTTTTTTATTTATTTTTATTTATTTATTGAATTTATATACCGCCCTACACCCGGAGGTCTCAGGGCGGTTCACAAAATAAAATCACAATCTATAAAATCAAAATAAGAACAGTAACCCAATAACCCCCCCCCCAAAAAAGAACAACATTTTAAAAGGTTATAGGATGTCCATCAGGTCAACCAAAGGCCTGGTTAAAAAGGAACGTTTTTGCCTGGCGCCTAAAGGTGTACAATGAAGGCACCAGGCGAACTTCCCTGGGGAGAGCATTCCACAGACAGGGAACCACTGCAGAGAAGGGCTGTTCTCATGTTGCCACCCTCCAGACCAGGGGCATAGGAAGGGGAGGCAGTAGAGGTAGACCTCCCCGGGTGCCCTTACTGAGGGGGGTGACATTCTGCCCGCGACTCCCAAGCCTACCCCCAGCCATCGGGGTAAGGGGGGAGGAGTTTCACCATTTTGCCGGCGGCATTCCCCCCTTCCCCCTTCATTTTGACAGCTTGGGGGAGGCTTGGAAGTCCCGAGTGGGCAGCGTGCCAAATGTCCGCCATGGGTGGCTTGCTCCGCCCCTGTGAGTGGCTTGCTCTGCCCATGGCTGCAGGGCACGCACGCCACTCCGGCACCCAAGCAGGTGTCTCACACCTGAGACAGCACCCTCCACACCAAGATCCCTTCAGGAGTGTGCCCTCCCTGGGCAGCACGGGCATATCCTCCACCACTGCTCCAGACCTCTTGAGGAGGAGGCACAGAAGATGATCTCAAGATCCAGGTAGGTTCCTATGGAAAGAGGTGGTCCTTGAGATATTGTGGTCTGTTTAAGTATGAAGTAACCGAGGGTGGTGCTGTGGGTTAAACCACAGAGCCTAGGACTTGTCGATCAGAAGGTCGGCGGTTCAAATCCCCGCAACGGGGTAAGCTCCTGTTGCTCGGTCCCTGCTTCTACCCAATTAACAGTTCGAAAGCACGTCAAAGTGCAAGTAGATAAATAGGTACTGACTGCTCTGGGGGGAAGGTAAACGGCGTTTCCATGCAGTACTCTGGTTCACCAGAAGCAGCTTAGTCATGCTGGCCACCTGACCCAGAAGCTGTACACCGGCTCCCTTGGCCAATAAAGCGAGATGAGCGCCGCAACCCCAGAGTCGGTCATGACTGGACCTAATGGTCAGGGATCCCTTTGCCTTTAGCTAACCGAGGACAGTGTGCACATTCTTCTTTCTGTTAACCCTTTCCCTAGCACTCTGTAACTTCCACAGCTGCCCACACTTTCTGATCTAAAAAAACCCATGGAAGGAGTTCCCCTGTGCTTTAACAGAAGTGTGGGAGGTTGGGGAAGCTGTCTACCAGGTGCCTGAGGTCAGTGTGCTTGCGTTTTCTATTTTTAAAGTGAAATCCTCTCTTTTACCTTTTTTCAAAAAGGTCTGCACTGGTTGTTGGGATGTGATTAGATGCTAGGAGAGGATTTATTTATTATCCTTCCTTCCTCGCACTTGCGAGTTCAGCAGAATGCCATCCCTTTGAAGCTTAACTAGGCTAGTGTTAGCCTTTTAGTTTTAGTAAACCAGGATACTTTAAGGCTGGCTGGATTTTCCTGGTATCACCCCTTGGCTCCCCCTTAAAATAACAATCCCATACAAACAGTCTAGTGAATACAACTTAATCAGAAAACGTCTTGAAGAGTAACAGATACAGCAGCTTTGTTTAGGCAGGCTTAAAATGGTAATTAGGCATACTTAAGGCATACTTAAGTCTAGCTTAAAAATGGAGTCTGAGCTGGAGCTTTGCAAATGTTCTCACACTGTAGGCATGGTGGAGAAGGGTGGAAAGAGAGTGTGCCCAGGCAGGGAGGAGCATATACAGGTACAGTGGTACTTCAGGTTAAGAATTTAATTTATTCTGGAGGTCTGTTCTTAACCTGAAACTGTTCTTAACCTCAGGTACCACTTTAACTAATGGGACCTCCTGCTGCCGTCACGCTGCTGCTGCTGCATGGTTTCTGTTCTCATCCTGAAGCAAAGTTCTTAACCCGAGGTCCTATTTCTGGGTTAGCGGAGTCTGTAACCTGAAGCGTCTGTAACCTGGAGCGTCTGTAACCCGAGATACCACTGTATACCTATGCCTTCTTCCTGTCAGGGCACAGAGGGGAGTGATCTCATGGAGTTCTCTCTAGCAAGTTTACAGGAAAGCTCTGTGAGCCTCAGCCCCTTCATGCGCTTATCTGGCAAAATTTAAATTGTTGGTTTGACTGCATTTAATATCCCACACTGGTTTAGTATGAAGGCTTGACTTTTTTAAAAAGCATGGAATGGTGGTCAACAGCATGAGAGGCAACTTCCCACTCTTCCAGTATTTACAGGAAAACCCAGCCAAGACCTGCCTGGGGTTTTCAGGAAGTGCAGGATTCCAGGAATGCTGAACACCAGATTTGTAGAATAAAGGAAAGGACACTCACAAACCCCTCAGCCACCTCAAAAGTAAGGCAAGCATAACAAAACCCCAACTTTCTACCCATGAGGCTTTCCTCAATAGTTTCTCTTCCCTTTTGAATAATTTTTGAATGCTGTTTCTTTTCTCAAAACAACAACAACAACAAAAACCCTCAAAATAATTTTGGGCTCACAGTACTTCTTCAGATGCTCCCCTTCCCCATAAAATGCATACTCCACAGTCTGTGGTGACCCCACAATTGTGCGTGAGTGTGCATGGCAGTGAGACAATTAGTGTAAACCGAGATTCCTGGTGCTTGCTTGTAAGTTTTAAAGAGTCAGTTACACATTAGTTTATTTATTAATTAGACTTGCAGCTTGCTTTGGTTTCACAGAGCTTAGAATGACTTACAGCTGGCTGCCAAGCCGCCTCTCTTCCAGGCACTTTTCAGAGCCATGCTTGCTTAGCTTCAATAGTATAGTTGCAATACGTGTCTTCAAACTGCTGTCTGTACATTCTCTTGTCACTCCTTTCAAAACTGGCCATTGTAGAGACATGTCCTGAATTAGAAGTTCCACATCTTAACACTGCAATGGCCTCCATCCCACTCTATAGCTGAACACTGAGCTGAACATGTGGACGGCATCTGCTATTGAGGCGACATGACCTCACTTTCTTCTCATTCCTGATGTACTAAAAATGCATGTGGGAACTTTCCCTCATTTCAGACCTGATGACAACATACAAAAAGCCAAGCATGCTAGATCCCGTTGAAATGAAAGTATATGGAGGGAAAGACAGATCACAAGTAATTTCATACCCACCCCTGGATTTTATTGGGTAAAGCAGCTGTGGGTTGCTTCAGCCTGAGTGGGAAGAAGGAGTGGGGAGGAACATAAGAGCCCTGCTGGATCAGGCCAAAGGCTAATACACAGCCCATCATGACTGTTATCCATTGACAGTCTTATCTTCCATGAGGATGAGGTGTAAACCCATTGCCTCCCACCCATTTGCCCATTCAGAATTGTCCACCTTACACTCAGGTTACCAGATTTTTTTCAATGACTCCAGGGACACTTCCTTCCTTCCTTCCTTCCTTCCTTCCTTCCTTCCTTCCTTCCTTCCTTCCTTCCTTCCTTCCTTCCTTTCTTTCTTTCTTTCTTTCTTTCTTTCTTTCTTTCTTTCCTACCTACACATTCGGAACGTTGATGCTGCAGCTATTGCGGTGGCAGAGGGGTGGCTGCCGCCTTGACCTCAACCGCCATATTTCCCCTTCCTCCGAGGCTCTATCTCCTTTCTCCATGAGCCTGCGCAGCCCCTGAGTTGTTGGTTCTTCGGTGGTGGTGGTGGTGAAGCGGTGCATGGTGGGTCAGGCATGGAAGGTGGAGAAGGAAGGCCGAGAGTGGTGGCGGCAGCGAGGCTCGGGCAGCGCCGTGCCTCCCTTCCCATCGGAGCAGCCCCAATCCCATTCCTACTTGTGTGCAAGCAGAAGGGGTTGGGGATCCCTCAGCTGGGAAGGGAAGCTTCCCGTTGCCTAACTGAAAGATCCCTGCCCCCTCCTGCTTGCAGGCAAGCTCTGATAGGCAGCGTGAAGCCTCCCTTCACAGCTGAGAGATCCCTGCCCCGCTCCTTACACGGCTCTGCTCTCCAATAGAAAAGAGGTGCAGGGGTCTATCTTAGCTGCTCTTAATTTTCCCTAAGGAGTGACTGGGGGCTGTAATCCAGAACAGCCCCTCCCTCTGAACAAAAGATTGTGCATCTGTGTGCACATGAGATCTGTGTCATTTGCAGGTCAGAGCAGCTGCAAGTTTAAATGTCTAAGGTGCGGGTGGGAAGTGTTTCTGAATTCTAAAGTAGACCCCCCCCCAAAAAAAAAACCCCCAACAACAACTCGGGTGTGTGCATGAAGATTGTGCCCAGTGTATTTAGAATCCAAGTGATGGGCCGCAATTATGTTGGAACTGCTATGAAAAGAAAAGAAATCTTTATACTGAAGTTGCAAGCTTTAGGCAGAGGAGAAATTATGGATAAAGCAGAAGGGCAGGAAATCAGTGGCAGATGGCACAATAGGAAAACACATGGAATTTTCAAAATTACAACCGTTTAACTTTCATCTTCCAAAACACAGCCCGAAATTAATGGGATGAGGGTCAGTTCTTATGCTACATTTGTAGATTCAGGATTCCTTCCTGTACCTGCCTGTACACTCATGCCAAACATTTCTTGCAAGTGAGTAATGTACTAGCCGACTCCAGAACAGACTCATAAACATGCACATGGTTATGCGTCTGCTCAGGAGCTCATCTAGTGAATATAAAGGGTGAGCCATAGGAGGAGGCGCCTCCTATGGGACTCTTTCCATATTTAAAAGCGGAGCAGGGAGAGGATAAGATGAGAATCAGCAACACCAAAGGAGGCAGAAAAGTTCCAGTGATTACGTCTATTCAGTCCTGCAAAACTACTAACCGCCTAAGGATATCACATTATAAGGAGACTCCTGAATCGCTAGGCACTGTGCCTTAAAATATGTTATTCTATTCCAAAATGGATTTCCATTTGCAAAAGCCATTCATGGGTTGTAATTATAGCAAAGTTGTCTGATGGGCAGGATGGTCTGCATCTGTCTCCATCGATTTTCTGGCAAATCCACGAGGGATCAATGTGATATTCCTGGCTCCGGTGTCTACCTCCCCTTCCCTCCCCACTTCCTGATTGCAGGCGGCCAGGACCGAAGCTGTAGCCTTCAAGTCTGCTCCTTCAAGTTGCAGGCAGCTGATGATCACAATCACTTTCTCACTTCCTTGCTTACAAAGGGATCACATAATAACAAAAAAGCATATGGCCCTTTCTTTTGGTAGTTACAGAAAGGTAACTAGGAATTACCAAGGTTCGGCCTCTGTTAAACAGTTTGATCTGTTTGTATTTGCATACTGAAAATTTCTCCCATGCTTTTTCACAATTTCTTCATCAATAAATTGTGGTGAGGGGCTTCTGCAGTTTTTCACACTCACCTGACTTTTGAGGTGGCTGTGAACAGTGGTGGAGCTTCATGCTCCGGCACCGGGGGGCAGAGAGCAGGTGGGGGTGAGGCTGGCGCATGTCCTGGGGGCATGGCACGCCGCCTGTGGGGGCGTGGCGCCCAGTGTGTGTGGGGGGGCAGCCACGATGGCACCCCACTGGGACCGTGCTGCTGGGGGGCGCTGCACTCCCCCCCACTCCTCTTCCTCTGCCAGTGGCTGTGAAGTGTTTATGTGAGAGCCAGTGTGGTGTAGTGGTTAAGAGCGGTAGACACGTAATCTGGGGGACCGGGTTTGCATCTCCACTCCTCCACATGCAGTTGCTGGGTGACCTTGGGCTAGTCACACTTCTCTGAAGTCTCTCAGCCCCACTCACCTCACAGAGTGTTTGTTGTGGGGGAGGAAGGGAAAGGAGAATGTTAGCCGCTTTGAGACTCCTTCGAGTAGTGATAAAGCGGGATATCAAATCCAAACTCCTCCTCCTCCTCCTCCTCCTCTTCTTCTTCTTCTTCTTCTTCTTCTTCTTCTTCTTCTTCTTCTCCTCCTCCTCCTCCTCCTCCTCCTCCTCCTCTTCCTCCTCCTCCTCCTCCTCCTCCTCCTCCTCCTCCTCCTTCTTCTTCTTCTTCTTCTTCTTCTTCTTCTTCGCATTTCCTTCAATCTAGAAAGCATCCATCTGGTGGTCTGTACTCTGCAGCCTTCTCAGGTGTCCATGCTTCAGTTAAAGTCCTGAGGGAGACGCATCCACCCAAAGGTGTCCCCCCCCAGATCAGGAAATGTGAGCAGCTGGGGAGGCTGTGGAGAGCTGGAGAAAAGTTCACTGGACACACACACACACCACCCTCGGCAAAGATAAAGCAAACTTATTTAGTTTAGAATTTAGTAAATTCTGGAGAAATTCTTAAACTGCCCTGAGAATGAGGTAGAAAATGGAAGCTTCTTTCACAGGGGAAGGAAACCTTTGGAGGAACAGAAGAGAGATTTCTGCACGATGCTCGTTTGCTTCCCGTCTCAGTCCACACAGAATGAATAACACCAGGGAGGTTCTTATGGCCTCCCTTGATGCTTTTTAAAAGCCCATAATTTAGCCTTAGCTTTACACCTCGCTGGTACTGTTCATGGCTTTGGGTCTTCTGTGAAGTAGGGCAGGAAGCAAAGAGATCAGCTGCACTGCAAAAATGCATGTGGATGCCTGGGGGACTGATGTGGGAATGCTCCAGCTTCACAGCAGGAGTTGTCCCATTATGTTGCTCTCTGAAATTATATGGGGCCTCATTCTGTATCATAAATATATTGCCACAGATAGAAACCAGCGACCACAAAGTATTACAATTTCCCAAAGCCATCGTTTTCACTCTGTGCTACTTGGACCACGAGCAATGGAACATTTCTTCTTCTTTTTTTTAAGATAATATTCATTCATTAGCTTGTTACATAGCATAGCTGCATCTAGATATAAAAGTGATACATAACGGCAGAGCTTTTGAAACTTTTCATGTTAGTGACACACTTTATAGACATGCGTCATTTCGTGACACAGGAATTCAGTTTTGCATCATTTCACGACACAAGGAATTCAGTTTTACTAGCAAACCGGAGGTTAAACTAACGCCTTTCCAGCACTGGGAGGAAAGTGCAGAGTATTTGTGTGACACACCTACACACTGCAGCTGACACACTAACACAGTGTTGGCCAACTTGGCCCTCCAGCTGTTTTTGGACTACAACTCCCATCATCCATAGCTAACAGGACCAGTGGTCAGGGATGATGGGAATTGCAGTCTCAAAACAGCTGGAGGGCCATGTTTGACCAACACTGCAATAATGTGTCACAACACAGTTGGGAAAGCTCTTCATTAGGATTTTGGCCCACATATGCATGAATGTGCAGATGGCGGGTGCAGAAGTGGCAAGTTCTCCCACTCCTTCACTTGCACATTCAAATGCACATTTTCAATATGTGTCCACATGCTCAAGTCTGTGTATAAGGACAACGTCCCACATGCTGTTTGAATGGATATATCATTTCTTCATCCACCTTCTGTTCCTAGAACCTGGTTGTGTACAACTTCACCACATTCTAGTAAAATATTTTTGTCTGGAACAAATAATGACTGTAACTCTTTGTTCTGGTTGCATGACAGACTAGCATGGTAGGAATGAGCAGTTTCCCATAGGAAACTGGCTCCTCTAAGAACTGGCACGTGTGTTGTACAATCTGTATTTGTTTTACAGGTGGAACAAATGCAGAGCAAGTCTCAAAGTTCCAGAAGACAGGCAACAAACCTAAGTGAAGACATTTGCTCCTAATCCCCTCAAGAACACTGTTTGACATATGGCATTCCTCTGTCCCCCTCCTGCTTTGGAAAAGCTGAAGAAAATTAAAAAAAAACAACCCAGACATTTCATACTATATTTAGCATATCAAATGTCATGGATATTCATGCTATTATAAATGGCTATGCAGATGAGTTTAGGAGTAAAATATAATTTCCTCATTCATCCTCTAAATAGTTTCCTACTGGTGTGTTGTCAACCAGCAGATTATGTGTATCGTGTTATGAGAACAGCAGAACACCCTGAGGCTAACGAGGAAAAATTTAGTTAGCTACAGAAATGCTTTGCAAGAATCTGAACTGAAAACTCCAAAACATGCAGCATCATATCCAAAAACATATATCTTTGGCTGTCGAGAAAGACAATATCTGATAGGATAGCTGATGCAGTGGAAGCTTTGCTATTGCAATTAGCAAATCTCCAATCTGTTCAAATAAGTGCTGCAATTCTGTGTTCATTTACCTGGGAACAGGGATTGGGGAGAAATTAAATCACATTTACATTTAAAGACAGACCTAGCACATCCACACTTTCTAAAACAATGCACGAACTGAAACATAGGCATCAGTTTGAATGTGCATTTCTGTAATATTGCAATTCAGTTCTCTGGCCAAGTAATGTGTACAGAAATGCATTTACTAGGATATAATGTGTCATTAAAATTGCATACATTCGTGAAAATGTACACAACTGAATTGTATCAGGAGAAATTTGCACCAAGTTGCCGGTGAATTTTCATACAGATTTTGGAGAGCTGAATTTAAAATTGGATATTTGAGAAACTGAGAGAACTGAAATTGACAGATCCTTCCATCCCTACCTTGGAATAAGCCCTCTTGAACTCAGTGGGGCTTACTTCTCAGGCAGAGTTTGATAGTATTGCACTGTGAGTTTGCATTAGACTTGATCATTGCTCCGAGCCATTTCTAGAGGGTCAATCATCTGACTCACTCACTTCTAATGTTGTTAATAAGTTGCCTTCCTATGATGGCTGCTCTCTTTTCAGTTTCCTCCTCTGAGCAGAGAAGGTTGAGAAGCACTGGCTCACTCCACACTTCATATTCACCAGGCCCCAGATTCACAACCTGTTGTAGGCTTCAGTCCTGAGCCAAGTCAGAAAGTGGGGGAATGTGCGGGAACCAACATTTATAGAAAGAGCGAGATGAACGTGAGCAGGCAAAAGCAACAGTGAGCCCCTGAGCTACTCGCTGCAGGACAGCCTTACAAGGACTGGACCAGGCTACAGTTCCTGACTGAGCCCTGTGCCAATCTCTGTGTTTTCCCTCTTCTTCATCTGCTTCTTCTGTGTTCTTCCTCTTCTTTTACTGACCATGTGAAGGCTGTTAAGTGTAGCCAGCTTAAATTCATCGCTGGCCATCTGGGCATGAAAGCAGACAATGCCCGGCCAACCAGTGAGGCACTGACCAGGAATAAGGGGCTCTGACTGACCCACTTGAACTTAAGGTTTTGGAGGGCAATTATTCCAGCACACCGGCTGGTCAGGGGAATTCACAGATATCTGGCTGGTGATGTGATCTCTAACCACCTGGTGATGGCAGCTAGGAGGAAGGGGAGGCTGCAGCCACCACCCACCCAGGAAAGGGGGTGAGCGGCCATTTTATGAGTCAATGTTTGAGTTGCTTTTTGCGGGGTAAGGAAATTTTCATCTTGACGTTGTTCCTTACAATTGCGTATAGTTTTGATATCTAAATATCCAAGCTTCTGAACACACCCAAGCTTCTGAACAGACATTTGTTGTGTGTGTTTGAAGGAAGGGAGGGTGGGTGGGTAGGTCACAGCCTACAATCTGTGCTCACAAAGAAATGCACCTTCAAGTTGGTACGTGCAAATGAATTAGCACTATTCCTTTTTTTAAAAAAATGATATTTATTGAGAGTTTAAAATTACAAAGAAAAGAAAAAGGAAAAAACAAAAACAAAAAAGAAGTTAAACAATACAAGTCAATAAAAAGAAAAAAAGAGAACAAAACACACAATACATCAAAACCAAAAACAAAAGCGAACAAAAAATTAAAAACAAATCCAATATTCCCAAATCTTTATCTTTCATTAACTTGTTTCATCGACCTCCTCACACCTCCCTTTTTGTATTCTAGTTATTAATTATCTCAGCAAATCCTTTCCATCTTTCACTATATTCTGTCATTAAATTGTCTTGATTTATTTTAACCTTATCTTACCATAAAAAGCCCTAAAACATAAAACTTATTTGTACATAACTCCTTATAGCATTTCTACTAAAGCCAAATATTTTCATTCCAACATTTTTTCTAATACTCATTAATTTTACAATAATTCACTAAATGAATTTTTAAACTGTCTTCCAATCTTCATCCCCGTCTCTTCTTCCTGGTCTCGGGTTCTGTCAGTCCTTTCTATCCATTCCATCTAGTCCATTAACCTGGTGATCTTCTATCCGAGGCTCTTAACTCTTTTCCATGTCCCTTCTGCAGGTCTTCTTCATATTTATACCTGCACTTTACTTTGTCTTCTGCTGGTCTTGTTCTTAATTTCCTTCCTTTATCGCTGAGGAGTAGATCTCGGGGAAACTCTAACCTAACAATGTCTTTATCCCTTCTCGACAGGTCAGCCCATTCTCCATAGTCAGCACTAAAATCCAAAAGGTGTTTGAAGGCATGTTTCAAAGTCCCTCCAGAGTTAAAGGCCCCCACAACTCCAGACACCCCCTGGCCCAAAACCAGATCCCAGAAGCCAGAACATCCCTGCATAGGGGGGTCTATCCAACTTCCCATCTCCAAACCAAACGAGACTCCATCTCTCCAAATCTGACTTTCTCCAGATTCAGTCATCAAAGACAACATCTTATATTCCTGCTTATAATCCTGCAAGGCCGCGGCTCTTTCCACTTGTATTACTTGAGGTTCAACAACAACCTCCTCCTTTGTCTTCTGCACAACTTGCCCTGTCAAAGCAGATTCCTGGGTCGGTTCCTGAGTGATTTCTATATAGGTATTCACTGTTTGTCCAAAATTATTAACTGCAACAGTCATCAAATCCATCTTCTCATGTAGCTGTTCCAGTAAAGCGCTTGTCTTGCAAAAAGCAATCACTAAGGCTTCTCCTGCACACATTCTTGTTCAAGGTCAATGTCTGGTTCTCACGATCTTTAATCTCTGCAGCTGGAGAATTCCCCAGATCGACTCCAACAACAGTTTCAAAAGCTCCCTCTAGAGGAAAACATTTTCTATTTGTATCCATCCTTTTGAAAGCAGATCCAGCAACAAAGTTACTTTCGTTTTTCAAATATTTTGTTCCTTTTAAGTGCAAAAGGAAACATTGGAATCAATATGTTTCTCTTTTTTAACTATCTGTCAAAAAACGTTTTATTCACAGTCAATGAACTTTCTCAAAACGTCTATCTTCCTGGCACCCCGTTCCCAGATTCAAGACGGTGAAAATTTATCTTTCTTTACTCTCTCTCCTGCAGGCTTAAACAATTTAAGATTTCCTCCCTCTTCTCCTGCTTCCAAGGGGGGTTTAGTAGTTTTAGCCGATGGAGATTTAATCCTTTACAATTAGCACTATTCCTGACAGCCTTCTATATTTTACAGCTCCTGTAGTTGATGATGATATAGCTCTCTAGGCCATTGCTGGATTTGCAGCACTAACAGTATTAAAATTGCTTTAAGTCAATAAAGAAAGTTTCTATTATTCAGTTGACCCTAAGAACCAATTACAGTTCCATTGAAGTCAGTGAGGCCTTAAGGTACCACTTATGGCAGTGTTTGACTTGTTAAGTTTAACAAGAAACTAAAGAGATCAAAGGTTTCCACGAAACTAGAGACTGAGTCCACGGGACAGCTAATGAGAGAAATCAACTTCTTTGCTAGGACATCAGTTCACCAGCCCAATTGGTTTTAGGATAAAGACTCTCCTCCCTGCAAGAGAGGGGAGTGGTTGTGGGCGGGAGCCCGGACTCCGCCCTGGCAGGGGCCTTAGCCCCTGCCCCTCCTTACCTTCACCTTCCCTGAGTCCTCGTCGTCCTGCAGCGAGTCATCAGCTAGGAGTCATCTCAGTTATCACAGGGAAGAGCCACGAGGTTTCACTGCTGTAATCAATAAAGTTGTGGCCTTTTCTTGCCCATTAACCTTATACCACGTGTCCATGTGTATTTATTTCACTTAGCGGGGTCGGGGCCCTCGATCCACAATAGATAGAACCATGAATATGTTTTGGTTGGACTTTGCATTCAGCTAATGTTTCCATGATTGACACAAGTGCTAATGATGGGTGAAGTAAACAAGAGTGAGGGGAATTAATGTTGGATTCTCTATGTTCACATTTGGAATCTTTCCATTTTTATTATTTCTAATTATTTATTAAAAATGTATACAGCCCTTCATCCATATATCATAATAGCGGTTCATAACATAAAAATACAATATAAAAAACACAAAATGCACAATGAAACAAAACCAATAATGCCCCCCTTCCACAACATATTTTCATTGGGAACATGGGAATCTGGGGGAGAAACAATAACACCTACATCTGCTCCCACATGTCCCAATAACTCTCACCTAGTTCTAATTATTCTGCTTGCCAACCATCTGCTGTGAGAACTGCTTGGGAGAACAAGGATACCTGAGGACACAATGGAAGCAGTGAAAAATGTCTTCTTAGCTGCCAGTGTGGTGTAGTGGTTAAGAGCGGTGGACTCGTAATCTGGTGAACCGGGTTCGCTTCCCCGCTCCTCCAACTGCAGCTGCTGGGTGACCTTGGGCTAGTCACACTTCTGTGAAGTCTCTCAGCCTCACCCCACAGAGTGTTTGTTGTGGGGGAGGAAGGGAAAGGAGAATGTTAGCCACTTTGAGACTCCTTCAGGTAGTGATAAAGCGGGATATCAAATCCAAACTCCTTCTCCTCCTCCACCATCCTATTAGCTTTCCTTTCTGCACTTGTATAACACCTCTGGATTGCCTGAACCTGCTTTTCTATCAGCCCTTTTGCTTCACCCTTTTGATATCTTTTTCTGGACGAGAGAGAGAGAGAGCGAGCGCACTGAACAGCCAGATAGCATGCTGCCATGAATCAATGCAGAAGACTGGAACACCAGTACCTCCCATTGCTTAACACTTCAGGCCTGGTTCACACTTAACACTAAACCATGGTTTATTAAACCATGTCTTTTGATTGTAAGTCCAACAGCTTGACTATGGTTTATTAACTATGGTTAAAGGTCACTTAGTAACCAAGGTTTGTAGCTCATTTGCAAAGCTTAGTTAACATTAACATAGCTTAGTGTCCTGTGTGAACCTGGCCTACTTCTGTCACTGGGCACACGTTACTGCCCAAAGTTACAGAGGAATGAATGAAGAGTGGCTCCTCATGATTTCTGCCTTCTTTAATGAAGGAAGTAAGGGGAATCATCTACTGGCTGCTTCAGCTTTAACTATACTTTATTAAAAATGGTTAACTTTATGGCTAATGTTGATCATGGCTTAGCATTATGTGCAAACCAGACCTTTGATCATTCTAAGCATGACAAAGATTTTTGTGCAATGCTGGATATCTGGTTTGTACAAACAGTAACACAGGAGATGCTATGCCCACATTCGACAAAATTTAAAGAGAGGAAACCCTTGAAATTGTTAAATCAGCATCTTCTTTGAGCACAATACTAATGTAATTCACCTTGCGCTCATAACTTCTTAGCAAGATCTAATGGGCATACTTCAATGTTATTGCCCCAATAGTTCAAGTGATTTGTACAACACGAAAGAAGTGGGAAGATTTTACAGACTTGATTCCATTATGACAAAAAGTCAAGGCACAAAAGTAGTGACCTTGCTCTGCTAAAATCAATAGGAGTTTTGTTATTGATGTCAGTAGGAGCAGAAGTGCATCCAATGTGTCTACTATTTCTAAGGCCTTCTGATCTGCACATCAAATGCATTCTTCCTTTCCCTCCCTCTCTGACTATTTTCCACAACCTTTTTAGCCATTTATCAACAGCTGGTATTTTTGGTACATTCCAGTAATAGCACATAATATTTTGGCAGCAAAAAGTAAATTAATATCATGACCAGGTGTGGATCTTACTGTAAGAACATGTTGGGTCAGCTGGACCAATTCCTTGACAAGAATGAAATCACTTCTTCAGCATATATGGCTGCTTTTTAAAAAGATTTTAAAGATGTGTTTTCAAAAATAAAAACATATAAACAATACAGTTAGTAAGGACATAAAGAGCATTAACTGTGCTGTACGCATTATTGCAACTGGGATAAAATAAACAGAAGGTTTAGCACTCTTTTGCAGACATGATCAGACTTGAGTGGGGTTATCCGGAGTTTTGGAGTACGTTGTCAGCAATATGCGGATGACACATAGCTCTGCTTGTCCTTTATATCTGCAGGTGTGGCAGTGGATGTGATGGACCAGTGTCTTGCCTTGGTAATGGACTGGATGAGAGCCAACAAACTGAAGCTCAATCCAAATAAACCGAGGCACTGTTAGTGGGTGGTTTCCTAGTCCAGATGTATGGGAAGTTGCTTGCTCTTGATGGGTTACACTCCCTCTGAAGGAGCAGGTACGTAGCTTGTGGGAAGAAGAAGAAGAAGAAGAAGAAGAAGAAGAAGAAGAAGAAGAAGAAGAAGAAGAAGAGGAGGAGGAGGAGGAGGAGGAGGAGGAGGAGGAGGAGGAGTTGTTTGAATTTGATATCTAACAATCTCCTTTCCCTTCCTCCCCCACAACAAACACTCTATGAGGTGAGTGGGGCTGAGAGACTTCAAAGAAGTGTGACTAGCCCAAGGTCACCCAGCAGCTGCATGTGGAAGAGTGGAGACACAAACCCAGTTCACCAGATTATAAGTCCACCCCTCTTAACCACTACACCACACTGGATCCATTGCTGTTGCTTGAGGCTCAGGTGGACTCAATGGCTTAGAGTGCCTTCCATCAGCTTTGGCTGCTGGCCCAGTTGTGCACCTATCTGGACAGGGATATAATAATAATAATAATAATAATAATAATAATAATAATAATAATAATACCCCGCCCATCTGGCTGGGTTAGGATAGCCTAACTTCTATTGTCTATGTTCCGGTAACCACTAGGCTACATTACGTCAATGTGTTATATGTGGAGCTGCCTCTGAAGATGGTTCAGAAACTTCAGCTGGTGCAGAATTTAGCAGCCAGGTTGCCCACTGAGGCAAGACGGTTTGAGCATATAATGCCAATCCTGGCCTGAATGCACCGGCTGCCAATTAGTTTCTGGGCCCAATTCAAAGTGCTGGTTTAGACCTATAAAGCCTTAAATGGCTCAGGATCACAATACCTCAAAGATTGCCTCTCCCCATATGAACCGATCTGGACCTTACAATCATTGCCTGAGGGCTTTCTTTGGGTGCCTCCCCCCTGAGAGGCCCAGGCAGTGGCAAAATGAGAAAGGGGCTTTTCTGTGGTGGCTCCCCATTTGTGGAATGATCTTCCCAGGGAGGCTTGCCTGGTACCTTCATTACATATTTTTAGGCACCAGGGGTGTGCTGATGCATATCTGCTGTGGCGTTTTGAGGGAGCTTGGCCCCCTTCTTAAAAATATTTTTGGGGCCCTCAGCCCCCCCCCCAGCCTCCCTAGATGGCACCCCTGATGCAGAGGCTTCCCTCTTGCAGATATCCACAGTTAATATGTGGATATGCTGCCCTGTGATTGTGTAGAGCCACCCCATTGCACAAGAAAGGGGCCCCTGAATGTTAATCTTTGTGTCAGGATATGTAATGTGATAATCCATCCTAGTATGCAAATAGAGAATCCCATCTTTTGACACCTTGAATTCTGCAGATAGCAGAATAAAAAAATATGTGGCACATGTCGATGAGTAACATTCCCAGTGATGTGATTAACAATGAGGACAGCTTACTCTTCAAGGAAGTGATTGTAAGGAATAGAATGTGAGCTTATGCACTACTTGAGAAAAGCCATATAAGTGGATTATTTTGACAGTATGGCAACCAGCAAGGAAAAGTGCTCTCTCAGCTCTGAAATGCTCCCAAGTAGCAAGTCAGTTTTTTTTAAAATATATAATTCACATTAAAACTTTACAGAGCTTTGGCTTATGGAGATATCAAGAATGGCATGTGGGAAGAAAAATGACATTGTTTCTGGGCTATTTTCCAAGGCGTTGTCAGGACATGCTTCTAAACAGGTTGCCTCCATGCTACAAAGGCCCTTGTGCTCTCCACACACATGGAATGCAAAATAATTATAGCCAATCATAATTTGAATGGGTTATCTAAAATTTTTGGATAATGGTTGGAAAACTGAAGACTCCTTTCTATAACCACCCTCAAACATTCCTCCTCCCATGTTAAAGGCACTATTGTGGTAGAGTGCCTTAAGTTATTAAGATCCATCATGATATTTTGCAGAATTATAGTCTCCATCCTAGTTTCTGCGGGCAGCATTCCGAAAGCGATTCATTGGCTGGATAGTTCCACAACACAGACCCTTAACCAGTTCTTACAGGTAAGTTATAAACATTCCATCTGTCCTGAAATAACAGTCTTGCTGCCTTGGACAAGACAGGAGTGAGTTGCCTGTTTAGCCCTCAAGATCTCATCATTTGATGACATGCACACACACGTCAACTGACTCCACAGAAAAGTATTGTGTCTGAGCTGAAATTTGTGATAGGAATATACTGTCTGTGGTGTTTCAGCTCTTTGGTTGTATCATTTGACTCTCCAGTTATTGTGGGATGCCCATGTCTCCATGAACTTACACTTAAAAGCTAAGAAAATGGCTTCTTCGGTAGGAACCTGACCACTCCACTGGGATAAATGTGTTTCATGGCCCTACTGAGGGTGCTACCCTTGTCAAAAGTAGATGTCATCTACTGGAAATAATACCTTTAACACTGATCCTTCTAATAGGATAGGTAATATTTATTTTAAACATTCTTTCACCAGGGTTTTTGAATTTTATGCAGTGACTCCTCACTGATTTTTTTCTTTTTTTTTAAAGTTACACTTCATCACAAAGTCCAACACAAACATTAGGGCAGCCTTGAGAAAGATCACCAAGACAGGGTGTTTCTGTGTGACTGTTTCTGAAGCATCTTAATTGGCTTCAGCAAAAGGTCATAGTCTTCAGGGTACAAAGGAATGTAAATGACCAATTAATATATCTAAAGCTTTCTCATTACTTACCCGAGAGAGTAGAAGCAAGTTTAAAAGTAGTCAAAAGCAAATTAGTGAAATCTGTTCTTCTGACATTCAGTGTAATCCTAAACATATTTACTCAGAAATATGTCCCATTGAGTTCAATGAGATTTACTTCCTCTGAAATATATTCAAGACTGTTGCCTAAACCATTATAATCTCTATCTCTCCCCCCCCCCCCTTATTAATACATACAAATGAACATCACTGGAATGATTTAACATGAAATAAAATAATTTAAATATTTCTACACCTTCACTTCCTGCTCGCAGGGAGAGCCAAGTATACGGTCACTTCCATTCAATCCAAACCCGTCACAGCCTAGCTTGCGGGAGGAAAAGCTGGATCGCGCTGCCATTCAGTTAATGATCATACTGGAAAATATTCAGGGCATTTTCCCCTGTGTTATTTATTTGTCTCATTGATAGACCACTCTTCATTCAAACACAGCAACATTCCAAAAGGAAACAGCAAAATGCATTGAAATCCCAATGCTACCATTAAAAATCCAATTAAAGACAAATCTACCTGATCTACACTTTCTGAGACAATATGAGAACTGAAATACAACCATCCTTCAAAATCCACACTTCTCTGGAATTTGCAACACACTTCCCCAGTGAATTAATGTATACAAAAATACATACTGAGGGGAAAGTGTCCATAAAAATACATATTGTCAATGTGTATTTTAGGGGAAATTGCTTTGAAAAAATGTGTATACAGTATTAGGCAAAATTGCATACAAACAAAATTGCATACAAAGGTAATTCATTTTAAAATGCTGATTAATTTTCATGATTTTTTGTGGTTTTTTTTAAATGCAAACATATGTGGAAATGTGGAGAACCGAACCTAAGAGTGAAAAAATGAGAAATCAAGTGAAGCTGAAATTAACATATTCACCCATCCCAATGAGTGGGCAAAGCCTTTTAGGCAGAGTGTTAGTTGAAGGCAGGATATTAAGTTGGAAGCAGCTCAGGAAACATGGGTAGACAAGCTCAACCCCTCAAATCTCCTGACCCTTCTCTATGTTATCTATGAGCTAGAATTTTCTGGTTAGCGGGCTATCGAAGCAAGTTGATGCTTTGTCATCCTGCCAACCATCACTGTTTGCATTTCTCAAAATAAAATCTGAAACGTTGAAAAAGAAAAGAATAAACGTCAGTCTGCCAGCTACAAGATAAAGAACAATTTCTAAAACAAACTCGGGGAATAGTAAATATTCTTAGCGATTATGCCATGTCTTGTGGGTTTGCTCAGCCCATAAAAACAAATACTAAAAGTACACACAGTCAAAATTAAGAGGAAAACACTGGGGAGTCAGTACCCTTATAAAAGGAGGGCATTAAGAAAAGGATAGATAAATGAAAGTTTAGCAATCATATTACATTCATTGAAGGATAAAAATACATTTAGGTAAGGATCAGTGTGTTAGAAGGTTCTGGTGCCTATCACCAGATAGCTTGAGGAAGGAAGCTGTGGTGATAAAACGGACACAGGAAAATCTGTAAGAAAGAGAAATGATATACCAAATGCATGGAACAAGTTAAATATTTACTGAATGTCAGGCATAGGCAAACAGCCCTCCAGATGTTTTGGGACTACAACTCCAGTGGTCAGGGATGATGGGAAATGTAGTCTCAAAAATATCTGAAGGGGCCTAGTTTGCCTACGCCTGGTCTATGTTCTATAACATGGAGGAAGATCTATCTAGCATCTGTCTGCCTGCCTGTCTATATCTATCTGGAATAAGGATGCTCAGATCTGGGGATCAATTGCAGCCATCCTGGCTGTACTATGTGGCCCTTCGGACTCTCACAGGCCACACTCTCTGCCTAGCCACACCCCTCAATCCTAGGCCACACCCCTCATCAGTCCCGCTTGCATCTTCCTTGCGCATCTTTGCTTGGCTAGAATGTGTCCTCACTGGACTCCTGAGTAAATTTGGGTCTCGCTAGCAGCAACACCAACAGGCAACAACCAAAGCCGTATCCAGGGCTGGTCCAAGGTCAGTGTCTAAACAAGCAGAGTCCACAGCAAAGGGTGAGATGAGAGGTGAAGTCAGGACAGTCTGTAATCAGGTTTGGCATAGGCAGGAGATCTGGTATATAGACATACACAGAACTGGTACATAGACATTGTTCCACCAGCTATTCCAGTGTAGCCCTGGAGTTGTTGAGCTGGAGTTTCTGGAACTCTGACCTCAGCTGACTCCCATCAACTGGAGTCAACTATCAGCTGCCTCCAGAGGTCTCATTGAGAAGAGGGTCTTGCTCCTCAGAAGATCTTTATTCCCAAAGAGTCATTGTCTGCAGCTAGACACTACTTGTGCTTCTGAAATCCAAGCTTGCTGACAGATGCCTCCCTCTTCTTTTTTTAAGGGAGCCGAATTTGGCCACAGTGCTACCTGACACTCCCTACCTGAGTTCGACACTCCCTACCTGAGTTCACTACTAGAAGGAGCAGTGATGCTGCCAGAGCCCAAGGGTAGCTTCCTCCCTTTTCACCTCAGGGCAGGCTGCTGTGAGAGATTTTTTTCTGGCCTCATGGTGGTCGCCATATTAACCACTGACCTAGGGTGGCACTGCTGGCAGGCAAAGGAAAAACTGAGAAATGGAAAAACCTCCAGATCTTAGAAATACATTTTACTTCTTCTCTAGTGCATTTTAGAAAATTCCTTCCTCACAGATACTTTCCTGACAGGACTCCATGAGTATGTGACCAATATGTGGCGGTAGGGGTGGTTCACTGACCATCTTTCAGCATTGTGCTGTTATTTAAATGGTATTATTTTTTTAGGTATACTTTACCACTCTGGCATTTTATACTATGAACAGTTTATTAAACTTTAAAAATAAAATAAATAATGTGAGAATTGCTGCCCAAAACATGCCTGCAAGGATTTATTTATTTTTTAAAAAGCCTTAAAAAACACTTTTGGGCTTGGAATGAACTATATGCTAGCACATGGTGCTTATTTCTCCAATTTCTTCCCCCGCTCGCCAAGACTAAACTAGCTTTCAGTCCTTCCCAGCCCAACCTGAAGCAATAAAAAACCCAATAAAAGGTTAGTTGAAACCAATAAAAGCATTACCAAATCAGGCAAAATTGTGAAGCTTCGGGCCCCCAAATATTCATAGTGAGGAATAGGCAAAAAAGGTGTTTCTTCTAACTTATATAATATAAAATCAAGGTTTATATGTGAACTAGTAACCTTGTGCCCAGTATAACTTTGGGATTCTAAGAGAGGGGGGGGGGAATCAGCACAGCTTGAAATCTGTGGTTAAAGTCAGTGTAGAGTTTTGAAAGGCTCAGCCACCATTTTGATTCAAAATGGCACCCTGTTGTATCCAAACATAAACAAAAATTTACTCCTTCATCTTGGGAACCATGCAAAATCTGGTTGCCATATCTTAAGAGGTGTCCAAATGCTTAGCAAATAAACAAGCAGCTTCCCAAAATATATAATAATGCAATACACTGTATTGCACCAGAGCCTGCAATAAACCCAGATGCCAACTTTGCTGCCACATACACCTGGACAACACCATTACTGGCCCCAACAACATCACACATACCATCTCGGGACTATTTAATTGCTCATCGTCTAACATTGTGTATGCCATCAAATGCCAACAGTGTCCTTCAGCTCTCTATATTGGACAAACAGGCCAAACCTTACGCCAAAGAATAAACGGACATAAATCTGACATCAAGAATCACAAAACAGAGAAACCAGTAGGAGAACACTTCAATCTCCCAGGACATTCTATACAAGATCTCAAAGTAGCTGTTTTACTACAAAGGAATTTCAGAAATAGACTGGAAAGAGAAGCTGCTGAATTGCAACTCATTACCAAACTTAAAACCATGGAGAGACCTGGTCTGAACAAAGACATTGGATTCTTATCTCATTATACATGACTAAGCCATTTCTCACCTTCTCACCCCTTGCCTTTTCCTGTTAGACCTATTACAGTCGTTAAGAGTCGTCAACAGGCTCATCTCAGCTATCTGCCAATCTCCCATTCCCACCACCCTTCTGAGTAATACCCCTCCCCACCTTCTCACTATATAGAAGGATCTGGCAACTTCTGTTTCAGTGTATCTGAAGAAGTGTGCATGCACACGAAAGCTCATACCAAGAACTAACTTAGTTGGTCTTTAAGGTGCTACTGGAAGGAATTTTTTTATTTTGACTATGGCAGACCAACACGGCTACCTATCTGTAACAAAAAAAAAAAACAAATCAGGGATGGTTAACCAGTATCCCCTATTCTGGATTCAGTCCCTAAAGGAACATTATCTGGGCTGCAGAGGCTCTTTCAGATGTTAATGCTAATATTAATTAGTTTTTAATTGAGCTATGAATCAGAATGTCACTGATTTGACTCTGACTTCTGCCATGAACTCACTTCTCTCTCTCTCTCTCTCTCTCTCTCTCTCTCTCTCTCTCTCTCTCTCTCTCTCTCTGCCTCTGCCCATGTACAATATGGGTGATAGACAAGACTGTCTTCCCTTACAAGAAATATACTATCTAGGCTGGCAGTTTGGGGAGCAGGAAGAAAGCAATGGCATGACATTTGCATTTGCGCATCAAGGTCCCCAAGCCACCCCCAAATAACTCACACATCACACATAATTTTTGTTTAAGGTTTTTGGCATGATTTTGGCCACAACTTAATTTTAATACACACCATGTGAGTGGTTATTTAGGCATTGGTTACGACTATCTGTCCTTGCCCAGGGACAGAACTGACTTCCGGATTCCAGC
The DNA here is from genome assembly GCF_964188305.1 of Podarcis bocagei. Taxonomy (NCBI): domain Eukaryota; kingdom Metazoa; phylum Chordata; class Lepidosauria; order Squamata; family Lacertidae; genus Podarcis; species Podarcis bocagei. Next base: position 26,968,470 of record NC_138134.1, on the reverse strand, counting down.
GGAAGCCAGTCACGGAAACAATGTTGGGGAGAAATGAAGCTGGGCATCAGTCCCTCACTTCTCACCCGCATGCTCCTGGAGGCTTGCACGGCCCAAGTCCGATGCCAGGGACAAGGACGAAAAGAATGGCAAGCCCCTGGATTCCTTTAACGGAATTCCCTCTCCGCACCACCATTGGAGGGGTAGGCACTTACCCCTCCACCAACCAATTTAACCAATGCCTAACCACCAACCTTACAAGTTGTGACGATTTGCTATGCAGTAGGCAAAAACCAAATGGCACCAGCCAATCAGCCAAATGGACAACATTCCTACCAGGCCCCTGCCTCAAAAGCAGATGACCCCATGACAGGCATAGCAAGGTCAAGCAAACAACCCCCCCCAATTCAGGGAGGGTGGGCGGGTGATCCGGTGCAAGCAGCCAAGAGGACGCCCTATGCTGGGCATCCAGTATTTAAAACCTCTGACCCCTACATGCATGAAAATAGAGACACATCTGCTTTCGGCTTACAGATTTAACTTTCAGAGATATAACAGGTCCCTGGTAGTCAAAGCAGAGACCATGATTTACCAAGGACAGGTACCCAAAATAGAGAGCATCTCTGGTAAATAGGGACAGTTGGAGCATCTGATAGTTGTTGCTATGATAGAAAATTGTTATAATATACATAATAAGAGGGAAAGAATGAATGCAGAGCAATGACATAAACAACCCTCCAGGCTGATGAAAGATAAGTAGAAGTAATAGCGGAATTAAATCAGACAGGAAAACATTTTGATAAAAGATCCTCAGGTTACTGACTGCTAGCCATTATAGAGCTTGAAGACTGGATAATATGACTATTGTGACTCTAAGTCCTGGTTCTCACAAACAGCGGATGAGTTGTCTAGGTGTAGGAATTTGTTTTATTTTATTTTATGGAGGAAGCATTCAGTCATGCGAGCAACAACAACACGTACATCCCAAACTCTGCTGTCTGAAGGGAGGAAAACCTGACACAGCCTTGCCTCAAAGTGTAGCAGGATTACATGAATCCCTATAAATATAGTGCAATGGACTAAAGGTAAAGGTAAAGGGACCCCTGACCATTAGGTCCAGTTGTGGCCGACTCTGGGGTTGCGGCGCTCATCTTGCTTTATTGGCCGAGGGAGCCGGCGTACAGCTTCCGCGTCATGTGGCCAGCATGACTAAGCCGCTTCTGGCGAACCAGAGCAGCACATGGAAACGCCGTTTACCTTCCCGCCAGAGTGGTACCTATTTATCTACTTGCACTTGGATGTGCTTTCGAACTGCTAGGTTGGCAGGAGCAGGGACCGAGCAATGGGAGCTCACCCCGTCCTGGGGATTCGAACTGCCAACCTTCTGATCGGCAAGTCCTAGGCTCTGTGGTTTAACCCACAGCACCATAGTACAATGGACTAAGTCAGTGTTAAAAACACAGGTGAGTGATTCTTGGGTCCCTTGTATAGGAAGATTTGAATCTGATGTTTCTGAGTAATGACAATCATCAAGTGATTCTGCATAGGTTTTGGGACACATCTACATACATTTAAAGCACACAACGTCCCCCAAAAGAATTATGGGGTGTTTAATTTCCCATTCACACTTGATAGACTACAATTCCCAGGATTCTTGGAAGGGAAGTCATACGCTTTAAATGTACTTTAAATCAAAGTCAGTGATGCAGAATTGAATAATGATTCCACGTTTCCTGCACTACAGAACATGGATTTTCATACATTTCTAGCAATATGATGCCTTAATGAGCCGCTCTCAGAAAAGGTCTTTTTCTCCAGTTCATAAGTTAATAGCACTTTTTTTTTTTACAAGGCATTTGACTAATTTCTTTTATACACAGTGTTTTATCAAGCCAGATGGAAAGTGCATGCTTCAACTATTCTGCTGCTCTGTACGTCATTCTTGCCAGACAGTCTGCTTTCGAAAGGACAAGTATGACTCAACAATAATAAAACCGAAAATTGCCATCTAAGAAGATGAAGATAAGTCGGGAAATCTCTTGGGTGCATTTATAAATATCATCTTTGTAAAGTGGTAACATCACACCATAAGAAGAGCCCTGTTGGATTAGACCAAAGGTTCATCTACATCAGTATCCAGATTCCCACAAGAGGCCAGCCAGATGTTTTCAGAAAGCCCACAAGACAAATGGCCCTGTTGGTTGCTGCCCAGGAACTGGTATTTGAGATGCACTAATTTGGACCCAGTGCTCCATCTAGCAGAGTATTGTCAACCATGACTAGCAGTGGCTCTCCATGGTTTCAGACATCTCTTCTAGGAGAGGCCAAGCATTGAATTTGGGACTTCCTACGTGCATGACAGATGCTCCACCATGGAGCTCCGAACCTTCCCCTGTCCTCCATGAATGTGTCTAATCCTCTTTTGAAGCTATTAACAACATTGTGCACAGCAGTAGCCAGTGAGAAATGAGGCAGCTCGACCATTCACTGACACAGCAGCATCACCCTCACCTTATGTCGCTGCTGAAATGACTGCACTGACTGCTGAGTAGCCAGCGGGATAAGTTCAAGGGTCTGTTTCTGGGGTATAAAGCCTTATACAGCTTGGGACCAGGATACCTGAAACATCCTCTCACTCATTATATACCCAATTGATCACTGAGATCTGACAATACATCATGTATGTAGACATCACATGCGATTTATCTCTTTTCAGCTACTGTTGATTTTAGTCATCTTTCGAATGCTGCTTTAACTTGTTTCTTTAACTGAGATTTAAGAGAAACTCCTTAGAGAGGGCTTTATTTTATTTTATTTTATTTACAATCAAGAAGTATACAAATATTGTTTAATAAAGACGTACATAATCTTCTTGGTTAAGGAAGTCAGATGACAGTATACAGCCCATCTGGTGCCCTTGGCTGATGTAAAGCTCTCAGATCTGCTCCCGGTCTGAGCAGCTTATTCAGACATACAGTGCCTCACATGCTGGAGATTGCATCTAGCCATCTTCATGACTAGTAGCGCTTGACAGGCGTCCTCCATGAATTTGTCTAATCCCCTTCCGAAGCTGTAAATAAACATCTATGCCTTTGAAAACCATTGGCTCTTCAAGGCTCTTCCTTTTTTGCAGCTGAGGCCTTTCCTCTTTGGGGGTTTGCAATGTCCAGGAGTGATTAGGTGGAGATTGATCCTGCCTGACATTAGCCCAGAGAATCCTTCCAATTAATTCCATGAGTGCAAAGCAGCTTTTTCATTGTAGTTCTTGAAGAGCAGTTTCCCAGGGTTGAATAGCTAACCTCTTTTGAAAAGCCACTTGTGATATGGTGGTGCAGCTGTGTCTAGTGTTCAAATGATGTGGGAGATCCTCAATCTCAGAGGACATGCCCCATCTCTTGAACAAGACCACAGTAGTGACATACATCCTCGCCAAGTTTCTACTGCTTTGTTTTCATTGCTTAGCATAGCCGGTAGCAAAGCTTTCTCTGAACCGAAGAATGATGTTTCCATCCAAATACATGGCTCCTAAAATTTGCAGTAATCAGGGGTACTTTTTTTGGGGGGGGGGGAATCTGCAGAGCTTTCACAGCTTCCATTTTTGCAGGAGAGATGATTTATTATAATATAATCAAGAACATACAGTGGTACCTTGGTTTAAGAACAGCTTAGTTTATGAACAACTTGGATTAAGAATGCTGTAAACCCGGAAGTAGGTGTTTTGGTTTGTGAACTTTGTCTTGGAAGCAGAACATGTTGAGTGTGTTCCATTTGTAAATTGAGCCCCCCGCTGCTATGGGAAAGCACACCTTGGTTTAAGAACTGACTTCCGGAATGGATTAAGTTCGTAAACCAAGGTACCACTGTATAATGAAATGGGAGTGTAGTCCGTATACTTTAAAAAGATGTTGAAGATTGTCTTCCATGTACACCTAGTGGAAATGTGGACCTTTTGGTTAACAACATACCACGTACCATATCTGGCCCTGCTCTGGTTGCACTATTTGATACATTACTGTTTTAAAGGTAATTGCTTATTTAGTGTGGAAGGCTGTTCCTTCAGAAGCATGACTTTGGATTCTTCCCTGGGCAGCCTGGAACTATGGACACAGTTATTTAGATCTGGGACACCTCAGTCGTCAGAGCATGAGACTCGTAATCTCTAGGTCATGGGTTTAAGCACCACATTGGGGAAACATTCCTGCACCGCAGGGGGGTTTCAGGGGGTTGACTAGATGACCCTTGTGGCACCTTCCAGCTCTAAAATTCTATGATTCTACAGATACAGCGAGCTGTAGGGATCAGAGGGGGATGACACAAGAAATCTGCCCTGGACCAAACCCTCAGGAAGGCCAGCTGCCAGGTTTAGCATCCGAACAGGAGAGGAAGAAACCATCACAAAAAGAGTCCCGATTCAAATGTTGACATTTCTTAATGTAACAAAATCACCTTCCTTCCTTCCTTCCTTCCTTCCTTCCTTCCTTCCTTCCTTCCTTCCTTCCTTCCTTCTTTCTTTCTTTCTTTCTTTCTTTCTTTCTTTCTTTCCTCTCTCTCTGTGTGCGCACGCTAGTTTTTGTTTGGTGGGGTGTGGGTGGAGGGGAAACCTACAGACCTAGCGGTTTTGAGTCTGCATTAAGGAGATGATAAATATTACAAATAAACATTGATTTGCTTCAAGGAAGAGATTGTAAAATAAGACACTCAAGCATTCCTTTTGTAGACTAACAGGGCAAAATACAGGAGCCATCGATCCCTGCACATAGGTAAGTAATGCAGTGCAAATACAAACTGTTATTTTATAGCAGCTTTCACACAACATGTCCCAAGGTGATTTCCCCCCTGTCAATAAAAGAAACAACAAAGCAGCTATTGAACTAGCTTAGCCAGAGAAAACAGATATTGCTTAAATAGTCTTAAATGCAGACAGCCAAGATCCTTGGGCCCAGCCAAGCACGGTTCAGAAGCTACGGCTGGTGCTGAAGCCTTATAGAAATCACCTTTCACTGTCATGGATCGATCTGGAGGCTAGTTATCTTGAGAAGTCATTGGATAGGATTGCCAACCTTTTTTGGCCCTACAGGAGCCTGATTCTGTAGTTATACCTCCATCATTTGAAGGGAAACGCGGGCTGCATTTGTTGGCTCCACCCCACTGCTGTGACCCCACCACCCAGCCCTGCTGCCTTCAATATGTTGGGTGTTGATGGTATGAACTGGGATTCCTCTTCTAAGCACAGACCAGCTGTGTGGTCAGTTTTCTAAATCACATGGGGATGCATGGAACTGGCTTCTTGTTTCAGACGTTCTGGGAGCAATGAATGAAGAAAGGTGGATGCTGGTGACAGGGACACAGGTGTGGGATGGGATCAGTAAGCACAGGCCTGCTCTTCTCTTACACCAGGGGTGGGAAACCTTTGGCCCTCCAGACTACAGCTTCTATCATCCCTGGCCATTGGTCATGCTTGCAGTTGATGGAAGTTGTAGTTCAGCAACATGTGGAGAACCAAAGATTCTCCACTCCTGCCATCCACAATTAGAGTCATGGGAGAGCTTTCAAGGTAGAGAAAGGATGAGAGGAAAACTCAGGACTGGAGGCAGGTTGAGGACACCTAAAAAGAGGTAGGGTACTCTTGGTACTCTTATATGATTCCACTTCACTTGTTCCCTCCTCAAAATCCACCTTTAGCCTACATCCTTAAATCTTCAGACTAGAATCTTGAAAAAATCGGAACTGAAGCCTGGTCACCTAGAACAGGGGCTTTAATTTATTCCGGTACCAGGTGATACGGTTGGCAAACTGTGCCACATTCAGAGTGGACTCTGGCATTTGCAAACAAAGAGCTATCAAATACACTCTGGCAAGAAAAAGTGCAACAATGCCTTTACAGTGAAGCAGTGCAATAATTTTACCAGCAGCACAATAGCTTTAGCATCTCCTGCATTAAAATGCAAGATACGAGAAAGGAACATTGTGATTTAAACATATAAGCCAAAAAGAACAATAAATGGCATTAAAAAATGCCTAAGCAATAGGAAATGAAGAGCTAGATATTTGAAGTAATTTTTGCATTTAAGGGGGGGAGTATACATTAAAGATATGCACTTTGATGAAGATTATCATCAAACTCTATGGTATAAAATCAACAATGGAGACATTAGAAATATGACATATATTTAAATTGCTGCAGAAAGAATGTAGAATGCTAACAGCTGCCTCTACCCTGTCAATCAGAAACAGAGAACCTGTAGCCCGCCAGGTGTTGCCAAACTGCAGCTCCCATCATCCCCCTGACCACGGATCACAGGTTCCCCATCCCTCCTGTAAACAGATGGAGCAGAGACACGCTAGAGAAGGAAGAGCCCAGTGGTGCACATTTGGGCAAAGGGAGAAAAAGAATCTGAAAGAATGGAGCTAAATTGAGATGAGGAGACAAGAGCAGGGGAAAGGAGACGGAAAAGAAGCCAAACAAGCATTTTCGGAGATGTTTGAAACTGCCGTCTGTTACTCAGGGCTGACTCTGTTGGGAGGACAGGTTGCAAGTGATTCAGGCTTTTGAGGACAATTTGGTACCATCTGCTTTTTAAAACAACACCACACACTCAAGATGCATCACCCGCTGCAGTAACTTGCTGCGGACATTATCCTTGCCATCTGATAGTGGATAATCCTATGCCAATGACAGTTGAAACGTAAAGTCAAAACAAACAAAACCCAACTAGAATAAAAGGAGCATGGGTAGCTGAGAAGCCGCCCTTTTGTTTTAAGCTGTCATAGCTGGCCTGTGTACATATGTCTGTTTACTCTGCTTCCAGTGTGTTCCCACCACCGATCTGTGAAGCCATATACAAATGATCTTAGCCACAATCCACATCTGTCCTGTAGTTCCTTGAAAAAAATTGCAATTTGATGAACCCTCCCCCCTCCCACAAAAAACCCTTAGCATCAATCTGATTTTGCAAACATATGAAGACATCCACACTCTGCCCACTAGTGTGGACCGAAGACAGATGACTTGAAAGCACATTTAACTGTACTAATGATTTGCAGATGCCATTTGAGAGGCAGGGTGTGGTGTGGCATGACGTTTTTAATTCTGTGATGTTTCTACAGTCTTGGAAATGGAAAAAGTGGAGTTCAAAAAGGCAGATCAGACACCAAATTTTGCGATGCTACCCTTTCACTCCAGCTTCCCTCTAAACGTCTGTAGCCAGCTGTCTTTGATAATCGTTTAGGAATGGTACAAATAAATCACAGTCAGGTGACAATAGCAACATCATCCAAGCTGTTGTCATTTATCAAGAAAATAAAAATTCCCTTCCTATTAGATAAGCAAGTCTGTGTGCGTGTTTATCCCATAGCATTTCTCTTATAGAGCTCAGAAGGTCTAGACTATAAGTGTAATGTATACAGATTTAGTAAAAGCGCAGATTTTGGAAATCTGATTTTTCACTCTCATATTTGACTCAGCACAGCATAATTTTAGATAAGCACACATCTGACGGGTATATCTTTCCTATGTTGGGCATATTCATCTTGAATTTCAATGCTCTATTCTGTACAAGTTTCCTCAGCATCTTTCCGGAATAGCATTTCTTTCCCCCTTTTTTGCCAGTTTTCAATGTCGTTATCTCATTTTCAAAGTTACAGTCTTCAAAATCTCGAGACTCAAAGTGAAATTCAAATTACAAAGTTGTGTGTGTGTTTAGAAAACCCAGCACAGTAGCATTTTGGTTATATGTATCATAACTTTAAGCACATCATTATGGCTACGTTTGAAAATTATTTTGCTGGAGGCCAGGAGGATGCAAAACAATTTTAAAAGGACCTGTCTGAACAGGAGATCCTTGCCTTTACGATATATTTTGGAAGATCTAATGAAATTCTAAAAGAAATATTTCCCTCTCTTTTTTGCCCTTTCCTTTGATATTGTTAGCAGTAGCATTACTCTTTGTGGTGACTATATACAGGAGTTTTAATAGTAGTGTTGCCAAAGTTTCTTCTGGAAGAAATCCTCTGCTTTTAAAACATACATAAAACGCAACATTTCAACCACAAACTCTTCCCCTTGAGTGCATCTCTGTGGCAGGACAATGTTCAACTTTTGCATTTGAGCCTGTCAGGAAGTTTAGGAATGATCTCTCTGGGCTGCATGTTTACTAAACCGGAGGGCCAGCATATTTCTGCTAGGTCTCCTTTACCTCCCTAGTGCTGGAATTTCCCGGACATAGCCAGGATTTGGATGCCAGAAATAGTGCCCAAAAGTGCTTTAATGTCCAGGAAAATCAAGACGTATGGCAACCCCTGTCAGAAGTGTAGATTTTGGTGGATTTCCTTTAAAATAAGCTCAAAACGTCTTACTTTTTTGAGATTTTGGAACACATACGCATTTAATTTGGGTACCTCCAGACTGTCAGTATTTTGCAGGAGGGATTCCAGTGCAGACTGGAAAAATTAGCTTTGTACAATTAAAGTGCCCAAGTGTAACAAACCCACTTTTAAAAAAGAAAGTATTTTGTGGTTAGGAAAGTGAAATGGAAAGGCTTGGAATAGTGTAGATTGACCAAATAATAATAATACAATTTATTTATATGCCACCCATCTGTATGGATGCCTCAGCCACTCTGGGTGGCTTGCAGTAAATTAAAACATCCAACACAGGAAAACATCAAACATTAAAAACTTCCCTATACAGGGCTGCATTCAGATGTCTTCTACATCTACAAGTCAGATAGTTGTTTATTTTCTTGACATCTGGTGGGAGGGTGTTCCACAGGCTGGGCATGACCCCCGAGAAGGCTCTGGGAAGATGTATAAAGTAGGGCTGTGCACATGTTTTGGTTGAATCCCAGATCCTGAATCAAATTGGGTTTTTTCAGATTGACCCGGGATTCAGCCAGAGTGGAAGGAGGCAGCCATGGATTGCCCTGGGTTGGGTCCACCTAGAACTTAACTTGAAAACTGTGGAATCCTAGTGGAAGTGAAAAATGGGGACCTGTCTTTCCCAACCAATGTTTATTGAACAGGTATGTAGGAAGTAGTGGGACTACTGTGAAGGGTCCTGTCCCTGGTCTACACACACACATTCCTTTCAGGGTCTGAATAACACCTACACACATGGAATTAAATGAGCAAAGTCCTTACTCTGGTGTCATTAGGAATTATGATTCCTCATGGTGTGAAGAGACCTTCATGTGCAAACATTTCTACGCACATAGGATATATGTAGACCTTCAAATGAAAGTGAATGTTTTGATGAACCTGCAACCTGATCTATTCACAAGAATTCATTTGAACTCATTCAATCTGAAAGAGGCTGGAGAGTATCGCTGTTGAGTAGGGCATCTTGGAATCTCCGTGGTAAATTTTGCTACTCTTACAGTATACCAAAAGTCTTCTTTCTTCTAGAAATGCATTGGATACTCTTTCTCCCCCCCCCCCCAAGCAACAACTGCTTTCCACTCACATTTTGTTTTAGCTAAAACTTTAATGGCAACCCAGAGATGTCATCTCATACCGTAGGAAACTTCACTAGTCTTTTTGAAGCTCTTGGCGTTCCTTGCCATTTCTTATGTGCTTGCTCTGAGCAGGGTATTTCAACATGTGATCTGATCCAAATGTCTCCCATTGGTTTTGCATCTGTCAAATTTAGCAGAGTAATCTGGTCTGCATCCAGGTCTAATGCCTTCGATTTTGAGCATTCCACAATAAATATTTTTTGGACAGAATGGCAGACTTAAAAATATATTTTGAAATACAAATTCTAGATACATGGTACTTATTTATTTCAGAGCAATTTCCCCCCATCTTGCACATCACCCACAGATGTCAGGGCAGGTTACATTAAAAGGAAATGGAAATCAACTTTGAGTATATAGTGCCCTACCAGATATATGATAAACCTGAAGGAGTTTTCAGTCTTTTAGAATGCAAATACTACTTATGAATTCAAAAACCTTCTTTATTTTCCATGCAGTATAGAGTGAAATTGTTGTTTCATCACATGAATGAGGCTATCAGTAAATGGTCCTGTTTATCATTTTGCATTTTGTGTGGGAATCATGCATATTGAAGGGATCACTTGAAGTCCCTCCACAGAAATGAGCAACAACAAGGGAACTCTATTGTTCAGCCCCTGGTTTCTTTTTATGCACACAATGAACTTTATAAAATGAAGAGGACCATGCTGAAGAATATGCTGTGGCAACTATATTTTCTTTCCAAAACTGTTTGTAGACAATCAAATTCAAAGGATGCAGTGATATTAGAAAGATTAAATGGTGGGATGAGGAGAGCAAAGAGCTGAGTGAAGCCATGAGATTATTGGAAAAGTGAAAGAGTAAAGTTGTTCACATTTCAAATCAAAGTATAGCTAACATTCTTCATAGCTAGCTTATTCTTCTGTTCTGAATGTAAATCTGCAATATCAGAGAGAATGAGAGAGAGAGATTTTGAGTAGAGGAGCTTGGGTTTTGTTTATGGGCGATTTGAAGGATTCATAACCACACACTGAAGTCGGCAATAATTTGAAAAGTGAAGTAGCCAATCTCCAGAAACTCTGAAGACAAACCCCCCTTCCCCTCCCCTCAGCCATACAGAAAGATTTTAATCTTGCAAAACTGAGAATGAAAAGAGGCTGCTTGGCGGGTAAAAGAAATTGGTCATTACAAACTGGATGGACAGATTTATACACCCTCTGTGGCTTTCTTTTTCATCAGCCGTGCCTTTTATGTTGAATATACATGTGTAATAAGCTTTCCCAAGCAACCCATATCTGTACTTAAGACTATATGATTTAGTCTAAAAAGGCCCTAGGAATATAAACACATTCTAGAGCATGCAAAGAACTCCTGCCGTGTAAATAAAATGTTAGCGATTAACTCGGTTTCCCCACCCAGCAACCAGACCACCCATATGAGTATAAATGACCACAGTAAGAGGAAAGTCTCCTTTGAAGTTCATTCTATCTTTAATGGCTGATTTATTTATTTGTTTATTTGGTCTTATGCAGCAGCCAACCAGGTGTTTCAGTGTAGTTCAAAATATATGTTTACTTTTTTTTTTAGCTGTTTCTCTGCCACGCTTTTTTCAAGGGAAGCTGGTAATTTTCAGACGCTGACTTCAATAGTGGTGTTAAAGGCAAGTCCATTGACAAACATTTCCACCAGCAACAACTGAAGTGGGAAAGAAAGTTGTAAGCCCAACCAAAAACTTCAGGGTTCTCTTATCACACCGTCACACTCCACATAAAGATAGAAAAGCATTCACGGTCCAGCCACTGAAATCCCATGAAACAACCCTTCAATCATTTTTTAACTGCATAGCTTGATACTACACTACATTTCATCTCTTTTAACATGTACCTGCTTGCCAGTACTGTATGATGTAGCCTTAGGCACATGCTATGAAGAGGAACAGGGCGGCAGGTGGCGGGTTGGAGAGAGAGAGAGATGAATGATCTATATCCGCTTGCCCTTACTCACAGCAATAGTATTTAGAGAAATGTTACACTGGGTTGAGATCTGACTTGTCCAAGTCTCCGGCCTCCTCCCTCCTCCCTCAAATTAACACTGTGGGAAAAGAATACTTGCAGCGCCCTACTTCAGAAAATGCAACGGCAGATCTTAGGGAAATGTTAACGTTGCTCAATACACAGAGGAAAACCAACGGCAACCAAAAGCAACCAAGGCCTATGGCAATATGCTCCGAGGGCAATTGGTTGACCATCATTGCAGCAATCAAAAATACGATTTCACAAGATTCTTCTTTGGCACTGTTTTCTGAACATAGCAAGTGACTGATCCATACTACTGAGGAGGAATATTGTGAAAAATACGTTACCTGTAAACTGATCCGTATCAGCACTCTCTGCCCACGTTCCTCTGTAAACACTAGCACAGTTGTTGCATATACTGAAAGCTTCAACTTTAGCATATATGAAAATACATATAAATAAATTCTACAGCTAAAGCCACAGGCAGCATGCCTTTGAATATCAGTTGTTGTGGTGTAGAGTTGCAAGTGTGGAGAACACTCAGGCTCTGTTTGCAGGCTTTCCATAGGCATGTGGCTGGCCACTGTGAAAACAGGATACTGGGCTAGAAAGCCCCTGGCCTCACCCAGCAGGACTCTTCTTATTCCCTTACGGATATATGTCCGTGACACATTTCCATGGATATGGAGAGCTGGATAGGAGTGGGCAGGAGGATGAATGGGATTGCATCTGATGGCTCCATCATTTACATGTTCAACAGAAAGTCTGGAAGGAGCCTACAACTGTCATTGCTTTCTGGCCACATTCAGAAAGTTTGCAGGGCATCGATGAAATTCTATCTCACAGTGGGTGGACGGTTGTTCGAACCTGTGTTTAAAATCATTATTAGTAAAGTGGTGCCTCAGATGGTGCAGAGGTGGGGGTATTGATATAAATGCCAGCAAAGTACTTTCCCTTCCTACCAGGACATCAGCTGCCATCCTCCATGTGGGATTTGTTGTGACAATGATACATGCTAGAAAAAGAAGAAGAAGAAGAGTTTGGATTTGATATCCCGCTTTATCACTACCCGAAGGAGTCTCAAAGCGGCTAACATTCTCCTTTCCCTTCCTCCCCCACAACAAACATTCTGTGAGGTGAGTGGGGCTGAGAGACTTCAAAGAAGTGTGACTAGCCCAAGGTCACCCAGCAGCTGCATGTGGAGGAGCGGAGACGCGAACCCGGTTCACCAGATTACGAGTCTACTGCTCTTAACCACTACACCACACTGGCTGAATTGACTATTTGTGCCTAAATTATATGAAAAGCCTCAGATGAGAGATTTCCCACCTTGTGCCACAGAGAAATGGAACAAACTCGCCACTGGAAAGGTGGTATCCAATGTTCCCTGACCCAATATCACCTACAAGAGCTTCATGTCTCCCTGAACATGAATTGTCCCTGGATAAGGGACAATTAAGGGATTGGCTCTTTGGGACTAAGTGGAAAGAGACTTAACTACAATTACTTCCTCAAAGTGTTCACCACAGTTTTCACTTATTAAATCAGTGCACTTTCGCAACTTCCATTCGCCTCATTAAGATTCTCCTCCAAAGAACTACGCTTCCAATTGATACGCTTCTTAGCGGTTCTAGATGGATGGTACAATAAAATACCCTATGACAAAATTGTCTGTGTGGGCAACCATCTGTAGAAGACATACCATTACTTACTGCAATGTCCACTATATACAGACCCAAGAAATCGATTTATAAAACCTCTAATCGTGAAGGAAACCAATTTAACCAGGGCAGAGAAGGTGAAATGGCTGCTGAGCGATGCTGATGACTCTGTAACTTATAAAGTAGCTCTCTAGGCATTAGTAGCTAGGAAGATTAGGGTGAGAGAGCTAGATAAACTTGTGGTCAGCTGCAAAGGGGACTTGGAGATTTAATCTGTACATTTTATAGGAGGACTACCTTTTATTTTATGTGACAAAGAATTTTAGTTGATTTGACTATGGTTTTACTACATATGTGGTGACTAGGGATGTTTTTGGATGATGCCATGGCCTTTGGCTAGTGCAATAAAAGTTTATGGTGATGATGACAATCAAATGTTGGCTTAATAAGCCAAGATAGGTGTGTACTTCATGCAGTTGCTTTACTTCTTCCTGCATCTATGCAGGGAAACAAGGCAGAAAGGACAGCGTCCTATGACATCAGAACCAGGAACTGCTTCAAGATGCCTGTTGGCTACTGTGTTAAACCATAAGGCCCCTGCAACTCTGATCATAGCTGGCATTTAGATATGAGTTAAGGGCACCAAAATACTACCTTTGTCAAATTCGAGCTTTAACAGGTGGATTTCAAACGAACCCCCAAACATGTTGCCTGTGTTGGGAGACTGACATAGCAGGGATGGATTGGGATGGTGGTTGAGGAGAGGAAGGAAAGAGGATAAATCATGGCTGCCGGACTGCCTGCTTCATCAGAGAATTTAAAGCCATTGCGTCAATTTCAAAGCAGGAGCTTTGCCAGCCTAATTAAGCAGGTGAACCTTTGTTTAAAAAAGTGGAAATGTTTCCATGTCAGACTGCTGCTAAAAGTGCAGGCCCAGCTCCAGGGGAAAGAGATGGGCAACTCTACAGGCAAGGGAGTTTTGGAAGCCAGAGGACTATAGGCAAGAGTGCCAAAGGCCTGTGGGGTTGCCAAGTCCAAGCCTATTTTAAGTGATGCATAGATGAGGGAGTTCTGCCAGGAACAGCTGCTCCCAACACTTATGGCACTACAGTGAGAAAAGCCGCACTTGGTGAAATGTTCGCTTCCAGGCAGCTCTTATAAAGGCAGCGTCTGGGCTTTGAAATCCTACAGAGGCATCAATGTCCAACAGGCTACGTGAAGGGGAAATGAATGTTAATAAGAGCAACAGCAATCTCAGGCATCATGGTCATCATTTATATGGTGTTTCAAAGCATTTTCTTTCTTGACAATAATTTTGTAAGGTAGGTCAGTATTAGGGGTATTCACAAGTTACATTCAGTGAGTGTAGGCGTGAGTTCACAGATTAACATTCAATATAGGTACAGAAACAGTTGTTGTTAATTTAATTTATGAATTGCTTCCTACGAGGCATCCCAAAGTGATTTACAAGATAATAAAAAGCATATATAAAACATTTACAGATATAAAAACAGTTAAAACGAACATGCATATATACATAAAATCAATTCAAATCTTTTACAGATAACAACAGGGACACATATGAAGTTGAACTGTACACTTGTACTTTTATTCACCTGTGACAGTTAATTGAACTGCCATTGAACACAATCAGCATACAATCTTTCACACAAACACTTGTGCATGGGTAGAGACAGTTTGTACCATGGTTAGTGTAATAGGTATACGCAAATAGTTGAGTTGTACGGTAATGTTCAGTGACTGCAGAGTCTGTACCTGAGTGCACACTAATAGATCTGCGCACTATCAACAAAGTGTACCTGTGCTCAGTGTAATGTGTGAACTAGCCCATTGCCATCCTCAGATGCAGTAATAGGAAGCTGATGCCCCTAACTAGCCAACAGTGCAAGTACCGAGAAGTATACTCTGCTGAATTTGGCAGGACTTAATCCCAGGTTGGTGTGCATTGGATTGAATCCTAGGCTGGTGCCCAAGGGGCCATAGGGTTTTGTGGATCTCCCTCTATACAGATGGATCAAAGCAAGAATGCTTTTCCAAGGGAGAAAAGGGGAGATGCAATCCTATATTTTATCCTGCTGGTGTGAGCTGGGTGTCGTGCTGATGTGGATGGTCCTTCCACCTCAAATTCCTCCCCCAACTGTGTAAAATGGCTATACACATCTGTTGTGATGGCAGGAAAGGCAAACGCTAAGACCAGCTCCCTCCGGGAAGGGCATGAAAGCTGTGCAGCAGCTCTTGGCTTCCCCATTCTCCTCCTGTCTGTGAGCTGCTCTGAAGACAATGCACGATGTGTTTCCCACTTTATTTAATCCCTATGCTTTACACTGAGCATTTACTCTGGCACTCAGCACGCCTGCATGGTCAGACTGGGGTTTTCTGTGGAGAAAAGTGGATAGGGCAAGGAGGGCCTTTGCAAAAACCACTTTTGGGGACACTGCAGTGGGAGCGCCTGCCTCCCAAAAGAAAACAAAAGAAACAGCTTATAGTGCTGCTGATTCAGTAACAATCAGAAAGACAAAGCAGTTAGCATTAGCTGTGCAACTTCTGCAAAATCTCTTTTTGCTGACCTTCCCTCTCCCCTTACCAATTTCCACTCCAAATCCATCCACTTACCATATCACCAGGGCTAGCGCAAGACATTTTTCTGCCTGAGGCAATGAGCAAGATAAAGCATCCCTCCCTAATTCTGTGTAGAATCCTTGATGAGGCTGGTGGCTGGATCTCATTTTACCAGTGGTGTGACTGAACAATGGCCTGCACTGTACCTGAGGGGAGCAAGCTAGCAGTAGTTGCAGGGCAGGTCATGTGGCACACTCCACTCTCTCCACCCACATCTTGCCACTGCTGCCCATTCCCAGCAACTGCTGCCTGAGACAGCTGCTTCACTCTCCCCAACGATAGGGCTGGCCGCGCATATCACTCTGAATGACTGGTTGAAGCAGAGGTGGAATGTGATTATGAGCTCTGAAAAAGGCAAATCAACAATGCGTTGGTATAGTTGAGGCCGGAACTGTTGAATATGTATGGAGCGAAACTCAACTCCTTTCTTCTGAATCACTAATACATAACTGACTGAATAGGGAAAATGGATGTCTCTGTTTCATGGATGCTTCCAGATAACAAACCCTTTTTAACAGTTTGCCTTCATTAAAAATGTCACAGTTGCCCTCAATCGGATATTTATAAAGAAGCTAAAAATAGTGCCACAAACTAACGACCTTTTAATGAACAATTAACAATTAGCTCCCTTTGGTGACATGAGGCTCTTTCTGTTTGCTGTTCCACAGCAGAAAGCATAGGAATATTCTGAGATTGTGGATGTGGTGTTGTTCTTCCTTTAATAAGAAACAGAAAGTATGGATGCTCAGGAAGAAATAGTAACTTAGAAGGATACAGTTGTAAATGGAAGGGAACAAGTGCGTGGATGCTATTTCAGATTTCTATGGGAGGTGGAAGACTAATCTTGGAAGGAAAGGAGGATTTACAGTGGTACCTCAGGTTACAGATGCTTCAGGTTAGGGACACTTCAGGTTACAGACTCCGCTAAGCTAGAAATAGTACCTTGGGTTAAGAACTTTGATTCAGGATGAGAACAGAAATCATGCACAGCGGCAGTGGGAGGCCCCGTTAGCTAAAGTGGTACCTCAGGTTAAGAACACTTTCAGGTTAAGAACAGACCTCCAGAACGAATTGAGTTCTTAACCCGAGGTACCACTGTACTATAAAAGGTTCAAAGGCTTGCTCTTGAATATACTCAGGATTAAGATTGTTTAAATACAATAAAACAGTAAACAGGGAATCACTGATCTGAAGGAACAAGGTCCAGTCAATGCTGGGGAGAACAGAAAGGTTTTTAATTGCTGGTGATGACCCCTGCTTGGTGGCTGAAAACATTTCCAACTGTTGCATCCTCTCACTACTGCTTATCACTGCAGGACTTGCCCTGTCAGGTTTTCACCTAGCTGTATCTGCTTGCTTTTGATCACATTTCAGAAGGAAAATTGCTCTTTGGCATCTTACAGCAACTCTGCAGTCTCAGTGACTGTAGAACCATCCACCCTGTTTAGTCACTGCCATCTGACTCATCAGACTCCCTGCTCCCATTTCCTCTGTTAACTTTTATGCCATTGCTTGTTGTTGGCAAGCTTTAAAGTCACTGAAATTCTTTGATTTCCAAACTTTCTGATGATCAAGTTAAAAACTCGCCAGCATATCAGGGGAGGTAGAAGGATCTAGCTCAATAGTCAGGAATGATAGGAGTTGTAGTCTAGAGACAGTGGTTGCTCACCTCTGCTCCAGTAAGTTTTTCCACCCTCTAAACTGCCATGTTTGGAGCTGAAACATTTCACTACTCTTTTTTTTTCTTTTGTAGACAAGAATAAAAATGTTTATACTGAATGTCCTGCAGCTTTGCTTTTCTGCTGTTTTGCTTCACCCATAATCACATGGGACCACTGAAATGAAACTCCTATGTCGAAATGGATACCACTGGAATGCAGAAATTATCTATGGTTATACTGAGTACAAAATGGCTGGCAAATGCTATATTTGGGCTGAATGTGCAATATATAGTCTCTCTTTTCCCTTGTCTTCAAAAGGAAATTCAAAGTCCAAAAAAAGGAAATATGTTATTAACAGTCTGTCCTTTTGTTTATAAGCTAGGCTGCCCACTGTAATTTAGGAGGAAAACAGAAAATTACTTAAGATGTAAAGGTTTAGAATATATTTACACCCCCCAAAAAAAAATCCTAGCAGACATGAATGAACAGTCTGAGATTCAGTTTCACTAACGAGCCCTGAGGGTAGGATAGGACAGGACACAAAAGATAGGTAAACTAATTTACTCTGACTAGAGAACAAACAATATTTTTCTCAATGAGTACTGACATCTGCAGTCACTGAGTGGCGGAGATCAAATAGCACTCAATTATCTGACATGCAAGATACTCTATGCTCCATGTTGTAAAAGCTAGCCACGAATTCAGCAATAAACCAACAACAGACAATTTGTAAAAATGTCAACTTGTCCAAGGAGTGGTGGTTGTGGAGACCATCCCTCAGTGAACCATTCAGAGCACTTTGTAGTTTTCTAACACTTGGTGATTCACAAAGGCATTCCTTCATTTATTTAACAATTTCTTACCTGTGTCTGAGGGACGCGGGTGGCACTGTGGGTTAAACCACAGAGCCTAGGACTTGCCGAACAGAAGGTCGGCAGTTCGAATCCCCGCAACGGAGTGAGCTCCCGTTGCTCGGTCCCAGCTCCTGCCAACCTAGCAGTTCGAAAGCACGTCAAGTGCAAGTAGATAAATAGGTACCGCTCCAGCGGGAAGGTAAATGGTGTTTCCGTGTACTGCTCTGGTTCGCCAGAAGCGGCTTAGTCATGCTGGCCACATGATCCGGAAGCTGTACGCTGGCTCCCTTGGCCAATAAAGCGAGATAAGTGCCGCAACCACAGAGTTGGCCACGACTGGACCTAATGGTCAGGGGGGGTCCTTTACCTGCTGTTTAGCACAAGGTCCATGGGCAATATTCAACTGTATGAACCAGTAAACTAGTATAGAACCATTCAAATCAAAAGCAGAATAGTATTGAGTTGATAAAAGAGGTCGGTCCCACAAAATAAAATATCATAACTGTCAAAGGGCAGGGTAAAGAGGTGCATCTTCAATGTACAGTGGAAGCCATGCAACGAAGATGCCAGAGACATCTTTGTGGGGAAGGAGTGCCACCAATTTAATGGCTGCCACAGGGAAAGCCCCCTCTCTCTGTCTCTTTGTGGTTGTTTGTGTGGACCTGTTTGTGGATTTCAGAATGAAATCCACCTTTAAAGGGGAAACACACACTTTACACAATTAAATAGGAGAAGATATTTAGTGACATATGACATGCCCTTCTAGGGTGTGCTGGCTACAATATTGCCCTAAATCAGTAAATGCTGCAATGTGAACACCTGACTTTTTACCCAGCCAACTTACAAATACTTACCCTCCCTCCCTTTCCTCCATATCTCTTGTTTCCTTTTTGTATTATTCTATCTTTATTTATTTTTTACTGAAAACAAAGGCTAGAATTTAAACAATTCTGCAGAGGCCCAAGACTGTAATAACAGGGACATTATTTAATTATTCAAAGCCCTTTTTGTTTCCAACAGTTTTGTACCAGTCAAAGAGAAGACATACCTGTTTTCCCCAAAATAAAATAAAATAAAATAAAATTGGTTTTCTGCTTTTGTTTCTAATCCCTTTCTTTCATTGCTGTGTTTTATAAATCATGAACAATATGTAAGTAAATAAATAAAAATCTAAATAAATTATTGACTAAAGATAAAAGTCTCTTTCAATATTCACTATACAATACTGTACTGTATGCATATTCTGACAATAGGAACATCGATCTGGGAAACTACAGTGGAAACTATGTTGCTCTGAGCTGACCAGAAGCTCTGAGCTGCTCCAGTTAGAAGGATTAGGTTACAAATGTTACAAAAGACCTCTGCTTGATACCCAGGGAAATCTCTGCCTGTCAAAGTAGACAGTTCTGGGTGAAATGGACAAATAATCTGATCAGGTATGAGGTACCCTATGCCTGCATTTTCTACAAGAGGTGTTTGTATTGTGGTTTGGTGAAATTAGAAAGCTGAATTACCAGGTCTTCTTTTGTCCGACTCTTCTGTTATTGATGATCTCTTCATCTAGATCAACAGCAATGGAGAACCCCCAGTCTCCAGGCATAACTAGGCCAATCAGACCTCGGCCCATGATACCATTTTGGGCAAACCACTCCCACCTGCCAGTCATCTGATGTCAGGTGCAGAGATCTGTTATTGCTGTTAGTGTTTAAAACAGCAACATAAGTCTTAAATTTGGAGATAAGGGATCTCTCCACTCTGGTGCTTAGCAGTGTAATCTGAAATAAACCTCTTTTTGCTCTTTGATGCTCAAAACAGACAATTGGTGTCAAACAGCCGGCAACAGTCCTCTTATTGCTGACCACAGCTCTAAGATCGAAGATAGGTTTCTGCATCATCTTTAAAGGACAACAAACAGAATCCTGCCCTCCGACTGAAAAAGCTTCCCCACTTCTGATCTATATATTTAGTATGTTGTTGTTTAGTCGTTTAGTCGTGTCCGACTCTTCATGACCCCATGGACCAGAACATGCCAGGCACTCCTGTCTTCCACTGCCTCCTGCAGTTTGGTCAAACTCATGCTGGTAGCTTCAAGAACACTGTCCAACCCTCTCGTCCTCTGTCGTCCCCTTCTCCTTGTGCCCTCAATCTTTCCCAACATCAGGGTCTTTTCCAGCGAGTCTTCTCTTCTCATGAGGTGGCCAAAGTATTGGGGCCTCAGCTTCAGGATCTGTCCTTCCAGTGAGCACTCAGGGCTGATTTCCTTCAGAATGGATAGGTTTGATCTTCTTGCAGTCCATGGGACTCTTAAGAGTCCCCTTCAGCACCATAATTCAAATTCAAACCTGGAGGAGGAACCGGCAAGCCACTCCAGTATCCCTGCCAAGAAAACTCCATGGACAAAGACAACAGGCATATTTAATATGTTAGGAACTTCCATTATGAGAGGCAAGGTGTCTCCTGTCCCCAAATGATATACCTGGTGATGGACTAGCATTTAAACATTCAGCATCATGCTGGAATCCTCCCTTCTTCCTCCTTCTTGGTGGGAACTTGATTGTGATGTAATGGGAATAAAGCTGTCAGTTTAGGTTGAGCAAGCTGGAGTGAACGAGAAAAATCATATCGCTGAGGAGACTTGCTGGCATCGCTTGCTGGCATCCGTTTGCAATCCAGAAGATCATGCAAATATTTGTGTCAGATTCATAGGGCCATCTGACACACTGCGTGGCAGCCAACAACGACTCGCCTCAGAGAAAGAGGCACTCATTCTTGGTTCTCTCACAAGTGTCTCTTTTGTGATATATGTGCTTGTAAACATGCATTCTTCCCATCAGGAATGTAATTTCACTCCAGGTGAAGGAGCAGAGGTGGGGGGGAGCAAGATTCCCAGCCAGTTCAGAGGCTTTCAATATTTTCAGCCAGAAACATAGATGAGGCGAGAGAGGTGAATAATCATATTATCTCCCTTCCTATATGGATGACATCTGCTATTAAGTCAGCTATCTCAGAAAAGAATTGTGTGATAGGGGCAACCCTGTCTCCCTTTCCTGCCACCGGTTGTGTTCCCATATCTGAACTTTAGGGGTCGCAGCAGTTTCCCCAAGAAATGGAGCTGCTCTCTTAGACAGCCAGTATCTGTATAGATAGACTATATAACTGTGTTATATAGAATTTTCAGAACTGCTGTCTGAGTTTGCCACTTCCCTCTTCCATCCCATCCCTTTTTCCTTGCATGCTATGACTTCTTCTTCTTCTTCTTTTTTTTTGGTAAGCCTAAGGGCAAGGACTATCTTGCTGCTGATTTTTTGTAAGGTGCTGTTGGAGAGCCTTGGGCTACAGGTTGAGGTATAAATTCTATAAATAAATAGTCCTGGATGGCAGGGGAGGAAGTATGTGTGCATTAATGTGTGACTAAAAGAGAGAGTACTTTCCCCAAATGCTATTCCTGAACTGATTTTTATTTATTTTTTGCTTTGTGAACAGGGCTGGTGCTTCCCTTTTCAGAATTCCTTTTCAAGGCTAGACAATTATCCTCATCTCTCCGTGTTGTTTTAAAATTCTTGCATAATTCATAGACTGGGGGACAGCACTACAGTCGCTAAAGGTTTTATAAGTCATCTTCGGCACGTATTCAGCTCAGATCTATTTCAGGTTCCAAACATTTATAAATATGGAGAGGATAAGCCAGAATTCCATCCTGAGAGCTTTTCTGTAATGAAGCTTTTATGTAATTTGAATAGCTTCTGTGCAGCTAAGAGAAAAGCATCATGGGCATTCCTGTGGCTTTCTTCTTTTATTTCCCCTGCACCCATTTTAATGTTGCATTATTATTATTATTATTATTATTTGGTTAGACAGTGTTTTCGAAGCTACAAACATGAGTCTGACCAAACTGCGGGAGGCAGTGGAAGACAGGAGTGCCTGGCGTGCTCTGGTCCATGGGGTCACGAAGAGTCGGACACGACTAAATGACTAAACAACAACAACAACAATTATTATTATTATTATTATTATTATTATTATTATTATTATTATTATTATTATTATTATTATTATTATTTTGTGGGGGGAGGTTAGGGAAATCAGATGGGCTTAAAAAAGAGAGGATATCTCACTGTGGTTCTCCAATGCCACACCACGCTGTTATGTCTCCCCACTACCATGTTGCAATGACCAAAGACAAACACCTTTGAGATACCCCAGTAATAAATTTTCAGTCTTTAGTTAACCATCCGAGTAAAGAAAACACTGCAAATGAAAGAGGGCACAGCATCTCGGCCTCTGGGTGTTTCATCCATGATTTGTTTATAGTGGGACTGTCAAGTTGAATTTCTAAAGCGGGGACTATCTGCCATGCTTCCTGCTACTTAGAAGAAAAGGTGGGGAAGAAAAACAAAAATCTCTATTCATGAAATCACTTGCGTTTAATGTAAAAATAAATGTATTTCTAATTCATTGTATTCCCAGCTCCTTTCTGGCTAAAACTCTCCAGTCCCCTTTTTATTGGTGTCTCTAATTCTGAACAAACCCAAGTTGCTCACACTATCCTGTAATTTTACATTCTGAGTCATTCCACATTCCTTCTCTCTCTTTTATATACACACACATGATTATATATTGCAAGAATGGATATGCTAATTTCTCGACTTTGGTTTTCTATGGTAGCTGTCCGGCCACTATTTTAATGGTACAGCCATAGCAACAGACACCAGTAAGCAAACTGCAACCGAGTCATTATACATGACGGGGCCAATGTCTGCCACAGCTGTGGCTGAGATGGGCACAATGGAATCCTGGTGGTTGATCTGCAAGTTGCTGGAGTAATCCAATTCCATCCCCACTGTCATTCCTCTAAAACAATACTTATAATAATAAAGTACCAGTAATTCCATTATCTTCCGGAATTACGGGAACTGAGAATAAAGATTTGCTCCATGTTTTAAAATTTTGCTCTGCAGCAAATAAGCCTTTCCTTTAGGAAAGAACCATGATTGTACTGTATATGTTCACTCCGGAGCAAAGAGACCCCCTCCCTTCTCATGAAAAACGAGCTCAGAACATTGTTGCGCCATGTATTATTCATCAGCCAGGAATTCTCATGTCTGAATACGGCTTGAGTAGATTGTGAGAGCTGAATCGTGACTGTAAATGTCAACACACTGTTTCTTACAGGGCAAGGCAGTTTTGCATTAAGGCTTGGAAAGCAGCTGGGAAACGGAACGGTTTTCTTGCTGCTGCTGCCAGGTGTTTTGCATGTGTGAGCAAATTCAGGTGAACTGCTCTGATATCTGTGATGTGCACATAGCATATGTGGCTCTGCATGACCAGAGACCCCTCCACATTGCCTTCAGTGCTGCTGAATGTTCCACCACAGATCCAGACTCTGGCACTAGTTACAACTGATTCTCTTATAGTGGAAAAAACAAACAAACCGTAGTTGCCACTCAAGTTCATCGTGCTGTATCAATATCTGAGAAAAATGGGCATAGGTGAGTGTGGGTGTGGGAAACCTTTCTCAACTTGAGGGCTGCAACCCTCTGGAGGTCGGATGCCAGTGGTCAGCAGGGCCAGAAGCAAAACTCAGAGCAAATATTAATTGTACAGTGGTACCTCGGGTTACATACGCTTCAGGTTACAGACTCTGCTAACCCAGAAAAAGTGCTTCAGGTTAAGAACTTTGCTTCAGGATGAGAACAGAAACCGTGCTCCGGCAGTGCGGCAGCAGTGGTAGGCCCCATTATCTAAAGTGGTGCTTCAGGTTAAGAACAGTTTCAGGTTAAGAACGGACCTCCGGAATGAATTAAGTACTTAACCCGAGGTACCACTGTATCTCGGTACAGTAGGCTTGTTTCTACACCCACTCAAGCATCCCTCTCCTGGGCAAGCAGGAAGAATGATTGGAGTTCAAGGACACATTCTAACCAGGCCAAAGACCCCAGGTTGCCCCCCAAATGCATTGCTTACATTTGATGTCACTTGCACAACATGTGTTGTGGCGTCTGGAGGAGGCCAAACATATGGGAGGTGTCAGCATCGCCCTTGAGCCAGTGCCACCAACTGGACTCATCCACTTCAGCCCCGACTGGGCTAGGCGAGCTGGGTAGCACTTCCAGAGATCACCTTCTGCACAGGAACAGGTCAAAGTGCTGTGGACTCACAGCTTAGAGTTGTGAGCACTGGATTCACTCCACAAGAAGACAGTCGTCGCACAGCAGAGTACAGCAGAGTCTAGCAGAGCATATAAACAACTCGGAGAGCAGCTCTGTAAAATATCTTCTTTATTCTATAACTACAACTATAATACACAACTATATACAGAGCTTAATAGGTCTAAGCATAAATGAATGCTGCACTGCACTGAGTGTCTACAGCTGCTCTTAGCAGCAACCTTATCTAAACACACAATCTCTCTCTAACACTCAGTCTCTCTCTCTCCCCGACACACTGACTGACTCTTTGATGTGGTGCTGGAGCAGAATAAGTAGAGAGCAGAACACGCCTACTCCTCTCTGGAGAATCAGCAGACTCCTCAGGAGATTATTGGATATGGGCTGGCCACTGATGCTGAGACATGTGATGCGTGTGACACAATGTGTGTGCTATTCGCAACAGGCCCCCTCAACACTGAGGAGGCTAGGCCCCATTCCAACAAATATTCAGGAGGTCAAAGACACCTCAGTCCCCTAGAGTTGGTGCCTGATAATAATAATTTCTATGGAACCTGTTTGAAATGCTTGACAGTCTTTATTTCACCTCTGAGGATGGGAGCTGTAATCTAAAACATTCAGGGGGCACTATGTTAGGGGAGGCTGTTCTGTTCACACTTGCCTGAGGGCAAGTCCCATTGAGCTCAGTAGGATTTGCTTCTGAGTAAATGCATAGAAGAATGTGCTTTTATGTATACTAGAAGAGTGCATGTATTAAATAGGAAAAATTACAGGCTATAGCATAGGATTTGCACATCCCCCAAGCCACAATATATGACAAGCCAACAAAGAAAGGTCTACAGAGAACCTATAGGATGACCCTATGGATATTCTGGAAAATTCAAGATAAGCTTGCCAGAAAAAGAATGGATGACGGCTTTCTGTCAGTCATTCAGACAGCCCGACAGGGATCCTTTGACTGGAGAGGGCATCATTTATCTACTGAGTTCCTTCCATATTCGAAGGCAGCAGAATCCCTTTAGTGTGAAGCAATGAGAGAGAAGCAGTAGACCTATTCAAGTATTGATGAACATGAGAGTGACCAAAGCAGAGTGAGGAGGGTTAAGATCATACAAACCATGCTGTCATGTCATGTTTAGTTCCTGGCAATAGCCTTAGCAGGCTGGGATTCTTGGAAACCTGCTCTCAACCTGTGAGGAGCCTTTGGGACACATTGGCATGAGGTGGGGATAGGGTGAGCTCACATGCCCCTGCCCTTATCGCATATGCTGTCATACCTTTATCCACGGCTGATCAGGCCTTATAGCTTTCTCTCTCTCTGTGTTCCCAGGCTTGAAAACAAACCAACCAACCACCAGGCCCCTTGTTGGAAGCTTTTCCATTGGTGTTATTTTAAAGGGATTGCATGTATTTTTTAATTCTACTTTTAATTATATTCACAGTGGCTAATAAGAAGAAATACGGAAATGGTTTAGACCCTGCCATTAATCATTGAGACGTTAGGGGAGGGGAAAACACCCAATAACCACAAAAAACAAACAAACAAATGCAAACCATGTGCTTACAAGACCTCAATCTTTCAAAGAAAAAGAAAAAGATTCATATTCAGAAAACCTAATTAGTTTTGTTTGGGCTCTTTCATGCAAGTGAAATTATTCAGGGGACCCCCATCTCATTCTTTCTTACTGATAAAGGTTGGTGGTTTGGTCCAGGGAATCCTATAATTGCTTATCATGGGTTTCTTAATGGTAGGATAATAGGATAAGCAATGGCAGAAATCATGGCGGCAGTTATTTATAATCTAGAGCAGTTTCCTCCAAGCTGTTGCCCTTCAGAATTCCCTGCAACTCCCACTACCCACAAACTATTAGCCATGATAACGGAGACTGATGAGACTGGTAGCCCAAAATATCTGGAGAAAACCTGATTAGGGAAGACCGATCAAGAGGCATTCCTTCTATGAGACAGTGGCCAACCCTGTTTTAGAAATGGTGACTTGTGTACATACCCTGAGGTCACATGGGGTGGCTGCTGAGCATAGGAAGGCTTGAGGCTTCTGTAGTACAGGGGTGGGCAGAAGACTCTAGTTGCTTGAAAATTGAAACAATCAAAATGGCATTCCCTTCCTGTTTCTAAACGAGGTTAGGGGAAAACTAGGAACAGATTTTTGTAGGAACGGATTGTGAGTTGAGTTCCAGTATGAAGAAGAAAACCCTGTACTGAGTGTGACTCTGCTAACCCCAAAACTCTGAGGTCACTCTTCCATACTCTCTGTAGCGTAAATGAGTTTTGTATCACTCTGTTGTCTATACAGTGGTACCTCGGGTTAAGAACTTAATTCGTTCTGGAGGTCCGTTCTTAACCTGAAACTGTTCTTAACCTGAAGTACCACTTTAGCTAATGGGGCCTTCTGCTGCTGCCGCACCGCCGGAGCACAATTTCTGTTCTCATCCTGAAGCAAAGTTCTTAACCTGAAGCATGATTTCTGGGTTAGTGGAGTCTGTTACCTGTAGCATATGTAACCTGAGGTACCACTGTATTCCTTGGCCTCCAAGCATTACAGACATACTACTCTGAAATACAGTTTGCACACGGCTTTCCATTTTCCATGTGGTGTGCTGTTGACAGAGAGGCCTTGGTGTGTTGTCAGGCACACAGAGGCCCAACAGGCCTGGCCTTCCATGAATAGTGATGAATTGTCTACCGAGCTTCCAAATCAACATGGATTTCCTGAAGGTGGAAAGTTAGAAAACCCAATAGATTAGAAAAGTGTTCATTCTTCGCCATTTTTGCATTCTCAACTTTCTCTTTTCTCACTTGTCATTGCCCGTCGTCACCTTTGGAACATGTTGTACGTTCCTGCCACTTGTACATTTCTTACTGTAGTTTTCACTTCTGAAGTTTGGTGGAGGGGAATCATTATGGTCTCACTTGTCTAATAGAAAATGTCACCAACACTACAATTTGCAGTTACTTTGACACTTGGCTAAGCACAGCTTCTGGCTACCTACCCCAGATTTACATCGGCACCATTTTGCTGATCATCTCGTGCCTGACACATGAGAAGAACGCTCTTGCTGAAATTCACACCAGATTTGAAGTGTATGAAATCTAACTATGCTGTGATTAAACAGAGAAGTCACTCACCACAATATAATAATGAAATGAGAGGAAGAAATTGTGTTCATTGAATAGCCAAGGATGAGAGAGTATGTGAAAAAGTATGGAGTCCAGGGTTAGCCATTTTTTAAAAAGTCAAGGTTATATGCATAAAAGTTGGCCATTAAAAAAACATGTTTGCATGCTTAGGGGTGATCCTGAAGCTGAGGCTCCAATACTTTGGCCACCTCATGAGAAGGGAAGACTCCCTGGAAAAGACCCTGATGTTGGGAAAGATGGAGGGCACAAGGAGAAGGGGACGACAGAGGACGAGATGGTTGGACAGTGTTCCCGAAGCTACGAACGTGAGTTTGATTAAACTGCGGGAGGCAATGGAAGACAGGAGTGCCTGGCGTGCTCTGGTCCATCGGGTCATGAAGAGTCGGACACGACTAAATGACCAAACAACAACAAAAATCAGTTATTGCCACCCTCTCAAATTCTATCTGGCTTGGAACAGTTGGATGGCATTTTGCTGAAATATGGTGGGTAGTTGGCATCCCTATTGGTTGGGCTGCTAGCCTGTTAATTTTGGATTCTTATGTTTTCTGTTCACCCCATTTCTGCATCATTTTGCTTTTCAAAAAGTCTTTATGAATATTCATCACATCAGCACTTTTGTCTGGATTTAATATGCACATTTTTTCCTAGGCATTTTCACCTAATATACAAATGTTTTCAACCAGTTTGCCCTACCATAATGTATTTTTGCATGTCATGTTCCAATATATTTATTTTTATGCACAATTTCCCTAAATATACACGCTTTGTTTTTTGTTTTGAATTAATTTTATTAGGGTTTATAGAGAAAACTACAAAACCTAATATCAAATATATTTCCCCCTTTTTTTGTCCAAACTAAGACTTTGATGTAAATACAATAAAAACATAGAGATTTAATTGGGGTTGGAGAACAGCATTGCAAGATCGAGAGAAGGACACACATGTCAAAGGAAAGCTGCAATTCGGTTTGCAGGTCATTCCTGGAAATGCATTTAAAGAACCGTCCTAATTTCCTTCCTGTCCCTATGATATCCTGTGCATATTTACATGGAGGCAACCCCCTTTGAACACATGGGGATTCACAACTGAAGAGAGACTGATAGGCTAGGTCACAAGATTGGTAATTTACTCTTCTAAATACAGGCTCCCAGGAAAGCTTGCTCCCGGGAGCCCTATATGAGAAAGGAAGCCTGTTGGATGTAATTGAGAAGCAGAACATGCCTGCTATTGCCGGCGAGTGAGAACATGTGCCGCGCTTTGCGAGGCAAGATCGCAACAGGTCAGATGATGGATTGTCAGCCTTATGCTGTGCTGTTAATCAGTGTGTCATTATTCTTAATGGGCCAACTGCTCCTTTTCCTTTAGCAAACTAAGGGAAGCCTGCACCTGCGGGTGCCAGATCAAGGGTGCAGATGTTCGCAGGGCTGTAAAGCGCGAAGGAGCTCAAAGATGCACTGTTGTCTTTTACACATAAAAGTGGAACGTGGTGCAGACAACATAATGCACTCGCATGTGCAAGGAATAATAGCTGAGATTGGAGGTTTAATGTCCACAAGAATGCCCAACTTCTCTTGATGGCCCTCATGTAGGTATATTCACATATATATTACACTTGATTGCTTCAATCTGGCTAGGGGTTTTGCAGGCAGGGAAGCAGGCTTCTGCATATTTGTCTCCAATTGGGAAGGGCTGAAGTTCAGTGGTTAGAACACAGGCCTTGGTCCCAAAGGTCTTAGGTGCAATCGCTAGCATCTCCCTGTCGGACTAGGAAAGGGCGGAGAGCCACTGCCCCCCAGTATGGACATTACTGACCTAGATGCTCAGTGACCTAACTCAGTATGAGGCAACTTCCTAACTGTACATGTAAATTGCTGCTACATGTGTGATCTCTAAGTCTGATATCTGGAATATCTGGAACAAGGGAACAAGGGGAAAAGAAATCTATTTATTTGAAACATTTCTATTCTGCATTTCTGCTTGGAATGAGCATCCCAAGTAGCTTACACTCAGTGCTCTAGAAAAAGAGGGGCCGGGACTCACCATGAATACCTCCTTGTTCTCTTAGAATGGCAATGGAGCTCATCTGAGAGGGGCCAGAACTGACCTCAGAACTGACCTGGTGAGTTTTGGTTGAAAAGAAGAGCCCTGCTTTACACTATGAGGAGACACAGAGGCAGGGGTGCCTCGCACCATCAATCAGGATATAGAATTGTAGGCCAGGCCTATGACCCTTGTCCAGGGTGAGAACCTGGCTGAGGGGAAGTTTAGCTTGACAGGGTCCCCCTTCAGTGAGAGGCAGGGAGAGGAGAGATGCTCAGGGAGTTACCGTCTACTTTCTGATAGTGTGGGTTACACATACTGTAGGGCCTTAGCCTATCTAGACATGTAGAAGTTTTCATGTGTTTTAATCTAGTTTTGGCTCAGTATTGATTTCAATTACTTGGTTTCAACAGTTTTTTTACTGATATTTTTTTTGTTCAATGCAGTCCATGCATTGTTTCAGAAAGTGCAAGTTAGGTGGCTTTGCCTTTTTGCAAATTGATTCAGATTTCTTCCCCATCCCTAACCGAGAGTAATTTGACCAAGGACCCCACAATCTGGAGCAGACCTTGTCTCTGAGTTTAAGAGGACCTACTTCCAAGTAAGTGTGACTAGGACTGCCCTGGCTGAAGTTACTTAAGGGAACAATTTCTTCCCTTCAGCACTAAGAATCCATTCATTTCAATGAACACAATAGATTGCGGCACATAGGCAAGACAAATGGAATCACTTGTAGAAAAACCCCAGCTTTGGGCTCTCCTCTTTGTCTTAGAAGGCCAAAGATTAATAATCTGTTTAACTTTCCCATGGAGAGGATACAGTGTCCATTATGGAGAAGCAAAAAAGTGTAAAAAAGAAAAAAGCTTGGTTTTCAACTGTTTATCACATCTAATTTAGCTTGCTAAAATGTTCTTGGGAAAACATTCATTTTATGTTTTATTCATGAGCTAAATTTTTATAAACGTGTTGCTCTGATAATATAGCCATATAATCTTCTGCTGACTTCCATGGAATTCAGATAATTATATTAATGAAAGGTAATAACGTGTAAAGATGCAAATACGTATGGGTGATACAGATAAGATGTGGAATCCAATCAAATAGTCTCTTCAGAAATGTTCACTGTCCTGTCAGTACCATGATTTTTTTATATTGCAATTAACTGACAGCTCTGGATTGCCAGCACACCAGGAAGAAGAGTCAAGGCAACCAAATGTGGATAATAGGCTATTTTTATTAAATATGACAACTTGAGGACCTGCAAAACAAACTAACTAGTCATATTCAACCAATGAATCAACTTAAGTCCAGGAAGATGGGGATGATTTCTACTCCCATCATCTGGGCAAGTTAACAGCCGCACGCTGTGTTCACGCAGCAAGGTTTCCTAAGATTCCTCCTTCCCCACTGCGTGGACCTTTGGTGTAAGAGCCCAACAGGCACAAGGTGGCCCCATTGGCTAACATTCACCTCGATATGTCTGTCAGGCCAAAGGGCACCTGCAGGCCATGCCTGACAACAGTGACTAAGGGATGCCCTCAACCCAACACTGCCTAGGTAAGTGTTCCATTATATCTGAAATCCACTCACCTTCCCGGACCACACACCAATTAGCCAAATGGAAGGAACACCACTCTAACAAACATCACCCAACAGTATGGAGTAGGCAGAAAAGAGAAGACCCAGAGCTAGTTAGGGTCTCCCTCCCAAATTCCTACTCAGCCCCTGAAAGCAGATGACTATCTTGCAGGCCCGCACTGCAAAAGGGCAGGAGGGTAGCTTTGTTATGGGTTCCATTTTTATGAGAAAATTATACTTAATGTTTCCTTCTCCAGTGTTAATACCATTAATTAAGTGCAAGATTTTTTGTACCCTTTGACTGATTGCAGACATTCAAGAGATAACCCCGAAGGTCTTTTTTAGGGAATTAAATATTTGGGCTGGCAGTTACCCTCTGGGTTTCTTTAACCTCATGGAAGTCAATAGATTTTAAGCCCATCAGTGTCCAGGTTTGCAGCCTTTGCTTCCTGCCATGCCTCACTTCATGTTGTCAAATATTTTGTTCTTTTCACATATTTTGTATGTGAACAGAACTACAAATCTGAATAGACTAAAACATTCACCGATATTTGATTAAAGATGTTATACCTACTGAATCCAACAAGTGAATTACTGGAATACAAAGTCAACAAGATCCCATTTTATTTCAAGGCTGGCCTCAGGAAAAGAGTCAGAATAGTCTTGGCATTGAATAGATCCCCCCCAAAAATGCATGTGCTAACATGCACATAACAATGCATATATCAGTGAAAATAGCATGTAAAAGGGAATTGGACTAGATGATCCTTTGTATAGAATCAGAGAATCATAGAGTTGGAAGAGACCACAAGGGCCATCGAGTCCAACCCCCTGCCAATCCTTTGATTGTATCCTTTGTATCCTTTGATTGAACGATTCTATGAAAAATGCATTACATTAGGGAAAGAAGTTTCTCAATAATGTGTATGCTAGACAAAATTGAATGCAAAAATGTGTCTCTTTGGAGAAATACACACTCAAATGCTGATGAATTTTCACAATGACTTTAAACTAATAATTGCAAACTGACGTGGAAATGTGGAGAACTTAAGACTGGGGGAAAAAAGAAACTGAGAAACGGAAAGTGGTGTATTTCCCCACTTATTATTATTTTTTTTGTAATAGTGAAAGCAAAGTCAAACACAAATTGATCATCTTGACTCAGGCTCTAATTGTGTTTTCCTACTTTCAGAGGAGCAGAGAGGCAGCTGATGTTCCAGGCAGGAGATCAGGGTGTGCAGAAATTTCTCTTTATCCAGAAGAGAGGCACAAATGCATTTCTCTCTTTTTACCCTGAACTGAAGAAGTAGTTTATATATCATCAGTGTGGTACACTGGCAGTGGAGAGCTTTTAGAAAAGCAGCATTTCCTCCCCTCTAGAGTGAGATAATTTTGCCAGCATATATATTTCTTCTTCTTTTATCAGTAGTGGGAAGGGGGTGGGGGAATACAATAGGAATATAGCAAGTGTGAGGATAGAAATTTCAGCTTCAGGTTTTTCCCCCACAACACAGCGGGGGACTATTCATGTTTAAAAGAGGGGGGGGGGGATGAAATATCTGTTTTTGCCCTTTAATTATGCCAGAGTGAAAATAACGGGTTCCTTTTTCTTGCCTGTGTTCTGCCTAAGAGTGAGGTCTGTCTTAAGCTGAACACCATAAATCAGCTGTTGCTGTGGTCATCTACAGTCATTAGAGAGGGTGTCACAAAGAATCAGTCCTGTTTTGTCCTATTTCTTTCAGTTGTCCAGTTTAAAT
Organism: Podarcis bocagei; assembly: GCF_964188305.1. Lineage (NCBI taxonomy): Eukaryota > Metazoa > Chordata > Lepidosauria > Squamata > Lacertidae > Podarcis > Podarcis bocagei. The sequence goes on along the minus strand of NC_138134.1, from coordinate 26,935,483 downwards.
GAAAATGTAGCTGTGAGGGATGATCCTTAGCAAATGTTGCGTTGTCCTCATGCAAACTGTTGTGACTGAACACAGACTTTGTGAGCTCATACAGATACCAAAGTGGCTCGTTTCGAGATCTAGGCTGGCTATCATTGGTAGTTTGCATGTATTTCTTCATTTTGGGGCTAAAATTCTGTGATCGGGAACATGTTAGAAATTTCCCCATGGAATAAATGGAAATTGTTGATTTGTTTTCTGAACTTCCAACTCTTGAAAGTCGGCCTCGTCTGACTCATGTGTTTAGTTTCCTCCAACTCTGGCGCACGATTTGAAAGCCATTGTTGAAAACCATCAAACTCTATTCTTGAAGGTTCACAGCTTAGCTTCCACCCAACTGTCCTGTGAACTACAGTTGCTGAGCTGCTAACAAACGAAATGCCAGCTTGCCAAATTAGTCTTTTACAGGAACAATGCATGTAAGACAGAAGAAGTTTATTTTAAGATAGATAAAGTGAAGCTGTCCAACGCGAACTGTGATGAAAGCATAATTTGTGAAAATGAACATCCACTGGCAAAAGGGTCCCTTTTCCCTTTTCTTTGGCAGTACAGCCCCTCTTTTGTTCTCTGGATTCATTATTTCACCTGGCTCAAATTCAAGCAGCTTCTTCGGCACTTAGTGCTGTTAAATATCCTGCCTTTGCAGGTAAGAACAATTGAAGCCTGGTCTTCTGCCAAAGAGCCCGAGCGAAGAAAGGCCGAAAGAAAGTACATACCTATTTTCCTTACTCTGCTTTGAACAACAGGCCAGCATTATTGCATTGAATATTCATTCATGAATTGCACATGAATATTATTGATCCACTTTGGAGCAAAGAGGAGTTCTCAGGGGTCTGAAATAATTCCCCTAAAACTGTTTGGGTTTGATCCAGAACAGCTTTTTCTTGAATAGAAGGAGTCTTTCAGTTTGACAGACTTTTCTACTTGCAGAAGGGGCTGGGATCCAGTGGAGATTTCTCTCCACAGAAAGAAAGGAAGACAATTTCTACCTCTTTCTCTGCGAGACAGTGGTTTTCCACTGCATCAGAGCATCAGGCTAGGAAGTTTAAAACCATAACAGTACTGCAGATGAGTCTGTTGTATGCCTCTCTCTATCTCCCTCTGTCTCTCCCTGTGTGTGTAAAAACACAGAGAGAAAGACAGGGCAAGAGAGCACTGTGTGGCTGCATGTTTGCATGTGAGCGATAGTTGTGTGGTGAATTTGTTTGATATATGGGTGGTATCAGTGGGTTTGTGTGTTTTATATGTGTGGTGTGTTTGTGTATGTGTGGTGTGTATGCATTAGTGAGAACAGGTAAGGTAAAAGGACCCCTGGACAGTTAAGTCCAGTCAAAGGTGACTATGGGGTTGCAGCGCTCATCTTGCTTTTCAGGCTGAAGGAGCTGGCGTTTGTCCACAGACAGCTTTCCAGGTCATGTGGCCAGCATGACTAAACTGCTTCTGGCGCAACGGGACACCGTGATGGAAACCAGAGCACACAGAAACACTGTTTACCTTCCCAGCACAGCGGCACCTATTTATCTACTTGCACTGGTATGCTTTCAAACTGCTTGGTTGGTAGGAGCTGGGACAGAGCAACGGGAGCTCACCCTGTTGTGGGGATTCGAACCACCTTCTGATCGGCAAGCCCAAGAGGCCAAGTGGTTCAAAAGCACACCAGTTTAAAAGCTCAATGGTGTGAGTAGATAAATAGGTGCCACTGTGGCAGGAAGGTAAATGGCGTTTCTGTGCACTCTGGCACTCATCACAGTGTCCCGTTGTGCCAGAAGTGGTTTAGTCATGCTGGCCACATGACCCAGAAAGCTGTTTGCAGACAAACGCCAGCTCCCTTAGCCTGAAGCGAGATGGGCACCACACCCCACAGTCACCTTTGAATGGACTTAACCGTCCAGTGGTCCTTTACCTTTACCATGCCTTAGGAAGGAAGGCAAGACTGAAGGCAGACTAAAGTTGGTGGTACAGTGCCCCATTCACTCTAATGGACCAGTCTCCACTTTGGGTTACTTCCAAAAAGAAGGTGGATTGAACAAGTGAACTAATGGTTCATGAATGACATGTAATCCTTTCTTTTGCTTTGATGAATATTCAGAACTCTTACTTCCACCTTCCAGAACTGTTCATTTCACCAGCATGGATATTAACTCTCTTGCATTCAAACTAATTCCACTGTGATTTCCCACCATTTGTATTTAGTCATTGAGCAGATGACTGGAGACTTTTCTTCTAAAGCAGCTCTCCACCACTCCATACAACGCGCCCCCCTCCAAACCGACCGATGCCAATTGCCAGCAAGGATTTGGCCTCTTGCACAACAGATTTCCCCCCACAGGTACAGGGAGAAGAACAGAAAAAGGATGTGGGTTTAGTAAGCATGTTTGGAACAGCCTTGCCTCTCACAACAGAAGGGTGTGTTTTAATGTGTGCCTTTGCAGAACTGGAATGCTTGTGAAATGACTGTAAGCTGGTAGAGAGCAATTAGTGAATGCTAGAGGAGGTCTGCATCTGAGAACAGCATCTTGAGCAGTAGAAAAGCACATGCATGTTCTTTTATTTCCTAATATTAATGGGCTGCTTTTGGGTCAAGGCCTTTAAAAGCGTATCTCAAGGCCCAGTTCTTAAAAAACAGGGTACCAAACCAAACATGCAATAGTGTCAGGAGCTGTTTCAAGTGCTGTTAGTGAATAATCAAGCAGAAGTAACAGAAAATGAAGAGTTTTATTCAAACTAGCTTACATTCAACTCCTAACCTTCCTGCTCTGTGTCTGTACTCTTTGTGCTGAGACACTTCCTAGTAGCTGTCCCTTAATCTGTGCCTTCCCTCTGGGTCATGAAATTTCTCTCATTCTCTGTTGTCCTAACCCTCTTACTTAAATATTGAGATATAAGTATATTTATACAGGAGCAGCTGGTGCAGCAGCTCCTGGCTCATGCTGTCAACCCAACAGTAAGCTGAGGAAGTGAGTGGATCAAACAGGAAGAGGGCTGGAAGGAGGAGGAGAGGCGCTGGACCAGATGGAGGATAAAGGTATGGCACGTGGCACATTTAGAGGAGGCTCTGTGCAGGGAGGGAGCATTGGTGCCAACTCCCTGGGGCCCTGGGGGCCTGAGCAGCCACAACATTCCCCATGAAGGGATCAAGCACCCACAAATTTTGCTGCCAGGGCCATGCATGATGCATGGCACCCACGGTCCTGGGCACCCATGGTCGCGGGGCCAAGTTGGCACCCCTGGAAGGGAACAAGGATGGAACAGGTGAGAAAAGAGTAAAGAGTTAGGCCTTGCCTATTCCAGCACTCTAACCACTACACCATTGGGGTGTACTGTGCCGTGTGTGCTCTTTCACACAAACACTTGTACATGCGTAGAGATAGCTTGCACTTCTGGTCCATGCAATGTGTGAATGATCTGATTAATTACACTGAAATCCCCCATGTGATTAGAATTTGCATGAGGGAAAGCTGGGCTGAGAATTATTATTATTGTTGTTGTTGTTGTTGTTGTTGTTAATGTTTGTTAGTCACATTTTACAAACAAAAAAGTCTCAAAGTGACTTAACAAAGGGGTGGTCATCTATTGCTATCATTATCACTCTCTACAAGCTGGAGTCAAATATCTGAATATCTGACTGATGTAAATTGCTTTTCCTGTGATCAAGATAATTTTTAATATGTTTGATCCAGTACTCATTCATTGAACTTCTGGGGCAGAAGAAAACTGGAAGGAGAAGAAAAAGAAGAGGACATGCCAAACTGTTTTCATTTACAGTCGTATAAAAACATGCTTAAAGTAAAACTGGATTAAGTTTGGAAAATAGCCACTCTGGAATCTGTAAATCATGATATATAGACGGCGAGGATTGGGTGGGTCAGCATGCACAATATGTTCTCTATACCTTGGTCCCTGTACATCAGTCATAATATAACTGATCCCTGAATCTAATAATGCTTGCCCTGTTATTATTGGGCTGGGATTTTTCCAATCATCTCCTGCAAGAAAGGGGACATTAAAAATGTTTCCAGGCTGGTAAATACTCATGTGGCAATTGTGCAAGGTTCTCAGGTTTTGTAAACTGAGAGCAGAACAATCCGTGATCGGAATTAGAACTTCAAGAGACAACAAATTTGAAACAAGGTGAACCTTTTCATGAACACTGTTTGATAGTTTTTGTTGTTGGAGCCTGCCTGTTCTCTTGGAGTTCTCTTTTCTAAAAAAAAATACATTTGTGCCTCCATGAAGCATTCTTCTGCAAAGCAGAAGATGCACTTTTCATGCTCCCTAGGATATATCTTTATCAAAATAAAAGAGAAACACCTGCCTTTATTAATTTTATCTCTGCTCTTGTGATGGACCAAATGCGTAAGCTAAGAGCTTTGCTTAACTGAGACTCATTTTCTCCAGAGCTGTGAGTGGTTTTTTATTATTGTTATTGTTTCATGTTTTAATCAGATTTTAGTTTTATGCATTTTGCTCAATTGATTTGTCATGGCATTTCAGAAAAATATCCTAACACGCTGATTACTGTAAAACATCAAGCACCAGTTGGATAAATAATAACAGTAATAAAAAAATCACTATTAACACAATTTCATATTAAACAAATTGGGTGGCAATTGCTCAATTTTGAGTGTAATTGGACCGTTGACTTGTCAAAGAAAAATGCTTCTCAGATGCCTGCTGTTAGAATTATAGTGTAACATAGCTGGCACTTCAAAGTGTGAGTGTTGAATATAGAACATAATTTCCATTATCCAACAGTATCAGGACTGCTTTTGATTTGTGCTTTTTACTAACATTGTTCTTGGGTCTCATTCATCTTAATATATGTCCACTGAAGCAGACAAATGTAACCATCTACCATCACATTGTGATGAATCCACTGACATGTCATATGCTCCAACATTTCTCCCATGAAAATAGGGATGTCCAAATCCATAATGATAATTTTACTATTTATACCCCACAAATCTTACTGGGTTGCCCCAACCACTCTTGGCAGCTTTCAACATATATAAAAACATAATAAAACATTAAAAAACCACTTCCCTATACAGGATTGCCTTTGGATGGCTCGGGGTTGGATAACCCTTCAGTATTTCTCTAATGAAAATAGGGACATCCTAAGGAAAAGTAGGACATTCTGGGATCAAATCAGAAACCACAACGGCTTCTCTAAATCAGGGACGTCCTTGGAGAGTAGGGACACTTGGAGGGTCTGACATGTCACGAAACATAGATGTGAATGTATATGCTTCTTAGAGGCAAACTAAACATTGTAGGAATAAGGCAATGCAGCTTTTCAAATAGTTATCCATCTCAAATGGAGGGTGATGACAAGGTCATGTCTACTGGCCCTGACTTGAGGTGAGTATGAAAGGTCCAACATAAATGCATAGAGTTCCTTCACAGGAAGAAAGTTCATGAACCAATCAGGCTAGTACCTTTCCAGAGCCACTTTTCATGATCACTGAATGGCTGGCTGGAAGGGGACATGACCAGCACATCTGCCCTAGCAACTCCCTACTTGTTTTGTACAGCATGTGAGGAGGATTCACTTCCCTAGTTCCTTTGACACATCTCTGTGAGTAGAGATTTGTCTGCCACCCCTTCCTCCTGCCAGTTCCAGCACAATAAAGAGAGCTGCTGATTTCAATGCTTTTCATTCTTTAGTGTCCTTTGGTTTGCTGGAACAGTTCACGGGAGAGGGAATGAGAGGAGCACTCCCTGCTACACACACACACACACACACACACAAAATAAAAAATAAAAAATGGCCACATATCACTCTAAGCCAATCTGTCAACAAAGCTGGCTGCTTGAATGCATTAGAAAAGGCACTGTGTAGATTACCTTTGTGAGTTTCTATAAACATCTGGTCCTCTTGCTTGGGAAGAGGCCATAACACAGAGACAGAATACCTGTTTTGCATGCAGAAGGCCTCAGATTCAACCCCTGCTTTCCCCAGGTAGGACTAGAAAAGACTGGAGATAAACCCTCCAGGAACCCTACAGACCCTCTGTCACTCAGTGTAGACAATGCTGGGCGAGATTGACCAATGGTCTGATTCAATATAAAACACCTTCCTGTGTTCCTCTCAGCAGTGGATGACAAAGGTTGAAATGTATCAAATCTGTATTCATGCTAAAGGCCTTTAATATCTATTTTAACTGCCTGTCTGGAAACTTGTCTTACAACAACAGTGTTGGACATCAGATACTATGGTTCAGTGAGATATGAATGAACCTTCTCCTGGGTTTGCTGTCTGGCCATTCCTTTTCCTTCTTCTGCATGTCATAGGCTTTCGTTTTTGCTTTTTGTTAACCACTGTTTGCTGCATTGTCTGACTCTGGACTGTGGTTAACATAAACTGTGGTTAGTGTGAACAAATCAGCTACAGAAAATATGCCTTAAAATTGTCTTGTTTTAAACTAACCATAGATGATGATGAATCACCTTTTCAAATAAGTATCAAGCAATGTACAATCATACAAGAAAAACAGCTAAAATAGGTTTTAAAACAATACAAATGAACACCTTGTAGAAACAAAAATGCATTCCACTAACAGTTTGTCAGTAACTCTACAATACACAATGGTTAACTAAAAGTGGAAGCTAAAACTTCCATGCTCTTCTGAGAGGACTGGAGAAGGGAGTGGGGAGCATATGAGCCCAGGGGGCAGCTAAGTTTGTGTACACCTTGCTAAATCCTCATTTTGCATGATGTTTGAACACAGCTAATGACATGCCCTAGGCTGCCCAATGACCTTCAGTCCAGTTTTTCTACATCTAAGAGCCGAACCAGACATGACACAATGTGCACATTTCTGGTGATGAAAATAGCATTTGATGGGAACCCTGTACAGCTCTGGAGGAATGGAGGGTAGGAAGAGGAATACTTTCTCCCCGTCCCATAACGCTGACAATTGCTACCTCTCCGAAGTGAAACCAGGTTCTGGTGCCAATAGGAAATCCCCTTGGAACACAAATATAGCAGCTGCAGAGAACCACAGCAGGGAGCTCCAAGCTCTCCTCCTCTTCATCCTGATGCTTCTTAGACTCTTAAGAATACCTGAGCATATAACAAAAATTGTGTATATTAATTACATTAATACAATTAAAATCACATTTAGCTTGGCCCTAGGACTGCTCTATATGCACTGCAGCATCCCAGTTAACATCTTTGGATTGTAGACAATGCAAAGCAATTAGCACTTTTACTTGCCTTTCTTCCGATGGCACACCCAAGCAATTACACCAACTTCTGCAAAATCCCTTGAGCCTTCCTGTCACTGCTGCCCTCACTTCAGGATAAAGATCCATCATCAAGGCCTTTAGCGTTGCAGGATCTGAAATCAAAGGCTCTCATAACTTTTTTTTTTTTGTGATGCCCTAGGATTCCAGAGTTAGGGGAGGGAGAGTGAGATCATCTGACACTCATACCACTTAGTAGCAAAGAAAGACTGACTGTCCCAGACTGCAAAGGAATTCTTAGCATGTTGTGTTAAGGGATCAATGAGAATTTAGCACCTCTATAAATTCCTGAACTTCCAAGTTGTCAGTTTTGAAATATAATTGTTATTATAATTCTGGCTTTGTGGATGTAAGTGCACATTATGAACACAACAATTTGGCTATTTGAACACTTTGGTCTTTGCCAAAGAGAAAATAAAAAAAGCTGTCTTGCTATTAACAAGATATCCCCAAAGCATTTAAAATCCTTCTCAAACCATTAAAAAGTGTGATTCAGTTATGGCTAATTTGTTAGAACATGTACTGCATGATTTTAGATGAGACTTGCTAGGAATCTAATGATGGCTTTTACCTGCCATTCCAAGCTTTTCATTGATGTGGCATCTTGCAGGAAGTGGTTATGAATACTCCGATCCTGGTGCCAAATTTAATTGGCAGGAGAAAGAAACTCATTGTCATTAATTACCCAATGGCGTTCCATTTTGCTTAGCATCCAGATAGGTGGCAGAAAAAAATGGGAGCAGGTAATTTCCACACACCATATGCCAGTAACGATGAAATGTCTGAACACTCCTATTGTTTTTGCCTATGTGTAAGGTAAAGGTAAAGGACCCCTGGATGTTTAAGTCCAGTCCAAGGTGACTATTGGGTGCATCACTCATCTTGCTTTCATGCTGAGAGAGCTGGCGTTTGTCCATACACAGCTTTCCGGGTCGTGTGGCCAGCATGACTAAACCACTTCTGGCACAATGGAACACCGTGAAGGAAACCAGAGCACACGGAAACATCATTTACCTTCCCACCACAGCAGTACCTATTTATCTACTTACACTGGTGTGCTTTCAAAGTGCTAGGTTGGCAGGAGCTGGGACAAAGCAACGGGAGCTCACCCCATCGTGAGAATTTGAACCACCGACCTTCTGATCGGCAAGCCCAAGTGGCTCAGTGGTTTAGACTACAGCGCCACCTGTGTCCTTGCCTATGTGTAATGGTGATGTGTCGTGCTGAATAGCATCAATGTCACAGCTCCTACCCCCCACACCTAGATTCTTGTTCATTTTTCACCATTATTTCCTGACATTTTCTGTTAGGTGCACATCAGACTCAACGTGACAGTTTTTCAAATTCCATTGTGCTGGTGTTGAGACTGCCATTAACTAGTAGTTTTCACACTGTGTTCTGAGGAGCACCAGAGTTCCTTGGAAACTTATCAGGGGTTTTCTGAATGCGAAGATCAGTAAAAGTGAACAAGCCTCCATGAAAAACAGCTTGCCTACTATTACCAATCTTCTCCTTCAATGAACAGCAGCAGGAGAATATTGTGTTTGTACTAGAATATACTCTCAATTTACAGAGGGCAACCATGTAGCCAAATGAGCCTGGCCTGAACTCCATGTCAATTGACTCTAGAATATCTTTTGTAATCCTCAGGTTTTTGTGGTAGATGCAGGGGTATCCCTCAGTGTGTAAAGCAAGATGGGAATCTTTCCTTGAAGGTAAGAAGTTTGCAAACCACAGATCCAAAGCAACTGATACCTCATAATTTTACATGAAAGTGTCCTGATGGCGATCTGTTATTAATACATATTCCAGCCTTATTGCTTTGAGTCAAAGCTGTTATATGTATTTTTGATGTGGCTGCTGATTGTATGGTTGCCAGTCTTGTATGATATTCTATACTGGTTCATTATGCACCACAACTTACGGGAGGAAAGGAAGAACTTACTGGATGCCCCAATAATAATAAAAGTGAATGGTCAGATAAGGAAGCAAATTAATCATAGAAGTCAGATAGCAGCCAGGGTTAGGTTTGTTTATTTTATCATGCTCATTATGGTATTAAAAGCCACTGAGAAGTCTAGGAATATCAATAGGTCAATCTCCCCCTGTCTTTCTCCAGGCAAAGAAACTCCATGTGAGCAACCAAAGCCAGGCTTGAGGCCAGATTGAGACGGATCCAGCAACCCAGTCTCATCTGTTATCTTGTCCTCAGAAGCATCACCAAGATCTATTGCAAGATCAAGTGTTTCTACCAACTGGATTGAGAAAAGAATGGATCAAAAGTTGCATCAGTGACAGACACAAATGTCTAGGTTCACTGGGTACAAACTAGACCAATTTGTACCCAGGTTTGTACACTGATACAAATCTGACAATAAAACGACCACATTGGTAAAGACAACTAAATTGCCTGGTAGGGAAAGTCCATTTAATCCACGAATAAAATAACCCTTGCTAGTTTTCTAATTATTTACTTGCATGCCTGGGAAATAAATCCAATACCTTTTGGTCTCCAGCCTCCATTCATTCCTTCTTATTAGCTCAACTTGCTGGAAAGTGCAGTGAAACCTGTGTTAAAGTGACCACCCAAGGGGGGGGGGACAGGAAAAAAAATCAATTGCCTTGCAGAGAAAGGCATTTGCAGAAGGTCATAAAAGGTTGTACCAGGGACCTCAGGGATTCTTTAAAATAGTTATGTGAGCAAGACAGTCACCTCTCCAAGCTGTGGCTTATTGCAGGTTTGAGGCTTCTGCTGACAAGAGCAGCCCTGGTATTGTAAGAAACGTGTACCAAAAGCTTGAGCAGAAGGTCATTCACATACTGTTTAGGACTAATGGACAGCCATTTGCTCTCAGAGGGTGGCTGGCCTTCGTGAAATCAAAACCAAGGATCCATCAGGTAAAATCTTAAGATGTTAAGCATTAAAACTTTATTCAAACAATAATTTGAAAAAACCCTCCAGCACCCTATCTTTCCAGTCTAGTCAATGAAGCAATTGAATATATATAAACAAATTGTGGGGTTAGAGGAAAAAGACTTTTGCTCTCAAAGGAGATGACTATGTGTCAGAGCTGCTTCCAGATCCTAGCTCACAGAGGATCACGCTAGCCAGCGATCATTAAGTAAAAGTCTTTATTGAGTTACAGTGTCCATTCTCCCATGGTTCGACCGGAGTTTGCAGCGGTTCCAACAGTCCGGCCGGCGGTCTGTGCACTGGTTTGGCCCTCTGGCAGGTGTCACACCTTGCTACGTAGTCCGCGACTTCCCCTCTCATTCCGGGCCACCAGAAGTCTCTGGCGACTAATTCCACCGTCTTTTCCTTGCCGAAGTGCCCGGCAGTGGGCGCGTCGTGCAGCTGCTGCAGTACCTTGGCGCGAAGTTCGTCTCCCGGCACGTAGATGGCCCCTTTACGGATGAGCAATCCATCTCGCAGCTGGAACTCGTCGGTCGCTGCCGTGCCCCTCTGCACCTCTGCCATCTTTGCTTGCGCGAAGGAGTCATCCTGCAACGCTCGTCGCACCGCCTCCAGGTCAACGGTTGCCGCAGCGCACGCCCACACTGTTGGTGCGAAGATGTGCATGGCGGCTGCTGGCGTTGCCTCCTCCAGATACTGCGGCTTACGGGAGAGAGCATCCGCCATGATGTTGGTGTCCCCCGGGACATACTCTATTCGGAAGTCGAAGTTCGCAAAGAACTCAGCCCAACGTATCTGCCTCTGGTTCAGGAACTGTGCCGTGCGCCAGTGCTCCAGATTCTTGTGGTCCGTGCAGACCTGCACCGTGTGCTTGGCGCCGATCAGGAAGTGCCTCCACGCTTTGAATGCTGCATGAATGGCCAGCAACTCCCGGTCCCAGATGGTGTAGTTCTGTTCGGACTTGCTGAGCTTCCTGGAGTAAAACGCTCCTGGCCTCCAAACCCCCTGCGGGTCTTTCTGCAGCAGGACTGCTCCCACGGCTCTGTCCGAAGCGTCTGTCTCCACCCTCATCGGCCTGCTGGGGTTGACAAGAAGCAGCTGCTCTTCCGACGCGAAGAGACGCTTGAGTGCCTGAAAGGACTGCTCCGCCTGCTCTGTCCAGATGAACTTCTTTTTCTTGGAGCTGAGCGTGTCCGTGATGGCCGCTGTCTGCATGGCAAAGCCTTTGATAAACTTGCGATAGAAATTCGCGAAGCCGACAAACCGTTGGACCTCCTTCCGGTTGCGTGGGCTTTTCCAATCCAACACTGCTCGAACCTTGGCGCTGTCCATGGCGAGCCCCTTGTCAGACAACTTGTAGCCCAGGAAATCCACCTCCGTCACGTTGAATTGGCACTTCTCCAGCTTGGCGTAAAGCCTATGCTGCTGTAGTCTGCTCAGCACTTCCTTGACGTGTCTGTCATGCTCCTGCTGCGATTCCGAAAAGATCAGGATGTCATCCAAGAAACAGACGCACGTCTTGTAGAGGAGCCCGGCCAACACGTGATGCATGAACGCTTGAAAAACGTGGGAGCCATTTTGCAATCCAAAAGGCATAACTCTATATTCGTAGGTGCCCAGGGGCGTGAACATGGCTGTCTTCCACTCATCTCCTTCCCGCATGCGAATGAGGTTGTACGCCCCTCGCAGGTCTAACTTGGTGAACACGCTGCCCTTCCGCACCTTTGCGAGGAGGTCGTCAATTCGGGGCATGGGGAAGTCCGATGGCTTGGTCACACTGTTTAAGATGCGATAGTCCACCACAAGCCTTTTTTGGGGCGTGTCCCGTTTCTTAACAAAGAATACCGGACTGCCCCCCGCTGCCTTGGACTCTCGGATTAAACCGCGCTCCAAATTGTGATCTATGAACTCTTTGAGTTCCTGCAGTTCGTCCTCAGACATGGAATACAGCTTCCCTTTGGGCAGCGCCGCCCCCGGCAGCAGGTCAATTTTGCAGTCATATGGTCTGTGGGGGGGTAGCCTGTCTGCCTCCTTCTCGCAGAAAACCTCCAAAAATTCTGCGTACTTGTGGGGAGCCGCTTGCAGCGTGCCTAGCTGCAACTGTGACTCCTCTTCCTCTCCTTCCTGCTGGGGCACGATGCAGTGTTCAGCACAAAAGGAAGAGCCGAAGGTCAGCTGCCTCTGGTACCAAGCCAGCGTTGGGCTGTGCTTGTCCAGCCAACTCATGCCCAATACAATGGGCGTGTCCGATAGTTGAGTGACGTTGAAGCTGATGATTTCCCTGTGATTCCCAAGTCGCATCACCATTGGTGGCGTCTGCTTCACCACTTGCCCCCCTAGCAGCTCCCTGCCATCCACCGTGACAACCTGCAGGGGCAGCGTGGCAGGCAGCAACTGTATAGCGTGCCGGTCGATAAAGTCCTGCCCTATAAAGTCCGCATTGCTTCCTGAGTCAATGGTGATTGGCACGTCCATGGTGATTCCATTGGGCAGCTGGAGCGATGCGGTGAGCCTCACTATGGGTTTGGGCGGGAGGGGGTCCATGGGCTGTAGAATCTCTGGGGACTTCTTCACTGACACATCTGGCTGGGCCCCAGTGCCTCTTCCTCCAGCCAGACTCCGCCGTTTCCCTGCTGCGTTGCTGCAGTTACCATTGCTGAGGCTGCAGTGTGCTGGTGGAGCCTCCGGGGACACTCTTTCGCCATATGCTGCGGATCATCGCAGATGTAACACTTCCTGTTCCCTCTAGGAGGCTTCGCTTTCACTGCTGCCGGTGCTAGGGCTCTGGCTGCTGACTGAGCCCTTGCACTTCCAACCTCCATAGGTTCCGTCCCTCCTCCAGGCGGAGGCGTGGATTGCGCACGCGCTGCTTCTCTGGGAAGGAAGGAGGAGCCCCTGGCTGGTTCGTGCCCTCCACGCCCTTCGTCCCTGCTCCACGGACGTTCTTCCAGCCGCACCCCCACCGCCAGCGCCCTCTGAACGATCTCCTGCGTGGTCCGGGGTCTCTCCCCCCTCGCAATTTCATCTTTAACCGAGCCGTGCAATCCCTCCCAAAACAGGTCTCTTACCGGAGCCGAATCTCTGTCCCATTCCAGGGCACTGACCAAAGCGAAAAAGCGGGCATGGTACTGCCTTACGCTGGCCCTCCCTTGCTTCAGTCCATGTATCTGCTGCCGAGCAAGATCCACGTCAATGCTTGATAAAAAGCACCCATCTATCGCTTTAATAAAGGCATCCGCATTTTGGAGCGCCGGATCGTTATCCCTCCACAAATTGCGCAGCCATGCTTTAGCATCTCCATGCAAATGGGACATGATGAATCCCACTTTCTCTAGTTCATCTCTAAAGTCTTTGTTCAGCAGTTGCAGTGCACACATTACATCTGCTCTAAAGTTGGGGTACTGTTGCAGGTTCCCATCGAAGTGAGAGACCAGACCGCCTGTTCGTCTCCCCAACCCAATTCCCTCCTGTTTGGGTGTCAGTTGCCCTTGCTTCGTAAGCATGTCCAACCTGACCTGGAGATCCCTGTAGGCGGCAGCTGCCTCCTCCTCTCTCTTCCTGGATGCAAGAGCCTCGGCATTCAGCTGTGACACTGCTTCTCTGAGTTCCGCTATCTGCTGCTCAGCCGTCATGTTGTCTGCCGTTCGTGAGCTCGCTAGTAGGCACCCGCTTTCTCTCCTCTCCTTGAGGCCGTAGATGCCCACAATTAAGAGATGGAGCTTACTGTCAGAGCTGCTTCCAGATCCTAGCTCACAGAGGATCACGCTAGCCAGCGATCATTAAGTAAAAGTCTTTATTGAGTTACAGTGTCCATTCTCAAGCTGCTGCGTGCAACTCTACGTCTAGTGGTTAGATCGGCAAAGCTCCGTCTGAGTCTCCGCCCCTTGTGCACCAACTTAATATCCTAGCCCTACTCCACCTTTTCCGCCTGACTGTTCTCCTCTGGGTCCCTCTGCCCCCCGGGGTCTCTTCCTTCCGGGATTCTTCTGACGCCGACCCCCCGGAACCTCCTGTCTCCTTGCGCCGGGCTTTAGGACCTGGCTCCCTTTCCGGGCTGCCTACTGCGTCACTTTCCTGTGCATTTGAACTTGGCGCGCGTGCCCAACCTTCCACTTTCCGTCTGACCGTTTCTTCGCTCCCCGATGGAGGTGTGGCCACTCCTGACTCGTGCCCTCCCCCCTGTTGTGAGCTGCCAGCGCTTGATTCCTGGCGCCCTTCCTCTTCCCTGCTCTCTGGCGGTGACGCTGGTCCCGATTTCCAACTGCTCTCCTCTGAGTCCCCTCTGGCTCTATCTTCCTGGGGTGTCCCCCTAGGCTCCCCCCTTGCCCTGGCCACTGGTGCTCCTTTCTGTGAATCTTCTGATTCACTGGAAAGACTCGGAGATCTCGGGTCGTCGTCATCACTCATCTTTTCTTCTGCCTCCTCCCCCTCGCTCTCTGTTTCCTCCCTTGCCCTTGCCTCTGCTCCTGAACCCCTGACACTATGTAACCCAGTTCTCCAAACTTGCTTTAGCTTCATAGGTTTGTTAAACACATGCACAATCATTTTTGGTTGAAATTGGTGCTGTGGTGTATGTGTGTGAGATATTTTCCTCAGCACCTTAAAGCGAGCGTGTTCTTTTTCTACAGCTATTCGCTGCCTTCATTTTCTTTATCTGTGGCTGCTTCAGCACATTTCCCCCAGTGAGATTGTCTTCTTCCTTTCTAGAGTGATCCACAATGACCGCGATAACATCACAATGTGATGTAATGGTTGGAGTGTCGGCCAAACATAGAAACTCAGATTCAAGAGACTCGGGTTCACATTCCTGCTCAGCTATTAAAGGTAGCTGGTGACCTTGGGCCAATCAGAGCGAGATAAAACAAATAAATACATTTGGCTTCTTGATGATATCTCTGAGGACAAATGAAGCTGATTCAATGTGGTTACTAAGGGTGATCCTAGCCAATTAGGGATCATGAAGTGAATGTGAGGATATCACAGAGTGCAAACCAGGTCCATTGTTAAGGGAAATGTTTTCTGAAAACAGCAATACTTTGTTCAGCATTTTCATCGGTCACCGAAAAAGCCACTGATGGGTGGGAAGGCTTTAGACACTGATAGAAATGTTCTGAAAATGTTCCCATTAGCACTAAGATTGATGCACATGTGCAGTTTATCATAGGCAGCTTCAGCACTAGATGAGAAGGGGCAATATTTTTGTGAGAAGTATGGGGTACATGTGCCTGAAGAAAACTCAGAATTATTTGAATCAAAGTTAGAAGATATTAATATCAGGCTTTAGGTTTCCTCATTTTTTTTCTTGATGGGGAAATTCACAAACTTGCTTTGCAAAAACTCTAGCAGGTGACTTTGCAGAAACTCTAGCAAGATGCGGAATACTCTACTCCCGAAAGATGCTGCTTCACAAAGAACAGATGGACTGACCACTAAGTTGCTTTAGTTGCCTGTGGTAGCTGATAAAAGAACCCACTCCAGTTCAGTGACATTTTGATTCGGTGCCATTTAACAACAAGATTCTGGTTAATATGTCCCATTTTATAAAGCACAAATCTTACTCATGACTCATTATTTTTGTCCCTCAATTTAGTCTGAATCATGAAGTGCTGATAAAACAGGTTTAGAAGCCCAGTCACCAGGCAATTTTCAAATTACTAAAATAAATTACCATCGTTAGTAATGCTTTTCTCACTTTGGGATCTGGTAAGAAAAGGCAACTTTCTTTTCGTTACATCTCCACTTGAAATCTGAATGGAGAGCGTTGCTTGGATTATCTGGGTACTTTTGTGCACAATTACAGCCACATCCTGACATCTTGTCTTTTAGCCTTCAAATTGTATCAAACATTGCCCAAGGGCACATTGACCTTGCCTTGCATGTCTTCAGTATTTCACAATGACTTTTCAAAGTATTAAGGAAGTATCCCCCCCCCCCCCGAAGCATCAGCAGTTGATACTGATCAGCCTACAGTTATTTCAGTCTTTAGCTATAACAGTGAAAGGAAATATGTTTTCTGCAAGAAAGCTAAGGAAGCCATGTTGGTCCAGAAGAAAACACTTGAAAACTCAGATGGGCAATATTGTTACCTGGACCAACCAAAATGTCACAAAATAGTGGGAAGCTTTTGGGTGCTTTAGAGCTCTTGCTCAGGAAAAAGGATAATGAAAGTATTGTTCCACAGTGGATTCTGGAATTTTGATGTTTTCAGACGTTGCATAGGTAAGAAGAGGATTTCTTCTTAGGACACCTCCAGACTGCCAGCATTTTGTGGGAGGGATCCAAGTGCATAGCTGAATTTTACGCTTACACAATTAAAGTGAATTAAAGGGTTTTGTAGCTCTACTGCAACAAATCCATTGAAGAAAAGAATTCTGGAATTTTGGAGGTGCTCAAAGTGACAGGAAAATGAATTGAAAAACATGGAATGAACAAATGGCTAACAGAAAGACATATAAACACCCCATTAGCAACTTAGCATGAATGCTGGATAAATGCTTATGATTGTACAACTGCCCCACAAACAAATCAGAACAAATGCTCAATGAAGTTATAATCTAACCACCATGTAAACTTCATGCAAGCAAATCAAGATGAATGTGTAACGTGTTGGAGCCCCTAATCTCCCAAACTCTGGAGTGCAGCTGGTGCAACAAACTTCTCATAGCTCTGCAAAGTACTGCTGCATGTTTCTAGTTTCTGTTTAGATGGTGCCTGAAATGGTCTTCTGTGTGAGAAAGCCGGATGTACTACATTTGAATTTAATATTATGTTACATGCCACCCCAATCTCCAGCAGCAGCTGCATGAGATTCAATGAATTTCACGTGCTCACCCAAGGTTGTGTTTCTGCTAGGAAATCAAGGAACAGCGAAGACTAATGTCTTTAAGAAATATGGTTTATTGTACATGCATTTACACCTGGGTCTACTTTGGAGAGAGTTCAGAGCATTAGGCCTACATCTCAAGAGCAGCTTGTTCCCCAATGCATCCTTGGAGTCCAAGGCATCCTACATACCATCTCCAGGCCATCTGTCATGGATGCTTTAGCTGAGATTCCTATGTTGCAGGAGGTTGGACTACAGATGACTCTTGGGTACCTTCCAGCTCTAAGATTCTATGATCCCAGCCTGCCAATATGGTTCTGCCCCACATGGCCTCTGCTTGGAGTTCTGGCTCCATCTTTCTCCTTCCCATAGACCCTTGCCAGAAAAAAACCCCAACCATTGTGTAAAATAACACTTCTCCCCCCTGTGGGCACAGCCTGCCCCCTCCACTGTTTTCCAATGTCATGGAAGCTGCAGTGCTAAACCTTTGTCCACCCACAGTCACCATGGTAGAGAATCTCTTGCCCTGGTGATGGTTTTCATTGATGAGTCTTTACTCTGGTTTGTTTCTTAATTCTTATTTATTAAATTTGAACACAGATCTCAGGACCGTTCACAATAGCTACACTCAGCCAGCCTTGCCAGGCTGGCCTGGCTCATTAGCATTAGGCTAAGTCCAGGAATTTCTGCATTTGGCACAGTTTAGTCAAATCTTCGTTAATTTTAACTTTTGCTAAAAAGGTAAATCACCCTGACAGTTAAGTCCAGTCACAGACGACTCTAGGGTTGCGGTGCTTATCTCACTTTACAGGCCAAGGGAGCCAGTGTTTGTCTGCTTCTGGCGCAACGGAATACTGAAACCAGAGCAGCGCATGGAAACACCATTTACCTTCCCGCCGGAGCGGTACCTATTTACCTACTTGCACTTTGACGTGCTTTCGAACTGCTAGGTTGGCAGGAGCTGGGACTGAGCAATGGGAGCTCACCCCGTCACGGGGATTCGAACCACTGACCTTCTGATTGGCAAGCCCTAGGCTCAGTGGTTTAGACCACAGTGCCACCCGCGTCCCTTAACTTTTGCTAATTCTACCCAAATCTATAACAATTAGGCTATTTAAGAGATGGTGCTGCCTAATAACGTTCTCCGTGCGTTTGACAGAATGCATATTTTGTATGCCACAGGACTGATTGTTCTGCAATCTGAGTAAGGGGACTAAGGTTGAGTTCACACATACATGCATATCTCACGCCACTCAATTACTCAGAAACAGTGAGGGATGGACATGCATGTATGAACTAGCCCTGCCACTGGGACTTTTCCCTGTCAAAGAGCTAGGCGGACTTTCTTCCTCACTAGAGCCTCCTCCTTCAAAGTCAATTGACCCATAGCTGGTGAACAGCCTGCCTGTTGTTGTTTTCGCAACCTGCAGTTTTGGGTTGGGACTTAACTGCCTCCTGTGACCCTGTCATTCTTACTCCTTTGGAAATAGATGTGGAACAGCAACAGGAGCTTCCTGGCCTTACGTTGTTCCAGGTCTTTCACGGGCAACACATTCCAGGATCAAACAGACAAGGAAGCCTCTGCACCAAAGTCTTGCACCAAGACTGTTTGAAGACAGGCATGCTTCATGAACAAGCACAATAAAGCATGTGTTCTGGGTCCGTGTGTTGCTAGGAAAGGGGCAGTAAGCAAAGCAAAATAGCTTCAAGTGCTAGTATTTAGGAATTCAGGGCTCATCCCAAATCTTACAGTTCCCAGCAGTTCCTAGTGATCAAAGAAACACAGTTTATCTGTACGTAGAAATGAAAGGCTCCTCATTATAGCATGAACAGAGCTCTGGGTAATGTGGTTGGTGTGATGTGATTAAGAAAAGCCTCACTCTGGAGATTTTTTAAATTAACAGCTTGACTGACACTAAACTTCTCAGGTAGTTTGGGTTGCTGAGCACTAAGTGCTAATATTTCATTAATTATAATAATAACTGGGGCAGCACAGTAGGTGAAATAAGCAGAAATTAAAAGTGTTGTTAAGAAAATATCTCAGGCACCTGTTTTTCAAATACATCTCTTCCCTGTATTTTGATCCTCTCTCTTCCTTCCCTAATGATGCTTTATTTATTGATTGCTTAAGTAATAATTATTATAATATTTTTTATTTATACCCCACCCATCTGGCTGGGTTTCCCCAGCCACTCTGGGCGGCTCCCAACAGAATATTAAAAACACGATAAAACATTTAACATTAAAATTTTCCCTAAACAGGGCTGCCTTCACATGTCTTCTAAAAGTCAGGTAGTTGTTTATTTCCTTGACATCTGATGGGAGGGTGTTTCAGAGGGCGGGCACCACCAGCAAGATGACCCTCTGCCTGTTTCCCTGTAACCTCACAGGGAGGGAACTGCCAGAAGGCCCTTGGAGCTGGACCTCAGTGTCCAGGCTGAATGACGGGGGTGGAGATGCTCCTTCACTTGTAAGTTGATCCCCCTCCCAAAGATTGTCCCTGATGCATCTCCGTTAGCATTGTTTACATGGACGAAGAGTGAAACCCAACACCAGAGAACTCATTCTTAGTGGAATGGATTCCTTCTCATCCTTTAGACCCTTGTCCATACCCCAAATCTGTCCCAGATAGTCAGGGGAACCTCTGGAGCAGATCTTAAATGGGTAGAGGGGACTGCGTGGGCAATCAGAAGAAGGATATCTTCACTCCCAGGACATTGGATATCACCGCTAAGCAACATATGATCAGTCCTTGGGTTTGGCCTGAAGACTCTGGTCAGTGCTTGGAAAGGTAACTGCTTTGCAAACTCATGTTCACCCCTTTGGGTCTCATGATGGAAGATAGGTGGGATTTAAATGTAAGAAAAGAAATAAATAATTATAAAAAAGAAACATTTAAGTCATATCCAAGCTTTATAATGTCCCAATAGGAAGCTTTTTATTATTATTTATACTTGCATATATTAGAAAAGCTTGGGGAAGTCATTCCTTGTGAGTTTGTATACAAACTGGATTGAAACTGCTCAGTTATCCTGCAGATTTCATACTTTGATTTTTGTGATACAGTTCTAGATTAGAAGCTAGCAAAATGCATATTAAAGTGTGTTTTTAAAGGATAAAATACATTTAGTAATAAGTATTTGTGAGAAGACATTCTTGTAAACTGCTTAGAAGTCTATTTTGTGATTATGCAGCATATAAATTAATTAACTACAGTGGTGCCTCAGGTTAAGTACTTAATTCGTTCCGGAGGCCCATACTTAACCTGAAACTGTTCTTAACCTGAAGCACCACTTTAGGTAATGAGGCCTCCTGCTGCCGCCGCACCAGCAGAGCACAATTTCTGTTCTTATTCTGAAGCAAAGTTCTTAACCTGAAGCACTATTTCTGGGTTAGCGGAGTCTGTAACCTGAAGCGTATGTAACCTGAAGCATATGTAACCCGAGGTACCACTGTAATAATAAATAAGCTAGCCAGTATTGTCTAGTCCAATGGGCAGTTGTTATCCAAAATCTCCTGTGATGGCTTTTCTCCCCTCCGAGTACGCTGAGATAACTGGGATGATACTGGAACCTTTTAGCTATAAGCTATGCATTCTCTTAATACACTACAGGCTGTTCCACATATTTCAATAGTTAGATATGAACTTTCCGTTTCAGACTTCTCTAGCAGCTGAGGCTCTGTTGTCCCATATGTGTTGGTGCGTGTCAGATTTCACCTGAGTCTGCATGCAAATTTCCCAAACAATGTTGAGACCCCCATGAGTAGACCTGTGAGTCAATGATGCCCAAATGTATTCCACACACATCTTTACAAGTACGTATTTGTAAACCTAATTTTCCTCACTCTGCTGGTGAACTTAAAGTTTCCTTCTTCTTTATAGACAGATCCTAGTTCTACATATTGTTATTTTTTTCACCCAAAAAATGTGTTTCAGTTTCACATTTGAGAGAGGGAATGTTTTTCTGAAGCTTCTCAGACATTATGAAACCCAACCTGAATATGTATTCAAAGACAATTTTCTTTTCCCCTGATTTCTGTCTCGAAGGATGTGTGGGTGGATTCGTGGGGGAGCAACAGATATCTCAGTTTCTTCTTGTTCTCTGGTTAGGAGTGGGGAGGGGAGAGCAGCACCATACTGACTGTCCCCAAACATCCCATGTTGCAAGACACGGAGAGGAATCACTCTGACCATTTGTCTCTTTAAAGAAGGATTTTTTCCCCTTAAACAACAACAACAAAAAAAATCTCTTTGTATTTTTGGATATATAGCTCTCACCATAACCTCTCATCGAGCAGCCCAGGAAAGCCACTGCTGTGAAATCAAATGTTCCCATATCTCTGCCTGAAGCTCTGTTGCCTTTGCACTTTCCACGCACCCCCTTAAAATGGGAAAGCGTACAACAGATGCCTTATGCATTATGTATGTCACATAACAGAAGCCAATTGCCACATGTGTATTTTGATACTGAATAATTCATGGCTAATCTGCTACAACTGCAGTGGGACTGCTCCACCCAGCATTGTAAAAGTCATTTAGATGAACCGAGTTAATTTTGGTTTGCCCTTGGAGATCTTGAAGCACAAACCGCACTTGGAATGCCATGCAAACCATGCGGAAACGCCACTGGCTTTTTGCAGTCATTGGGGACGCTCGAAATCAGGAGGGTCTAGGTATTTGACAAGTGGCTGATGGATGTGAAGGAGTTGTCTCTGCAGGAAAATATTGGGCTGCATGCAAAGATTTCTGCTCCATGAACAGAAGATTTGTGGTCATGCAAGGCATCCATGGGTGAAAACGTTGGATCCAACCAGAGGCGTTGAGTGACATGAACGTTCTACCTGCACCATTACATCTGAGGTGGCTCATTCATGCACACAAGCTAGCTTGCATGGCATCAGCCGCACCAATGGAACCAGGGAAGCAGCACATAGCCTTCTTGGTGGTGTCTTCCCATCAGATGTCAAGGAAATAAACAACTACCTGGCTTTTAGAAGACATCTGAAGGCAGCCCTGTTTAGGGTTTTTAATATTTGATGTTTTCTGTTTTTAATCTGTTGGGAGCCACCCAGAGTTGCTGGGGAAACCCCCACGGATGGGTGGGGTATATATCAATTATTATTATTATTATTATTATTATTATTATTATTATTATTATTATTAAAGCTGTGAGTGACCATCCCAACGTTCTGATAGCAGAGGCACAGTTTCTCCTCTGAATTCAACTTAGAGGTATACAATAAGTAGTTAGCCTTGCAGAGAACCAGCAGGTGACCTCCTCTGAGGGCAGGCAATTCTTTCAGATCCCTGCAGTGGGTGTGAATGGATAATTCAATTACTCCTGCTGCCCAGAGACCATGGCCTTACCTGGCCTTAAAGGAGGCTTGATTGGAATCAAGCATGCCCAGAGGCTCAGAAGAACTTCCAACTATTCAATTAGCCTATTTCTCAAGGTACACAAGCTGTTCTCTCAGTCACTCTAGCATCAGCCTGGTCAGTTTGAGAATGACTTCATGGAGCTAAAGGCACATGAAATCCTGGACCAAAAAGACTTGTTGCAGCCTCACATCAACACCGCCACTCACTCATTCACCCTCCACAGCACAGGGATTCTTGCTGCGACTCTAAAGCATAGCTATCAACGTTTCCCCTTTTTAAAGGGAAATTCCCTTATTCCGAATAGGATTCCTCGCAAGAAAAGGGAAAAGTTGACTGCTATGCTCTAAAGAGGAACAGGAAGGACGTAGTGGTGAAATCTGGTGTCTTCCTTCTTTGCAAAGAGCTGCAGCTTTGCTCCAGGGTCAATGGGCAAGTGGACACTTCAGAATACAGAGCACTAGAATGGGACTTTCTGAATGATGGGAGCAACTGTCAGAATCAATAGCTGCTATCGCAGAGGTTCCTGACGATGGGGTTTTGCCCAGGGCTGCTATGCAACCTGCATTCTGGGAATGAGGCTTTCATCATGGCAGGTTTGGCAATGGCATCCAGCACCTATCAGATGTCTCTTCAGCTGCTGAGGCCCAATCTGCTTTTTGTACATATTTCTGTAGCAATAATAGGCAATGTAAGAGACCGCAGAATCCTCACACTAAAAGGGAAGGCCAAATTGTTCGATTCCAACTGCTGCATGGAAGGACTCTTCAATTTACCCAAACTCAACAAGTCAGCGAGTGCGGTGCAATAGAGGTCACAGGAACTCTCAGAGAGCAGATGAATTCAGAAATGTGCTTAAGGAGACTAGCCACATACTTAAAGCTCTGAAACAAAAAAGGAGACTGAGCTTTGTCTCGTGCAAAAATCCAACCTGCTGCTGTAATGCGCGGAAGTTGTCCTGCAGCTGTGGTTGCTGAATAAGCTGCTTTGGTCTAAAAACATAAAAGGATATAATTAAATGCACTCTTTCCCATCCACCGATATATAGTAACATTTGAAATCAATTTCTCCCAATGTAATTAGATATTAACTGCAATAATAAAGGTAAAATACATTTCGGATGTACTTTAAATGTACATCAGATGTACGGATGAAATCGGTGGGTATTTCCCTCTGTTCTTGTACATCTCAAACACATAATGAAGCACATATCTAAAAAGATTCATTACTAGCCAGCTGAAAAGGAAAGGATTTCTTGTATTAAAGTTTTCAGAACTGCTTGAAATTAAATTCATTTTTAAATTATAAAAGTACCCATGAACTTTAAGAAAGTTATTTTTTTTAAAAAAAAAATATCATCTCCACTTTTTCATCTTTGTTCTTTTTAGTGTGAGATGAATACAAAGTCTCCTAATGCAATTTAGAGTTCCTGGGCATAAGAATTCTGAGTCCTCATCCAAATAAAGAGATCTACAGAGAAGTAGCTAGCAGAGCAGGGAATGGAATCCTTGTGGGAGAACCCTCTGCAACAATGTCAGATGAATTCAAAGGCTCTGTCGTTTTTAAGTGCCTTTGAAATAAAAAGAACACACTCATTTTCCAGGCTGGTGCGTGATTACATAACCTTAATAAAATATAAGAGCCTGTTTCATTAATCAGTAACACACTCAGCACTGTACACATATTATAAATGGCATTTCCTCTCATAGGGTTAAGAATGAAGTAATGCTAAACAAGTCCAGTGGGCCTGCTGTCCTTGAAAGCACCCTACAATGTTGGTTTATTTTCAATGGAATCCCCTAAAGGACTACTTATTCAAAAAGGGTTGATTTCCCAAAGTGTTTCTTTTTTTTTCCAGATTCAAAGCAAACATCTCACAAAACTAATATGCATTTTTAAAAAAGAGAGTACAGCACTGCTTTCATCTGCCGATTGCTCAAACACTAGATTTGGTAGCTTGCAGAACAGGCTAATACAACTTGGATTCTTGCAATACGCCTATCAAACCTATTCCAACAAAAATCGCTACCTGGGACACACACACACACACACACACACACACACACACACACACACAGAGAGAGAGAGAGAGAGAGAGATTCTTAAACTGAATTCCATTTACATCAGCATATCAAAGCAGGCTGTTTATGACATGGTGTCTTAGGAGTGCAAGCTTATTCCATTACATCAGCAGGGGGAACTTGTAGTCATACAGAAGGGGCTGGAGTATGACCCCCATCACCCACCATTGGCCATGCTGGCTGGGACTGATGGGAGTTGGGAATCCAAGACCAGGAAGGTCACAGGTTCCCTACCTCTGCTTTATATGAAAATGTTCTAGATCAGAGGAAGTCAGTGTGGTGCCCTCTAGACGTTATTGAACTCCACCCCCTGTCAGCCCCAGCCAGCATGGAGCTGCCAATATAGTAAGGTGCACTCCGAAAAACATTTAATGTCGAAGTCAGGAAAAAATATGAGAAAATTACATCACATGTCAAAAAAAGTTAGATTTAAATAATATAATAAAATTATGTTACGAGCTGTTAAGGACACAAAATGCAATAGAACAGAAAAGGTGGCCACACATCACAGAATAGAGTGGCTGGGGCAACCAAGTCAGATGGGTGGGGTACTACTACTACTACTAATGGACTAACCCTCTCATCCCCAGTATGAATTAAGCCTGCTCGGTGTCCATAGAATGTCAGGTGTCAGGAAAGTAAAGGTAAAACCATAATGGAAGAAGTCATAGCTAACAGGAATATGGAACAATGGCCCCACATAACCCCACATTTTCTCCTATTCCTACTTGTACAAGAGAGGCATGGGTTGTTGTTTTTTAGCAATACAGACTGCTTCCCTTCCCTTGATTTGGAAGAGGCTTGTTAATTCTCAGATAATGCCAAGGTTTTTAATGAGAATCCTCTGGAAACTTGTAAGCTTCACCACCAGAAAGTTCCTAGCACAATGGTCTCTGGGAGCTGCTGTTTACTGGGTATTCTGGATATTCAGTGCTTGATAAAGTATAGTCTTTAGGGATGTTTGCTGTGGGAACTGCCTGGTGGTAAGTCTCCCACTTTATATATTTGGTCCATCATGGTCAAAACAATTTATCTTGAAGAATCCCAGCCCCTATGATTATTCACAAGGTGTTGGCCTTGGTAAAGGACTTGGTTGTCTTCAACCTTCAAATGTAAAAACACAAGCCACAAACCTAGACCTAGGGACAGAATGTTCATTATAAAACCTGAATGCTGAGTGCATTTGAAGCAGAACCATGTAGCCAATCAGCTATACAAGAATTCTGCCATTTGAATGGAGCACCTTAAACACATTAGGCTGGATTCAAATTTAGTTAGTTGCACTTAGGTCTCATTGACATGACTAAGTGAAGCCCCTTTCCTTTCCATGGGACCTAATTGTACCTAATCCTGTCTGGATCCAACCTGTGAAACTAAAGGTAAATGGAATGTGCCTTCCTGTCATTTTGAAAGGTATGGCCAACAAATATTTGGCAAGTTTCCATTTGCTCATTTCAGCAAACAAGGGCAAATTGATTGCCAAAATCCCATAGCTCTTGACGTGGCTATATGGATTGACATGGCTATATGGAATGACAGATTGGTTTTGATCCCAAAAGCCATCAACACTTTATCAAGACTAATAGTATGTTTTCACCGGTCTCATGTGACAAATACTTGGTAGGGTTGAGTCTTTCTTTCTGAATTTCATAGTGGATGATTTGTACTGTATGTTATGAAAAACGACATGACTCTGGATAGATCAAGATTAGTTTGTTTCCACAACCCAATTTTTTTTTGTTTCCCAGGTCTATATAATTTCCTGCTGCCTTGAGGGTTGAATGACAAAGTAGGTGATCTTTCTCAGTTATTTTCTATGTGTATGTGTGATACATTGTTTATGATGCTTTCATGATATTTAGAAGGTTGTAAACTATCAGTAGTCATAACGAAACCTCCGTATAAAAATAATTTATGATGGAGCAAAGCTTTTAGATGGTACTCAATTATAAATTAGATAAAACTGGTAAGGTTCATATTGACCTAGACTTCTTGAAAGCGTGTTTGGCATTGACTTTATTTTCAATTTTTATATCTGTGTTAAAGACCTATAGCAAAAATAGATTTTTTAAATGTCTTTAGTTCTGAGAATACTTTGCCAGGAACAAATTGCTTTTAACTTGCTTATATTATGAAAAACGATTATTGCACATCAAACTAAAACATTAAAAATGCAGACATTTTATTGTCAATTTAGTGGCCTCAATGTAAACCAAAATATTTCAGGCTGTCTATTGCTCTGAATTAATTCTGTGCTTGTTTAGTTGGAAGTGTATTCCTCTGAGTTCAGTGGGGCTTACTCCCATGCATAGGACTTCAGCTTTAACATGCATGATTCTGCACAATGAGGAATTTACCGAGATGGAATCTGTTCACAGGGCAAAGAAGTTCATTTGGTCCATTCTGGGAAATATATATGATGAAGAGGCAAATGATAACAGACTTGGGCACATGGATCACAGCCAACAGAGAACAAGCATCCAATCACCATGCACTGTGCATAACACTCATTAAATTGTGCTTGGGGATTAGCTTTCGGTCTCACTGAATTGCACTTCAATGGAATCTGACTTATGGTTTGCTGACAATGTATGGCCTGAGAGAACGGGCCTTTGATGTGTTCTCTAGGAAGTCTAGGTTGAACTGAACTGTTTCTATTTTTACATTACATTTTCTGACAGGATTCGTGCTCATTTTTTAAGACGGGGTGATTAATACACCAACTGTTCAGTATGGCAGTATGTGATGAGTAAAAGGTAAAGGTCCAGTCGTGGCCGACTCTGGGGTTGTGGCGCTCATCTAGCTTTATTGGCCGAGGGAGCCAGCGTACAGCTTTTGGGTCATGTGGCCAGCATGACTAAGCTGCTTCTGGCGAACCAGAGCAGCACATGGAAATGCAGAGCAGCGCATGGAAATGCCGGAGTGGTACCTATTTATCTACTTGCACTTTGACGCTCTTTCGAACTGCTACATTGGCAGGAGCAGGGACCGAGCAAGGAGAGCTCACCCTGTCGCAGGGATTTGAACCACTGACCTTCTGATCAGCAAGTCCTAGGCTCTGTGGTTTAACCCACAGTGCCACCCGCATACCTTATGTGATGAGTAAGGTAAAGGTAAAGGGACCCCTGACCAATAGGTCCAGTCGTGGCCGACTCTGGGGTTGCGGCGCTCATCTTGCTTTATTGGCCAAGGGAGCCGGCATACAGCTTCCAGGTCATGTGGCCAGCATGACTAAGCCGCTTCTGGCAAACCAGAGCAGCACACGGAAACGCCGTTTACCTTCCCACTGGAGTGGTACCTATTTATCTACTTGCACTTTGACGTGCTTTCGAACTACTAGGTGGGCAGGAGCTGGGACTGAACAACAGGAGCTCACCCCGTCACGGGGATTCGAACCGCCGACCTTCTGATCAGCAAGTCCTAGGCTCTGTGGTTTAACCCACAGCGCCACCCGCGTCCCTATGTGATGAGTAAAGGTAAAGGTAAAGGTACCCCTGCCCGAACGGGCCAGTCTTGACAGACTCTGGGGTTTGTGCGCCCATCTCACATCTATAGGCCGGGGGCCAGCGCTGTCCGGAGACACTTCCGGGTCACGTGGCCAGCGTGACAAAGCTGCATCTGGTGAGCCAGCGCAGCAC
Source organism: Podarcis bocagei (assembly GCF_964188305.1). Lineage (NCBI taxonomy): Eukaryota > Metazoa > Chordata > Lepidosauria > Squamata > Lacertidae > Podarcis > Podarcis bocagei. The sequence goes on along the minus strand of NC_138134.1, from coordinate 26,907,363 downwards.
ACGGAACGCCGTTTACCTTCCAGCTGGTAAGCGGTCCCTATTTATCTACTTGCACCCGGGGGTGCTGCCACCAGGTGGCACTGTGGGTAAAAGCCTCAGCGCCTAGGGCTTGCCGATCGAAAGGTCGGCGGTTCGAATCCCCGCGGCGGGGTGCGCTCCCACTGCTCGGTCCCAGCGCCTGCCAACCTAGCAGTTCGAAAGCACCCCCGGGTGCAAGTAGATAAATAGGGACCGCTTACCAGTGGGAAGGTAAACGGCATTCCGTGTGCTGCGCTGGCTCGCCAGATGCAGCTTTGTCACGCTGGCCACGTGACCCGGAAGTGTCTCCGGACAGCGCTGGCCCCCGGCCTATAGATGTGAGATGGGCGCACAAATCATGTGATGAGTACAGTTGGTTAAATCTGTGTTTCCATTCCAAAGTGGCAGCAGTCATGAAACCGCACCCTCCAAGTGTCCCTATTTTCCAGAGACAGTTCTAGAATTAGGAAAGCCATTCTGGCTCCTGATCTGATGCCAGAATGTCCCTATTTCTCTCACCAATGCCAGCACCACTGAGCTCAGGGAGGAGGATGAGCCTGCACTTGGCCTGAGCGATGGTTGTGGCTGCAGCTGTGAGAGAGCATCCTGTTTCCTCTCCATAGCCTCTCCATGGCTGCTGCTGGCCTTCCCCCTTGGGCAGCTTCAGCCCAGCTGAAGAGTGGACAAGAAGGAGAAGAGGCCCAGCCTCATGAAACGCTGCTCTGATGGGCAGGCAGAGGGCAGGGCCACCCCAGACAGAAAGAAATGGGGAGCATAGGGGAGCACAGCACAAGGAGTGCGCGCACACACACACACACACACACACACACACACACACACAAATGCTTTGTGCATCTGCATCTAATCTTGCGCTTTTCTAAAAAATAATTATTATTTATTGGTGTGTGTTTCTCTTTTTGTAAGTCTATCAAAGAATAAAATAAAATCAGGATTAAGGGGTTTTCTCAGGACAGTGGAGTGTGTGTGTGTGTGTGTGTGTGCCTGCTGCGTCCCATTGGTGAAGTGGTCATGGGAAGGTTTCTCTGATGTTTCCTAGTTCACTTCCCACAAATAAAAGAGCAACACTCTAAAGTCAGCACAATTTTTTTTTTGGTTGTTTCTTTCTGCTCACTGATTCCTTCAGCCAATTCTATTCTAGAATCCGGAATGTTATAAAGCAGGGGTCAGCAAACTTTTTCAGCAGGGGGCCGATCCACTGTCCCTCAGACCCACTGTCCCTCAGACTATATTTTTTGGGGGGAAATGAACAAATTCCTATGCCCCACAAATAACCCAGAGATGCATTTTAAATAAAAGCACACATTCTACTCATGTAAAAACATGCTGATTCTGGGACTGCCCGTGGGCCGGATTTAGAAGGCGATTGGGCCGGATCCGGCCCATGGGCCTTAGGTTGCCTACCCATGTTATAAAGCTTCTTATCATGACCATCACTACTATCTCCCCCCTTCTGAAGACCTTGTGATCAAACCCCATCAGTAACACCTGCTTATTTAAATAAAAAGAGCAGATATGTATACCCACTGGACTGAAGCAATTGTCAAAATGGCTGTGTAAATGCAGCATACAGGCAAAGGGCTTCATTGTTCGTTTGGTGACAGAGCAACATTAAGACTGCAATTCTGCACCTGGAACTAAGTCCCACCGAAGTCCATGGGACTTCCTTTTGACTAGACATGCCTTGTAAGTAGAGCATTTTTAAAAAAGTTGATTCAGAGTTCCATTTCTTCTTCTCCTAACATGATTATTATTTGACCGACTGTTTCTCCACACCCTCTGCCTAGATTATTATTTGATGCAAATTAATAAAGTGAAACAGAATCATTTTCATCATTTTACTCAGAAGAAGAGATAGCATGTAGACGCAGTTAGCAGCACCCTGACGACACTTCTCCAGCTAATTATCTGAGGAGCCAAATGAATTTCCTCTTTGATATCAAAACCTGAAAGAAATTCCAGATCCTCGCAGGCTCCTCAATCAGCCTGTAAAATGCAGCAGTATAGAACGGCACGAAATAAGGTTATTGAACAACTGAAGCTCGTCGGCGACCGGAGTCTATCAGTAGCCACACAAAAGAACTTTTCAATCCCACAAAAAGTCCGGCTGATCATTTAATGTCTCTGGGGATTATTTGCAGAGACAGGAACCTTATGGTAAATGTGAAAAAAGTTTCCTCAGACACCCTTCAGAGTCAGAAAATTCAAAGGCCAGCTAAATCTCACATCGGTAGCCAACTGCATCACCTTAAATTTGATCTGTGACATAAATGGAAGACTATGGGCTATCTACAAAGGCATGTTTTATCATTACTGCTAAAGATAGTCTGACTTTATCCTGCTGCAGCTGTGGCAGTGCAAACAGATGTTTTCTCCACAACAGGCTCTATGGCACCCAGGGGGAAGCAAATGGTCTTACCATAAAGCAATCACCTCAGGCTTCAAGTTACAGAGGGGGTGCCATTTTCCAGCTACCTCCAAACACCATGTCTGCCTGCCATTTTTTTTTATAAAAAAATCATTTTCTTTTTAAAAAAGAAAATGTGTGCAAAGAAGTGGGGACTATTTTGATTTCAAGGGAATAAACCCTTGAATATATACATATAGCTGTTATGCAAATGACTATTGCATGTTATTAATGTGCACAAAACTCATATAGGCAGGGAGTGTGTAGAAACAGTTGCTCAAGTGATCCTCAGCCATTATGAAACCCCTCACTTTTCTATGAAGCCTTTGATGTATCTCCATAGTCTTCGCCCCAATCAAAACATGGAACTTCCTCCATCACCTGTTGCCTTTCACTTTCTCCCTGCCTCTGTTGCCTCCAACATAAACTTAAATCACAAGCTCCTAGGGGCAGAGATTTCCCAGTAGTTTTCCCAGTAGTGATGTATGGAAGTGAGAGCTGGACCATAAAGAAGGCTGATCGCCAAAGAATTGATGCTTTTGAATTATGGTGCTGGAGGAGACTCTTGAGAGTCCCATGGACTGCGAGAGGATCAAACCTATTCATTCTTAAGGAAATCAGTCCTGAGTGCTCACTGGAAGGACAGATCCTGAAGCTAAGGCTCCAATACTTTGGCCACCTCATGAGAAGTGAAGACTTCCTGGAAAAGACCCTGATGTTGGGAAAGATGGAGGGCACAAGGAGAAGGGGGCGACAGAGGACAAGATGGTTGGACAGTGTTCTTGAAGCTACCAACATGAGCTTGACCAAACTGTGGGAGGCAGTGGAAGACAGGAGTGCCTGGCGTGATCTGGTCCATGGGGTCACAAAGAGTTGGACACGACTAAATGACTAAACAACAACAAAGGGGCAGAGATTTGTCTTTTTGATGTTGCTGCTTTTGCTACTCTGCAAAGCACCATCTTTGCTGATGACCTTGTTATAGCAAACCCAGGAGGTGAGGGCTGACAGGAATGTAGCCAATTGGGACCACTGGGGAACAACAGGGAGTATTAACATGCTCAGGGGAACTCCAACGTTTGCAATAAGAGCAGCTGGAGCAGTCGGAAAGGCAGTCAGAAAGTTTGCGAACTGGGAGGAAGGCATCTTTGCTCCCTCAGCACCTCCAGTGCCAGGGCTGTGAGAGACACTTAAAGATGAAAGAGCTTTTAAGCTCTCTGCCTTCCTTACTGGGCTCTGGGAAGCTCTCACACAGGCTCTGGGAGGCTCCTGTGAGATCTAAGATGGATCAGGAGATCTTGTGAGGGCCTCCCAAAGCCCAGTAAGCAAGGGAGAGAGCTTAGAAGGTGGTGGAGCTTTGCCTAGTGGGCAAAGCCCTCCTGGCATGCTGGCTTCCAATAGGTAGGGATGCTCACAAAGGGGCAGTTTTAGGGTGGTTCGACTATATGTGGCTTCAGCCTTTTGCAGAATCCCCAGAATGTCACTCCCTGCACACGTTGTGAGTCAACAGTATTCATAGATATATCCCCAAATAACTTCTTGAAAACGTTAACTATATTGCTAATTTAATTCTGGTGAGGAAATGGGAGATGACTAATTGCTAAGCACTTATCAGTTAACAGGCACTAAAACCCATAGTCCATCTTTCAACGTCTGTTGATTTTTCACTGTCTTTTCATTGTGAGATAATGTGGCAGTAGATCAGCGAGTCAATAGAAAACTGGTCACTAGATCTATGTACTTGGAATGAAAATGTTTGAGAGGTGCCGTTGATGCCCAAATGCAAAATGCTTGCAAAATGTATGCATAGTTTGCACTTGTGTGCCTGCAAATGCAGAACTGACAACAGATAAAAGTTCATATTTGATGTACAGCAATAGTTAACAGGAACACTCATGTTCAGAAGCACTTCACATATAAATATCATAAGCTGGGGATAAACAGTGCTGGAGGGCTGTTCCTTTAATGCTGTGCCTCTAAACTCCAAAGAAACATCTGGCTAGCCCGTGTCGGAAATAGAATCTGAGCTCCACAATGCTTGCATTCTAAATGTTGCCTTTGTAAAATGAATCTAACCAGTGTGAAAAGTATCACTGAAGTACTAGCAAACCCTTGCTTTCCTTTTTTGCAAACCTTTTGATACAGAGTTCTAATGACGGCATGCTTCTAGTCTGAAAGAACCTTTATTTAGATTTTTGTTGTGTTTCTCCATCCCATATAAGGCTTTAAGATTTGGAAATATGCATTGCTGTCATCAGATAACTTACGAAAAGGCGCACCCTGTTGCTTGCATGAATCACATGACGAGAGAAAGTTATTTGAAATGGAAGTTAGATCTGCTCAGCAACAGCATTCTGGGATTTCCCTTTCTCTACTCAGTTAAAATCCTGGGACGCGTGCCAGGAAAACAACACATTTTATGCATCGTTTTGCTTGCACTGGACTGTCTTCAAACTGTTGAATCTTTCCCTGCTTTTCTTTCCCATTTTTAATTCATTCCTCTGTAGCTGTCGATTTCTGTGTCACCCTTGCAGCTTCACCTTGGGTTTTTCATGGTTCCTTTCTTCTCTTTTGAATTTTCTGGCTTTGCTTTCTTGTACAGAACTTTTTTTTTTTTTAAGAAGTCCCCCTTCCCCTTCTTCTTGTTTACTTTCTTAAAGAGAAAATTGTTCTTTGCTTTGTGTACATAAACGGGATGAAACAAGCTTTTCTTTTTATCTCTGGAGTGCTTTTTATCCAATACATCCCTGGGCCTATGTTGTTATCTCTTTTCTTGGCCTTTCCCCTTGTTACAGTGTTGTTTGGCCCACTTCTGGCTTGGCTCCTTCTTGTGCCATTTCAATCCTTCTCTCTCCCTTATAGTTGTTTTCCTCTTTCATGCTGCCTGGCTTCAAAAGAGCAACCTCACAGTGGTCGGCTGTTCCAGCACATCCATTCCTGGCTCCAGAGCGAGAGAGACTGCTTGGCATATGTGCAGAGGGGTGGCCAGAAATTACTAGTTGGGCAGTGTCGTTAACCAAACATAGCTACAAACTGTTAAGAAAAGGTGGGTCGGGCTCTTTATCAAGGATTCCTAATTCTTGTGATATAACAAACAACACGATGCAGTTAACTCTGAAAAACTCTTGCTGGCTGTGAACAAAAGACAGTCTGCCAGGTATTTGTAAAAGATGCCTTGACATTGTGCATCTGACTTTAAAAAAACAACAAAACCCAACCCTGTCCAAGTGTTATAGAAGGAAACTAAAAGAAAAAGTGTGACTTGCAAGGGAAAGAGATATTTGAGGGGCATTTGAGAACAGTATTCCTATGGTGGAGGGTTTCTTTGTAGTAGTTCATCATGCCGAGAGACCAAAAAAGAACTTTTGTCTCATTCTTTCATTGCTAACAAAGCCAAGGCTTCTGTTCCTACTGAGGATGCCCACAATCTTGACTTTGCCAAGAAGAATTCTCCACATGAGGAAGCCAAAGAAAGAAAAGAGAAGAAAAGAAAGCACACACAAAAAGCCATGTTGGTCACAGAAACTAAGGACTCACATTTAGCACAAAAATAACCTATCGACTCCTGGCAGAAGTAAAAAGTGGGAGATTGACTTTGAGTGTCATGAGAATGAAAGAGGAAGGGGAGGCGTTGAAAGGGCTCCTCTGAAAAAACGTGGAAGAGCGTCCAAAGGAGGAGCACAGGGACCCCAAGTGATGGGCAAAATAAGCCCAACCAAAGTGACTCATCTGATCAATGCACAATAAGCCTTGGCAGTCAACCAAAAGCTTGTCAGAGAGAGATTCAACCGATCTGACAGTCAACTGCCATGGACATAGTGGTATTACTTTAGCACAGGAAAAGCAACAGAGACGACAACTTGCAAGTGGGCAGACAAGCAATGCACAGTGATTTGTCAAAAACTGCATTTGATGTGGCCTGATGGTGAAATATGCATTGAAAAAGCTAACCTGTCCTCCCTACAAATAGGTATTCAGAAACAATGGAGGTTCTGGCTGCTATCCAAAAAAGACTCTATATGCATGCTCAAGAGCTAAGATGTGCTGTTGAGGAGTTTTGCTTCTGAATGGCAGACTGTTGTGCACCTAGAAAAAGAGGCTATGGCTCAGTGGTCATGTGAAAGGAAGATCGCAGGTTCAATCCCCAGTATCCCTAGGTAGGGATGAAGCCTTGCAGAGCTGTAGCCAATTAGAGTAGATCAGTGTTTCCCAAACTCTAGCTGTTTTTGGACTACAGTTCTCATCATTCTAGCTAGGGGTGATGGGAGTTGCAGTCCAAAAACAGCTGAGCTTTGCACCTTCATTCCGGAGGTTCGTTCTTAACCTGAAACTGTTCTTAACCTGAAGCACCACTTTAGCTAATGGTGCCTCCCATTAGCTAAACCCTCTCAGATGATTTTTTTTGGGGGGGCAGGGGGGGGCATGCAGCAGCAGGACTGTGAGAAAAACAAGCACAATGCCACTCTGGACACCTGGAACTAATTGCAGATTTCTTTGGGCCCAGCACATTACTGCAAAACTGTTAGCCTGGCAAACTTTAATGCATTATGTAAGTGCCAACCAATGCCTTTGAGAACAGAGCAGAAACAAGCCATACAGAATACCCAGATGCCCAAGCCCATTCTGCCAGCTCCTTGAAACCAGCACAAGACACATGTCATGACTCAATTAAAATGCTTCATTGAGAAGAGGGCTGCCCCTTGGAGTAGTCAAAATAAACAGTGTGCAAATTGGCCTCCCATCAATCATAGCTCAGTTCCGTCCTCTGAAACCTTTGGAATAGAATCCGCCAGACCAGTCAACCACACAGAAACCTCTTCTGTTATCTTCTCACTTGCTTGCTGCTGCTCCTTACTTGCTGTTATCACCTGATTCTGTTGCAAGTTTAAAATCTTAATTAAATTGCAGAACTTCTCCAAAGTAGATCATTTTGTTCAGACTCAAAACATCTTCTGTGCAATCCTCTTTCCAGTTTTGGGAATCCTTTGAAAAGAAAACAACAACAGCAGCAGCAGCAGCAGCAGCAGCAGCAACAACAACAACAACAACAACAACAACAAGAAAGCCTTTGGGTGGGGGGTTCATATTTGTGTAGGGCACTGTAACCTGCCAGCAGGCAAACTTGAAATGATTTTGTCAAAGCAGAGGAAATGAGAGGCTGGAATTTTCAAATGGGAAGCGACAACTGTATGGTTTTTTTGGTTTTTTGGGTGTGTGTTTTTTTGAAAACTCAGAGCTCAGGCTTGGAGTGCAGAAACATTATTCCTGACTCTGCCTTCAGTGCATTTTCACCCTTGATCTTTGAATCCATGTACACATGAGGTTACCCACAATTCACTGGTTCCTTCTGAAATATTGTGTTGTGATATGGTTTCCCCAATGCCAGCTTTACTCTGACTTCAAAACTCTTTTAGTGGTGAATCCCAGGGGTATACAGTGCAAAATCAAATTGAAATGCAGCAAGCAAAAACAGCCTTGGTTCATTTTAAGCCTATAAGGTGTACATACGTCTTACTTCCTACTCATACCTTCTTCCTGACTCTTTTCATAACCCCAGTCAGCCATTGAGCCTAACAATTGATGCCTGGACTTTTTATTTCCTCCAGCCTGAACCATTAATCCAATCTAATGCTGAATCTGGCAGACTGGTAATTCATTGGCCTGTCATTAATAGAGACTGAATGTTTACTTGTGGATTTATCAGTGCCTGGCCCTTTTTGATGCCCCTGTTCTGTATAAAATGAGAGGACTTCTAAGCATTTGCATGAAGGGGGGCAGTGGCTAAAAGTAGGGGTAAAGGCAGGGATGTTGAGAGGGAAGGTCTGAAGTGGGGTTGTTAGGGAACCATTTCAGGGTTCTGTATTGTGAGGACGATTTCTGCTTCAGACCTTCCCACTCAGTGTGGGAAGTTCTGAATGTGTGGGGATGGTGGGAGATGACTTGTATGTGCCCCTTTGTCCACTTCCACCTTTAAGGCCATATGTGTTAATGCAGAGGTGGTTTTAGGGTAGCGAAATTGGTGTGGTTGCACTGGGTGCTGCCCTGCAGGGGTGTCAGGGACCTTGCTGAGGAGGGCTGCACTGAGGAAGAATTGTGGGGGCCACCCCTCCCCCTGATCCTGAATCTTCCCAGGAGCAGGAGGACAGTATAGATTTGGAACAGTGGTTTGCAGAGGGGCATAGTTCAGAAGGCAGAAGCTGGGAGGGGGAACAGCTAGGAGAAGAAAAACTAGAAGAGAGAGAGTTAATAGATTCACAGTCTCCAAAGTCCCATCTCCCCCGTCTCCAAAGTCACGGAGAGCTCAGAAAGAGTCAGAACAGAAAGCGCAGAGGTTACAAGCTCAGATTACAAGTAGGAGTGATGTAGATTAATAGGGATGGAGAGGGGAGTGTCCCTTAATTGGGAGCACTGCCATTTCTAGGAGATGTGTTCTTTGTTCTCTTGCTGTGATTATTAAAGATTCTAACTGGTAAGGTGTTCCTTTGTTTGATAGTTTTATCACACTGCGAAGTTCCCTTGTGTAACCTTTTTTCTTTTCTGAGGTTGTTGCTGATTTCTTGTTGTCTGATCTTGTGGTGTTTAGTGTCACTGGCTTTGGACGCAATAAAACTTGAACTTGATAGTTTTATCCAGTGCCATGGGGAAGAAAGCTGATTCCCCAAAGCCTGACAGGGGGGCACCAAAACAATGCTGTAGAATGGAGCCCGAGAGGCAGATGGGTGCCAGATTTTAGTGTTGCGCAGGGCACAGCTGAAATTTGAGAGCCCAAGTCTGCCACTGGTTCACACCAAACACATGAAGAGCACGCTAGGCATTCAGACATAGCTGCAAATCTGTCAAGTGATAGCTACGTCTAGGGCTGGAATGATTGGTCAATCTAGCTTCTTTCAGTTTTTCATTTTTCCATTGTTACATTCAGTTCCCCACATTTACCGGCAAGCTGTGGTTTTTATTTAGTTATTAATCGCTGCCCTGGCTCTTCCTATCAGATTCAGAACTTCAACTATCATATGGTTTCAAGGTTTAAAGCTTTTATTCAAGAATTAAGTACAGCGGCAAGGGAATATATAACCTCTTTTGTTCTTTAAGGGGATAGGTTACTGTTATGTAAATATACAAACAGGAATTGATAATTTGATAGCTGATGGGTAATGGGAAAATTAAAAAATAATAATGGTAAATTGAATATAAGGAATGAAATGTGAATTAGAAATAAATATGTAATGTTAACCAGCAATGGGGGGAAGTAGGGGCACATCTAGCACAAAGAGCAGGAAGTCAACTTTTTTGGGGGAAAATGATTTAAATTGGATGTTATTTGGTATTGATTTGTTAAAAATTTGGAAAACTAATAAATATTATTTAGCAACAACAACAACAAAGAATTCAGTATAGCGTCCCAACATGAATTACAAGTTCAAAAGACACTTCAGAGCTCTATGAGACAAGGCTAGGCATGTGCTAAGACATTGTTGCAACAACTGACATGTCTCCTGAGTGCAGCTTTGAAGAGCGGGTCAGGCACAGCTATTTGCCCTGTAGACATCTGGAGTCTTGGGACTCTGCAAGTACTCCATGATGGCTGTATGCCAAGTCTATTTGCACCAGCTCAGTCATCTCCATGTCCTTGAAGATGAAGGTGGAGCAGTGGCGGACCTTGGCACCTCAAATTTCTGTGGTGCCCTGTGCAATGCCAAAATCTGGTATCCCCGGCCCCTCGCCTTCCATTGTGGTAATGGTGGCAGTGCCTGCTTTGATGCCCTGAAAGCTCTGTGCTTGGTGTGATTGCACCAGTCACACTTCCCAGAGCCAGCTCTGGGTGGAGTTGGCAGGGCACTGTCAGATTTCTCCCTAGGTGCCTCCTTCAAAAGTGATGTCTCCTTGCTAACAGGGAAAGGTATCTGAGCCACCTTGCTGGTGGCAACATTGTGGGTTACAGTATCTGGTGACACCATAGTGGACCAGTCTCCTGAGAAGCCGCTTGGTCCTTCCTCTGGATCTAAGTATCCACCTCCCAAACTACTGGAGAGCCACAGCTTCCCCACCCATCATGAGCACTGATACTTAGCATGTATCTTACTTACATATTCTGTTGAAAAATATCAGCTGATGAATACTATTATGAAACAGTAGTATCATTCCGGAGATGCTGTCCTTTTGAGGCTTTTGAGACGTCTTCCGTTGAAACTTTTGAAAAACTATTGAGAGACTTTACTTTTTAAACTTTTGAGTCGTCTTCTGTTGATACTTTTGAAAGACTATTGTGAGGCTGTCCTTAGGCGGCTTGGCGGTCCTCGCTACCACTCTGTTATATTGTATATATGAACTTTGATTAGCTTACTCCTATAATTTGTATGATATCATTATTCTATTACATATTTTCTACTAACTATTAGCTTACGTGTTGTGTTTGTATTGTCGTGATTAGTTCTTTATGCAACACAGGGGTTTGTTTTCAGCAAGGCTAATGGTCAGAGATGATAGAACTGCAGTGCAACAACATCTGAAGGACAGCACTCCCCGGACTTATTTAGTATATTGGCCGGCACCAACCCTAAATTATCATTAATATCTGCAAGTTGCACTCAGGCTCATGCACACATTCTGCCAGGCATGAGAATTCTTTCTTCTTCAGACTTAATGGACACATGCAGTCACACTTGCCACTACTGATCATCTGTCAGCACAAACTTAGCAGTATGGTACCACATGAAACCTTGTGGTATTGGTTGTACATCTTCTCCAGCCCCTTTCCAGAAAGGTAAGCCACATATTGAAGTCTGTGACTTTGTCTGCTGTGCTCATTCTTGCTAGATCAAGTTGAATATATAATCAGAAAAGCCCTGCTGAAATGAATACCCACACTGGGCATTCAGAGGTGGTGTAATTGAATGTGGAAGTTTAATAAATAATAATATTAATACTAATAATAATTTATTATTTATACCCCGTCCGTCTGGCTGGGTTTCCTCAGCCACTCTGGGTGGCTTCCAACAAAATATTAAAGTACAATAGTCTGTCAAACATTAAAAGCTTCCCTAAGCTTAGCTACTTAGCTATCATGTCTATGATCACATATTGATTAGCTAGGACTAGAATTCCTGCTGTATTTGGAGTCCCCCTCCATCAAAAAAATTGCTTTCATTTATTATTTTGATTTGTTTTAATTAGGTTTCCATGTAGCTCTTCTCTGTCACCATCTGGCTCTTTACTTTCCCCCATACTTCTTGAATGGATTACCCACGTAAACTTTTCAGTGTAATGAAATCATTGCGCAGATTTTCATTTCTAGGCGAGATCGGCATTCTTCCCATTTTTGTACCAATTCTAATGTTTGAACTCCAGCCTCTTTCTCAATGTGCTTAGCATATGCTGCATCATCTACATAGTCATGTCCTACAAGAAGACAGCTGAGTATAAATTACAACTGTTAAAAGCACATTCATTTATATAGCAGAAATCATCTTGCAACCCAATGCAGGGTTGCAAAGAGAGGATTGTAACACAGTCAGCAGAGCAATTGTGCTACGTTACTGATTATCTGTTCCGGGTCAACCTGTCTGATTAATGGATGAGTGTTTGAGTAGAAAAGGGGTGACAGAGGCTTGTGTGTGCTTTTAGAAATGTATATTAACTGTGTCAGCTACTCCATCAGTTATGTTATAATGATCATAATGATGTTTGTACTGATTAATGGCTAACGGGGAGGATTCATGGCCTTGGGTAAATAGGAAGGTTGCTAACCCAAACTAGTCATTAGTTCACTTAGAAATGTGCTGAATGAAATTGTTATTGATCTTAATGACAAACATTTCACTTAATATATCCTTGGCCTCCCCCTCTCTCTCGGCAACGAATGGACAACATGTGTGTTTTCATGAGGCATTTAGGTTATATCACTGCTGAAGTTTTCAATATTCTGTTTCAACATTTTGAACACTCTGTACCTTTTTATTCCCATACAGACCTGGGGGCCATTATTCCCGCCTTTATAACTTTGTGGCTAAACTTCTCTAATGTGCTCTACGTCAGGCTGCCATTGATAGCAGTCCCAGAAGGCTCAGTAGATAAGGAGACTAGTTTCCCCAGAGGAATGGGTCCTTAAGAGGATAATAAATTAGAGTCTGGCTTCCTATTGCACTTAGCAAGGAAGGAAGAAACTGAAATGATTTCTAATCATCATCTTGAACTGCAGTTCTGTTTGAACAAAAATCATGCTCTATTCATTCAACAGGTCTTTAACATCCTGATTCCATGAATTGGCTTTAGCTACCAGGTTACAAACAGTTGTTTGAACTATGATGATAGCTAGAGCTACATTCTGAGTGAAGGAAGTGGGAGCAGAGGGAGCCAATGTATTGTAATGGGCAGTGTAGCATACTCAGATGAGGGGAATCACCTTGCCCACAAAACTCACTGTTTTTCAGTCTAACCAACTTGATAGAGATGTTTTAATAAAATGGAATCAGCCTATGTACTCTGTTTTGAAATATATGGAGGAAGGGTGAGGCATGAATGCATTTTATAACAGCCCTGCCTACTAGTGAGGAATAACATGAAAACAGGTGTTTGTGTTGCATCATGGGATTCTGCTGCCCTCTATCCCTACTGTTGCTCCACTGCCAGGGTATGGCTTCATACAGCACAGCAATATTTTAAAGGGGCAATAAATGAAGTGCAGTGCCAGCCAATAAACAGCTGTTGGAAAATTAGAGCTCTACTAGGACCTGAAAAGATCACTAGCTCTGCGATTAAAGCATTTTAAGGATTTGGGGCATGATGAAAAGATATGGAAACTCTGATGTTTAGAGATGGTACAAGACACAGGTCAGAAAATGTATGACGAGTTAAGGAAAAGGAAGCATGATTGAACACATTGGACCCTGAGGAGCTTGACTCAAAATGTTGATTGGATGGTTGTGATGTTACACGAATTATTTCAGCTGTACAACCAGCCTTCATTGGCTAAATTAGATGTAGTTTGATCTTGGTTCATTCACTAAAGTTCCCTTTACACATACATTGTGTGAAGGGGGCATAATGTGGTTATAAGAAACAGGACTGTACTGTTGTCAACACATTGCTATCCCATAAACATCCATGTGGGGGTCCCAATGGCATAGGAACCTATATTGCAGAAGATATTCATGAGTAGGCTTCTTCAGTACAGACATCCGCACCAATGCAGCAAATTTCTCCCACCAATTTCGCAAACATGTCTGTGGAGAGCTTATATTGACCATCACTGCCTTAAGACCATGTAAAATGAAGTTATGCTATGTTTATTATTTTTGGTTTATTAAATTTTATTTAATAAAGGAAAGGAAAGGAAACCAAAGCAACAAAGTCCCCTTCTCCCCACTAATCATATGGTGTTCCTTTTACATGATTCATGAGTGAAGCTGGCTTAAGAGCTTTTCACTAGACATTTCCCCCCTCCTCCAGAAATTATTCTTTGGCATCATTTACTTTGTTTGGTGGTTTTAGTTACTGTAGTTATGTATACATTTTTACATAGGATGCGCAATTGATTTGGAAAGTACTGTAAGAATTTTAGAGGCAATGAGCATTTTACGACTCTGACTGTGTGCCTACATATAATAAAAATGTAAGGGTGTCACCATACAGCTCCCATCCAACCCTTAAAAGTGAAATCATGACAGAATGGTTTCAACAAACATTTAACAAATATATTCTACTACAGACTTCACCAAACTGGGACCCAAAGATGTTGTTGGCGTCCTACTCTCATCAGCCCCAGACAGCATGGCTGATGGTCCGGGATGATGGGAGTTGTAGTCCAAAACACCTGAAAGGCACCAATAGGGTTTTATAATGTATTACCTATTCTGAAAGGGGCTCCCATGGAATGTGACCATTTAAGCCCAGTAAAGGAAATTTCCAGTTCTGAACATTAGACAGCTTTGCAATTCTGGATGCTAACTAACAGGCAACACATGAGCTGGCTCCATTCTTGTTCTATATAAGTTGGAGCTAATTTTTTCCAGATTTGATATGGCCAGACATGGGACTAGGCACCTAAATTTAGTTTGTAAGTTCTGGAGTCTTTTAGTTTAAGCTGAAATATGGTACAAATTATTATATGTACAACTAAAGCTATGTTTATTTATACCTTTGCAATTTATCACATGCAGCTAAATATATATTTATTCAGAGGCTCTAATTAGTAACAGACTTGCTGCATGAGCATTTACACTTTGGCTCAGGTCAGATATAACAAACCAGGATGATCAAACCAGGATTGGTCCAGGGATAATTATTTGCCTAGGAAGAACTAGTGTGCCTCTTTCTTGCGGTTTCCTATATTTGATATCTATTCAGACCTTTAGAGGACATCTATCAATCTGTATGTGTAAATTAATACGAATGCATTTGTGTTTATTGTACCGTGGATGCAAGCTGACAATTTTGTTTTCATTTTGTCATTTTCCTTTGTTTTGTTCCCCCCTTTTCTTTCCTTAATACATTTGTAAAAAAAAAACAACTACTTTTTTAAAAAAAGAAATTGGATTGGTGGTCAGACTTGTTTCATTGTTTAGGAAATATATGTAGTATCCGTAGGAAACATGATTTAAATCAGCCTACTTTTCTGATTTAAATCATTGATTTAAATTGCCTTGATGTAAATCCATTTATCTTGTTCCCTATGGTCTATTAATTCAGGGCAGCACACTGGGAATGATCACTTCTGAACCAACGGCTGTCAGTGATCTATCCACTACACTGCACTGCCAAGAAAGCACTTCTTTCCATTATTCACACAGCCATAGATACATGATGAGTCAGCTAGGAAAACAAACAAGAGGATAAAAATAGTACGCTTTCATTTTCCATAGAGGAAGACAAGGCACCCAGACAAGCAGACAGATCCACATATCTTGTAAGTAGCTGCTATATTTTGGGTGATGAATGAAGTAAGTATTTTCTCCAAGTCTCAAGGAAGCAGAGAAACTGAATGCAAAACTACTCCATTTTTCAATGCTAACAAACTATTTGAAAGACCAGGGAGGAAAAAATAGGCTTTAGATATATCATTGGTTATCTCAGATCTGAGCTTACCATTCCTTTCAGCTTTGGAACATTTAAATACACTTCTACTCTTGTTTTCCCCTCCACTGAAGTATTGCACCATCATTCTAGAAGTGTATTATCACAGAACACATGTTTCTACTGTAGCTCCAAACACAACACAATTGCAGGGTTGCTTAGCAGCAATGGTTGGTAGATGCCTCCCACCAAGAAGACACTGTGGAAGGATATTGATGACTTCTTTAGGGAGGGACAAATGCAAAGAAATCCAGTTCATCCCAACTCTAAAGGTCTGTCTTATCCCATTTCTGTACTAATTTAAAAGAGTAAATCCTTGAAATGTGCACAGAAAGACCAACTTTAAATAAACAAATACAATATTTTTCGCTCTTTAAGACGCACCAGACCATAAGACCATAGTTTTTGGAGGAGGAAAACAAGAAAAAACAATATTCTGAATCCCAGAAGCCAGAACAGCAAGAGGGATCGCTGTGCAGCGAAAGCAGTAATCCCTCTTGCTGTTCTGGCTTCTGGGATAGCTGCGCTCTCACTTATGGAGCATTCACTCCATAAGACACACACACATTTCCCCTTACTTTTTAGGAGGGAAAAAGTGAGTCTTATAGAGCAAAAAATACGGTAATGTATTTGTGAGGCAGGCAGTAAAACTTCAATGTAAGCCATGCCAGTTGCTTGCCCCAAAGTGCTTTCCTTTCCTCAAGCAGATGCACACGAATTTTGTAAATTACTGCATGGCACTAGGAACCCACTGTAAGGAAATTCTTCATGGGACACCGAGCGAAGCTGTAAGGGCATAATGAGAAGCGGCTTATTGTGTGACCAGGCTGCGACAGCCCCAGCCCCAGGGTTCATAAGAAAGGAATAAATATTTTATTGAGTTTTCACAATCAAAAAGAATACAAAGAAAATACAAAATCACAAAGAAAAATACAATACAAAAATACAGACATTAAACACATCAAAAGAAAAAGGAAAAAAGAGATAAAAACACATATAATAGCAAAAAAACAAAAATTCCCTCTTTCTTAATTTCTCATCTTCAATTAGCTTATTTTCCCGACTTCCTCACGTCTCCTGTTCTTGTATCCCTTTTTTAAAAATTAATTTAGCAAATTCATATCCTATTAATTTATCTGTTGTTAATCCAATCTAACATTTTACTTCGTTGCTAAAGCCCCTGCAATTCATTTCAATGTCCTTAACATTCA
The DNA here is from genome assembly GCF_964188305.1 of Podarcis bocagei. Classification (NCBI taxonomy): domain Eukaryota; kingdom Metazoa; phylum Chordata; class Lepidosauria; order Squamata; family Lacertidae; genus Podarcis; species Podarcis bocagei. The sequence continues at coordinate 26,890,641 of NC_138134.1, read as the reverse complement.
TAAATTTTACAGTATTTCTGCAAATAAATTTTAAATTTCTTCCAATCTTCCTCCACCGTCTCCTCTCCCTGGTCTCGGATTCTGCCAGTCATTTCCGCCATCTCCATATAGTCCATTAACTGCATCTGCCAATCTTCCAAGGTGGGTAGATCTTGTGTCTTCCAATGCTTTGCGATGAGCATAAGAAAGGAATAAAACTCTGACATGTTATGGAATTAAAATTAGGCCACAACTTTATTAAACTTCCGAAAGTAGGAAGACCTTGGCCTTGGGTGTGTATCTCTCCCAGCCCCCCAGTCGGGGAACTGGGGCACATCAGAGTAAATGGGATATGGGGGTGCACTGCGAGACTTATGTGTATGCAGGCAGCCCAGCCCGTATCCCTGCACACAGGGTAGTTCACTAAGAACCTTTCAGTGTATGGCCAGTGACACCCATCATATAACCCCTTTTAGGAGGGGACTCTGGAATCGCCGCCGCAGGGGGGTGAGTCACCACTTCACACACACCGCCCCCATTATAGGGAAGAAAAGACTAAAGGATTCCACCCAAGGCCATAAACCGCCAAAGTTGTGGCGAATTGCTACGGGGAAGACAAAAGCTGCCAATGCAGGAAAATTTCTTCCTGGTCCTTCAACAGCAACCAGTCAAAGACCGTAACAGCACCCGCTAAACAGGGGGGGAAAGTTAACCTGCAAACAAGAAAACATTAAACTAAGGGAGGGGAGGGTGGGTGGGTGAATCTCCTAAGTTGACTGCCTGGCTACTGTTGGCTCCACCCCCTATATATAACTGGGACTGGCCCCACCTCCCAGCAATGAAACTTGACTACAGAGGCTGGGTGTGAACCTCCAATAATAACACTGAGAGGCAAACCAAACCCTGTTTGCCAGTAAGTTCCCTGGGAACTGTAGCACCAGCGCGATCCCACACAGGGCACCCACAATGTAAAGTATGAGTGCTCATTCCATGCCCAAAAGCAAGGGTAGTGTTCTTAAAGGCAAGATTTGAATAAAATCCAAGCCGCTGGTGTTACGTCAGTCACAACAGATGCAGGGACCTTCAAAAGCGTCTTTGGTCAATGCCCCGCTGTCATGGAAAGTTAAACATTAACTACAGCTGCAGTGGTTGTCTTTCTGAACTGCAATTGCAGGGGCTTGTTTGCTGTGCTGCTTTCATAACCCCTGAAACAGAAAGACCACAATGCATTTTTAGATATCGGAGAGAGAGAGAGAGAGAGAGAGAGAGAGAGAGAGAGAGGAGAAAACCATGCCCACAGGACGCAAGCCAAAGACAGTAAAACTATAAGTAAGGTGCATCTTGGAAAAAAATATAATCTTAACAGTCTGTAGAAAACATCAAATTAGACCAGCTAATTTCATATGTTTGCAATTTGCTGTCTTTCTTCCAAAAGAGAAAAAATACCATTCACAGCATGTTTCTTCTGTCTCTGGAGTGAGCAAGAGATTGGCTTGGGGGTTTTTTCGTTACCCCTCCCCCCTTTTTAATGGCACCATGTACTTGGAAAGGTGCCAGTTTCAAAAGAAGCCGATAACGTGCTCCCCTGAACTACTGCTGTTAGAAAGCAGCACTCAAGGGGCTTGTGATTCCAAACACAAGATTCAGGTCAAATGTCTGCAGGTCTTCAAATTAAATTGGAAAGGGCTTTTTGTGTGTGTGTGTGTGTGTGTGTGTGTGTGTGTGGGCGCGAGTCTTCTGCCTCCATGAAGAGAAATGAAGGCAACTCAGGCTGGTTAATCTTACTGACACTCACCTCTTCCCCTTAGAAAACAAGGTAAAACCTTTCTATTTTTCTCTTATGACTTAATTCAGGTTCTGTTTTGTCTGTCTTTGTAGTACGTTGCTGACTAAAAGTGCTTTGAAAATGTACTGGATTAAGAAAAGGGCAACCCCCAGCTCAAGACTATGGTAAGGCCCTCCCATCTCCCAAAAAAAGTATTAATGGAAAAATAATTAAGAACTGCGACTAGAAGAGAATCATATAATATATACAAAGTTGACCAAAGTTCAGAAAATTGACACCGGTGTCTATATATGTCTCTCTCTCTCTCTCTATATATATATATACATACATAAATATATATATATATATATATGAATGAACTGCCCTGAGACCTGCGGATATAGGGTGGTATACAAATTGTTGTTGTTGATGTTGTTGTTGTTGATGATGATGTTAAAGGGTCCTGAATCAATGCACCCATTAGAATCAACATAACCTTCCATTCTTCACTGATGGATGGCATTTCTGGAAAACTCTTATCTTTGTGGGCGGAGGAATCCCTGGAAATAGAAAACTAAAACAGCATGGAGAGGACTACAATGTTTTTTCTTTGTTCTGCTTGTTTTTGTTTTAATTAGTAGAAAATTTGGTGGCAGTGCCAGGGAGAGGTGTATCATGAGTTTATCTCCTACCTTAAAATTATATTCTCTACCTGTAGCTATCGTCTTTTTGCCATATGTTGTGCAATTCAGGCAGCCATTTCTTTCTGGCTGCCTTCTTTATCAGTCTTTTCAGATGGCCCAAGCAGGCCTTGACTTCTTTCAACACAAAGCCATCTGAGGATCGATTTCATACAATTGGTATTTAAGTATCCTCGGGCAGAAATGGGTGCTCACCACTTCCGGGAGGGGGGTGGTGGTGGTGCAGACCTTCATTCTCCTCCTCCTTCCTGGCTAGCTGGAACTGTTATGTACTGAAGTTCTCACCCTGAGCCAGCAGGGGGATACTGTAGATAGTTATGCAAATGAAGGATTGAAAGTGACGTTCAGTGATTGGATGGATACTGTAGATAGTTATGCAAATGAAGGATCGAAAGTGACGGATAGTTTTAGAAAGTTGTTACAGTAACGTGGTCCTGGAGCTCTATATAAGCAGGCTGACTGAGCCCTTCAGCTCAGTTCTGTCCTGGCGTGTGAATAAACAAGAGCTGCTTGAAGAATCACTGTGTCATCTGATATGTTCACCCACAACTTAACTGGAACTACATGGTCAATGGCCAAGGGGCAGTTCCCCATAGCCATCGCAACCATGGGGGTATTGCCTCCAGGCAAGCAGCCAGGTTCAAATGGGTCAATCAGGGCCCAGAGCTTAAGAAATTCCTTTGTTGACTGGCTAGGTATTGGCCACATCCCTGACCAGCCAGGCAGCAACATGTGACCTCTCAGCTCAGCCTGCTGAAGAAGCAAACCCTCCCACCTGTAACCATTATGTCATTTCATGTCGAAAGTTTAAAAGTGCAACTTAACTGGAGAGCAGAGTTTAGTCAATTCTCAGTTAAATTGTCCCATTGTTTGACTTTGTATAATAAAGCAACTTCCTATGTGCTGTGTGCAGCACAATCCTATTCATGTACCCCTGCAGCATACAAAGAGATTTACTCCTCTGAAAGCAGGAATAGGATTTTGCAGTCTTAGTTTCTCGTTATTACTAGGTGCTTGTGCACATGATTGCTATTGCAATACATTGATCATGCTGCAGCAAGTTAAGTGTGAGGTGCGGGATAATTGAAGAGCCTTTCTCTGTCTGCATTTTCATCTCAGGATTAAGTGATGGTATAAACAGTTTTACAGTCAATGCCATTAGGAGACAGAGTAAGGAAAACAGAGTTCATGGAAAAAACATATTGAGCCAAGAAAGACAATGACATATTTCCCTAGCCATATAAGCAGTTTAAAAGTTAGAGTGTTAACTCCACTCGACTTGAACTATTTCTAATAACTAGTGGTTTTAAACTATGCTAACTTCTTATCACCTATCAAGGCTAGTGTGGCCTAAACACTATTTTTTTAAAAAAAAATCACTTCTGTCTCCTCCAAGTCTGACCCAAGCAAACACAGCTGAGAGTTTCTCAGTGTAACAAAAACATTTTTAAAAATTGCAAATGAACTTTTGGCTTGATTTATGCATTTTTGTTCCTATAACATTTATTTTCTCCCTTTGAAAAGACTTAATTGTATTTGGAAAAAGAACTATTATCAAGGTTATTGCAGCTTGCTAACCATTCCTTTCTGGGGCTGATTGCTGGCTAATAAATAGTTCAGGATAATTGGTTGATGAATAATTTCAGGGAAGCTAGTGATAGGAGATCTTAATGCTGAGTATCTCTCAAGTTTTTGGAATAAGATATCCATCCAAGCTTGGAGTTTCAAGCTTGGAGAAGGTGAAACTCCCTTAGTTGAGGGAAGGGAGCAGAGAGTTTGAACAGAATGGGTTTGGGGGTGGGGGTGGGGGGAGCACTGCAATTTTTGTACCTAGATTTTGCCAGAAGCTGGTGTGTGGGCTGCTGGGGAGCTGGAGTCTTGAAATATGATGCAGGCTGTTCTCTTATATGGTTGTATTTACTTTTCGCTATGTTAAGCAAATATTACAAATGTGCCATCCATTTCAAGCATTCTTGAATCCAACAAAGAAAATAAACATTACAGGACTACCCCTAGAACCTCTCACCACTTCCAAGTAGGGAGTCTACAACAGTATAAAAGGAGCAGAAATTAGGGCATGACACCTCGCACTGTGTGATACAATAGATGTAATTTCATAGAAAGGAAAGCTGTAATGCTGTTGAACTATTAACTGGCTAATAGCATTTTTAATGACGATCAGATAATAAGACTCTGTGACATTTTCTCTAAATGTAGCCTCCTGTTGCTGCTTTATGTAAATCATTAGTTGTGAACTGAGGAGCTAAATGGCAACAGCCAAGTATTTTGTATAAGTTAAATGTTAAGTGATTCCCCCCTCTTTAATATAAACGAAGCAATTTACAAGGGAAAGTAAAGCCATAAATACAAGGCTCGCGCATAGATCTTAGGCTGTCTGCTTACATAGTTTGAACTGCATTTTAATTGTACAATATTTCTTACTTGCATTAACAGTACAGGCCTAGACTGATGCCTCAGAAGGTCTCACAACTTGGATCCTACATGGGCGGGGGGGGGGGAATGCCATGATCAGTCCTAGATGGTGGGATCCATAAGTCCTATTTAGATTGCTATCAAGAATTGACTTGTTCATTCGCATGGTCTGGGGGCATGGCACACAATGGCAGCTCATATCATACTGGCTTCACTTAGGTGATGCAAATTATGGTAGCTTTGCAATGATGGGCAAAATTTGTCCACTGGTAAAGGGATCTGTGAACTATGTAAAGATTTGGATCTTTGTAACACAGGAGATTCTGGTGAGTTACCTATGGTGTCAAAGTCATTCAGCTTTTTAGCGTGAATAAATCTTCCAAATCATGATTTTTAAAAGGCTTGAAAATAGAAATTTCTTAGAGGCATAGAATTGGATGACGTCTTATAGGCCATGAAGTGCAGCCCTCTGCTCAGTGCAGCCGATTCACAGTTAGGACATCCCCTCCACAAATGGCTCTCCAGCTTCTGCTTCATTCTGTCCTCTGAGTGAAATAAAGCTTAACCTCCCACCAGGTAGGGATATCAGAGAATTCTGCCCAAAACAGAAATGGGACCAAAGAATGTCTGCATTGGGCTATCCATCCCATGTTTGAAAGGGACATCAATCCAGTGAACATGATTGGTATTCACTGTTACTGCTGCTTTCAGTTGCAAATGATATGTGATTAATTATATCATTTCCTCATTTGCTTTTGTGTTTCCTTTGCATTGAAATGAATGGGGTGGAATAATGCAATAGGCAAGGTAACTTACATAATTATTATATAATTTTGTCACAGTGGACAGCCAAATATGTATTGTAGTTTTTAGCGGAAGGTGAACTGCAGTGGAACAGAAACAGTGCTGCATGCAACAACTACAGGACAGTACAGAAAAAGTTGCCTTCTTATATCCATACTTTCTTCCCAGGTAATTGGTTCCAGTGTAAAACTGCTCTTGCCATGGAGTCTTTCTTAATGTTAAACCAAAATTTATCCTCTTGTAATTTAAGCCCATCTGATCTAATATTGCCTACTGGATCAGCAGAAACAAATTTTTCACCCCCTCTATGTGACAGCCCATCTGGTACTAGAATAGTGTGTTTAAGTGTCTACCCCTGCCTGTAGCCTTCTCAACTCCAGACTAACCACCACCAGTTCCTTCAATCTTACCTCCCAGGACTTGTTTCACATACACCTGGCCATCTTTGAAAAAGGGATTGCACACTTCTGGAATAAAGAAAAAAACACTTGCTTCTTGGAGACTATGCATACTGACCAGAGAATGTGCATATTGCAACAAGAATGTACAAAGTGACATTAAAATATGCATGTTCCCCAAGGCTCTTCCCACCCCACAATGTGTTTTTGAAAACCCCAGCAAACAAAACATAAAGGGGAGGTTTACCAAGCTTTGGCTGTGGGCTGCCTACACTAGCAGAATATTTGAATTGCACCTGATACTTCTGTAAGAAGGCATTTTCCCCAGTGCCATTTTAATTTTACAGCTCTGTTTGAATTAAATCTTCTGCAATTCTTCAAAAAATGTACACATTATGTATATAATTATTATCAGTGCTTTTTCTGGGCATACTCAGGGTATGCAATACCAGCAGCCCCATGTTAAAAGTGTGGCATTTACTATAACAACTTCATGAGTACTGGCACCCTTTCCCCCCTAAAAACACCCCCATTGTTATATAGCTCATTAGAATAGACAAATAGCAATATAATAAATTAGCCATTAACAGTGCAATCCAAACCGTGTCTGCTCAGTAGTAAATACTATGGAATTACCTGTAAATATGGTTTACTTCTAGGTAAATGGAATTAGGACTACAGCCTAAATTTGCAAGATAAATTGACATTGTAAAGATTTCCTTGGCTCTCACAGATCATCTTGTACTTGGGTTGGGCAGGAAAATACAGTAGCTACCTGCAGGGTGGTCCTGCCTGCTTGCAAGGGCCTGACATTTAGCTGTTGCTTAGCATTTCTCAAGGCTAAGTTTAAATAATATTCCAAGTGCTTTGAAAGCCACACAGTATGCACACGCATTCCTCATGAAATTCAAGCCTCTAGGAACACATAGGAGCAGATGGAATTAGAAACCATCTGCCCATCCTCCCCCTGTCCTATAGAAAAACAGGGTGCACATAATTCTTTCGATTTCTGTATATCATAATGTGTGGTCTCTTCTTCTTTAGTGATCCCTCATAGCTGAGTAAGATTGTCTTCCATGAACACAGTCTTAACAGTGAGTCCGTAAGTGACTGTGGAGGCCAATTCAGGATCCACACGTCCTTCCACAGTGGGGACATTGGTTTCCAGGCAGAAGTTGACCATGGTGAGGGTTTGTGAAGTGTGCCTTCCTCTTGGCACACTTCTCCCTTTCAGATGTGGTAAGGCATAAGTAATAGGTAAAGTGCAGTAAAGGACAGTATAAAGTAAAAGGAAGCGCAGATGTGTGTGTGTGTGTGTGTGTGTGAATGAAACTCCTGAGCATCCTCTGACTCATCTGCTATGCAAACAGTTTAAAGCTGAAATCATATACACACACCCACTCAGAGAAAGTACTACTAAACTTAGTAGAGCTCGTTTCTGAGTAAACATGTCTGGGCTTGTCCTCCTACTTTATTGTTCTGACAATATGGAAGTTACCTTATGATCTCTCACTGGGGTCATCATAAACCCTAATCAGCAATTCCCAGCTCTGTGATTTCTACTGAATGAAGGGTAGGCCCAGGCTGAGCTCACTGGACTCTACCCTCCTGCAAATCTCCCCATTGCTATTCTTGCACTGAATCCCAGTTTCCCCACCCCTCAGGCCATAGGGCAGGGACCCTCCAGCTCCAGCATTTGCCCAAATATGCTTTGATTGGTGGTGTAGCACCCTGCTTGTGGTTAACACTTAGCTGGAATGAAATATTCAACGCAGCAACAGAGAAATTAAAATAATAATTTATTTGTCAGACAAATAAATAAGAGGCACAGTGGTATATGGTTACCAAGCTCTGGCCTGCCTCCTGCCATTATGGCCAGCACTTATATTTCCTTAATCCACCCCCCCTTTGCTCCTCCTGTGGCTGCCTCTGTTCAATCAGCCTGGTTGAATTTCCTATTGGCTGATTGCTATAACCAATTCTAAGATACACCCATATCCATCCTCCTGTCCTTATATGGAACACAAAGAGCTATATATTGTTACATCTATAAATGACAAATAAGTAGTAATATATCTTACATGTGTCTCAACAAAGAATCTTAATTACCAGCTCACCTCTTGCCCTCCTTGCCCTCCAAAACAGATGGTTAATAATTTTAAAATTTTATCTTGAACAGATGTCAGAGACCTTGGGTTCACATAAACATTGAAAGATCTCCTTCATTTGAAGGTTTCTAAACAAATGTCTGACAACTAATATATCAGAACTGCTTAGATGGCGTCTCTTGTCTAGGAGGAAAACACTGTCAAGGTTCTCTAAAAACAGCTGGCCTTCTTGCCTGGCATGAAACATTTGAAAATCTAAGCCCATTTAATTTAGGAACCTGATCAAGATATAAGCCAATATAAGTCTTGATTAAAAATGCAGTCTATATTCAGATGCCACATTCCCCCCTTTCAAGCTCAAGGACCAAGCGTCCTTGATAGCTTGATCTGCATCATATTCTGAGTTAAAGCTCTGTATAGGGCCATGATATGAGGTAGAGTTTCATTCGAAATCATCTTGCTAATTGTACTTCTAAAACATGAAATGATACATGGCATCATACATAAAACCATCACTACTACTGTCAAGAAAAACAAGCAAGACAAGTGGCCAACACACGGATTGCCTCACCATTATCTGTAATGTTAAAGCAACAGGCACTCCCTGTCAAGTTCAAGACTCCACATAGGCCTCCCTGCTTGGCAAGTACATAATCCATTCCCATTTTCAGCTGCAAAATGCGGCTCTACTTTCATCCAACTGTTGTGCAATAAGTCTCAAACTCTGGGCCGTTACATTGGTTACAAGTTCCACTACTGCTTGCAATCGAATTATTCTGTTTAGATTATAAATAGGATCCCGTGCCCCTTGTATGAGCTCACCAGGATTCCAGGAGGCAGGATCATAATAGGCTATAATGCGCTCTGGTGGCCAATCATCAGTACCGCTCCAACTTTGGGTACTTCCTCCTGCTATATGAGAAATATCAGCGTTTCTTCGTGTTCGCTTAGCTGAACTAGTGGGCATAATCCACATTGGTGGTAATACCCATCCCAGGAAACAAGTCCCACTCCATTTGGAAGGGAGTTTCTTGTATGCCCATTCTCCACATATCCACCACAACCATCGGGTCTGAGGGTTTTGGTATGTGGAGTGCATAAGGCGAAATATCAAAAGAGGTAGAGAGTTCACAGTGCAGTATGTTAGATTGCCTTTCTCTGTCACAGTTATGTTCCATACCACTTTCCATGCATGAATAAAAGGGGTTGCACAGGGCAAGGTATTCCGAGTTCGATAGGTAGTACCGTTTGCCCAGGTATGACTATTCTTAATATAATCCCAAGTATAGTGGCAATGAGAAGAGCCTATCATGGTAGAATCAGCTGCATCTGATGATTTATGTACACAGAATTCCCCTTGTACAGGTATAACTCGTAATGTTTAGTTGAGTTCCATCCGAGGAAATTCTGTACTTCTGCTTGGTGTGGCATTTTGCTTACCATACCAATGGCATCTAATGGTATCGGTAATAAGGGCATACCTCCCTCTGAATTATCTGGCCCAAAAGAGCAAACAAGGCAATTGGTCCTATTTGCAACATTGCCTACCATTTCAGCTAAGCCTACCCACATATTGTGGTCATAGCGGAATCCATATTTAGCAAATTTGGTCAGTTTCAAGGACCCTCCCCTTCCCAAGGGATCAGGATTAATAATAAAATCATGATGATGTCTAGCATATGCATTCCTTCCACAAAAGATTACCGTATTGTGATAGCATAAAAATATTAGCCCCTATATAATTCCCCCAGTGACAGAAATGGGGAACCACCAAGACCAAAACATATATCCCAAGGATCCCCAATGTGTAATATCCCTGATAATTGTTCCACAAGGGGGCAGTCAAGCAATTGTATAAGAGAATCTTCCCTTTCACAGTCGCTGGTTCAGACGCTCCTCAAGCTTCAGGCGTGCGCAGGTCAGCCAGCTTCCAGGGTGTGGCTGCAGCAGGCCGGTCGTCTAATGTTGCCCGTGACCTAGCCCGTTCCCCGTAGGGCTAGATACAGGGGTTTTTGGAGAGAGTCAGTTTAAGAGGATTAGAGGGGTCACCTTTGCATGTCCAACTGCCTTCGGACTTCTTCAAACGGGAGTGATGAATCCAGGGGGGTCACCTCAGCTACCTTCACCGCTGTTGGAGTAGAGAGCAAGACGGTGTAAGGTCCACGCCACTTAGGTGCAAGTGGATCACGTTTCCACTCTTTCACCCATATGCTATGCCAGCCTGAAGCTGATGAATCGGCACGGCAATGCTGCACTGCGTGCGCTCGAGGGCCCACCTGTTAAGATAAAAAAACAAACAAACAAACACGGGAGAGAGACAAAAACACGGGAGAGAGATTGCACTTGTCCCTGTGTCACATGGTCTCTTATTTGTTTGAGGTCAGTTGGACTATCCTGAACAAAGGAGGGCGGCCTCCCATACAGGAGCTCAAAAGGTGACAACTTAAGTCTTTTTTTGTGGGTGTGCACCGAACACGAAACAGTGTTATGGGTAACACGTCTACCCTCCTGAGACTTTAGACATATTAGTGGGCTTCTGGCATGCCCTGCAGATACCTTGCACAAGCGTCTGGCGGTAGGTGGTAAGCCTGGCCAGGTGAATTGCATTGTTTGGATCCCAATTAGGATCTTCCAAGGGAAAGTTGTCCTGGAGATGACGGTCAATATTATAAATATTTCCCACTCTGGCCTGCTCACGCAAATATATCTGTGCCTTTTCAATTATGTCTCTCCTTTCCTCAGTGGTGAAGAGAGTATTCAGGAGCTGGCGACAATCTGTCCAAGTAGGACTATGAGTATTTACTATTGAAGTCACCAAGTCCATCATAGCCTGAGGTTTTTCTGCGGAAGATGGGGTGTTTTCCAATTCATCAGATCCGTAGTTGTGAATGGAATGTACTGGAGGATCGAAGTTCGAGGTGGCCGTGGTCTGGTTGCCCATTAACCAGCACAGGCTCCTCAAGTGCATCAAATACTCTTCTGAGAGGGGCTACTACGTGATCTTTCTCTTCGCTTTGCTCTAGGGGCCTCAAATCATAGGGGATGGTATCTGTCCCAAGGCGTTCTTTTAGCAGCTTTATACGCCTGGCTGTATTGCTTGCTGACCGATTAAGGTCTCCCTGTAACTTCTGTAATAATTCTCTAGGACTTGGATGTACAGGGGTTTGGGGTGGGCAATTAGTTGTTCCACTAAAGGAGACTGTAGATGGAGTTCTACTGGGACTCACAGGTGGAATAACCACTTCTGCTTGGGCTTCATTATAGGACTCCAATGCCTCCTGAAGATATTTATCATAATCTATCAAGGAATCAAGTTCTGTGACTCCACCCCCATTATTCATTCCACTTTCTTGCCTTGGGGTTACAACTGGTGGAGTGTTTGGATTTATTTGGCAAGATTCCTTTCCTAGCTTCGGCTTTTACAGCCAATAATTTGCATCGTTGGACTTTGCATTCCCTTATCCATGGAGGATTTTTATTTAATGTGCTCAGCCAAGAATCTATGTATGAAAATTGTTCTGGGCACCCTCCAGTCTCTTTGGCGATGTTAGACCAAAGTTTGCTTACTAAATTTATATCAAAGGTTCCTTGAGATGGCCATTCAGTATTTTGCTTCGGCCACTCTAATTCACATAACGTTCTCAGGCGCTCAGGCGTCATTTTGACTCCATATGCCCCTGAGAAGGCTTTCTTAAAATTATTTAACATACATTCAAAAGGTGTACTTCCCCCCTTTGAACCCCCAACTCCCATTGTATGGCCCTGTGAAGTATCCACTCAGTCACTCACACACACACCTTACTGGGAAACGAAGTAGTACTCACTCCACACTTAGGTCAGCTACACATTGTACTTTCTCACACATGCAATGCGCCAGATACTTCACCACACACTACCTCCCATTCTTCCCTTTTCCCCCACCAGACCACCATCTGATATACCCAGCCACCTAGCGTACTCAGTTCCCCTTTACTGAGACGCAGAAGTTTGATCAGGACTTCTCTTCCTCCCAATTAATTGGAGGGCCAAAACCCCTTAGTGCACTTACCCTTAGCTGGTTCCCTGTTTATTTCTCTGGTCCCCCCCGGTCCGTCGCCGTCGGTGGGCAGGGTATCAGACAGACGAGACTGCTGCGTTCCCCTGGAAAAATTTTTCCAGTGCGCGCTTGGGTAGGCAATCAGTTGTCTTCTCTCTTGTACCCCGTCCAGTAAGGCGAAGGAGCTGCGTTCCAGCAGACCACTGATCCGAGTCGCAGGCACCATAAAATGTAGCACCCTGCTTGTGGTTAACACTTAGCTGGAATGAAATATTCAACGCAGCAACAGAGAAATTAAAATAATAATTTATTTGTCAGACAAATAAATAAGAGGCACAGTGGTATATGGTTACCAAGCTCTGGCCTGCCTCCTGCCATTATGGCCAGCACTTATATTTCCTTAATCCACCCCCCCTTTGCTCCTCCTGTGGCTGCCTCTGTTCAATCAGCCTGGTTGAATTTCCTATTGGCTGATTGCTATAACCAATTCTAAGATACACCCATATCCATCCTCCTGTCCTTATATGGAACACAAAGAGCTATATATTGTTACATCTATAAATGACAAATAAGTAGTAATATATCTTACATGTGTCTCAACAAAGAATCTTAATTACCAGCTCACCTCTTGCCCTCCTTGCCCTCCAAAACAGATGGTTAATAATTTTAAAATTTTATCTTGAACAGATGTCAGAGACCTTGGGTTCACATAAACATTGAAAGATCTCCTTCATTTGAAGGTTTCTAAACAAATGTCTGACAACTAATATATCAGAACTGCTTAGATGGCGTCTCTTGTCTAGGAGGAAAACACTGTCAAGGTTCTCTAAAAACAGCTGGCCTTCTTGCCTGGCATGAAACATTTGAAAATCTAAGCCCATTTAATTTAGGAACCTGATCAAGATATAAGCCAATATAAGTCTTGATTAAAAATGCAGTCTATATTCAGATGCCACAGTGGAACTGGCATTACTTCAGGAACAACTTAATACCTGTTCTGCACTTGTAGGAACTCAATCTTATAATGTGGCAGCACAAATAATTTGGAACTTTCCGCCTATTGATAACAAGCAGGTGCTGTCACTGTATTCCTTTTGGCACCTGTTAAAAACATTGTTCTTTAGACAAGCCTATCCAGATGCTTAGAAAGTTGATGTGAATTTTAATTTGTTTTAGTATTTTATAATTTTGTATGTTTAAAACCATTGTTGTATATTTTTTTCTTGATTTTCTTGTTTTATCTTTTTGTAAACTGCTTTGTGTCTCCCCCATCAAGCAGCATATTAATCTTATGAAATAAATAAAAAAAATTAAAAATGAAGCCTGGCTAAGACATACCTTACTGTATCAATGGCAATGGAGACAAAGTGTCATAGTTAAAATATAGCATTTCTTAATATAACAAGCAAACAATAGATGATGATGATGATGATGATGATGATGATGATGATAAGTAGTAGCAGTTTATTATTTATACCCCGCCCATGTGGCTAGGTTGCCCCAGCCACTCTGGGAGACTTACATAACTATGTAATATTCTTAATTCTTTTTATTGACAATGTTATTGTTTTATTATCCTAAACATTATCCTACAATGTATATTTTTTTTATAAACTGCTTTAATTTTTTTTAACAATCAAGTGGTGTATACATTTTACATACATAAACACATACACACATACATAAACACATGCACATCTATTGGCCATATTTAACAGGAACCCATTTCTTTTTCTAATTAGGACTCTACACAACAGCAGGTGATTTCCTTTGTATGAAATTTAAGGCAAACAAGAATTGTCTTTTCCCAAATGAACTGAAAATGAAGAATTTTCCATATTTGCATATTTTTCAACTCATAAGGAAAATGAGTCACCTGTTTGTTTAAATTCACTTTCAATATATGTTGAAAAGACAATGGAGGCATTTCTGAGATGTTTGATTCTGGGTTACATGCCATATAATGAAGAAATACAAGAACAGAAGAATCCAAGAACTGAAATTATTTCTATATGAAAAGAATTTGCTCACCCCCCTGGACTTCTTACACAATGCTGCAGTAGAAATTGTGATGCTCTTGAATTGAGTGTTTTCCCTAGGAACACCTGTGTTGTAACATATATTCCTCATAGTTCAGAAAACATTTCAACAGCTGCACTTTGGAATTCCCTGTTGACAACAACAGGCAAAGTTGTGCTTAAATACTCACACCCACGGAGGCGCAAAGATATGCCAGTTTATTTGAGATCAACCAATTCCTTACCCACAGATGCTAACTTCTAGGTGCATCCTTTCTGAATTACATCACCCAAATTGAAAAATGCTAATGGCAAGTATCTGTTTGATTAACAGCTTAGTCAGACAATGTTCCTTGAACCTTGGATGTTGTGAGTGGTGACAGACAGGGAAGGGGGCATTAAAACCAGAGATCCAAATCATGGCACAGCCCTTAGCTAGCTCAACTAAAGCCACATTGTATTCTGTTCCAGCACTCCAGGTCACTGGAAATGCCTTTATTTTGCTCTCCGCCCTCCCTATGGCTGAAACTTTCAGCAGCCACCGGCTTGAATGTAACTGCGTATCTGAGATAGGTGAATTTACTACCAGCATCAGAACTGTGTTGTCTCAATGATATGCTGGATATAAAGCAGCTGAAGAACATTTTATTAGGCACAGTAAATTCTACACCAACCAGTCCTAAGCATGCTGTGTCACCCTGCTGACAACTTTAAGATGCTGGAACGCCACTTGAATAGAATAAGGCACCACGATGCTAAGTTAACCTTTATGTGGATTTAAAGTATATTCAGAATTCATGTCACTTAGTAGGAGCATTGCTCTTCCAGTAATTATATTTCAAGGAAAACATACTTTCTTCTTTTTCAAACCTAACTATGGCACAGGTTTCTTTTTAAAAGGAAAGTTAAGCCAGTGCACATCAAAAGGAGAAGGCTGAAATGAGAGCAGATTTTCGCAGCTTTCCATAAGAGAAGTTGTTAAGAAGAGAAACACTTGGAACTTTCACTGATCTCAATGGGAGTTTCATAGCAGAACTGAGAATAACGCAACTCACTGTGAAGCCCTTGGGCCTTCTTTGTGTTCCTAATGTTCCTATTTATCCGTAACCCACAGAAACTTCTTCCACTCTGGAAATGTTCCTTACAGCGAGAGTGCTGAACAATGGGACATCATTGACATCAAAACAACCACAACGCCTGCCAATTCCATCACCTGGTTCACTGCAGGGATATGCTGCTAGGGTTCCCTGTTTACATGTCGAGCACTTTTTGACAGTAGGGACTGGGGAAGAGGATAGACTTTCCAGGCTAACTAACTCCAGAGGACACTGAAAAAATGGGCTCTGCATATGCAGACCTTCCAAGTTCCCCTATTTTCCAAGGACAGTGCTGGATTTACAGAAGCCATCCCGGTTTCTGATTTGATCCCATCCCACTTTTCCTTAGGACGTCCTTATTTTCATCAGAGAAATGTTGGAGAGCATGGTAGGATGTCCATATTTTCATGGGAGAAATGTTGAAGGGTTTGGAGTTATGCAACCCACTGAGTCAAGGAGATAAGTATGCAACCTTTAGAAGTCATCTAAAGGCAATCCTGTATATGGAAGTTCCTTAATGTTTAATGTTCTATTATGTTTTTATGTATGTTGGTAGCCACCCAGAGTGACTGGGCCAACCCAGTCTAATGGACGGGGTATAAATAATAAACATTACTACTACTACTACTATTGAATAGGATGCCCCTATTTTCATCGGAGAAATGTTGGTGGGTATACACATGTATGTAGCCCACATTCATTGCACAAGGGCTCACGTGATTGGTGTCCAGCCATGCACATATCATTGGAAGCACACAAACGTTAGCTGTCCCTGTGGATATATACAGCCTTGCACTCCTATAAATAAAATAACACACTCTGCAGTGTTAATACAATTCAGCCTGATAGTCTATTTCTTGCTTGACTGATCTCACATTGAGAGACCACTCACTGCCTTTAGAAAGTGAGGCACTTCTAGGTACATATGGTGCTTACTCATAAACTAGCAATGGTTCTCTTTTCCAGTTATATCAAATTTAGTATGGCTGCATCTGGATGTTAATGAATGTGAGCTGTCCTACTAAGCTTTACTTAGAAGACAGTGGACCCATTGATATCAGTGTAAATGATTAACTTAATTTCAATGGGTCTACTCTGATTTAGCTGGATACAATCCTGTATCTTGTAAATCAACATTTGCTACTGCTCTGGAAAAGAAGCATTTCCCTCTACCTTTGGTTTGCCCTTGAGGACCAACTAAATGTACATTTTGCCTCACTGGTGGTCCATGGACCATGTTTGATAAATCAATGTCATTGATGTTTATATCAGGAGCTTTTTCTAGCTAGTTTGGTTTTAGTAAGTTTTGTTTCTCTAGGATACTCAGTTCAATAAATATTGCATTCCGGCACAGACTATTTTAAGCGTTCCAAGGGAAATATTTCACATACTTTTCCCATAGCATGGTCTCAGTCATCTGAGAGAGGGAAATTATTTTCTTGGGAAAGGAACAGTGCTAAAATAGTTCATCCACATCACATCCTGAGAGTTTTATGCACTAAATCTTGTTTCCAACATACAAGCTATTTAATATGGTTTGTACTCTGAACAAAGACTAGTGGCAGAAAGTTTATCTCAGCCATCATATCCATATGTACTGAGCAAGTTTTCATACAGCCACAAGGCAAGGATTTGGATTAGTGGGAGTGTATCTATAAACTGTTTTATATGGGAAGAAAACATAATGCTCAAAATCCTTCCTGTGCTTTTGTGTGATTTCACAACACAGCAAGATGATGACTTACCTGTTATGCTTCACTATGCCTCGTGCCATAAAATCTGCTTGGCTAGTTCATAGTCTGGGTAGAATGCTCAAGAACTGGACCACCCAACCACACCATCATGGCCAAGTCAGATGAGGGAATGGAACGGAAGTGGAGGGATTGCCATGAGGGGTGGGACCTTAGCTCTGATGTGAATGCAATGCAGTGCCCAAGCATGGTGTGCGTGTGTGTCAGAGAGAGAGAGAGAGAGAGAGAGAGAGAGAGAGAGAGAGAGAGGATGAGGGTGCACATGTGGGGTCTAGCCTGAGCTTCAAAGCCATTACATTAATAGGGAAATGAAGCTTTGGAGAGCACATGTGTGTATCTATATCAAATCAGTGACATCGCTTATGATAAGGAGGTGGGACACGGATGGAAGAAGAAAAAATGAAATGGAGGGAATCTAAAAATGGGAAACAGCATTAATGAAATAATCTTTGAACTCTACAGCAGGTTTTTTTTTAAAGACTTGATTGTATAGTTTAGAAATATATACCCTTGTCTTATCAAAAAGTTTGTGTGTGTTCAGGACATGTGGGCTTGAGACCCAGCTCATAGTTTGTGCAGAGTCTGCTGCGATGTAGAGATGATTCTTCATTTTTAACAAAAGTGAAAGAAAGATAGTAAAGGAAATCTATTAAAGTCTGCCTTGAGCAAAACCAGAAGGCAGTATTTTAGCAACAATCTGTTTGATCATAATCACACTTCAAATTCTTCCTTTCCCCCTTTTTTAGTAAACCAGAATAGATTCCAGGCTCTTATGTTCTGAGGTAGTGGAATCCCTCAAATGATTTGTTTACCTCCTGCTAATCTGATGGTTTGGAGTGTGTTTTGTAGTCTGCACCTCTGGCTACTTAAAGCAATACTATTTTTCTCATGAGTGAGCCCTGGATAAAACTAAAGCTAAGAAAAACAGAAAATTGCCTCTGAAATGAATGTAATTTCATTGCTAACATTTTTAGATATAACACCAAGTTTTAAAGCTTTACTTCCAACCACTTCCATTAGTGGGTGTTTTTAAAACCACAGATATCAACCTTTCTGAATGAAGTTGCAACAGCTGTATCCAGTACTTTCCTTTGCCTACACGTATTGAAATACTGTCCCTCAATGAAACCAAACTTTGATTCACAAAATATTTAGAGGTATGCGTACCCCTGCGTACCCCCATAAAAAGCACTGGCTGTATCTATGAAGCAGGTCTCTGGAATGAAGCAGCAGCATAATGGCAGACCAATCTTTTGTGACAGTGGCCGCAAATGATTCATATGTGAAAGGAGAACTTGTACTGGGATCATCACTATGAAACCATAGAACAAGGAAGAAATTGTTGGTACTGATCACTCCCCATGCCTCTGATCCCTTGAGCTAAGCAGTAATGCCAACCTCATAATGCAAAGTCTCCAAACAGCAGCTTAGTGGAGGAGTTTGTGGGGGAAACCCAGAGTGCTGTCTCACGGTGTCTGTAGAACCAAGAGACCTGGATGGCAAAGGACTTGCTGCAGCACTTGTGTCATGGATGTCTTCCTGACTGAGAAGGTGGAAAACTACACCTGCAGCAAATGCAAGCTGGTTGCCTTGTATCAACAAATTATTCTATTGGGCAAGATGAGGAAATTCTCACTAGATCAGAGTGGACTGTCCTGGAACAGAGATGAGTAGGGAAATAGACCCAAGAATGTGCAATGTTGGAAAGACTGGGGGATCAATTGACTTACAACGGCCCGATTCTGGCTTTTGAGTTTTGCCTTTGCTTTTACCCTGCACCTACCTGCTCCACACTCCAAAGTAAGAAAATAACAGCAAACATTCAATTCCCTCTCCGCAGCTCTCACAAATTCCAGGAGAAGAGTGGGCAAGGTCTATTGCTGTCTGAATAGCTTTGTTAGCCATCCAACCATCTTTGGGTCCTTGACAGCAACTCTTGCTGGGACTGATTCCAGTCATATATGTAAACTGTCACTATGAGCCTTCTTGGTTTAAGTTGTTTTCTAATTCCCATCTACTGTTATTCTTATGAAGATAAAATGCTGCCATGTGTCAAGTGAAGCTGATGTAAACATTCATTAAAAGATGGTCCACAGACCACCAGTGATACAAGATGTACATTCAGGTAGTCCTCTACACCAGGCCAATCTGCTCTAATTGGCTCTCCAAGGTCTCAAGACAAAGCTCTTCTCCAATATTTCTACCAAAAACACTGTCCCACCTGAATCATCAGCATACCCAACATGTGCTCTTCCAACCAGACCCAGTTCAACTTGCAGCTCAGAAATGTTAGTTTCCTAACTACCTGCCGTGATCTAATCATTTTCTGCCATTAAATACTGTTTAGGTAAAGGGGGGAAAATGGTTAGAATTTCCAATATTTTATAACTCAGACTCAAGATGTTTTAACTTGAAATGCTTTAAAAACACACACACAACCCCCCCCCCCACAAATCATTAACATCTCTAGTGAAGTCATATTTGCCATATGCTTCATTCATTCTGAACTCATATTATTTCACTCAACCCACTGGTCACAATCCAGCAGGGAGTAAGTATGGCATGGGCAGAATGTAGATCAGGATCTGCTGGGAGACCTACGAGTGATTTGGAGTAGATTAGCATTTGTGATTCACAGTTCACAATAGCAACAGCAAAGCAACACTGCACCTAAATTGGGCAGCTGAAATGAGGAAAGCTTGAGAAGATTGTGAGCTCAGTTCAGTTGTGGTACTGTAAAAGAAACTAGGGGCTTGAATATCCTCAGAGGCACTCAGTTCTTTCATTTTAACTACAGTGGTACCTCGGGTTAAGTACTTAATTCGTTCCGGAGGTCTGTTCTTAACCTGAAACTATTCTTAACCTGAAGCACCACTTTAGCTAATGGGGCCTCCTGCTGCCACCGCGCCGCCGGAGCCCGATTTCTGTTCTCATCCTGAAGCAAAGTTCTTAACCTGAAGCACTATTTCTGGGTTAGCAGAGTCTGTAACCTGAAGCATATGTAACCTGAAGCATATGTAACCCGAGGTACCACTGTACTTAGATCAGGAATGTGGAATCTCAGGCCTGGAGGCCAGATATGGTTCTCCTTCCAAGTCCTCTCTAGTCAACCCTTGGGTCTCTCCCTAGGTTATGCCTCTCCTGCAACCACAACACTCATAGCCTATAGGCTCTGCACTCCTCAAATGCTTTTGCTTGGTTAGAGTGTGTCCTAGAAAGACGATTATGCTTCTTCCTTACCTGGATGGAGGACGATAATGTGTGTGAAGAAACCTCTGACTCATGTATATCTAGAGTGCATATCCCCCAACATTTGAGTCACAAAACTTGTGGGACATGCGTCTTCCAGCTCTTGCTCCCACATGAGTCATGTGACCTTTGCAAGATAACAGAGCCCAAAAGACACACTTTTTTCAGGGACATGCTCACACAATACTCAAAAACACACGTTTGGGGGTACCTCCATGTTTTCATGACCACTTTACTCTTGTGTGAGAAAATGGGACATCCCATGTTTTTTGGGACACTTGCAGGGTTTGAGAATGTAGACTGGAAGTTAAGAGTCATATCCATTACTCCACCTGCTTTTTATCTGGCCACACCCACCAATGGTAAGGTTCCCCAAAAGCGAATGTGGCTCTCAGGCTGAAACACATTCCCCACCCTTGACTTAGATATTGGTGTCCTAGTAAAAAAATTAAAGTAGAACTGGAAAGCCTGAAGTCTTCCCACCTATGGAGTAAGGCATGCTTAGATGATATGTATTCCTTTCAATGGGAGTTTGAATTGGATTGTGATACTGCTTAAATATCATGTACTTCCTTTGTTTATGTGAGATATGGTAAGAAATGAAAACTCACCCCACTGTATACCAATATAAAAATGCCCCTGAGGTACTGTTAAACTGTCAAAGTGACATCGCATTTGCATAATCTTCTTCTTAGATTAGGCAAATCACATATAATCCAATTATCGGTTTTGGGTTTTTTGCCCAAGGATGTCATTTTTTTCAGGGCAATGAAATGGCAGGTCAACAACAATCTTCGACATACAAATCCATGCTGCTTTATTTTATTGCTCTGCTAGTAACATCTTTTTTCTGATGCAAAACCTTTAAGAGTATTTTTAAGCCACCTGCATTGGGGCAGTAAAATATACCTTTACATAGTTTTCTTACCAAATCTGTTGGACCAGAATATCTACACCAGTCTCACCCTTGTTCCTTCCTTCATGCACACTTATAATTATAAAGTCTAATTCATTCATAACATTATGGAATCCACTTCCCTACACTTTCTTCCCTCACCACTGGTGATGTGTAGATAGAGATTTCATGTAAGTAATGCAAATGAGGCTGTTTCTTCGTATATCAGATGTGGGGGACCTGTCACCCTCCAGATGATTTCTGACACTGACTCCCTTCATTCCCAGCCAGCATGGCCACATGGTCAGAGATGATGGGAGTTCTGGTCCAACAGCATCTGGAGAGCCACCAAAGGTTCCCTATTCCTGTTTTTTAGGAACTTTGTCTGGCTTCAAAAGAGGTAAACAGTGGTATGATCTATAACAGGAGTGAGGAGTCCTTTTCAACTCAATGGCCATAGTCCCTTATGGGCAAGTGTATGAGGGCTACATGCTATGGGCAAGCAACAATGTATGCTTGTATGAAGGGGTTAAGACTCACAGAGTTCCTGATTACCAGAGAAGACACTGTCTGATGTCACTTCCCTTGAAGTCTCTGGTGGGAAAAAGACAAGAGCGTCTATTTTTCTCGAACTTCCCTTGCCTCAGAACTCATTCTCTTTTCCACCATGCTTCTGAGGCAAATGGACATCTGTCTGGTCTCTGCTCCAGACAGCAGAGTTCTATGGGGGTAGCATTTACCAGGGTTTCATTTTCTTTGGAGGGTGGTCACTAGAGGATTATGGTGGTTTGTACTATTTGAGTTTCTTATTTGCCTATCATAGGTGAAGGCACAGATTAAATATGCCAACAGACTGTTAACCCCACTTGCTCTACATATCATCTGAAGGCAGCCCTGTTTAGGGAAGCTTTTAATGTTTAACAGACCACTGTATTTTAATACTTTGTTGGAAGCCACCCAGAGTGGCTGGGGAAACCCAGCCAGAAGGGCGGGGTATAAATATTATTATTATTATTATTATTATTATTATTATTAGATTTCCAATGACAGAAGCAACCTGTTGGGAATCTGAGGTGAGATACCCAAGTAGTGGAAGTTGTTCCCAGTTCCATTCACCGCACAGAGGCAGGTTAAAGTTCAAAATAGTTTACTGCTGCAGAAGATTAGGCTTCAGTAATACAGTTCTGGATGCTACAGCTTGTAGGCTATACAGATACAGATATATACAAGCACATAGTATCTTTGTTGTTCCAGTTTCAAGACATAACACAGACTCCAACTCATGGATGGATTCACTAACTGACTACTGAGCTGACATGCCTTAATTACTTATAATTAGCCCTGGGCTGTTACCATAGCAACTGACTTGGCTGACCTTACACCTGTTGCTTATCTCATACATGGGGTGATTTGTGTCCTCCATGTTCACTTCCTCCAACACCACCTCCAGATCCTATAGCCTGACCTGGTCCCACTCGAAAACTACAAACTGTCTCATCTGTTTCGTTCACATATGCCTAGATTGCATCATCCTTTGTTGGGGTGTGGGAAGGTTTGTCTTCTCTATTCAGAAGACTTCAGGAAGATCGTCCAACAATTGGTTCCCATGGAGATACATCACCTGCAATGTCTCTAGCAGAAATGCATGCTTTTGAAAGAACTTTCTGAGTCAGTTGGTCCTCATTTTAAAAATACAGTCCATGGTAGCTACCAAGCCATCAGTTCTTGCTGAGGATTTCAGCATGCCAATAGAGTCGTCCCAGTAGACCACCCACCTCAACTAAGTTATGTGCAGTGGGAGAGGGTTCAATTTGCACATGGATGTCTTAGTAAGGTCCAATACTTCCATATCCTGGTATGTGACTATGATATTATCATAGGATAACAAGGCGTAGGGCCCTGATCCAAACCCAATCCAAATAGATTTTTCAGTCATCCAGAGAACGTTCAGGAAATTTATACAAGATTCCAAGTGGAGTTTGAGAAGGAGCATCTCCCATGCATGAATCTGGTGCAAGAATGTAAAGTTGTGTGTGGTTTTGTATGCATGTGTGCTCGTACACATATAAGTCCAGGTGTGTACAATAGATGAATCTATGAATACAATAGATTCTGCAGTGAAGCATTGAAGGCTCATTGTTCAATAACAATGCTGCCAACAATTGCTGCAGTCATATGATTACTCACTGAGAACCATGCTTTTAAAAGCCAGGAAGCATCTCTCAAAAGTCTCTACCAGCGTAAAGAACCATTGACTACTAACGGATCTTAAAATTCTCCCCACTACTTTCCCCCCTGGCAAACCCTGTAAGTTTCTAGAGAATAGTGCCTAGGGGTTATTTCAGAATTCATAACCACCTCTATTCAGATGGTATTGAACATTTCTCCCTCTTATTTCTACATCCCCTTATTCCTTTCTTATTTAAATTTATTTTGTGATGGAATCAATTTGTTCAGCCGAAGTGTGGCGGGATGTGTTACAGACATGACTGAGATAGCAAACTGTACAGGTTGACTCTCTGTTATCAAAGGTGCACGATTGAGAATCAACTCAGGTTATGGTTTCAGGTAAGTTTGTTGTTGCTCCGTGATAGATAAAAGTGTTACAGTCCGTCGGTTGCGTTGGAGCATAGCAAACAGCAAAGGCACTTCCCTGATGCCACAGGTAAGAACCATGCCCCTGGTTCTTAATTTGACTGCCTTTTTCCTCCCTAGATTCTTCAGGGATGGTGACTGCTCTTGAATATTTTCTGCTGAGACCAGTTCAGCTGAAACAAATCCAATTTGAAACACTGTAAAACTGGCCACTCTTTTAAAGTTACTTTAAAATGTCATTTGGGGTGAAAGGGTTGAAAGGCAGCAGATTCTCCTTCAGTTTCTTCTCACATGTAGCATATCGATGAATGTGAAAAAAATCTCTTTTCTTATCCAAGGGATGAATATTTCAACTCAAATTAAGGCACAGTTGGGCAGTAGGTCTCCTTGCATTATTTAGGGAGGATTTTTGGTTTTCCTGAAAGAATGCTGCTGTAGTCTGCCCCTAAGGCATATCTAAGAAGCAAGGCTTTTTCCCATCCAGAACTCGATGGAACTCGGTTCTGGCATATCTTAGGTGGTCCCATTGCCATTATAAGAGAACAATTCATGGTGAGTTCCGGAACCTCTTTTTCTAGAAAAATAGCATTGCTAAGAAGCAGGACAAATATATGCTTTAGGGTAAGTAGAAATGGAATGAAGAGCACTGCAAGGGGATTGAATAGAAACTAGAAGACAGTCTCTGAGGAGCTGGAAGCCTTCAGCTCATCTGTGATGGAATGGATAAGTAGCCAGTCCTATCAGTAAAGAATACCCACAAGGAAATTATGTGGAATAATCTGCTCTGTGAGAGTTTTTTTTAACACAGTCTATCTGGTGGAATTTGGACGAGTGGGATCCCAGAAGGAAAACAGGGAGGTACATACTGGTATTTGTGGGGTTCCCAAAAACATTTGCTTGCTTTTGTGTATTTAAGTGGATGACTGTCATTCAGTCTCATGCAGAAAAATAGTGAAAAAGTTGAGGAACCACTCTGGTTTGGACCAAACTTGCTCATGACATGGTACGGATGTAGCACTGTCACTGCAGGAGTGTGTATGAGAGGAGGACTAGGACTGAGCAATTGGGACATAATGACCGCTTCTATCATCAAATGGGGGGCACCTTTTGCGTGGTCGCACACAGCCCCCCCAATCCCACACGGCTCCTGGCAGTGGAGCCTGGATTAAACCCCACCCCCAGGCTGGACACCTGGGGGTTGCCTCCTACCTCTACTAGTTATCCTATCCCAGCTGGGTGGGCGTTGCCAGGAGAGAGTTGGTCAGGTAAGGGGAGGGACCTCCCTGCCCACACATAGAGGGTGGAACTTACCTGGGAGTTCTCAGTTGGCTCCAGCCTAAGCCAAGGTCTCCCTACATCTGACGCTTTAATAAAGTTGTGGCTAATTTTAATCCCATAACACGTTGTCCCAAGTCATTATTCTACTCGGGTGTCGCCTGGGGTTGGGGGGGGGGGTCTCCGCTTGTCCACGCAAACATAGGAATCTGCCTTATATGGAATCAGACATATGGCCCATCTAACTTGCCTTGCTGGCCGTACCTCTCCAGGGTTTCAAATAGAGATGCTTCCCAGCCCCATTCATGTGTAGGAAGGTTTGACCACTGAATTATGTTCCCTCTCCTTATCTAGGTAAGTACAGGGAGGAATGAAAATGAATGAGCCAAGGGAGAGGTGACTGTAGCTAACAGATTTTTTAAAAAGTCCATTTCATTTTGCAAACAAATTATCCTACAAATGTCAGCAAGTCAGCTCATCAGTGCATCTTCTGCCCTACTTTGAAAATGCCTATATTTAAAAAGGACCAAACAAGAACCACAACAAGAAAGACAAGCGACTAACTGCAGAGCCACACCAAACATTTAAAGCGCATCCTCTGCACATTTAAAACACACGACTTCTCCCAAAGAATCCTGGGAATAAAATAAGGAAAATAAAAATGAGTCCCTTACACGTGTATCTGAGGCACACAGTTATATGCAGAATCTCTGTGCCTTCACCCACTAATCAGAGATTGCCATCATGTCTTATTAAAGTTCATTGATTTCAGTGGGTCTGCTCTGCATAAGACATACCACCCGCCTGTGGCTCTTCATGCCCTCTGCCACTCACTCAAATCTGCTGACATTTCTGGGGGAGGGGTGAAGCACAGTGTGGTCTTTCACCACACGATCTGTGTGGCAAACTGGCCATGATTTAGACTTGATAGTTTGCTTTCAGAACTCATCCCCCTTCTAATTTGAAACTTGTACAGACTCCAAAATATATAATGCAAAGAAAGAATACACTGGGTCTGGGCTAAGAGGCACAATAAACTTAAAGACATGCAGGCGTCAAAGAAGGAGCTCAAGTTCCTTGGCAGGGAAACGATGACATTTCAGAAACCACCGAACTTGAAAATACTAATTTTTACATTAAATGACCAGAGAATCCAAACCAACAGTTTCAAGCTGTGGCTTTATCTACTATTAAAAGCTCTATAATAAGCAACTTCTAAAAGCAGCATGAAACCTAATTATAGCAGGCTCTTTGCAACAACAGCTTCTATTTGCATGTCCCAAACCACAAAAGCAGATAATCCACACCGTCCTACAATATCAGCATGCTCTCGCCCTTTGTCTTACTTTCTTGATGATCCCTTTCAAATACATTGTTAATTCTCTGGGCCTGTCAGGCTTGCGATGGAGCCTGTATCAAATCAACTCCACGGGAGAAAGACCAACACCTTTATTTATAGTATTGTTTGCAAGCTATTAGAAGAGCAAGTGCAGTGGGGTGTGTGTGTGTTTTGTGTGTGTGTGTGTGGCTACACCTTACTATTATGCACTAGAACAGATCCCTTGTGCTTAAAGGAGACAATAGCTTTCTCAACAGGACTTGGAAAACGTACACAGGTTTTGTCTCTGTGACACTTGGTATGGTTGCCAAACCAATTACTAGAATTTTACAGGTGCAGACAGAATTTTATTCACGTGGCCCACTGCCAGGATGGAAGGATGTAAAACCATTAATGCTTCTAAGTGCAGATGTCTGAACTGTCACAGCACACTGATGCACATTAGGTTATCACATGGAATACATGAACATGTATGTAGTATAATGTCTGTGCGCATCCACATGAACATGGCATCAACATGTGGAAATCTGCTTCTTATTAAGAGGTACCCATTTTACTGGGTATCTTTGTGTGTGGATTAGATCAAACATAAAGTGGCAAAACTCATGGTAAAGAAGCAAATCCCAGTTAGGCAGTTGTTAGATCTTCTGATCATCAAGGCCAAGAGGCTCAGTGGTTTAGACCACAGCGCCATCCTTTGAATCCCTGTGATGGGGTGAGTTCCCATTGCTCTGTCCCCAGCTCCTGCCAACCTAGCAGTTTGAAAGCACACCAGTGAAAGGAGATAAATAGGTACCGCTGCAGCAGGAAGGTACATGGTGTTTCCGTGCATTCTGGTTTCCATCACAGTGTTCTGTTGCACCAAAAGTGGTTCAGTCATGCTGGACACATGACCTGGAAAGCTGTCTTTGGACAAATGCCGCCTCCCTCGGCCTGAAGCAAGATGAGTGCCGCAACCCCATAGTTGCCTTTGACTGGACTTAAATGCCATGGAGTCCTTTACCTTTTTACTTAGATATAGAGAGTAAAGCTGCAATCCCATATACACTTACTTTGGAATAAGTTCCATTGAACTCAGTGGGAGTGACTTCTTAGTAGAGATGTACAAGACTGCACTCTTAGTAACAGAACAAGTCAGTTCTACATCAAATAGGCTAGAACCTCCAAGCTATGATCTGCAACAGGTTGGAATGAAAAAATGACACCATGTGGTTTGAGATCCTCATCAGCGGAAGATTCATTCTTCATTGGCTGAAGGTTGCACATGGTATCAGTATTCTGATTAATGCTTTTCAGTTCACCTTTGAATAGTGCCCAACCATGCCATTAATCCTGCTTTTCCTGCAGGCATCACATTTTTCTAATAATCCTCTATGTACTTATCTCTTCAGTATTACAGAATTTACTTTGCTGAAAATCAGTGTCTTAGCATATTAGCCTTCCCCTGAGCTGAATATTGGATTTGTAGGATTTCTTCTCACCGACTGAACACATGACTTGTTTTGCTTGTTTTTTGTATTACTTTCTCGAAATATCCCACAACAAAGCAACCAAACCATTAGATATATCAAAGTTATGCTAAATATGTTGAGCCAGACACTCTAAGGCTGTGATTTTGGACATACTTACCTAGGAGTAAACCCTATTGAACATAGTGGGACTCCCTTCTGTATAAACATGCACAGAGAGGGGTGCTGTAAATCTGCCAACATCCCCAAAACAGGTCTCAGTTATCTGAAGGGCCATTTTCTACCATGTGAACTTGCTCATTTGGTGAGATCCTTAGCTGAGCCCCAGTTTCATGTTCCCCCACTAACCAGGGATAGGTGAAAGGAGGCCTCAATGTGGTACTGAGCTATACATACAAATATTAATAAAAAATAGCATATGTCTTAACAGTATTTCAGTGGGACATCATGCCTCAAAGGTCTTGTTGAATGTTTACATGGAGCTGCTATGAGGGATTATCCATGTTGACACCCAGCTCTGCATATCAGTTACTGCCATCTGTGATCTGAAGCAGTGTCTGGAAATTGCAGTCTGGTAGATGTTGGGAAGTCAAAGATGGTGCTGGTAGGATCCTTGGGGTCTGCAATTGATGGTGTTGTAATATTTTCAGTGGAACAGGACCAGTCTGTGAGTAGCTTTTGATCTAGCCTTGATTTTTTTTTACAAGCGGGATGTAGTAGCTAAGATATGTTGTAAAGCCTTGGCACCCTATTGAACAGAGAAGATGCTGCAGTGAAAATCTGCATTCATAGCCTCCAGGCTTGATTGTAGTACAGCACCCTTTGTGTACCTTCCCTTGAAGACAACTTGGAAGCTTCAGCTACTGAAATATGCTGCTGTGTGCCTCCTCAAAGCTCCTAACAACACGCGCAAGGCCTTTTCTCTTCATGATTGGAAGTCCACATTTGGGATTTGCTGTTGTTTTAGAATGGATTGATATTGTATTTGGCTTTGTGTTGTAATAATAACAATAAGTTTGCTATTGTGAATTGATTGTGTTCAGCAAGTGGTTTCTAAACCTTTCAAATAAAATACACATTCTGCACTGGATATCACATAGGCCATTTCCATACACCAGATAAGAGGCATCTAAAAAGAGAGAACAGTGATCAAATCAAAGCAGCAACAGAGCGCAAGTACCTGTCCGAGAAGATTTAAAGATATACATAGCAAGCATTTTCCAATGCAATATGTTCTTTAACCTTGTATGGAATACATGACTACGGAAACCCTTATGAATTACAAATGGTGTTCTAAATCTTACTGTTCTGTTTTAGCAGTGAATGCAACTTATGGGAAATTGGAGGGTGGTTTTTGGCCAAGGACCTCAGGAAAGAACTGCCAGCAGGCTAGTCACTCAACAGCTTGCACATGGAGGTCTTTGGCTGTGCCACCTCCTATGCTTCTATCCCTAAACCAGAATTTATTTATTTATTATTGCATTTATATGCCTCCCTTCATCTTAAGATCTCTGGGTAGTTCACAGAATAAAATACAAGATAAAAACACAAGTAAAGCATGGTTGGGTGTGGTTTTTTTCTTTTCTTATTTGCCTTGCTCTGTCCTTTCAGTCCACTTCCCCCAAAGCCTGTTATTTGCTTTGAATTCTGTTCAAGTCTTGCCTGCCTCTTCTCTGTCAGAATTGCCTGACCCAGACTTCTCGCCTGTCTCCTAATCCAGTTGCTCTGCCCATGTCCAGCTTGCTTCCTCCTGATAGGAGACTGGAAGGTCGGGACCTAGTTGCATCTGGTGGAGCTACATCAACAGTTGAGGTGGTCACACCCAACTCACTGTATAAACATGGAGCTACAAGGGTCTGAGGAAACTGGCCATAGACTTCCTGGCATCCACAACACAAGTCCAAACTAGACATTGTGTTATTGAGGTTATCTGTGCTGTTATTTCTACAAAAATAGCCAGTTGGGGTAACTTTTTGGATCGGAATGATAGCAAATGGATAGGGGGATCTACTTCTTTGTCCTCTGCTGTGGCCCCAATCTGGACCAGCACCTTTCCACAGACACACACACTTGCAACCATGAAAGGGTGAATCTGCATTGAGATCACAGCAGGGGGGTAGGCCCCTCACCCTCGACCAAGACCACTACCACTCACAGTGACAATATATTGAAAAACAAGAGTGCTCAAATTAAAAAGCAACAGTAGTTAAAATAACATGTAGTTTTACCTTCAGTCCAGCTCCTCCCTTCACCCTGGCATGGGTGGAGTAACGTTTTCATGCCAGGGCGGCATCATGATCACCCCAGGCCTATTGGCCAATCATTTTTGAGCGGGGGAATCGTGGGGGAATTAAAAGCAGCAGCACGATGTGGGTTGTCCACTTGCTTCGCGCTGCCAAACTCCCGCCCACCCTCCCAGTAATTTATGTTTTTTCTGGCCTTGCTTTGGATGTTGGTTGGTCGCCTGTCTTGGGACAGGGGCTAGGTAGGAATTTTTCCATTTGGCAAATTGGCACTGGCCACTTGGTTTTTGCCT
This sequence comes from Podarcis bocagei, assembly GCF_964188305.1. Classification (NCBI taxonomy): domain Eukaryota; kingdom Metazoa; phylum Chordata; class Lepidosauria; order Squamata; family Lacertidae; genus Podarcis; species Podarcis bocagei. The sequence continues at coordinate 26,860,193 of NC_138134.1, read as the reverse complement.
ACCTCTTAGCAATCGTCACAACTTTGTAATGTTTGGTGATTAGGCATTGGCTCATTGATTTGTGGGGGAGGGGAGGTCAGTCTTCGCTTGCCCCTTCATTGACCAAGGGTATTCTGTTAAAGGAATCCAGGGCCTTGCCATGCAACTACAGGATGTATGCAGACCTTTAGAGTCTGACAGTAATATTGGACCCAACAGCTCCCTTGAGGTTACCATTTTGAACTGATTTGGGGCCTATCACAAAACATGAAGATACCAATTTTAAATAGTGGAAAGCACAGAATTGTCTAAATATTTCTGAGGCAAGCTCATTGTGATGAATGAACATACTGAGTTACTTGATAAGGAACTGGTCTTTTCCATTCTTTTCTCCCTGTAATACTTAGCTATAAATTATAGCATCAGTCAACTACGGACTGATTCCCATGTTCCACAGAACAATTATGTGTTACATTTCATTAAAATAAATAACTGAGTTGTTCCTCGTGGAGTTTCACAGTCAAGGGCATGGTAATAACTGCAGATTGTAGAATATAATGAACTGTCACTTTTTTCTAACCATGTTCATTCAAAGCAATTTCAAATTAATCTAACTCACAGCTATCCAGCTTTTATATCTGAAGTGAATAAACTCTTTGGAATTTAGCAAGTTACTTTTTTGAAGTTTGCAGATGTTCTGTGCTGTACACTTCGTTACATACATACGATGTTTAACTTGGCCTTATAAATTACGCCCCCCTCCCACCTCCATGTTGCTAGCCTGCCAAAAAAGAAGAAGTTAACATTATTTTTACGAAGAAAAACTGAACGTTTTCCTATGGAGGCACCTTTCTCTAGTACACTTTTAGTGTCCTGTGTCTTCTTGTTTGATGTTTGTTTTGGTTGGAGGGCTTTATAGGGTTGTAATCCTTTGCTCAGTTACCAGGGAGTAAATCCTATCAAACTCAATGGGACTTACATCTAAGTTGACATGTAGAGGATTGTGCTGCAGGATCCTTCTTTGTCTCCACTAATGCTAGAAATACAGCATGGCATTATTCAGTTAATTATTTTCCCCTCTTATTCTTATTTCCTCTTGTCATATGGAAGCCATCGCTGTCACAAAATTAAACGCATGTTCAAACCACCAGACAAACTGACTCCAGCCTTAGTTTGGAAATTGTTATATTTGACACGCTTACTGAAACAACAAAAGTCCATACATTTTAATTGAAATCAACAGCGATGATTAAGACAAATGACTCTGCTAATAATAGGAACACAAATTACACAAAGGACAGCTCCATTTAAAGCCCATCCAATGCACATGTAAAACACATGGCATCTCACAAAGAATCATGGGAACTGCAGTTTCTCCCCCTCACAGGGTTACAGTTCCCAGCACCCTGAACAAACTACACTTTCTGCTGCAATTTGTATTTTTATCCTTATCAAAATTCATCTGCATTTTTATGCACAATTAGTACACATTTTTTGCAAGCAAATTATTTGTTCGGTATGTTATTTAACCAATATATTTATTGTTATGCACTCTTTACCTCAGTTTAGGCATTTTTAATAATAATAATAATAATAATAATAATAATAATAATATATTGTTATATTCAGGTAAGTGCAATTTTTGAAGGATGGTTGCTCTTTAGTTCTCACATTTTTTCAGAAAGTGAAAATTTGATAGACCTGCTGACACCTCTAATAAAACTATATGATTAAACACCTTTAATTGTTGTGCCTCCAGGGACTAGGGTTTCAGTCCAATGTGAGATTAAATGTTCTAATTTTGTTTTGGGTGTAACATTGCAGAAAAATGGGACAGGAGGATGGACGGACTGGTGGGTGGATAGATCGATTGATATCACAAGAACTATTAGTTAACACGAGAAATCTGTTTTAATCAGATTGTATATATGTATATAGTTTTAATTCTACCAATGTTATTTTTTTTAAAAAAAAATGTTGTTAGCAATTCTTGTCCCCCCCCGCCCCCCCCGCCCCCTGGTAGTCTGCCCTAAGTCCTGTCAGGGGAAAAGGCAGGGCATTCTTCTTCTTCTTCTTCTTCTTCTTCTTCTTCTTCTTCTTCTTCTTCCCCAAACTGAAACTCTAACCCTACACATTAATGGACTGCTTTTCATAGGTTGAGGATTCAGAATGGTTATGGATGAGGTTGTAGATCATATCATTCACAGTAATCCCAGAGAGGTATACAATGAAGGGATTGTATGAGAGAGTACTGCCCATCTCATAATTATAAATATTTAGCTCCTTCCTTTAGGAAACTATGTGGCTCTTACACCCAAATTATAGTGCACTGTTTCTAAAAAATTAAATCATCACCTACTAGAAGGTGTTATGGGGTAGCAAGTGCAACCACATTGTAAATAAATAAATTCAGCTTTATAGCTTCGCACTACTAGATTATATGGGCACGATTTCTTCCCACCCACTGCCTCTGCAGACTGTGTTTCCACCTCTTTGTGTCAACATATGACTATAATTATGAATATATTATGAGCATAGCAATGCTTTCAATATTTTGTCTGCACGCACTTGACTATTCTTGGCCACTAGAATTTCCTTGTCAGCAGTCCTAGAGTACAATTAGATTTTTAAACACACTTTCCCCCCTTTCATACGTGTTTCCAGATGGTTTGTCATCCAAAATATAGAAAAGAATATGTGACTTAACTAAATAGTTAGTAGGACTGTGGGGCCAACCCCCACACTATGTACTTTGCTCCCAGTTGTGCTGGTAAAGTGATATGACCATATAGCACTTATCTAAATGTACAATAAGGGATTATTATTCATGCAACAGCCATGTGAATTTTGTTATGGTGACAAACACCTGCTCATGATCACTGAGTCATCAAAGCAGAGTGAAGTTTTGAAACTGGGCTGCTGACATCCAAACCCATACTCAGGATCCAAGTCACAGACAAGTTCACAACTTGAGGTAAATTAAGTCTTGGAGAAAGCAATTCAAAAGTGGAAAAGCTTCCACCAGAGCTTCCTCTACCAATTTTCTACTTAGCGTGGCTGCCCCACCACCATTGATGCTGACCCATCTTTGACATATCCCTGTTGACTGTATTTTCTAAATCACTGACAAAAGACCTCCTGGGTGAATAAAGAGGAAGTTGATTTAGTACAGGGGTCAGCAACCTTTTTTAAGCCATGGGCCGGTCTACCATCCCTCAGAGCATGTGGTGGGCTGGACTATATTTTTTGGGGGGAAATGAACAAATTCCTTTGTCCCACAAATAACCCAGAGATGCATTTTAAATAAAAGCACACATTCTACTCATGTAAAAACACCAGGCAGGCCCCACAAATAACCCAGAGATGCATTTTAAATAAGAGGACGCATTCTACTCATGTAAAAACATGCTGATTCCTGGACCGTCCGCAGGCTAGATTGAGAAGGCGATTGGGCCGCATCCGGCCCATGGACCTTAGGTTGCCTACCCCTGATTTAATACCATCTCCTACCTCTAGTTAGGGCTGAAATTACTGCTGCTGCTACTACTACTACTACTACATTAAACATCATGGAGTAACTCAATGGAGTTTACAAAAGGATGAATATAACTCAGACAGTTACCTCAGTCCCTTTATGAATTCTGTCTTAGCACAGGTTAACAATTTTGGGGGGGGGGACCCAGAAATGATACCCCAGAAATGGTGTTTCCTTGTGTTCCTTTCCTCAAAAATGTTTCAACTGAGGTTGTATCTCTAAATATTGCTTCGAAATTTCAGTTTAGCCAAAATTTCAATGGCATGCTATAGGGAAACCTAGTTGGAGACCATGGATTGGGTAAAACGTCCCTCTATACATAGACATATTGCTGGGATAGTAATAAATGGTAACCTGCTCATACCTTGCTAAATTAAGCTTTGCAACTTGCTGCACAACCAATGAAAAAGAAAACTTCATTAACCAGCAAGTGGTTAACTGACAGCAGAGTGTAATCTATTAAATACTGTCCAAAGTTATACAGTTACCTGTGCTGAGATTGTTTATTCTTAAGTCAACAAATAACAATGAGTTTGTTTAACCGTTTCTCCTTTCCCTCAGCCACCCAGGGACACTTTAAAATGAAATTCAGGGTGGGAAGGAATCTTTTTGCCCTGATAACAAAAAACCAATGAGTTACAAATACATTCCAGGGGGAAAAAATACTCTAATCATATCTTGACTGTTTGGAAAAACATTTCACTGTGAATTCATTCAGCTGCATCACTGATATAGCAATGCTATATAGGACAAAACCAACTACATTCCAGATTTAAAGGAAACCTAGACACAGCCCAAATGATGTATAATTGAAAGGCTGTAAAGATGGAAACATCCCAACAGCCAGTGAAATTCTCAAAAAAAGGTCCCATGAGGAGTAGAAATACTTTTAGCAATATGCCTTTCAAACAATCCATCATATTGTTATTTCTGTTTATGGTTTTATTGAGTTTTATTTTTATTTTTAGTGTCACTCATTCTACAAGCAAAATTAGTGTCTGCATGTGAACGGGCCCGTTTAGCTTAATCCAAGTGAACCTAAGCCCAGGTGTGGAGAACCTCTGGTCCTCCAGATGTTGTAGGATACAACACCTTTCATCTTGACCACTAACCATACTGGTTGGAGCTGACAGAAGCAGGAATCCAATGACATCTGAAGGGTCACAGATTCCCCATCCCTACTGTAAATAAATGAAGAGGGAAGGAAGAAATCTCTAGAAAGAGAGAAAAAGAGTCTGAAAGAATGGAGAGAAAGTGAGAGGGTAGGAAGACAAGCTCAAGACAGAAAAGAAGCAAATCTTGCATTTTCAGAGATGTTTGAAACTATCATCTGTTATCCAGGGCTGACTGTTTGGGATGACAGGTTGTAAGTGATTCACGCTTTTCAGGATGATATGGGGCCATCATATATTTTTTTAAAACACCCCTAACACTCAGGTAGGGATGCGGGTGGCGCTGTGGGTTAAACCACAGAGCCTAGGACTTGCCAATCAGAAGGTCGGTGGTTCGAATCCCCGTGATGGGGTGAGCTCCCATTGCTCGGTCCCTGCTCCTGCCAACCTAGCAGTTAGAAAGCACGTCAAGTGCAAGTAGATAAATAGGTACCGCTGCAGCGGGAAGGTAAATGGTGTTTCCGTGCACTGCTCTGGTTTGCCAGAAGCGGCTTAGTCATGCTGGCCACATGACCCGGAAGCTGTACGCCGGCTCCCTCGGCCAATAAAGCGAGATGAGCGCCGCAACCCCAGAATCGGCCACGAATGGACCTAATGGTCAGGTGTATTTAACCTGCTGCAGTGGGGAATATCAGGGCCCTGAACATGGTTTTTCTATACGATAGAAGATAATCCTGTGCCAATATCAGCCTGAATTGAACTTAAGAGCCCCAAGTTTTTCTGGTTCTGTGTCTTCTAATTTCAAAACTTGCTTTGGCACTCTGCTGCAAGTTGCATGTATATCTCTGTGAATTGAGCCTGATTTCTGTTCTATTCCACTATATCATTGCATTACAGGTAGTAGGAGTCACCTTTGCAGTTATTAGAAGATTGTAGTTTTATTGAAGAACAAATCGCTAAACAAATAGGGGTTTCTATTGGATAATCTTGTCTAATTTTCTAAGTCTTTTACTTTATAACACTAATTATTACATGATGACTCATTTATCTGCTGAGAGTAATTTGCACCATAATTATTTTTGTCAAAATTAATCAGCAGTGAGGCACAGACTGTTCTTACGACTCAAGATGATGAAAACCTTTCTCCAATCATTTCATTTAGGAATCCAAGAATATTAGGTGCACAAGTTGTAGTTTTCAGCTATACTTCACAAAGATGCTCTATAGGCCTTTTTAGGATTAAGACAATATTCTTGTTGGGACAGGTACATAACCAAAAGCCAAGTGACTTTTTCTCCTAATGATTTTTCCTGTAATTTTTTGCCCTTCCTCCAAAAGAAGCCCAGCTCAGTAAATCACAAAGCAGCAGAACAATGCAATTAAATGTAATAATAAAAATGTTCAAAAACACTAAAAACGTTTAAAACCTATGCACTATAATAATGACAACTTGGTTGGTTACCTGCATTTTGTTTAAAAGATTACTTTATTTTATTTATTGACTATTCCACTTTCAAACAATTAGGTAAAAGGTAAAGGGCCAGACTGGTTAAGTCCAGTTAAAGGTGACTATGGGGTGTGGCATTTATCTTGCTTCAAGCCAAGGGAGCCAGTGTTTGTCCACAGAGAGCTTTCTGGGTCATGTGGCCAGAATGACTAAACCGCTTCTGGTGCAATGGAACACTGACAGAAACCAGAGCGTACAGAAACACCATTTAACTTCCTGCTGCCATTTAACTTCCTCCTACCTATTTATCTACTTGCACTGGTATGCTTTCAAACTGCTAGGTTGAAAGAAGCTGGGACAGAGCAACGGGAGCTCACCCAGTCACATGGATTCAAAGTGCTGACCTTCCGATCAGCTAGCCCAAGAGGCTCAATGGTTTAGACCACAGTGCCACTTGCATCCCTTACCTTACCTTTATCTTTAAACAATTATGACTTCTCAAAGTAAATAATACCAATTAAAGAAAGAAAAACAGACACACAGACGTCTGCCAGCAAGCTTACAAATAAAAATAAAGGGTATGAATGGAAGTAGAGTGAAAGAAAAAGGCAGAGGAAGGAGATCAGTTCTTTAAGATCAGAATGTAATGGTAAGCAATAAATGGACATTATTTCTTCCAGTTTGGACCAGGCTGATCTTCCCTTGCATCCTCAAGTTTGTCACTGGATGCCCCATCCTTCCTCTTCTTTTTCATATGTTTTACTTTCATGCTAAGACCTTGCTATGGAGTTTGTTGGCCCCATATTCAGGGTGGAATTTGGGAAATTTTTCCACTTGGCAAATTGGCACTGGCCATTTGATTGCCTTCCTCATAGCAATCACCACAACGTTATGAGGTTAGGCATTGGGTAAGTCTTAGCTGTAGGGGAGGTTGTAGCACCTGTCTGCCCCTACTTGGTTAAGAGTATCCCATTAAAGGGATTGTCAATGGGTTCCTTCTGTTCAGATGCCCAGGTGGAGGCTAGGGCCGTAGAACACCTCCAATGGGCACCTCTCAAGGGTACCCCTATTTGATGTAGGTCATAGGGCCCCCCAGATGTGGTTTACCCTTAGATGAACTCCCAGCAGTGCATCTAAGGGACTGAGGTGGAATAAATGACTATACCCAATGCCTACACCAAACCATTCAAATCTATAATAAAGTTGTGGCCTATTTGAACACAATTTTATGTTGTTGTCTTGTCTGGTTATTCATCACTTAGGGATTGATGGGGTCATGGGGCCTTGGCATACAATAAAATCTCAGGCACTCAGTAATATAATACAAGCCAAACTAAAGACTCAAAAACCATAGTCTCTGAAGGCTGGAGAAAATGAGTAAGTTGTTGTTGTTGTTTAGTCATTTAGTCATGTCCAACTGTTCGTGACCCCATGGACCAGAACACGCCAGGCAGTCCTGTCTTCCACTGCCTCCCGCAGTTTGGTCAAACTCATGTTGGTAGCTTCAAGAACACTGTCCAACCATCTCATCCTCTGTCGTCCCCTTCTCCTTATGCCCTCAATCTTTCCCAACATCAGGGTCTTTTTCAGGGAGTCTTCTCTTCTCATGAGGTGGCCAAAGTATTGGAGCCTCAGCTTCAGGATCTGTCCTTCCAGTGAGCACTCAGGGCTGATTTCCTTGAGAATGGATAGGTTTGATCTTCTTGCAGTCCATGGGACTCTCAAGAGTCTCCTCCAGCTCTAGAGTAAGTTTTACCAAGTGGCAAAATCCCTATCAATGATGTGGCAATTGGAGAGAATTCCAGAGCTGGGGCACTACTACCATGCTGGCACCATTTGGCTGCTCCTTTATGAACTGATTTAGCTCTAGTGATAGAGATTATCAGAAAGAATGACTTTCCTTGTGTTTCCATACACCCAGGCTAACTGGAACATGGAGCCGAGTGTTCCTTGCATTGGCGAGTAAGAACCAAGCTCCCCGTTTGTTCTCTAGCTGTTGGAGGGCACCAAGGTAGTCACCTGGCCACAATGTTCATCCCCCTTACATCAGAGTTTATTTCCCTTTAGCAGTCATAGGGCATCTGGAGGTTGGAGCAGAGTGCTCTGTTGCTTGTACGTGGCTCAGGAATAAGCTGGACTCCCTGTCTGCTGTACGTGAATAAAGCTGTTCGTGTCTGAGTTTACCTGAAGTGCCTGGAGTCTGGTTCTAAGAAAAGCAGCCCAGCTGGGCAACAACACAAAGAGAATGAAGAGGGAAGAAAGAGAATGGTGAATAGCTATCAGAAGCCTTGGCAACCACCTGCCTTTGTAAAACAATGGCTTTGCAGCATTCCTCTGTGTACAACTACGAGGTGATGTGTCTTTGCGGTGTGATGCAAAATCTTGAGTAGCAGTGTGCTGAAACGAAGGCTTGCCTAGCATACAAGCCTCTCCTGTCAACCTCACAAACCTACTACAGAGGAAAGAAAACCACACACAAACCTGTAAATTGGTTGCAGGACTTTCTGCTGAGACTCTAGTTTTGTTCCCAACATGCATTTCCTTAGCCATTGGCTCCTCTTAGTTCCTGTCCCCAATCCAAGACACTGAAGGTGTTGTTTTTTTAAATGGTGATTTGCACACACAGGGTTATATGGATGCTTCATGAAGACGGTGACACTGGTCATCACTCGGCAATGATCACTTGGGGACTTCCACTGTGGGTAACATTTCTGCTTGTTCTTGGGGCTTACCCTCGTATTTCACATGCCATTGTCTGTTTTCAGTGGACATTCTTTCTAGTGGTACAGATCTGCCTTAAGCAACAAGATGATGAAAAAAGAAACAAAGTTTGTGTTTAAACACTGGCAAGTGCCTCTCCTGCCTGAAAGAAGATGTATGGAGAGCTAACCAGATGACCATGGGAAGTCCAACAGCAGGCAAACATGTTTTGTGTTTTGCCTGGCTAAAGAAGAACCCCAGAATCCAGTGACATCAAAAAGTGTTTAAAAAGCAGGGGGAAATGGGGAAAAGTCCCACAGGTTCAGAGAAATGTCTTCTCCCCGCACACACCCTGTGATTTTTGGGAGGATTTTGTTTTATCTGCATCCAGAGAGTGAAGAAATTATTTCTTCGGCAAAGCACTAACTTAAATCTATATCTTCATTAAAACATATGTATTTAATTAAGCATTTCTTTTTTAGTAAATAAATAAATACATACATACATATTTAAGGCATACTTTATGGGGAGTGAGCCCCACGGAATGTTTGCTGGGTACAGTTGTGTACTAAATGTTACATAGAAACTGAAATCCGAGGCATAAATGCCACTGCGGTCAATGGGATTTGCTTATCAGTATAAGTGTTTAGGATTAGAGTGTTTGTGGTTTCTTTGATGTTCAATATTTCTCCAGGAATGAATTTGCAGCATATATTTATTAAGAAATAAGCTACTTTGTATGGCAGTGGAAGAGGATCCCCTTGCCCATCACACACAACACATTTGTAGACATCACAAAGTGCTTGCCTTAACTAAGGGCAAGATTTGTGTTGATACTATTGCTCAGAAGTGCTAGACAAAAAATTACAATTTTTTAATAGAAAAAAAATGCCAAATGTGTTCCAAAAGATAATTTCCATATCTCTTCATGAGATCCAAGTCTTAAGTGTTGTAGCACCCAACTGTTAACTTTGATCTCTGAGTGCTGAGGATTATGAAGCACTGAAGTGGAAGACAGCCCTGTGATGGCTGCTAATTACAAACTTCTCATTTCATGAGTTGAAGAATAAAAACAGGTTCACCATAAATTACACACAGAAGCTGGCTTTTTACCCATTTGTACTGATTTAACTTGTTGAAATATGTTCACAGAAGCCTAATTACAAATGCACAGATAATATTGTTGTCAAACTGCGCTGACTTGATTTACAGTTCTCTTAAAAGATAGGAGTACATAAAAATCCAAGCTGTTAGCTATTATTTTGAGGTACTCAGAGTAATGTGCATGCTCAGTTAAGGAGAACACCACACTTGGTAGACCACTGTAAGTCCCCAGCTGCACTATATTTTTCAGGCAGTGTCATACCATTTTCAAACAATTATGGCTTCCCCCAAAGGAATGCTGGAAACTGTAGTTTGCTATGGGGCTGAGAGTTGTTCGGAGACACCTTTTCTCCTCACAGAGCTACAATTCTCAGAGTTGTTCAACATCCTGTCCTTTGGGGAACTTTGGGAATTTGAGCTCTTTGAGGACAATCCAAACACCTAACAAACACCCTTAACAAACTACAGTTGCCAGGATTCTTTGGAGACTGTTTACAGTGGTGTGATGGTGCTTTAAATGTATAGGTTCCTAAGTCCATTGCTCCACTTTCCTACAGCTTTTTCATTTTTAAACCCAAACCAAAAAAAAATCAACAGCTTACCTCTAGATAAGTGTTCATATATATATAGCTTGGCTACCTTCACATTTCTTCACTTGACCAATGCTTCTGCCTGAATAGCCAATGCTGTAACTTTAGCTGCATCTCCAATAGGGAGGTCAAAGATGAGAATTGATTTCTGTCTCCAGGAAATTGGAGCTGGAACACTGATTTCCATAGGGATTCTGCCACACATTATTCCTTTATATGTTTCTTCACCTTTTATCTGTAACCTTTTGAGTGGCTCACTGTGTGGATAAGTCACCTTGCCACAGAAGAAACTAGGGCTGAGTGCAAGAAGATTCTCCGTTTTATGGTGAAACATTCTAAACAATACAGCTTGATGTGTGGGGGTCTAAGTGCATGTGCACACACAGATACCATTCATTCAGAATTTGCCATGTTTTTAGTAGCATCACACATCCTGTTCTCCCATTGACCAGCCAGATGCTTATGAGAACTTTGCAAGCTAAAATTGCATTCTCCATTGTTAGCTATTAGATAGACCTACTTTCCATGATTTCTTTTCATCTCCTTTAAAGATATCTTAGCTAGTGGCAGTCACATCTTATGGCAGTGAATCCCACACATTAATGATGTTCTGAGTGCAGAAATACTTCCTTTTATAAGTCCTGAACTTCCTGTCAATCAGTTCCACGGTGTGGGCCCCAGTTACTGTTTATAAACTATCACCCAGTCATTTGACTTTTAACTAGGGCCATATATCATGGTCATATCCTAGTCTGTATCTGTGTCCATATAAAGTTAATAGTGTTTTAATATATTTTTACTGTATTTTAAATTGTGTGTTATGAATGCTTTTAGTCACTTTGGGATATTTTATGTAGCGAGCCACAAATAAATGACTGACCGAACCCAAAGAGTGCTCATCAATGGTTCCTCTTCATCCTGGAGAAGAGTGACTAGTGGGGTGCCACAGGGTTCTGTCTTGGGCCCGGTCTTATTCAACATCTTTATCAACGACTTGGATGATGGACTCAAGGGCATCCTGATCAAATTTGCAGATGACACCAAACTGGGAGGGGTGGCTAACACCCCAGAGGACAGGATCACACTTCAAAACGACCTTGACAGATTAGAGAACTGGGCAAAAACAAACAAGATGAATTTTAACAGGGAGAAATGTAAAGTATTGCACTTGGGCAAAAAAAATGAGAGGCACAAATACAAGATGGGGGACACCTGGCTTGAGAGCAGTACATGTGAAAAGGATCTAGGAGTCTTGGTTGACCACAAACTTGACATGAGCCAACAGTGTGACGCGGCAGCTAAAAAAGCCAATGCAATTCTGGGCTGCATCAATAGGAGTATAGCATCTAGATCAAGGGAAGTAATAGTGCCACTGTATTCTGCTCTGGTCAGACCTCACCTGGAGTACTGTGTCCAGTTCTGGGCACCACAGTTCAAGAAGGACATTGACAAACTGGAACGTGTCCAGAGGAGGGCAACCAAAATGGTCAAAGGCCTGGAAACGATGCCTTATGAGGAACGGCTAAGGGAGCTGGGCATGTTTAGCCTGGAGAAGAGGAGGTTAAGGGGTGATATGATAGCCATGTTCAAATATATAAAAGGATGTCACAAAGAGGAGGGAGAAAGGTTGTTTTCTGCTGCTCCAGAGAAGCGGACACGGAGCAATGGATCCAAACTACAAGAAAGAAGATTCCACCTAAACATTAGGAAAAACTTCCTGACAGTAAGAGCTGTTCGACAGTGGAATTTGCTGCCAAGGAGTGTGGTGGAGTCTCCTACTTTGGAGGTCTTTAAGCAGAGGCTTGACAGCCATATGTCAGGAGTGCTCTGATGGTGTTTCCTGCTTGGCAGGGGGTTGGACTCGATGGCCCTTGTGGTCTCTTCCAACTCTAGGATTCTATGATTCTATGATTCTAAATGCAACACTAGTCTTCGTCTTCATCCCCAGGGCCAGGCCAGGGAACCTTTTTTTCTGAACTAAAAACCTTTCCTCATATTCCTTTCCCCTGGTCATTTCTGTCTCTATCTTATGCATATTTTCCAACTCTACAATATTCCTTTTCAGCTGGAGCAACCAGAAGTACACAGTGAGCCAGCTGTAGCCACACCGTAGAGCTGTATAACAGGAAATGGACACTTTTATAGAAAAGTAGTAGCTGTGTCCATGATCCTGAAATGACTCTGAGTTTAAACCAAACCTCCATTCTCCAATTCAAAAATGCCCTAAGGCTGCAATCCTACACCCACTTACTTGGAATATGTCCCGTTGAACTCAATAGTACTGACAACTGAGTAAACATGGATAAGACTGGGGCAGTAATTCTTCCATTTCCATTCCCTGACGTGCAGGCAAGTTTAGACAATAATTTATGACAGGAAAGAGCATTCTGGGGATTTGCCTCTGCATTGTCAGATGTATATATCACTGTATTGTTTCAGCCAGAATCTCATGGCTCAGAGACTGATATGGAAGCAAGTGATGCAGTTAAACAGGCTTGGCGATATAAGCTGTCTGTCTGGGTGGGTGTCTGGCTGCAAAGCATGCATAAGCCTCTGTGAGCTCTTCGGACATATCAGTTTAACGACAAATATATGAAACAGCCCCATCCTACCTGACAGCAGGCTGAGAGTTCAAAAATAAATTTTGGCAGACCTGCCTTTAAGCCAGAATAACAATTACTTTTATTTCTCCCACCCCTTCTGATATAACTACTATGAAAGTGAAGGACCATGTCAGCCTCCCCTTTGATTCTCTGCCTCGTGCCAATCGTGACACAATCTTGTTTATGTTTCTTAATTTTTCTAGCCAGACAAAAATGTGTTCCATGTGGCCTTAGCAAGTGTTGAGGCAAGAGGAGTGTAAGGTTATTGATGATGATGACAAGCTTTGTTGCAGATTTCATCTCATTCTCCTTCAAGCATTTTCATCTGTGTACTGCTCCTTTAATCAGAACCTTCTGAATCTCACAGCAGCTGCACCAGAAGCGATTATTATTATTATTATTATTTTAAAAAATCTATGCTGGAATGCATCATCAGAGATAAAACGGTGAAACAAAGCAATAAAAAAATGGCAAATCATATTTAGATGAATGAGAACTGAGGGCCATTTGGCTAAAGGGGGGTCATTTTCAGTGTAATGTGAATTCATCCCCACACATCAACTTGAATCAGAGGTTGTGTCACTCTACTGTCTAACTATGGAGTGCCACAAGTAAGGATGGAAGAATCTCTGTAAATTGTGGTTTATCTCAGCTTCTCATTTTCCCCAGTTTTAAGTTCAGCTCTCTACACTTCCCCTTCACTTTGCAGAGTTTTTTAAAGCCCTTGTGAAAAGTCATCAGTTTTTCAGCATCCATTTCCCCTAATACTCACATGTACAGGCAATTTTGTCAAAAAGACACAGTTTCCCACCACCCCCAAGCACTGACCCCTATGGTAATGTGTTTTTGTATATTATCATCCCCAATAACTGCATCTTTGTACACATTATTCGGCTGGAGAACTGCACCACAAAACCGGGAGAAGTGCAGATTTTGAAGGATAGTCAAGGTTCAGTTTGCACACCAGTATGGTAAATGTGAATTAGGAAGGTTGGAATTAAAATATGAACCAACCCGTTCGCTGTCTTTAATCACAAATTGGTGCAGTCCATTGTGCAAACCCCACTGACATGGATGAAAACTGAGCAAAAGCAGAAGGTACTTTTGTGCAGTTCCCATTCAGTTAGTGGGAGCTTGTACAATATTCAATGGCTACCAGCCTTAAGGTGTTTCTTTTCCTGCCTCTACTGTTGGAGGCAGTATGCCTCTGCATGTCAACTACTGGAAATCACAGGTCTAGAGTGCTGTTGTGCTCAGATCCTGGTTTGGGGCTCCCCATAAGAACAGGATGATAGACCATATGGGCCACTGCAAAGTTCCCAGAGTATTATATTGCAATCTGGTGCATGTTTACTCAGACGTAAGTCCAAATGTTTTCACTAGGGTCTGTTCCCAGTTTACGTATGCACTGGATTGGTTTGTCAGCTTACAACATTTTTATGTGTGAGGCTAAAATGTCTTTGATCCTCCCTCATAGAGTAGCTGAAATCTAAGCTGTGATTCCTTATTAATGCAAAACACAAAACACCACAATCAAAACTTGTAATGTGCATCAGGATTCTGGCTAATGTAAGCTTTCTATTCACAGTTAAAACCTAAAACTTCACTAAAGCAAAACTTGAAAGACTTGTGTGTAACACACACAAATCGAATGGTACAATTCTGCCATACCTAATATTAGCCCAAATGCCACTTCTGCACTGCAAAGCATCTTTGGGAGTAGACTATTTTCAATGGAGGAGAAATAGAGAGGTGACATGTCTCTTGTTCCAGAATACCCAGAAATAATCTAGGAGCCATTTTCTTAAAAAGGCAAGCAATTCTATGCCCTTTTAAAATATGTGTTTAGTGGTTTTTATTTTATTTTATGTACTTTGTAGTTTTATATTCTGATTATATCCTGTGAATTGCCCTGAGACCTGCAGGTATAGGGCGGTGTAATAAATAAATAAATAAATAAATAGGATTCTTTCCCCTCTTTCCCCCTGTCATATTGGACTTTGAGGATCATTCTAGTCTCTGCTATACTGGTAAAATTAGTTGCTATTAATAGTCATTCTGTAATGCTAGAGTAAAACTGGTGGCATAAGATGAATTATTTGTGTAGACCAATATAAATTTACTTGTATCACAAAGAAGTTGTAATTCACTTTCCACGAAGGTCTGAAATGTCAATAATCTGGTCACTTGTATTGACAAGGTCATCTACATTTGATCTATCTACTTTTAATTGTGGTTGGGTTGGCCTGAAAATCTTGGCTGGAGATTTTGGTCGAACATTTGTTCTTCATTGCCATAAGAAGGCAAAGCAGTGGACTTTTTAACCCCATGGTGGGGAATCTCTGGCACATGGTCCTTATTAGCCTTCCCCATTTGGCTCACCAGGCTGTTCTGGCCAAGCCATACCCACCTGCCATATCCCTGATCTCATAAGATGTCAGGTGCATCAAAAGTAAAGTCACAGGCCAAAAAGGGACTTGCAGGCATTGCCAACTCCCTGATCAGTGGTACTTTGACTCTCTGGTAATCATCTCTGCATCATCTCTCTGCTATTAGTCTGTGACTGGATTCCTTACTAAGGAGGTCTGGACAAGACACATTCTTTCTCAGTTTCTTCCCAGATATTGCTCATTAAAATTACCAAATGATTTCCCTATAGCAACAGTATTTTTGAAAAGTACAATGATATGGCATGCAACCCCTTTGTTAATTGTCATTCTTTCGAGAACAGCATACAGTTTCTGGAACTAAAATGCAGTCATTTTAACCTTTGAGTTCTACAGTGGATTCTCTGTGAAGGTAATTACAGCCATTCAGTGGGTTATGATGTTACTTTCGGCTGAGAATTCATTTCTAACATTCTCTCACCTTTTCATAGCAGATCAGATGTTCTTCCACAGCAGGAACCTGCATATGCAGGATGTTATTTTATACATGTCTTCTTCCCTAGTTAGAAGTCAAAATGAGTCACACATATCATCATTCCTTAGGCTTTCTGCTAAAATTACTTAACTGAAAAAGGAAGATTCGAAACAGCCCAATGCTACTGTTTTATTTAGAAGCAGAAGAGGTTTACATTTCCTCCTTACAGTCTTTTTAAAAATACGTTTTTACCTTCAGGAAGCACTTTTCACAACTTTTTTTTACCTGCAGAAGAATCACTATGTGTTGCAGTTACATTCTGCAATGCATTGTATGGTGCACTCTGAAATCATGAATAGCACCCCAGGCATCAAAAAGAACCATACAGTATTATTTAAGAACTAAAGGTGCGCCCTTAGATCATTCTGAACACTTCCAATTGATTATTCATCAAAACTTAAATTGGTAGTGGTGGATAAACTGCCATTCAGGAAAGCTGCTCTGCCAGTAATGATCTTCTCAGTGAATAACCCCTGATGGTCTTATGAGGAACTCCAAGGTTTCCCCAGAACAATGGAACAATGACATTACAGGAATGCTAACCTTTCAAGCATGATAGCCTTTTCGAAAATATATGAAACAAGTCAAAAATATCTACCTTGAAATCTGGACTAGTTTCTTGCTATGCTAAAGAAATTGTCCACTGCAATATCCACTTGCTTTTGGAAAGTCTCTTCAAAGGACTACATGAGAACTTAAATATGTAGGTCAGGTATCAGTACTTTAGGTGCTATATCCAATGATGTCACTCAGTGGACAGTAAGGATTCTATTACTGTTGCCCTAAATCTACTTGGAAAGTCCTTGAACCCTTTGGAGCAGATTAAATGGGGATTGGGGTCTGGAGGGGGAAGAGTTGGACCTTGTTTCCTTCACTGTTCAGCTGACAGAAGTTTTACCATCTGCTAAGGATGGTCAAATTTGGCTTTTCGCATTTCCATAGCATTTTCTTTTTTTTTAGCTTCCTGAAAATTCACCAGCATTTTGGTGTGAATTTCTCTTAATATACACAATTTTGTACACAGTTTTGACTAATATACACTGTTTTGACTAGCAAGTTCCCCTAATCTAATTTTTTATTATTATTTTCACTAATATGTGCTTTTTCACGCACATTTCTCTTTAGTATATGCATTTTTTTGCACACATTGTACAGGGAACTGCATTACAAAATTCAGATAAGTGCAAATTTCATAGGATAGTTGTGTTTGGGTTTGTGATTAGTTCAAGATGTACAAATCAGGCGGTTCCTCATTAAAATGCATAGAAAATATGAAATTCTCCCCTTTCTCTACCATCAGCTGAGCAACACTCTTGTATCTAACCCCAAACAAATATTCTACATCAATAAAAGCCAATTTGCAGCCCTAATTACTTAAAGATTGTGCATGGTTCTCCTTTGCTGCCCAAACATAGACTCATGGAATTTTTTTTGGGGGGGGGGAGGCTTTTGGGTTACTGCTTTTGGTTTGAATTCATATGTTGTGGTCTTGTTGTGAACTGCCCTGAGACCTCTGGTAATAGGGCAGTGTATTAGTTGAATAAAATAATAATAATAATAATAATAATAATAATAATAATAATAATAATCCATAATGCACCATCCATTGTTCAGTGAAGGAGCAGCTGTTCTAAGGCTTGCTTTCATCTTCCCTCCCCATTCCCTTTTCCTTTAGTATTATAAGATTACAAACTGGTAGGCAGGACTTATCTTATTGTTTTTATTGCATTTATATCTTATCCTTTCCTCCATGGAGAAATACATGCTTTTCTCCTTCAATTAATCCCCACAACAAACCTTTGAGGTGGGGTAGGCTAAGAAGTAGAAACTGTCTGAAGGTCACGATATGAGCTTCATGGCAAATTGGGATTTCAACTGTGGTATCCCAGGTCCTAGTCCAACACTCTAGCTACTGCAACACACTGACTTTCTATAGCCACTTTAAATATAAATTATGCAGTGCTTAGAAAGGTTTCGGTGCTTTATTATTAATAATAACAATAATAATCCCCAAACCACAGCAGTTTCACTTTTGCATTTATCTACAATGGTAAAAACAGTCCTGGGGAATGTGAGGGTTATTGCTGTTATTCTAGCATTATTGTTGCTGTTATATTGCAATTTACTTTTAATAATGAAAAAGAGGATTGACTCGGTCCACTCCAACCTACAAACCGTCCACATCAATCTCACGCATCAGCTTTAGCTGTAGAAATCAGGGCAAACCAGTGCTAGCCAAATGGGGCATAACTGATTGGCTCTGCTCAGCTTGCAAGGAACTAAGCCTCACTTCTTATTATGACCAGCTTGGAAGTGTGCAAGGCGAGTCATAATACAGCATACATAATGGCTGTAATATTCATATGCCTCACCATGTGGATGATTCCTTTTCTCCATGCAGAATTTCTACGCCACCGGTAGCTGTTATTAAGAATGTCTGCTGGTGTTGTGGATACTGTCTGTGTGCTGTGGGTGATCCACCTGGCAAGCTGTTTTATATCTTGCACTTGTTGCATAGAGTGGTGATTTCTCCCACCAGGCCCTTTTAAAGATGAGAACACCTTTCGTACTAGTCCAGGCACAAGCCAAGAAGATCAAATAATTGATTGAGATGCATGTCAAAAAGTTGAGTAAATTATCCCTGTAACTTGATGACAATTGACACTGCCCAACTAATACTGATAAAACTTTGTCGTCGAGTCTTGTTTTGTTTTAGGGCCAAGAAACAGTGGCTTATCTACTATTCCCTGTAATGAGGTTTTCCTCTGGTGACAGCTTGAAACAAACCCTGCTTTATGAAGCTAAACAAGCATCTGTTAAATGCCTGCAGCGCTAGCTAATTCAGGTAGCTGATTTTCATAGTATTCTAAATATAAATGTGTTGAGTAGTCAGCAAGTTGGAAGAATCAGTTCCTGTGACTTCTGTGTGCCTGTGCGTGGTTTAGAAGCACTGAGAATTTGAAACAGTTGACAGAAAATGCAGAATCCACATTCAGTTTAGACCGAAGTCCATCTATGAATTGAAATGCTGTTGCTGTTGTTAGTGGGGATGAGGAAATAACAAAATGAGCGATGCAGGCTCTGCCCTCAGGCTTTCCAAGCAAAATGAGATCAGAGGCATTGCCAGGTTTTAGAGGGCCCTTGGCATGGTGCCTTTGATGGTGATGGCACTTCCTTGGCCCTGGCAGCCTTGCTAACTTGGCCACTCCTTCTCCCACCTTGCTGCTGCTCTGTATTTTCAAAACTTTGGTGGTCAGCAGTGTCAGCATCGCCCTAGAGCCAGTGCACCAACTGGACTCTTGCACCTCAACCCCGACTGGGCTAGGCGAGCTGGGTAGCACCGCCAGAGACCTCCTTTTCCCACAGGAACAGGTCACAGTGCTGTGGACTCACAGCTTAGAGCTGAGAGCACCGGATTCACTGTCTCAATACTACAGTCGTTGCGCAGCAGAGTTTTGCAGAGTCTTGCAGAGTATAAACCACTCGGAGAGCAGCTCTGTAGAATATCTTCCTTTTATTCTATAACTACAACTATGATACAAAACTATATACAGAGCTGAATATTCTAAGCATAAATCAATGCTACACTGAGAGTCTGCAGCTGCTCTTTGCAGCAATCTTATCTCTAGGATCTCTAACACTCTCACTCTCTCCGATACACTGACTGACTGACTCTCTCTCACACACACAGATATGTTGCTGGGCAGAATAAGTAGATAGGCAGGACACGCCTCCTTCTCTCTGTGGAGAGTCAGCAGAGACCATCAGGAGATGGTCAGGAGATTCTTGGGTATGGGAGGGGTGAAATCTCCTCAAGCAGGGATGGAGTGGGCAGGTGAACAAGCAAGTGGGGAAGGCTGACTGTCAGGGCAGAATAGGAAAGGTAGTGCTGTTCAGGTAGACAGGGTTCCAGCAAGATGCCTGCCATTTTGAATTAGTGTGGTACCTTGGGTTAAGAACTTAATTTGTTCTGGAGGTCCGTTCTTAACCTGAAACTGTTCTTAACCTAAGGAACCACTTTAGCTAATGGGGTCTTCTGCTGCCACCGCGCCACCGCACGATTTCTGTTCTCATCCTGAAGCAAAGTTCTTAACACGAGGTACTATTTCTGGGTTAGCGGAGTCTGTAACCTGAAGCGTATGTAACCCGAGGTACCACTGTAAATCATTTCCCAGGGTGAGAACAGCAGTGGACAACAGGAACAGCTGCCCCTTTCTGCTCCAGTACAGTTATTGGTCCTACAAAACCAAAAGCTTCCTGCTCCCCCACCCTTGGGTTAGAGCCTTCACTGAACAATTTTGGGTCTCTGGTTGACAGGGCAAGAAAGGATATTTTTCTCTTGCGGACCATTTGGATCCCTTCCAATCAGGGTTCAGGCCTCATCATGGGACTGAAACTGCCTTGGTCGCACTGGTTGATGATCTCCGGCGAGCTAGGGACAAAGGTGAGAGTTGTTTCCTAGTTCTGCTGGATCTCTCAGCGGCCTTTGATACAATCGACCATAACATCCTTCTGGACCGTCTAGAGGGGTTGGGAGCTGGGGGCACTGTTATACAGTGGTTTCGCTCCTTTCTCCTGGGCCGTGTTCAGAAAGTGGTGGTGGCGGATGAGTGTTCAGACCCTTGGGCCCTCACTTGTGGGGTGCCTCAGGGTTCCGTCCTCTCCCCCATGCTTTTTAACATCTATATGAAGCCGCTGGGAGAGATCATCAGGGGGTTTGGACTGGGTGTCCATCAATATGCAGATGATACCCAGCTCTACCTTTCTTTCAAATCAGAACCAGTGAAGGCGGTGAAGGTCCTGTGTGAGTGCCTGGAGGCGGTTGGAGGATGGATGGCGGCTAATGGATTGAAGTTGAATCCTGACAAGACAGAAGTACTGTTTTTGGGGGACAGGGGGCGGGCTGGTGTGGAGGACTCCCTGGTCCTGAATGGGGTAACTGTGCCCCTGAAGGACCAGGTGCGTAGCCTGGGAGTCATTTTGGACTCACAGCTGTCCATGGAGGCGCAGGTCAATTCTGTATCCAGGGCAGCTGTCTACCAACTCCACCTGGTACGCAGGCTGAGACCCTACCTGCCCGCTGACTGTCTGGCCAGAGTGGTGCATGCTCTAGTTATCTCCCGCTTGGACTACTGCAATGCGCTCTACGTGGGGCTACCTTTGAAGGTGACTCGGAAACTACAACTAATCCAGAATGCGGCAGCTAGACTGGTGACTGGGGGCGGCCGCCGAGACCACATAACACCGGTCTTGAAAGACCTACATTGGCTCCCAGTACGTTTCCGAGCACAATTCAAAGTGTTGGTGTTGACCTTTAAAGCCCTAAACGGCTTCGGCCCAGTATACCTGAAGGAGCGTCTCCACCCCCATCGTTCTGCCCGGACACTGAGGTCCAGCGCCGAGGGCCTTCTGGCGGTTCCCTCATTGCGAGAAGCGAAGCTACAGGGAACCAGGCAGAGGGCCTTTTCGGTGGTGGCGCCCGCCCTGTGGAATGCCCTCCCATCGGATGTCAAGGTGATGGACAACTACCTGACATTCAGAAAACATCTTAAGGCGGCCCTGTTCAGGGAAGCTTTTAATGTATGATATTTTAGTGTTTTTTGGTTTCTGTGGAAGCCGCCCAGAGTGGCTGGGGAAACCCAGCCAGATGGGCGGGGTACAAATAATAAATTATTATTATTATTATTATTATTATTATTATCTTAACCTGATTGGCACTTGGGGTTTTCTTAGCCTTTCCCTTAGTGAAATTACGGCATTCCTTTGTTAGGAGGAAGAACATTGTTTGCATGGGGGCAGCAATGGCATTGGGCAGGATCAACATAGAATATGGGGGCCTGAGGGTAGGATTGACCGCAGCACCCCCAAGGTCGGATAGGGGTATCTGCCTGGTTAGAATCTGCACCCTAGTGGCCCAGTGAGACCTTGCTTGCTTGGCTTGCACCACAGAAAGGTTCAATACTGGCCGACTCCCATGTAACAGGTTTGGGACGGTTCAAACCCAACGGATCCATTCCATCAACATGGGGCTTGTGGAATGATGATCTGATCCTGGACCCAGTGCCATGCCAACCCTTCCCCTTGCCTGATGCTGTCAATAAAGATTTGGCCTGGTTTTATCCCACCACCATTCTACAGTCTGCTTATTTGCTGCTCTCATGGGTCACATAATGCACCTGCCTGGGCAAGTATGCGCATCATCTGTCTTTCTACGCCTAAAGGAAAAGGTGCGTGTTAAATTAACCTCTGAAATCAGTTACTGTGGAAGACAGGCATATGTATCTCCAAGGAGTGGTCATTCCACTTCTGAGGAATGTAACAGAGAAGGTTCTGCTCCACAGTTTCATACCTTGCGTTGCAGCTGCTGAACTCTAGCAGATCTTAAGCCACGTGGCTCTAGGCTGTTACTTGATTAAGGTCTTGGATATATTCCTTAAAAGAGCTTGCAATACAAAAAGAAAGAAAGACTTTTTCTTTCTGTAGGCAATTGCCCAGTTATTTTGAGTCGGTTTCCCTATAAGGAATGCAAACTTGTTTTCCCAACGAAAGGAACATTTCCTCACCAATAAGAAGGTGACTAATGTGAAGGGTTGATGTTTAAGGTCAAAGGACAAGATCCACTAAGCTTTGCTGCATGGAGCCAGAGACATACAGCTTTCTGCTGTACTTTAAAAACACTGCCTTTTTTTTTTCTTTGCCTATATCTCTAAAAAGTAAAGATAGGCTCTTTACTATGTAATCCAATAGTTTAAATGGAAAGAGACATTTTCAGCATGATTTCTGACCTGCAGTGCATTGGATCAGCATATCTCAAACTCAAGGAATTATAATGAAGAGGGCCAACCATCCAGACTTTAGCAAGACGGGCTTGGTGCCAGGAGTCTAGTATTCAAACCCTGCCTTTCTCAGCCCCCTTGGTACAATTTAACCTGAGTCCCCAGCCTTTGACACAGGCCTGTTCCTTGTCCAAGATGTCAGAGGTCAGGGTTGAGTTTATCAGTTTCACATGGCATTGCCCATCTAACCATCCCAATAATTTTTACCTTTATTCTGCAAGCATTATTTCAGGCATAATGTGCCACAAAACAAGAAAGCAAATATAGCACCAGCTTAAAGAGATAAAAGGGTTTTTGGAATGACAAATGGATTTTTGCAACACTAATACAGTGGTACCTCAGGTTAAGAACTTAATTCGTTCTGTTCTTAACCTGAAACTGTTCTTAACCTGAAGCACCACTTTAGCTAATGAGACCTCCTGCTGCCACTGCGCCGCTGCTGAATGATTTCTGTTCTCAGCCTGAAGCAAAGTTCTTAACCCAAGGTAATATTTCTGGGTTAGTGGAGTATGTAACCTCAAGCGTATGTAACCTCAAGCGTATGTAACCCGAGGTACCACTGTATCCTAATATTAAACATTTGGACTGAGATATCAGCCTGCAGCCCATGTATAATGTTTCACCAGCACTGATGTCCCATAATGTTTTGTGAAGTTTCAGTAGCCCAGTGTTAAAGATGCCTCATATGATTAGATTTATGCTACAATTCTGCACACATTTACATGGGAGTAAATTCCCGTAAACTCGGGGACTTGCTTCTTTGTAAATATGCATGAGATTGTGCTACCCAATTTTCTCCAGTCAGGGCAGCTTCACACATTCATTGCTGAGCTTATATCCTCTCTTCATGGTGTTTCCCATCATGTAGAGAGGCATGCAGGAGAAACCTAGACGTTATGCCAGAGTGTGTGAAACATGCTTCTGCATAACAGGCTGCTATTTTGCGCCAGTGATATTAACCAGAAGTGGGTTGGCAAAAATAAAAGTGTCCCAGACGTCATAACAGCTCTACTTTGAATAATCTCCATATTGCCATGTTGGGGAGCTCCACACAAGGAGAAATTGCAATAAAAAAAATGAATGTATGGAAAACTGTCCCAAAAGTCACACTATAAAATACTTGTTTAAATAAATAAGGATTATATAAGAGGAACCTATTGGATCTGGTCAATGGCCCATCTAGTTCAGTATGCTGTTATCGCGATCAGATGCTATCTGCTCCAAGTGGCTTATTGTCTTTCTGTCTGTCTGTAAAGGAAGAGACCAGGCAGCACTGCAGCCCTCAAACTGCCTTGTAAAGAGACCCACAGAACTCTGGATTCTGATGAGGATTCATGATCTGAACCACTTTGTGAATGGTTCAAGTTGAATCAGCTTTTCTACTTTGGAATACCAGGTGGGTGGATTCCTTCTTCATTCCAGTATGTACTGTAAAAACATTGCTACAAAAGCAGCCCTTAATAACAGATTAAACTGGATCATACAATCAACTTGGTGATATCTATCTCTATCATCTCTATCTCTATCTATCTATCTATCATCTATCTATCTATCTATCATCTATCTATCTATCTATCTATCTATCATCTATCAATCATCTATCATCTATCTATCATCTGTCTATCATCTATCTATCATCTGTCTATCTATATCTATCTATCTATCTATCTATCTATCTATCATCTATCTATCTATCTATCTATCATCTATCTATCTCTATATCTATCTCTATCATCTATCATCTATCTAGCTATCTCTATCTATCTATCATCTATCTATCTATCTATCATCTATCTATCTATCTATCTATCTATCATCATCATCTATCATCTAGCTCTATCTAGCTATCTAGCTATATATCTATCTATCTATCATCTATCTATCATCTATCATCTATCATCTAGCTCTATCTAGCTCTATCTATCTATCTATCTATCTATCTATCTATATCTATCATCTATCATCTAGCTCTATCTAGCTCTATCTATCATCTATCTATCATCTATCTCTATCTATCTCTATCATCTATCTATCTATCTATCTATCTATCTATCTATCATCTATCTATCATCTATCTCTATCTATCTATCTATCTATCTATCTATCTATCTATCTCTATCTCTATCTATCTATCATCTATCTATCATCTATCTATCTATCTATCTATCTATCTATCTATCTATCTATCATCTATCTCTATCTATCTATCTCTATCATCTATCTATCTATCTATCTATCTATCTATCTATCATCTATCTATCTATCTATCTATCTATCTATCTATCTATCATCTATCTATCATCTATCTATTTCAATTAGTCTAAGCTAATACCTGGTGGTACATTGCTTCTTCCACCAGCAACTTGTGTCTACTTTTACTTACCCTAGAAACCCCAGTTCCCACTTTCAGCATAACTGCTCATTCCCCATTATAAAAGTTTTTCATTCCCTTGACTCCCTTGCCTTCCATCACTAGACAATTTTTTAAAATTTTCATTAAGGTTTTCCCTCCCTGGCCTGTATTTGAAGATACAATCAATAACATGCAAGGAATCACCAGAATCATTTATTTGTAAAAACCCTTGTAATGAAGAGACACTTCCTTTATGAGGTAAACAGGCTGCAAGGTGACCTTTCATAAAGTCATTAACCAGTTTCCACAATCTTCCTCCTTTTTTGCTCCCAAGCTAGTACACACTTGAGAGCTACAGAAATTAATCTGAGGACAGGGGAGCACTCATAGCAAGCCTTCCGGTTTTCCAGGGAAGTGCCCAATCCATGCAATAACACATCGTAAAAGCTGGGGGCATGAGAGATCCTGAGCAAGCAGAATGTTGACCACAGAGCTTGAATCAAAGCCTTTTAGAAAAGTACTCAAGATAAAGTGAGTTAAGAGAGATAGGAGGTTGCATCCCAATGAAAATAAACAGCTATTTCCAGACTTCATACCGTGAGTGTTTTTAAGGAACAACAGCATCCTTATTTGGGAACCCTCTGGAGGATGAAGCCAGCATGCTGTGATCTTTAGGTGTTGCATAAACAGAAGGTGGAAGCATTTAATCAGCCAGGGTCACATGGATGACAATCTTAGCACCTTGTTTTGCACATGGAAACAATTTTAAAAGGTGTAAACTAGAAGAAATGTCACTCTTCACTTTCTGCTAAATGGATTAACATGGGAAAACGTTATCTTGTTGCGTTGTGGTTTTTTTTTGGGGGGGGGTATTTTTGCAAAAGCTCTGATTTGGGCTACCTAGTTAGCCATCTTTCTCCTGCTTAAGGATAGGGTCTTTGGTAGATAGAGTGGTTTTTAAGAAGAAAACAGGGTTGAAGCTTTGGATTCCATCGCAACACCTAATATGGAAATGGGGAATCTGTGGCTACACTGGATGGTGTGGGACTCTGGCTTCCATCAGCCCCAGCCAGCATGGTTAATGGTCATGGTTAAAGAGGCTGGGTTCTATAGCCTCTCTCTGTAAATACTGAATAAAAAGCAGATGGTAAGAAACATTTCCTTGTCTTTGTATGTTCTTGGGCAACCGGCCGGGAGTTGCTGGCAGCAGCCTGACAGCACAACATTCTCTACTAAAGGTGTAGACAACAACTGAGTTAGCTGTATGAGGTTCTTTCCTGTGTGGAGGTCTACTCTGGCTCTTGAACTTGGCAAGTGGTCTGGAGATGTGTGCACTTGAGGATTAGGAAATAGATCCTTGCTCAGGAACACTATAGAATCCTCATTGGCAAAAGAGAGAGAGAAAGAAATCCATCTACTCTCAAGTGACTGAAGAGTGCAGAGGACCAGACGTTCACACAGGCAGAATTTTACAAAGCAGTTGATGGGAGTTGATGTGCAAAATGTCTGGAGGGTCTCAAGCTGGGATTAGATACCCTAGAAAGTTACTGTAAATTATGAATCCAGATAAATTGCAGATATCAGATTGGATCCAGGCTGTCCTACCTGTAAGTCCTACTGAATTCAATGAGCCTCCTCAGAGTAGCTGAATTGCAGCCTTAGTCACAACTGAGGTCCCATTGACTTCAATGGGTCTACTCTAAGCATGGCCAAGGCTGGATCCAATCCATCCATATCCATAGAGATATTTTTGTAATTATGAAATAGTCAGGCCCTTTTGCAGTCTACATTTGAGGAGGGGAGAGGAACCTGTGAAACAGCCAAATCCAGTTTTAAAATACTGAGATGCTCTCCCATGGAATCACACAGTTTTAAATGGCTGACTTACTGCTAGCAGCAAGTGTAGGCTTGCATAAAAGGATTTAATTTATCAAGTGCTTGGGGACATTATCCAATTGCTTAATACCTCCTTGACTGACGGTCAAACAAGATAAATGTAACGCTGTATTTGCAAATATCTGAATCTTACTAGAAGTGTGATGTGTAATCCCTTAATCTGAGGGGAAAGGTACCATAATGATTAAGATAACTGCCTGACAGCCCTTGAACATTCCTTATGTTTTTAAAACATAAAGTAAACACTTCTATTGAACTGGGCTGTGCTCAGCATGGATTACTTTAGCTTTGAGAACAGCAATAGAGAACAATAAAACAAGGCTTGCTTGGAACACACTCTGTTTATCAGATGCAGTCCACACAACTTCAGTTTTGGAACATCACCTGTTGAATATCAATAAAATGTTTACTCAGATGCTGAAAACACATTTTCAGTCATGCTGAGTGTCATAAGCCTTGCCTTTGAAAGCTGGTAAAAATATATAAAACATTTTTGGAATCAATTGTCTTGTAGCTCACAGTCCTTGTTCTTATGATGTGAAAATATTTTTTCCCAGCTCTTTTTTCAAATCTGTTTGCAAATGATTAATGTCATTTTCAAAAATGTGTTAGATAATGAGCCATATTAGAACGGCACTTTAAGACTTGCCCTACATTTTCCCCCAGCTGTACCGATAGTACAATATGTTCAAATTGTTAACAACAACAACAACAACAACAACAACAAATTTTATTTGTATCCTGCCCTATCCTTATTGGAGCTGGGCTCAGAGCAGCTAATATAATATAAAAACACAATATACATAAAATCAATCAATCAATTAAAATACATCCCAAAATTAATTCAAATAATTAATTCAAATAAATTAAAATGATGGTGAAATTATGATGGGATTACTTTGAATGTATGGGGTGTTTTATGAAATGGTGAAAGCAGAATTTTTTTTGCCATTTATATTCTGACCATTAGATCTTTCAGTGAAAGCAGACTTTGAACAGTAGTAGTAGTGGTAGTAGTGGTAATAATAAAGCTGGCCCCAGATGGTATGTTTGATGTTGTTGGGTCCAGTGATTGTGATGTCTGGCTGTATGTGGCAGCAAAGTTGGCATCTGGGTTTATTGCTACTTTTGTTACTAGAATTGCTCTTTCAAAACTCCACCAATAGGTACAAGTGCCAGTAAAGATAAAGGGACCCCTGACCATTAGCCAGGTGTTAAACTCAGGGACGCGGGTGGCGCTGTGGGTAAAACCTCAGTGCCTAGGACTTGCCGATCGTATGGTCAGTGGTTCGAATCCCCGCGGCGGGGTGAGCTCCTGTCTTTCGGTCCCAGCTCCTGCCTACCTAGCAGTTCGAAAGCACTCTTAAGTGCAAGTAGATAAATAGGGACCGCTTTATAGCGGGAAGGTAAACGGCATTTCCGTGTGCTGCGCTGGTGCTGGCTCGCCAGCTGCAGCTTCATCACACTGGCCACGTGACCCAGAAGTGTCTTCGGATGGCGCCGGCTCACGGCCTCTAGAGCAAGATGAGCACGCAACCCTAGAGTCGGACACGACTGGCCTGTACGGGCAGGGGTACCTTTACCCTTAAACTGAGAATCAATTACAGTCAGTTCATCATTTAGAGCAGTCTTGCCCCCAAATAGCAACTAGGCATTCCATTTTGGCAACTGTAAGGTAAAGGTAAAGGGACCCCTGGCTATTAGGTCCAGTCGTGGCTGACTCTGGGATGCTCATCTTGCTTTATTGGCCAAGCGTACAGCTTCCGGGTCATGCGGCCAGCATGACTAAGCTGCTTCTGGTGAACCAGAGCAGCGCACGGAAAGGCCGTTTACCTTCCCGCTGGAGTGGTACCTATTTATCTACTTGCACTTTGACGTGCTTTCGAACTGCTAGGTTGGCAGGAGCAGGGACCAATCAACGGGAGCTCACCCCGTTGTGGGGATTCGAACTGCTGACCTTCTGATTGGCAAGCCCTAGGCTCTGTGGTTTAACCCGTGTCCCTTACAAGTGCCAGTACATAGTTTCAAAAAAGTAATTCCGTTACGGAGAAAATAGAGGAAGTAAAAAACAAGCAATATAATATCCAAGAAACCAATGTTTCCCCCTGCCTTTCTTCTCTTCTATCCCTCTTTACTGATTTTCTCTTTCCTGATGTGTGCAGAAACTGACACACTATTCCTAATGAAACACTCTTCAAATGCCATAGAGAGGCAGTGGCTCCTCTCTACTTCACATCAGGATTCTTTTATCTTGTCAGCTGTTATGTGACATAAAGGAGGTGGGGAAACCTTTCCCCCCCAACACTAGATATTTTTCAACATCTACAGTTTATGAGTTTCTCTCCATAGTTTGAGCTGGCAGATGTCGCTCATTGCTTTCCTGGCAATTAGCTTTCAGCAGGAGGACATTCATAATAGATAGACAGCCTGGAAAGCAGACGACACAGTATTGACATTGCATGGACTTTTAGATACTATTTGGTTTTATTTTTATTTTTTAAAAAAATGATGTTGTTTTGGCCCGTCAGAAAAAGCCTGAAATGCATTACTGGATAATGCATTTATCAGCTTAATTAAAATGTCACAAACGAGTGAGCAAGCTTTTGAATTCTCCATGACCCTTCGTCAAATATTTGATGAAGAACTCTGGAGAACTTGACCACGATTTGGTGATATTTTATTGGGCTACTGATGGCATTGCCCCATTATGGAGTTTGGTTTCTGGTGTGTCTATGGCAGCGTTTGTATTGTTCTCAAGCCATTTCACTCCAGGGAAGACTAATTCCTGGATTGTGACACAAAGTGAAGGAACTTAGATAGTAAACATGCTATGATTTGTAACATCCACGGTGTAAGGGTTGCCCACCAGCAATCAGCAAGTGAGAGTGCAGGAGTGTATCCTTATTCCCTAAGAGATGTGTTCCTTTTCATGTCACCAGACACTCTTTGGAGAGTGAGCTTCAGGCATGGTTGTAAACTCGGGGTTCTAAAATGCACAAGGAGCCTCCACAAGCACAGGAGGTTCCCCGCTGCCCAAACAGCTGTTGCGATGGATGTGGACACACCGAGTGGGACCAAAAGTGGTGCCGGCAAGAAGCGCTTTGAAGTAAAGAAGTGGAATGCAGTTGCACTCTGGGCTTGGGACATCGTGGTTAATAACTGTGTCATTTGCAGAAACCATACAGTGGTACCTCGGGTTACATAAGCTTCAGGTTACAGACTCCGCTAACCCAGAAATAGTGCCTCAGGTTAAGAACTTTGCTTCAGGATGAGAACAGAAATCGTGCTCTGGCGATGCGGCAGCAGCAGGAGGCCCCATTAGCTAAAGTGGTGCTTCAGGTTAAGAACAGTTTCAGGTTAAGTATGGACCTCCGGAACGAATTAAGTACTTAACCCAAGGTACCACTGTATTATGGATCAAGCTAACCAAGCATCAGATACCTCTGAAGAATGCACTGTTGTCAACACACTGTCAGCAGGTGTGTACATTAGACAATCGAGAATGGGAATTCCAGAAATATGGGCACTAGTAGGAGAGAGAAGACCACCAAGTTTATTGTTCTGTCCTCAGATAAGCCTTTCACCTTGCAAGCAGGTTGATGAAGTCTCTGTAACTTAATAGACACTTACGCTGCTATTTGTTTTCACCTTAAAATAGTTATTGTGAATAGTAATAAACATGTTTGTCTCCTGTCAGGAGGTTCCCCACTGCCCAAGTTCACCCTCCACCTCTAGGAAGGCTATCAAAATACAGTGGTACCTCGGGTTAAGAACTTAATTCTTTCCAGAGGTCTGTTCTTAACCTGAAACTGTTCGTAACCTGAAGCACCACTTTAGCTAATGGGGCCTCCCGCTGCTGCCGCACCGCTGGAGCATGATTTCTGTTCTCATTCTGAAGCAAAGTTCTTAACCTGAGGTAATATTTCTGGGTTAGCGGAGTCTGTAACCTGAAGCATCTGTAACCTGAAGCGTTTGTAACCCAAGGTACCGCTGTAGTGAAGACAACATGCCAGCAGTGCGGTCTCCTCCCCTGCTTCCTGTGAATAAAGAATAAATTTATTCCTGCAAATAAACTGGTTCCAGCATATTAAGAAGTCATTAGGATTACAATTGCATTATGTCTCATTGATTTCAATCGGACCAAAGCATACTCATTTAGACTAGATCCAACCTGTTTAGATTTTCTCTTGCAAAAACTAACATATTGGCTGAGTGAAACACTTATGACTGACCAGCATAAGCTTTATATAACACCAAGAGCAATGTTGGAACTAACCTCCTTATCAGTTTTGCCTGCCTACTATTTCTTAATTAAGCATATCACATCTGCGAAGTGCAGAGCCGGTTTATAAAAATGGCTTCAGGTTCTGGGGATGGTGGAATTATTCTAATCTCATCTGAACAAAACTCTTCAAGATTATTCTACTCAGAGTTTTCTAGGACAGAGATATGATTCTGAAATTATATTTGCTTGTCTGGTTGAGAGCTGCTTGTTTGGAGATTATTTTTTGAAGTACAGCTGCATGTTTCATTGTCAGATTAAAACGACCACTGTAGGGGTGGGTGGGTTAATAAATAAATAAATCTCAATCTAAATGGGTGAAATTTGTTTCTGTGGTGGGGTGAGGAATGCTCAGTTGAACCTGCATGGCAGCAAGTTTTCTTCTTTTTTAATCACTGCCTATGAAGTTCTGAAGAGACTCATTTTGGAACCCATAATTGCTAATTTAGTGAGGTCTACAGCCACTCATCACCACCATGTGGAGGAAAGCTATCTATAGAAAAAAATGTCAAACCATTTGTATGGGATGCCAGCTTTTCAAAACACAGCATTCTTAAACATATGCTTTGTCTTATTCTTTCCCAAAATAGTACTTTGGAGCCACACTTAAAAGAATGCTGTAAACTTTGGTGGACCAAAAATTGGGCACATCTTGTTTCGTTCTTTATAAACATCTGTTGACGGCTGCCATATTTATTGTTCACATGGCATATTATGCAGGCGAGTCTTACGATGTGCAAATCCTTTTCATCTATTGGCTTATGGAAAAATATTACAG
Source organism: Podarcis bocagei (assembly GCF_964188305.1). NCBI lineage: Eukaryota > Metazoa > Chordata > Lepidosauria > Squamata > Lacertidae > Podarcis > Podarcis bocagei. The sequence goes on along the minus strand of NC_138134.1, from coordinate 26,828,056 downwards.
AAAAGATTTTAAATTTCGTGTGAATAAATTAGTCTCCCACCTTCTTCTTTTTCAGAATGCCTCTTGAATGATATGAAAACAGAACTGGAGGTACAGGCCAGTTAACTTATCTCTGTAGTGAGGTCCCAAATGTTTTTGAGGATGCAAGCCTGCAACTCGCTCTACCTTCTTCTGAAGCACGGCAATAGTCCCAGCTTGTGCAAAACTTTTAGGACTCCTTCCAATTACCTATTTATTGCACATTAATCCTGAATTGCTTGCAGGGGGATTAGATCATATTCAGTCTTTAATGAGCACTCATGGTGATTTGGTTTCAGGGAAGTTATACAACAAGGAGGGTTGGTCCTGCATTCATCTTGATATGTTCATGCTACTCTTTTCAGTAATTTTCCTAACCATAAAAAGTCTGCTTTTTAAAAAAACTGGATTTGTTGCATTAGGATGACCGAGTACTTTAATCCATCATCATCATCATCATCATCATCATCATCATCATCATCATCATCATCATAGTCCAGCATTCTAGATTCATAGAATTGTAGAGTTCTAAGGGACCACAAGGGTCATCTAGTCCAATCCCCTGCAATACAGAATTTTTTCACCCAACATGTGGCTTGAACCCTGAGATTAAGAACCAACTGAACTATCCCAAGTTGCTCTAATTGTGCAAACTTAAATTTCCCAGGATGCATGTAAATCCCTCCCACAAAATACCAACGGTTTACAGGTACTGTACTCTTAGATAGTGGGGAGGGATTAGAACAGGGTTTCCAAAACTTCGGTCTCCAGCAGTTTTTAGACTACAACTCCCATCATCCCTAGCTAACAGGACCAGTGGTCAGGGATGGTGGGAATTGTGGTTCATAAACAACTGGAGGCTGAATTCTGGGACACCTTGAACTAAAATATAACATACTGTGTAAGTATACTTACTTAGACTTCTCAATTAATACATCCTCCTGCAATGCCCATCAAATCTAGGGATGTCCGCCCCCCTCAAATATTTTGTTAGGGGACCCCTAGAAGTTGGCTCTGATGATGCCAAGTTAATGTAATCATTATTAGTCTAATGGGGGCTTGTCTTGTTCATGCACTGGGCTTCTTGCATGGGGAAGGGACCCTTGGCCAACCAGTGTTCCCATCCCTCTATTGGAAACCCTATGCATAAGTAAAGCAGCCTTCCTCAGCCTAACACCAATAATGCATTATCTAGGGAGGGACAGAAGGAGCATGGATCTCCAAAAGATGAAAGCAGAGGCCAGACCAGGCTGCAGGTCAAGGGAAGCAGGGAAGAGGCCAGACCAGGCTGCAGGTCAAGGGAAGATGAAAGCAGAGGCCAGACCAGGCTGCAGGTCAAGGGAAGCAGGAATAGTTAAAAAGAAAGAAAAAAAAAGAAGAAGTGGAAGAGAGAGGGAGGCTCCACAAATGAGGGGGAAGGAGTTGGAACATAGGAAGCCAGCCCATTCAATACTGTCTACACCAGGGATGTCCAACAGGTCGATCACGATCTACTGGTAGATCCCCGGGAGGTTTTGGTAGATCATGGTTGATCGCTGGGTCCCTTTCATTAGGGTTGGTGAAATAGAATCCTGCCCCGCCCCCTTGCCCCAACCTCCATTGTTGCACGATCCGCAAAATAGAAGACGGAGTTTACTCAGTGAGGCTGTTTGTTTCCCCAGTGATCTGTTGGTGAGTGGCTGTTCCCCTTTCTCCCTAGAGCTTAGGCTTGAACCCCCCAAAACTGGGGCTTTCCTCCCCCCAAAAAAGCTCAGCAACTTTGACCTGAACCCCCAAAAGGGGGTAGATCACTGCCAGTCTTTAATTCTGTCAGTAGATCACAGTCTCTTGGGAGTTGGCCACCCCTGGTCTACACTAACTATGGCGGCTGTCCAAGGTTTCAGACAGGAGTGTCTCCAAGCCTTAAAGGGGATGCTGGAGATTTCACCCGGGACTTTTTGCATGCGAAGCAGATGCTCTACCATTAAGCTACTGCCACGAAGGAAAATTGGAACAAGCAAAGAGGAGAGATGGACATGACTACAGATGAGAGAGGTTGAAGTTTCTATATGGTTTTGTAATAACAGCCACATTTTTGGCTTCAGGCTTGCGGTATTTATGCATTGTATGATAATACAATCTGACAATAAAACAGTGTTGTAGCCCAGCAGGGATGATAACTCTGGAATTACAGCTACTGTCTCAAAATGGCATAATTCATGGAGGAGGGGGACCACTTTGTATCATTGAAGACATATTTGCAACGGAGGCGTCATTGTTAAAGTAGGTTTATGAGATTTTTATATATATATAAAATACTTCTCTGCATCTTCCTTTCAGGAGAATCGGCTCACTTTTTCTCTCTTTCCATAACTGCATTGTCAGAAGAAAGACAGCAATTGTCGCTTCTCCATTTTTCATACCTGGCTGGCTGGCATAATTGTAGCTGAAAAGGAGAATGAAGTTTGAAAAAGAAAAAGAAAAACTAGTATAGTCAAACGATCAGCAGTTTGATATTGTCTTATTTGAAGGGTGCTTGCTTTTCAGTGGAATTAATCTCTTGCAAACTACCTAAATAAAACTTCGGAAATTGGAAGACACAAGATTTACCCACACTGGAAGAATGGCAGATGAAGGTGATGGACTACATGGAATTGGCAGAAATGACTGGCAGAATCCGAGATCAGGGAGAAGAGGTGGTGGAAGAAGACTGGAAGAAATTTAAAGACTACCTGCAGAAATACTGTAAAATTAATGAATATTGAAGGGATGTTGGACTGAAAATAAGCGGTATTGGTAAAAAGATGAATAAGAATATGTAAATGCGGATTGACAATGGTTGGAAATATATAGTTATAATAGGTTAAGATAATAAGTAAAGATAAATGATAGAGGGTAAGGATTTGCTGAACTAACTATGTGAACTGGAATACAGAAAAGGGGGTGTGAGGAGGTCAGGAAATAAGTAAATGAAAGATATGACATGAAAATATTGATTGTTTTTCTCTTTTCTTTTTTTTAACTTTCTTCTTTATTGTCTATGTATTTGGTTTTCGTATTTTTGTATTTTCTCTCTCTCTTTTATTATTGTTATGCTTCTTTTATTTTCCTATCTACAATTTTGTAATTTTTATTGTCTGGAAAAGTTTAAGAAATATTTTTTAAAATAAATAAATAAAGTTATTGTTGCATGAGTGCAAGCATTTCTGTGATAGAACAATCTCCCTTTCCTCATCTGAATGCTCTTCTGGTGTTATCCCCAACACCACCCAAACTGATTTGAGGGGCCCAGGGGCACACAGTAGGAGAAGAGGGGGTGAAAACCCAATTGCACTAGTTGAACCCAGTCCTCACCTATTTATTATGGCATAACCTTCCTTTGAGCACTGTCCTTTTCATCAGATGTATAATGTGTTGTTCTCGTAGATATACAAATGGTGTGTGTGTGTGAGAGAGAGAGAGAGAGAGAGAGAGAGCTCTCAGGTCAGAGGGAAATGAAGTGTAGAAAGTACATACAGTGATATCATCATCATCGTCATCAGTGCTTTTTTTCTAAAAAATGTTTATGGGTACTCTCATTTTGACTCAGGAAAATCACTATTTTATAGTTCAAATTGGGAAAAATAAATACAGTAAATGGTCAAAAGTACAAAGATTCACAAAATGTTTAGGGTATGTGTACCCCTGCACCCCCCCAGAAAAAAGCACTGATGACGATGACGACGACGATAATATAATAATAATAATAATAATAATAATAATAATAATAATAATAATAATATACTTATTTATTTATACCCCACCCAGCTGGCTGGACTTCCCCAGCCACTCTGGGCGGCTCCCAATAGAATATTAAAAACACGATTCCAACATGTCATTCCAACACTTCTTGCGTTAGCACAGATATCCTGCCATTGGTAAGCCAAATAACAAATACAGTGGTACCTCGGGTTACATACGCTTCAGGTTACAGACTCCGCTACCCCAGAAATAGTACCTCGGGTTAAGAACTTTGCTTCAGGATGAGAACAGAAATCGGGCTCCGGCGGTGCAGCGGCAGCAGGAGGCCCCATTAGCTAAAGTGGTGCTTCAGGTTAAGAACAGTTTCAGGTTAAGAATGGACCTCTGGAACGAACTAAGTACTTAACCCGAGGTACCACTGTAATCTGTAATGTGCCACCCCAGATTCCTTTGAGAGGAAGGGTGGGTGTCAGGGGTTCAGGAGCAGAGGCGAGGGCAAGGGAGGAAACAGAGAGCGAGGGGGAGGAGTCCGAAGGAAAGATGAGCGATGACGACGACCCGAGATCTCCGAGTCTTTCCAGTGAATCGGAAGATTCACAGAAAGGAGCGCCAGTGGTCAGAGCAAGGGGGGAGATCAAGGGGACACCCCAGGAAAAAGGGACAAAAGGGGGTTCAGAGAGCAGCAGTTGGAAATCGGGGCCCACGTCCCCAACAGAGCGCAGTGGGGAGGAAGGGTGTCAGGTATCGGGATCCAGCGGCTCGCCGCAGGGGGGAGGGCATGAGTCAGGAGTGGCCACACCTCCATCGGGGAGCAAAGGGACGGTCAAGCGGAAAGTGGGAGGTTGGGCGCGCGCGCTAAGTTCAAATGCACAGGAAGGCGGCAGAGTAAGCAGCCCGGAAAGGGAGCCAGGTCCTAAAGCCCGCCGCAAGGAGACAGAAGGGTCCGGGGGGTCAGCGTCAGAAGAGTCCAGGAAGGAAGAGACCACGGGGGGCAGAGGGACCCAGAGAAGGAGGGGAAGGCGGAAAAGGTGGAGTAAGGCGAGGTTATTAAGTTGGTGTACAGGAGGCGGGGACTCAGACGGAGGTTTGCCGGTCTAGCTGATAAGACGTAGGGCTGCCTGCGGCAGTTTGAAATTGGAAACTGTAACTCAATAAAGACTTTTATAAAGTGAACGCTGGCTAGCGTGATCCTCCGTGAGCTAGGATCTGGAAGCAGCCCTGACAGTAGGATACAAATTTAATGAATTATTCATCATCATCCTGAAATCCTCTTGATGTATTGTTATTGAATGGGTTTATGGTGCAGTTTCCCATTGAATTTCCTAGGTCTGGAAATGTATAGCAAGTCTTCACTTTTATGTAAGGCTGCTTTACCTTACATATCTCCAGTGACCCCCTTGTTTAATGGTACTTTTTTATAGTGTGGCAGAACTCAATTATATGTTGTCATGAGAGAGCAAGCAGGGACTTGCACTCCTAATGACAAGGTGGCATCTAATGTAACACAAATAGAACAGGGTAGCATATCTTTCCTCCAGTAGGTTTTGAAGAAGCCATACAAACAGTTATTCCCAAGCTGTTTGCCAAGTCACACTTGAATGCTGTAAGATGAGTTGAAGTGTGCCCTGGAGAATGAAGTCATATTACCAAACACATATTACAGGAGGAGCCAATGAGATGCTCTGCAGACATTATTGGGCTACGATTCCCCATCACCCCTGACTATTGGCCATGCAGGCTGGAGCTGATGGGAGTCCAACACAATGGTTGAAGGACCCTAAATTGGTTGTCCTTGCTCTATTCTATGACTGCAGTCCTTGAGCAGCACTGAGCTTTCTTTTCTCTCACAGTATATGAACCATGACATCCTCCTGAGAAGGAATGCTGTAGGATCCCCTGATGCTGACAGATACCTGGTAAACTCAGAAGCATTCCTTTGATGAAGTTTGCAACCTTGGGTGTCTTGTAGATAAGACAGAAAAGGCAAGATATAATAAAAGAATGTACAATTACAAAACATGCAGTCAAAAAATTTAAGGACCCCTGACCCTTAAGTCCAGTCACGGACGACTCTGGGGTTGCAGCGCTCATCTCGCTTTACTGGCCGAGGGAGCTGGCGTTTGTCCGCAGACAGTTTTTCCGGGTCATGTGGCCAGCGTGACTAAGCTGCTTCTGGCAAACCAGAGCAGCACAGGGAAACGCTATTTATCTACTTGCACTTTGACATGCTTTCAAACTGCTAGGTTGGCAGGAGCTGGGACTGAGCAACGGGAGCTCACCCCGTCATGGGGATTCGAACCACCAACCTTCTGATCAGCAAGTCCTAGGCTCTGTGGTTTAACCCACAGCGCCACCCGCGTCCCTAGTCAAAAAATAGGGTGGCAAAATTCCACAGTGGTGTACACAATCAATAAAAGCATGCAATATATAAGCAGCAGAAAATGCAAATTCAAATCCTGCTTGATAAAAAGAAAAGAAAAGTATTAGGGTGATCCTGATCCATGTATACAAGGCTCACATTGGTGTGTATGTGCACTGATGCATATGTAGGTTCCCTTCTCATGCTCCTCAAACATAAAGCAAGGTCAGTGCCTGCATTGACAATGAGCTGATGTGGAAGTTTCACCAGCTCTGTGGTGCTATATCAGAAAGTGGCCCATTCACACATGCAAACCATTACTTTGCATTATAATTACTGAATAATGAGCCTTTGCAAACCATCCCCAGGAACACACTAAATCAGCTGTCAAAACATTTCGGGATGCATGTGTTTGTGTGAACCCGTCCCCTTCAAAAGGCGTAAGGCAGAGTCAAGTTAGGAATGACTGTTTGTTCAATATATATTGTGGCCAAAAACAAATAGCCATTAGCAAATGGGACAGTTTTTGACTTGTAGCCATGAAAACACCTTTGGCTATCACCGAAAATTTCATTCCTCACGCAGATTAATATCTAGAAAGAGCAGGGGACGAAGTACAATAACGATAACATTGTACCAATTTATAATGTTTATCAAATAAGTATTGAGTTTTCCTTCCAAATGCTGGGATTGATTTTTAACCTCCTCCCCTTTCCACTTTTACAGCTAGGGCAACTATAAATAAGTTGCAGGAAAATTACTTCTCCACTGTTTCACAATGCTTTTCTTATCTAACAGGCACAGCTGTCACAAACCTAAATGCTTTTATTTACAATATCTATTGCTGAAAAATGGTAGAGACGGTGTCCTTTAATCAAGGGAGTTAGCATTATCAAAAGTACTTTATGAATTTTAACTAACTTGCCAATTTGGAACTTATTACAGTTCCCTGTGCCTGTTTATCTTATCCAACTCAAAATATTTCATCTTTCCCCCCTTTCTTGGCATAGTAGTTTTCTGGTGGCTGTATCAGGATTAAGCAACTGAAGTGTTAAGTCTCTCATTTCTGTCTATATTAAAGGTCAACCTCTATCTCTGGTTCTTCACCTTTAACAAAAACTGGACCAGGGAAAACCAAAATGAAGTGTAAAGTGGTGCTAAGTAAATATGCTCTGTGAAGCCCACAGCTATACAGGGTTTGGAAGAACTAAAAAGGAAAAAGTCACCCCGAAAAGAAGCAGCAAAATTTACCTTTCACAATTTGTCTTCCTTATTGATATTTGCATTGAATCCAGATAAAACCTGACACCAGCGAAGTTCATTCAGTTTATGACTATTACAAGTAAATTTGCTCTGCAATGTCCGGTTCACGCATTTACACAAAGTGTGATCTAGAACAAGGGAAATGCTTTTTAAGTCCCATTGATTTCAGTGTGAGAGATGTTTCTTTCAAGTTTAGTTTCAGTGCTAGGAAGGGCTCTGTGGGCACCAGGAAAGGGAATGTGACAACTCCTGGTGACATGCAATTATTCTGCGGTATAAAAATGGCAACCACAAAAAAGGCTCTTCAAGTACACTGACCGCAATACAGCACAGAGTTCCAAATGACTAAATCTATTGAAATAAATAGGTCTGCACATGCCTAACTTTGTGTTGATTGATTCCACTGCTTTTTTGCAGTTGAATATTGAATGTATCCAAAAGAGCAAGTGAGCACACACACACACGCAAAACGGCTATCCTGTCCCATTGATCGCTATAGGTTTCATTCTATTGTAGCCAATAGAATAGGTATGGGTGGGTGTGGGAGAGAGAGAAAGAGAAAGAGAAAGAGAAAGAGAAAGAGAAAGAGAAAGAGAGAGAGAGAGAAAGAGGTCCACAAGTTTCTTCTCTTTACAAAAATGCCCATGAGCCAAAAAGAGATTGGCAAACCCAGATTGTGTACCTAGTACCCAGGCCTACATAATCCTTTATAATGAAGTTCACTATGTGTCAGAAAGACCAAGGATTAATGCAAATTCTGTCATGCTGGCTCTGTGATGGCTCCAATTCCAACATCTCTGAAGAGGGGGGTACCAAGGAAAAACTATACACACCCTTCTTTTTCACATGCACCTGGGTCTTCATGGCAATAAATTTGGCCAATAGTTTCATCCACTCCTTACATTTGAAGGGAATGAAAGGTATCTGTGATGGGATCTGTCAAGCCATTAGGAGTTGTTGTTTTTTTTAGAAAGAGATGCTTGATGGGTTCCAATGGGTCTTTTTTACCATAAATATGCAATAATGAACATGTTCGCATCTGCAGCTTTATTGATCTCCAGAAGCCTTACCTACTCCACCTGGACTGTGTGAGAGATTGTTTCTTGAATTATTTGTGAATTTCCACAAGCACGCAGCTGGTAACTAGCATATGCAGCTGAAAACGTCATTTTATCTTACCCCTTCAGGTTCCTTTAATGGTAATGTTTTCAAATGCTCTGTGAACATCATTTTTCTATCTCTTGTTATATTTCAGTACCAGGGCAATATTTTCTAGTGTCCAGGCCATCAGATTCCCCCCCCCCCACACTTTCTTGCGAATTCATGAGGGTGGCCACACCTTACAAACTGGATGGGGTACTATTCTCTGATAACTATGCCATCAAATTCCATTATCTGTCCAAATCCATTACCCTGCTTCCTGTATGTGGAGGGAGACAGTTGAATGGCACTGTGACAAAAAGCTTGAAAGGCAGGATTAAAAAAAGGATTTCTTGATTCATAGTCCTTGATTCTATCCTACACAAAATCGTCACTTGTATATGGTATCAAGTGAAACAAAACAAATGACATACTACAGGTAGATTCCATCAGTAGTCTTTACAAATGAGATTTTAAAAGCAAGTAAAAAATAAAGGGTTGTATCCAATGGTGTCCATGCACAGAACCCTCTAGAGCAGATTTGGGTCCACAAAAAAGGGTCTTCCTCTTCATAACAGGGAAAAAAACCTTCTGTGTACATTTATTCTCATATCAATCCTGCCTTCTCCCCCATCATAGAACTCAGGTTAGTGTACACATGGCTCCAAAGTGATAACCCATCCAGGCAGTTAACCAGACTCAGACCTGCTTAGATTCAACAAGGTGATGGCCCCATGTGCCTTCAGGCCACTCACTGGTGTGAGAGTTAGATTATCCAGCTCTAGATGTGAAAATGTATTAGCTACTGGTAATAGAAAGGAATTTGGAATGGTAAAAGAATCGCCAGCTAAAAACAAACATTTCTTGCTACTTCTGGGAAGCATACATGGGAAGCATGCATGGTGCAAATGCTCTGGCAGAAGCACTGGTGTTTCAGCATGCTAACCGGCACACCACCTCACTCCTCTGCTTCCCAGTATTCAACGGCGACCCACCTGCCAGGAAGCTAGGCTTTCCCCAACCCAACAAGCCACTTGATGAGGCTAATTTTAGGAGGAAAAAATATAATCCCTGTGACCCACACATGTGGGGTAAAAAACAAAAGAATTGGCTGGGTGCCTGGGTTCAAACTGTGGGGCTAAGCTTACTCTCCAGCAGGAGAGAGCCACCAGAAGCAGAATTTAAACTCACAAAAGTCAAGCAGCAGTATAGTGTTAGGAATATAAGTTGTTAGAACCCTTTATCCCATTTAGTCCAATTGCAAACAGTAATCCTCTTTCTACCCCTCTTGCAATGAACTAACCGCCCACTGTTAAGTAAGTTTAAAATGCTTTACTTACAAAATGTTACAAAGGTCAAATAGATGCATTTATCCAAGCAGTGGCAAAGAGAACATAGGCATTTTCATAGAAAATACAGAAAGATAGCTTCAAACATGTGCTCTAAGCTTTGAACTTTCTTAGGCACATCTTCCTTGGTCAGTTATATGTCACAGAGAGAGTGAGAAAGAGAATGCTTCACTTCCTCCCTCATCAGAGAAGAAGGAGCACAACCAAGTCTAGGAATCTAACTCTGTGGTTTTAACCCCTTCATGCACTAACTAGCACTCACACACAGTTATGTTTGACTGCAATTTCCCACAAGTACAACAAAGAGTAGACCCAAGTCCAATTTCTCACTCTCTGTGGCTGTGTGAGTTCACCTTTTCCCCAACCTAATGCCATTACTGTGCATGTTTTTGTGTCCTGCTCATAGTATTGGTTGCTGCTTACAGGGGTGGGGGTGTACTCAATTTAATGTCACCAGGATTTGAGGTATAGTGAACTCACAGCTACAGAGAGGAAGGGGAAAATCAATATGAGGCTGCTTTTCTGCAGCACCAGGCCAATAGTTTTGTAATGTCTTGCTCTGCTCTCAGCTTTTGAAATAATGAGATTATACATTTTTAAAAGAATGAGTTTATTCGACCAATTAAAGTTTTATGAATTATCATAAGAATTTGTGATCCTTCTCAATGTTCCATTTATTGCTCCCTTAACATGAAAGAAGTGTGTGTGTGTGAGAGAGAGAGAGAGAGAGAGAGAGAGAGAGAGAGGGGGGGGGAGAGAGACGGCAAGTGCTACAGACTCCTATCATAATTCATACTGCAGATCAAACATTCAGAACTCACCTGAAAAACATGAAATAGAAAATGACACACCGTTAAACCGTTCTCATAACAAAATCTCTCAAGAGATTGCAGGAAATATCACATTAAAAAAGGAATGCTCCTACACTCTCATTTAACCCGCCTCCTAGTAATTCAATACCACAACATGTTGGGCAGAAATGATCACAGGACTTTATTTACAATACCTAATGCATAGCCAGGGGGTGGCGGTAAGCAATAATTCTGCAGAATGCACTTGACTTGCAGGAAAACCACCATAGCAATTATAGGAAAGTGGCCTTTTCATAAAGGAGGATGGCATCTCACTGAAAAGCTGGGCCTCCTACACAATGCACGATGGATACATTTCATTTCATCCATATTGCAACATGCCAGTTCCCCAAATGTAATGTAGATAAAAACACACACAAATCCATCATTTAACCTACTTATGCTAGAGATTTCCAAAGGCCTGATTTCCAAAGTCGGTGCAATTGTCACCTGAGCAAAAAAGAATTAAATATAAAATCTTCTCAGCCAGTGTAATTCTCAGTTGGAATTGCCATACCATTGTTACTGGTCCATTAAGCAGCTCCAGTGCAGTGTGGTGTGCTACCCAGGCCCAAAGGAGTTGGTAGAACTGATGGTAGCTTTCTGCAACTTTTTTGCAAAGCATTCGGAGGATAATATTGCTTGCATCCGCTGAGACCTTGACTCCACTGTTAAAGCAGATGAATTTTGAGAGGTGTCCAGAACACTGTGTAAAACTGTTGTGTTGGATGAGTTCCAGTAAACAGGGCCTCAGTATATGGACAAGATGCTTGGATTGGTCCATGCAACTGCCTGTGTCCTTGCCCTCTTGACTGATAAAAACTAGCAGGGAGGGGACAACTGGCTGGGCCAGGGAGGTGATTGATGCCTCCTTGTAAGAAGGAGTGGTCCCTGCCTGCTTGAAGGAGGCAGTGGAAAAACTACTCCTCAAGAAAAGCTCACTGGACAGTTGCCAATCTCCCCTTCTTGGGAAAGGTCCTGGAGTGGGTGGTTACAGACCAAATCCAGGAGTTCTTGGAGGAAACTGATTTTCTCGATTCATTTCAATCAGGGTTTAGGCCTGGTTTTAGCACAGAAACTGCTTTGTTGGGAGGGAGACAGGAGAAATGTGTCCCTGTTAATCAGTGCTTTTGTTGGGGAGGGGACATAGGGGTACGCATGTCCCTAAATATTTTGTGAATCTAAGTTTGGGCTCACTGAGGGGCAGTATCTCAATATGAGTAAGAAAATGAGAGTATCCCTAAATATATTTTTTTAGGGGGGAAAGCACTGCTGTTAATTCTCTTTGACCTTTCATTGGGTTTTGATACCATGGACCATGGTATCCTGTTGTCCAAGTTAGGGATGGGTGGTTCTGCTCAAACTGGGATGGTTGTTTCCAGAGGCTGATGGTTGGAGGGTGCTCTTCAGCCCCATGTAGTCTTCAGTGTGCACATCCTCAGAGTTAAATTTTACTCCCCATGCTGTTTAACATCTATATGAAATTGCTGAGTAGGGTCAACCAGAGTTTTGGAGTACATTGTCAGTAATATGCCTGTGCCACATAGCTCTAGTTCTCCTTTACATCTGCAGGTGTGGCAGTGGATGTGCTGGACTGAAGTCCTGCTTCAGTAATGACTGGATGAAAGCCAATAAACTGAAGCTGAAGCCAGATAAGACTGAAGCACTCTCCCTACACCAGATGAATGGGAGGTGGCCTATCTGGACAGGGGTAGCTTAACTTCTGTTGTCTGTGCTCTGGTAACCTCTAGGTTAGATTACAGCAATACATTAAATGTGGTGCTATTTCTGAAGATGGTTTGGAAACTTCAGCTGGTGCAAAATTCAGTGGCCAGGTTGCCACTGGGGCAGGACAGTTTGAGCATATAATGCCAATGCTGGCCCCACTGCACTGGCTGCCAGTTAAAAGTGCTGGTTTTGACCTATAAAGACGTAAAGGCTCAGGACTACAATACACAAGGGCCACCTGTCTCCTTATGAAGTGCCCCAAGCCCTGCAATCATAATAGGAGGTACAAGAGGTCCGGAGGGCGCCAACATGGGAACAAACCTTTTCTGTGCTGACTCCCCATTTGTGGAATGCTCTCCCTAGGGAAACTTGCTTTGCACCATCATTATCTATCTTGAGATGCCAGCCTTTAACTATCTGTGGCCTTTTAGAAGTTGATGAGGTGTTTTTAATGTATCTCTGTGTGGTTTGTTTTGCCTATTCTGTCTTATATTTGTTATTTATATGCTGCCCTTCTGACTGGGTTGCCCCAGCCACTATGGGCAGCACCCAACAAAATATTAAGAACACAATAAAATACCAAACATAAAAACCTTCCCTATACAGGGCTTCCTTCAGATGTCTTCTTAAAGTCAAATAGTTGTTTATTTCCTTGACATCTAATGGGATGTCTGCTTGTTTGTAACAACAACAACAACAATTTTATTATTTGTACTCTGCCCATCTGACTGGTTTGTCTGGGCAGCGTTGGGTCACTTTAGGTTGCCCTGGGCAAGATGAAGCAACTAACAAGTTTAATCAACAACAACAACAACTTATTCACCCTTTGGACACAAGCACTTCAGTCTACTCCATTTACAGCACAGTGAGAGGATGGCAATAGATGGTCATAGGAGATACTGGACATTTTCTAATGAGCAGGAATAATTTTATGAGCCATCCCTCAGTTGGGGAATCATGTTATCTGCTATCAAATTGGATGGGCTGGGTTCCATTCCAGAAACAGCAGTAAATGTTGTTCATTAATGTGCTGTAATGCATTTTCATTCAATTAGTCAGTGTTAATTGATATTTTGTTGGTAAGCATTGTTGTCTTTACAAGGTACTGGGAGAGTTCCACCAGCGTATTTGTCATGGTGGAGGTGTACCTGCTGTTACACTGGCATAGCTTGCTTCTGTCAGATCCTAAATCCCTCAAGTCATTGCAGGAAGGGTGCCTAATGGACACATTCCCATCCAGGGGCAACATGCCAATAGTGGGCGAGACCAGAGGCAGGGCAACAAATATAAATATTACCTTTGTACAGTAGGCTAGCTTCTTCATACTCATACATCCACCTCTGTGCACCATCCAGAGAAGCAAGAGGCATTATCAGAGTTGAAGGACACATTTCAGTAATGCAAAAGCACACAAGGATGTCGTGCAGTTCTGGAGAGGGGTGTGGCCTGGGGAGAGTCCCAAGGGCCAGATAGAAAGGCCTAGGGGCCACATTTGTCCACTGTGCTTCAGGTTCCCCATTATAGAATAGCACCTTAAACTAGAATCACCATATTTCAAAAAGTAAAAACTAGGACACCCCAAAAATTGTCGAGCTTTTTTTTTTTTAAACAAAAAATCATGACAAAGTGCCACATTTTGGAATTTCCCCCCAGACGTCAGTTCCGCCTTTGAAATTCTGGTAATGTCCAGGGAAATCTGGATGTATGGAAGCCCTACCTTAAACAATCAGACTGCTAGGCACACAACCAGAAGCCGCTGCATTCCTCTCCAGCCCTCAGCCTCTATCAATTAAAAGCATATCAATTAAACTGAATCAAATGTGTCTTTTTCTCTCTTTGCATTTAAATTCTCACCTTTTGCTCCCAGCATTGCGTCTTTTATCTGTCGTTACGGTTTCTTTTTCCATTTGCTTAAAATAACGTAGGGCTCGTTGCAACATGATAAAGAAAACAGAAAGGAAAGAATCCATCCAACAGCTGAAAGCAATCTCTAAAAATTCAAAACAGGTAGCTGCCAAAATGCAAAGCTGTGACTCTCTAAAGAGGCAAGTTTAGTCTGTCCTCTTTGTTCATCTTGCTGATGTTGTATGTTGGGAAGATTTGTCTGTGATTAGCCCAACTAGGAGGCTCTTATGGGGCTTTTCATTTCTTTTTCTTTCTTTTTTTTAAATCCACTACATACACACCAAAGCAGAAGGATGGGCATATGTACTACAGATGTGTGCAGTATCTATGTCAGGATTGAGAAATCCATGGCCCTTCAGATTTCTTACTATTGACTATGCTGGCTGGGGCTGACAAGAGTTGCAGTTCAACAACCTCTGGAAAGGCAGTGGTTTGGGGCCAAGGAGAGATAAAGATGTACCTCATCTCCATAAATAAACTTTAACACCCTCTTGCTATTCTGAACGAGGAGAATTTGAAGCCAATGTTTTGAGCCAAAATAGGCCCTTGGTGCAATACAACAGGCCCACTAGAATGTTTGAGGCACACAAATATTTTTACAGATTCAAACCTCTTTGTCTCTGTTGTATGAAGAAAAGTGCTATGTAAGCTTGGTGGCTCATGAATATAAATGTCTGTGTGGGCCAATCAGATAACAACAACACCAGACATGCATGTGTTGTTATTCTCGTTGTTATATTTACATCCCACCTTTCCTCCAAAGATCTCATCTTCCCCTCTCGACATTATCCTTGCAAGAACCCTGTGAGGTGGGTTAGGCTGAAGTTGGTGACTTACAGTGTCACCCAGAGAGCCTCGTGGCTGAATGGAGACTGGAACTCTGGTCTTTCAGATCCCTAGTCTGTTTTGATGTGCAAAACACTATGGAAAGCTGAGCCAAGCTGTCAGCTGTGGAATGGAAACAGGATCTGAAGATACTAAAATCTCAAAAGGAGCCTCCATCTATCCCCATTCTTCACATAGAGGATGGCACCAGACTCTAGCACTGCATTTATTGCTGATTTCATTTATTGCTTCAGGAATAATATTTATATCATATCTAAATTTATTTCATATTTATGTATTTAATTTTGTTTTGTTATTATTTCTTACAAAAGTCCATGTTCTGTGTACAAGGCTTCCATAGAACTCGCGATGTGTTTAATGTATAGATTCAATCAAAGAAGTATTAAGAGTTTTCTTAAGCTTTCAAATCAGCCTGCCCTACTGGGACCTGAATGTGCAAGGAAGTTTTCTACATAACATGTTTATTAGCCATGCCAAGAGACTGCTGACATTTGGCAAAAGCCAAAGAAAAAGTGGGCAGGTGTCATAAATGCCAAGAATAACCAGCAAACAGCATTAGGAGACACTGACGAACCTCAGTTTTAGGGCAGAATAATAGCAGAAAGTCACTTTGTTTCAATATAAAGCAAAGCGGATGGAAACAAGACCTTGAAGCATTAAAGATCCATATTCAGGAACTTTGTAAGATATTTCCACATGCCTTAATATTTGAAACAATGCATTTCAGAATTCTCTCTAACGCTCCTCTTAAGCCAGGCCCTACTCAGGATACAGATGGCACATCATTACAGCCAACTGCTAACAAGATTTCTATATTTTATAGCTCTCAGTTTTATATTTTCTCTGTTTACAGCCCCATCTGTGAACTACTCCACTGGCACGGAAGCATTTAAGATAGGATGTGACCATCACTGACGCACCACAGCCTGGTATCCTCAGACAATGGAGGGAATAAAATTCACACAGAAGTGCAAATTAGTAGCAATAGCAGCACAACATTGTGGTGGCATCGAAAACTGGGCGTGGAGGGTGGGACTAGGAATTTGGAATCAGGATTGGAAATGGAACTAGAGATGACTGAAAGTCCATCTTGCATACCACCAAGACAGCTATCATGGAACAACTCTATTCACTTCATTCAGGAGTGGGGAACCTCAAGCCCAGGGGTCAGGCGCATCCCTCCAAGCATGTCTGTCTACCTGCCCAACATTTTGGCTGGAATGTGTCCTTGTACTGTAATAAAACCTATTGCTTGTCTGGATGAAGGATAGACAGAGGAGTGTGTGTTTGTGGAACTCACTGTCTTGTGTGGATGGAATGTACTCTACTATAGAAAGGTAAATGTTGCATTCATTGTTCTGGCCACCCTCTGTCAGGCTTCAGGAAATCCAGTCGCTCCCACTGTGGCAGCCAAGAAGCAGATAGACAAGAAGAGTTCTTACCAAGTCTTTTATTCAATATTCACAGAGAGGCATAGAAATGCCGTCTCTCTTAGATAATAGCATTGCTCCAAGTAAAGTCCAATCCTCTCTCTCTCTCCTACTATATATCATCCCTGTATCAGCTGATCTGTGCTTTCTGCCTCTGAGCTTTCTGTTCTACTACTCTCAGTGCACACCGGGTCCTGGGAGAGGGGGGGGGGTCAATAATGCTTTCTGAAGACACTGAGTCTGTCACCTGTCTCCCACCCCCGTGCTTATTCTTCCTGCTGCTCCTCTCCCAATATTTCCCAGCTTCTCCCCTCTGCAGCCTCTGTACTATGACCTTCTGCAAACCACTGCTGTAAATCTGTACTGTCCTCCTCTTCTTGGGAAGGTTCAGGAGTGGGGATGGTCCCCACCATTCCTCCTCAATCCAGTCCCTGACACTCTCCCTCCTTGCTCCACCCAACAATGGAAAGTAGCACTAAGAAGGCTATCCATGAGGGAAAGATTTTCACTTGGCATCAAAAGGACAAACAGGGAGCCAGGCAAAACCATTGTTTAATAAGCAAACTTAATTGCCAAGGATGAGAGATATTATTATTGTTGTTGTTGTTGTTGTTGTTGTTGTTGTTGTTGTTGTTGTTGTTATTACCCTGCCCATCTGGCTGGGTTTCCCCAGCCACTCTAGGTGGCTCCCAATAGAATATTAAAAACACGATAAAACACTAGAAACTTCCCAAAACAGGGCTGCCTTCAGATGTTTTCTAAACGTCAAGTAGTTGTTTATTTCCTTGACATCTGATGGGAGGGCGTTCCACAAGGCGGTTGCCACTAATGTCTTTCTGAGACCCATCTGCATGTATGTTGTGGCTGCTGAGGATGGCGGCAGAATGCCAGGGCCTGCAACTGTTTCCCACCCGGGAAAGGGGCAAGCGACCATTTCTGGCTCAAAACTCACACACTCCAGCTCCTTGTTCCTCTACAAGAAAGTACTGTGTGTATAGTTTTATAACATGGCTTACGATTGTTAGGGAATTAGGCAAATTTTCCACATCATTTTATGAAAACAAATGGAAGAATTTGATTTTATATCCTTGTGTCAGGCACCTAGCCCTCACAATAAGTCTGTGCAGAAATAAAAATAGAAGCTTAGCCATTTTACTGCTGTTGTCAATATGTCAGACACTTAAATGGGTGATTTACCCATTATTTCTATTCGTTCCATTTCCGCATACACTATTCTTATCTTGCAATGGAAAGATAGAATGGAAAGATAGGGTTATTGCTGCTAAATCGACATGAAAGAACTAATTTAAGCTACGTATGGGAAGAAAAATGTCTTTAGCATATCTGTGTCTTGAAAAGCACCTTAAAGGTACTAAAAATATGACAATATGCACTCTGGAATGTTCCGGATGGTCCAAATATATTGTTAAGATTCTAAATCATAGCACATAATATAAATTACAATCTTAACTCAATAATAGTGTGCCAATGAAATAGCTAGCATTCTTTTTCGCCCTTGAAACAGTTATACTGTGTTACTGACTGAATATTTTTGGTGATGTTTTTCAATGGCAATTGTAAAAAAAAGGCCACTTTGGCAGTTCTGCTTGTGTGGTTGTCTAATAAGTACTCAGTTTTTCATTGGGGTGACCAGAAATTAGGTTCTGGTCCAGTTAAAAATAAAAGCTGGGTTAAAAATTTAAGCTCCTTTTTATCTATAGATAGGGCAGTCACAAAACTGCATGATAATGAGCAGCCTAGGCAGCCAGTAGCAAGATGCATGTAGGGACCCTAGTTTCTCAAATCCTGACACACAAGCTTCCAAACAGCCCTTTCAACACAAACCAGAGCTTTCCAAACTGATGCTTTAATGTATTTTTAATCTCCTGTTGGAAGCCGCCCAGAGTGGCTGGGGAGACCCAGCCAGATGGGCAGGGTATAAGTAATAAATTATTATTATTATTATTATTATTATTATTATTATTATTATTAGTCTCGCGACACATTAGTGTGTCGGCTGCATTGTGTAGGTGTGTCACACAAATGCTCCCCACGCTCCTCCTTGGGCTGGAAAGGGGTTAGTTGAACCTCAGGGTGGCTGAGGAGACTCAGCCAGATGGGTGGGGTATAAATAATAAATTATTATTATTATTATTATTATTATTATTATTATTATTATTACTAGTAAAACTGAATTACTGTGTCTCGAAAATGCGTGTCTAAAAAGTGTGTCACCACAATATAGACTAAAACCTCTGGGAGAAACTTTGGAAAAATGATTTGAAATTTACTGCATGCTACACATTGAAAGAGAATTATATGAAAATGATTCACATGTGGCATTTAACTTTGAATAGGTTGGCTAAGATGTATAGAGTAGAATCAGATATGTGTTGGAAATGTAAAGAAATGGAGTAAACATTTTTTTCATATGTGGTGGACATGTAACAAGATAAAAGAATATTGGGAAATGAACTACAATGAGTTGGAAAAATGTTTAAAATAACCTTCCCCAAAAGACTGGAGTCCTTCCTGTTGAGAATAGTTCAGACAGAAATTCCTAGGTGTCAGAGAAATTTATTTATGTATGCAACAACGGTGGTTTGAGTTTTCTTAGCCCCCAAATAGAAAGTAACGGAGGTCCCAGGCAGGGAAGATTGGCA
This sequence comes from Podarcis bocagei, assembly GCF_964188305.1. Taxonomy (NCBI): domain Eukaryota; kingdom Metazoa; phylum Chordata; class Lepidosauria; order Squamata; family Lacertidae; genus Podarcis; species Podarcis bocagei. Next base: position 26,808,784 of record NC_138134.1, on the reverse strand, counting down.
ACTTAAGAGGTTTGAATATACAGAACTAGCAGGTTTAACACATAGAATAAGAGAGCAAGAAGGACATGTATTCAAAGAAGAGTGGAAAATATTTATTGAGTATATGGAGAATAATTGTATACAGTTGAAAATGATGGCAGCATTAAGATAAATTCAACAGTGTAGTTAATATTTGAGTAATGTAAAAGTGGAGAATCATTAAAATGGTTAAAGTAAAATATGCAGGAATGATAGAAAAGCAAAATGAACCATGGAAGGAGAAGAAGGGAAGTCATTGGATATATAATATTATTTAAAATATTTTATTTGAGATGCTAAATTGAAAATTCATCCATATATATATACAGAGAGAGAGAGCGTGCATGTCACCAACATAAAAATTTAAGAAAGCTCTGACACAAACACTGAACATGTGGAGGAGAGGAGCAGGATCACACCTCTTTCTGCTCCACAGATTCATCTGAAGGTGTAAATTATAGATTTATTCAGATGAATACATAACAACTGGGGAAATTATATGAGGTCTTGCTCCTCCACACCCACATTCAGGGATTTCTGTGTGAACAGTTTATTCAGAAGAAAAATGTGTAGTGCTTTGCGAGGTAGAGTCACTATAGAAGCTGGGAGGACCCCATAATCCTGAATACTTTTTCATCTGCAGTCCTAAGTAATCCACCACAAGAGGGACTAGAGCACAGAGCTAGATAGTCCTGGTTCCTGTTTTCCCAGATGCAATCTGCTGCCATAGTCTCTCCAATAGGTCAGTCGGTAGAGCATGAGACTCTTAATCTCAGTGTTGTGGGTCTGAGCCCAACGTTGGGCAAAAGATTCCTGCATTGAGGAAGGTTGGACTAGATGACTCTCATGGCCCTTTACAATTCTGTGATTTGAAGGCATTGCCTTAACTCATAATGCTATTTACTAAAGCAGTTGACTAAGCCAATCAGTTTGCTAAATCAATTAATAAACGTCTGATAGCATTTATAGGAATCTGAGCATGACAAGGCTGAAAGCTTTGCAAGTTTGTCTGCTTTCAGCTTCTATACCTCGTCCTTTTGAGCAAATATTCAAGGCAGCTTACAAAAGAATGATAAAAATGGGAAACTTATTAGTAAAACAACAGAACAATCTAAATAAGGCTCATGGGGGAAGGTGGAGGTCCTAAAAGGCAGTAGCAGCATAAATGAAAACTTTAAGATAGTACTTTGGAAAAGTTAACTTTCATAGTCATAGTGAGGGAGAGAGCTTAAAATTGACAATACTTTGGGTTGATGAAACTATTTTGTACATATATAGGCAAAAACACATAATGTTAAACTATCTCAACATAGTATTAATTACTAACCTATTTAAATAAGGTGTCCCACCCCTAAAACCTGAATTCTGCTGCCATTGGAACATCTATTTTCCAGTTTTGCTTTCTACGGGGAAGAAAAGAAGCTTGTAGTATGTCACTCTAATTACCCTAATTTAGCAACATAACTGCAACATAAATTTAACAGAAGGAAGAGGGAGGGAGAATGTTTTCTATGATCCAACTTGGCTGTCACCTCATAAGCAAACAATCTTGGCACTGGAAACTGCAATATAAAATATGTGTGTTCATTGATGTAGGGGGACAACTTGTGGCTGCTTTCTTTTGAAGATCTGCTAGACGTGTTTTATTTTTGAGATATTAACTGGTTTTTGCAAGCCTTCCTAGTATGTTGCTTCTGGGTCAAAATTCACAAAAAGTGAATTAATTATCAATATACTTCACATAATTCCCCCCTCCTTTTCATTGTTCATCAATTTACAGGGGAAATTACAAAAAAAAAAGTTTTATGGATGCATAATCATGACCAGCATTGAACAGAAAATCTTCCAGCTTTATCTTCTGTCTTGGAATGAAAAGGCAGTCAGAGTGGAAATGTGTGCATGGGAAAGTCATGTAGATCATGGCTGCTGGTCCTGTCATAACTTCAAATCATTGGCTATAATTTCTGCATAGGGGGCCTACATACATTCTCCCCAGGATCTGAAGTCTTTGAATGCATGAGCTGTACTTTCCATTGCTGCAGGGTACTGATTACACAGGCCAAGCCTACACAACCAAAAGACAATTGCTGCCATTCACAGAGGTTAATGTTATACATCCTTAGACCTTGGGACTCACACAAATGTCTTGGGCCACTTCTTGGTACCCAGTTGTAAGGATCCTGTTCAGGCCCCCTAGACACCTTGCTTTCTCTGTGCTTTATGTGTGTTTTCCTGTAACAGGTAAGGTTAATAAATACACATTGCCATAGACATTCTGAAGCAGGGCTGGGAGACCTTGGGCCTGGGGGATAAATGAGTCATTCTCTGTCTCTCCAAAACATTATCCTTTCCAGGCTTCAGGCCTCACCAACCCTGATCAATACCTTCTGCGAGTGATTCTGTATATCTGGAAATTTTCCTTGAAGTGTAGTAATGCCTCACATTTGCCTGGAAAGAGGATGAAGGTGTGTGTGTGTGTGTGTGTGTGTGTGTGTGTGTGTGTGTGTGTGTGTTGAAACATCTGACTTTTGCTTCTGACATACCACTGTCATATGGACTCTGGAAGTCTGCCCATGAAAGGGTATGGCCCTTGAACTGAAAAATATGCACTACACATTTATGAAGAATCAATGCCGCATTTGCCACTGCAATGCAAAAAAGTAAATCTATTACAGCCCTATGTTCTGACCCTGTGGTGACCAAAACACCATGCCGTTGTGAGAAAATGAAATCAGTGTGCAAGGGCTTAATGCAAGCTCTGCTGAACTTTTGAACTAACACAATTATATTTCTTCTGACCCATTTTACTCTATACTTACTCTCATATTGCTTTGTGACCTTTATTGTCATGCCAATTCATTGAAAATGGCAGCATGAAAAGTGTTGGGCCGCTGCAGAAACTTCAGACCAAGCACATAACAGATTTCATCATTTTGTTCTTGTTTTCCGAGACAAATCTATATGGCATTGCTGTCATCCCAGTGCAATGAAAATGAAATCAGATCCCGAGTGTTCAAAAGCTATAGAAATATAAGAAATAAGACAAGCATACTGGTGCATGAAAGGAAATGAGAGTGTTATGATTTATTATCCATATAAATTATAAATAAACAAAAGCAGCATTTGTAGTTTTGGTGAACAATGGTGCTTATGGCTGTCTTAGGGTCTGGGATATTATCCCAGTGTGGGAAAAGGTTCAATGTGCATATTGATGTATGTATGTAGAGCTACTCCATGCAAGGATTAAACCAAGTCCCCTCTTAGTATGGAGGATCTATATGTGCTTTCAGCACTGTGTGCATGGAACCATTTCTCACACTATCTGCATGCATGGGCAATGGGGAAGCATTTCTGCTGTGGGTGTTGGGGACATGAACGCAACATGCACTGACTGCAGGTGGAAGGTTAGTACGCATGACCCCATGACCCCAACCTCTCCTTGTGTTAGAGACCTCTGTCAATATCACTGGCGATGTCATGACAATAGTATTGTTTCCATCAATGGTGATAGGAGTTGTCCAAAATAACTGATGAGCACAATGCTGGGGAAGGCTGATCTAGTCCAGTCTGTTTCCAACAGCAGCAACAGCAGCAATAATAACAACATTTTTATTATTTATACACCGTCCACTGGGCTAGGTTGCCCCAACCACTCACAATGGCCAGCAAGACACTGTTGGAAGCTTGCCATAAGGACAATGAAGGGATTTACCATCCCTTGCTGTTCAGCCCAGGGTTCTGGTGCTGGAAAGCATTATTGCGTGTTGAGGTCCACCAAAACCCCCCTTCCCAATAACTCACACATCACACATAATTTTTGTTTTAGGTTTTTGGCATAATTTTGGCCACAACTTTATTTAAATACAAATTGAGAGTGGTTGCTTAGGCATTGGTTATGACTATCTGTCACCCCCCGCCATGGGGGACAGCACTGACTCCCTAGTCAGTCCCGGAAGAACAAGGGACAGAGTCAGCTGGAGCTGCGTCACAGGCCCTCAGCTACTCCGCGCTTGCTCCTTGAAGCTTACGCGGCCCGCACCCTGCTCCAAGGGTTTGGACGAAGGGGATGGTAAGCTTCAGAATTCCTTTAACGGAATACCCGTCTGCAGCAGCATTGGAGGGGCAGGCACAGCCAATCCATACCCCTCCACCAACCAATTTTAAACCAATGCCTAACCGCCATTCGAGCCCTTACGCTCGCCGCCAACCACTCACAAATCAAGCCACACCCTCAACCTGGATGCTAGAGCATCCAACCACGCATCATTCCCCACTGGCGAGAGATGAACCCCGTCATCCCTATAAAATTCAATCGCCTTGAATGAGATAAGAGGGTGAGGGATAACAAACCCGCCCAGATTCACCACCAGCTTACTTGCTGCGGAATTAATCCGCTTCCTTGCGTGTTCGGTGGCAGCAGGGCAAGGACTACCACGCCAAATGCGGCGTTGAAGAAGCTGTGACCAAAATAACTTAGCAGTCGGCACCAGTGCCGCCAGCTCCCCCAGGTCCAGTAAAATGGCCGCACGCAGCCCGTAGCAGGAAGAAGAAACCATATCGTTCTCCCCGAGCTGCACCACGATCGCTGAAGGAGGGCCGAACTGGAGAACACGCCTTCGCATGAGAGGTAAAAATTCTCTCCACAGCATCCCCCTTCTGGAGATCCAGGACACATGTACGTGCTGCGGGAATCCCAGGCCTTCACCCAGTCCGGACTGGCGAGCTCTGTCCGCAGCCCAGTGCACAATACTGTGCCCTACTACCCAGATATGGATAGCAGCCCGACCTAGGGTCAAAACACACATATGTAAGTACAACAACAAATCATTTCCGCACATAGCCCTTGAAGGCGTCCGATCTCCATCGGCCCAGGTCCTTAATCCTTTTTACCGACAAACCCCAGTGGGCAGCGGTTGTGGCAGCTCCAATCCTAAAGGAGTGAGGGGCAAACTCCTGAGCCGGGAGGCCGTAAGCCGCAACCGCTTTTCGCAACACACTGGCAAACTGGTGTCTTGCTAGCGGGTGGCCATTTTCGTGAACGAAAAGGGGGCCTTCACCACCGGGACGCAAGGCTAGGTACTTGGTAAGGTCTTTCACTGGGCAAGGGCCACTTCCACCAGTTGCAGGGAGCGTAATAAAGGCGCCCCTGCCTAATTGGTCTGTCTTTGAATTCCTGACATTAACCTGCAGGTCACTTGCCGACACGCTAACGTCCTGTATCAGCAAGCCCCTTGAGCCTCCGTCCTGCTTAGGCTCAAGCACCACCTCACCGACTCTTAGGGCCCCGAAGAAGGCTAATGAAAAGGCTGCTGAAAATAGCCGAGCTTCGAATTTGGACCAACAGATGCTCCGCAGTTTGGAGCGCATTTTTGCCAGTAATTCAAATGTGATGGGGCGTCTGGGAATGGGCCTGGAAGGAGCGAGGCGCCCCCAACCCTCCACGGCCCTACGGACCACAAACTTCTGACATGGGTCTTTGTCAAAATAAGCCTTATTAAAAAAGGAAATTGCTGCTGAGTGCAGACGAAGGGTCCTAGGCGCCCGACGCAACTGGAACAAATGCGCCAGATACCGGAGCACCTGAGAGGTGGAATGGGAGGTGGTAACTTCCCCAGCAGATTGCCCATTAAATAACAAGAAGTCAGCCCAGGCCTTCTCATAGGACCTCAAGGTAGAGGGTGCGACAGATGCAGCTACTCCCTGTAAAACTAAGTTCTGCCAAGGTTCCAGAGATGATCCGGGAAAATTTCCGGACGGTCTCGAGCCACTGGCACCAGGGACCTGAATCGCTGCATCTGAAAACGGGACAGAGCATCAGCAATTTCGTTAGAAATTCCTGGGACAAAACGTGCAGAAAACACAATATTGAAACGCAAACAATGCAGCACGAAGGCCCGTAGGAGGGCCGATACCCTAGGGGAGCGTGAAGACTGCTTGGCCAGTACATTCACCACCGCCTGGTTATCAGTCCAGAAACAAACACGATGATCCCTGAAATGCTCAACCCACAAGTGCACTGCCACTACAATGGGAAAAAACTCGAGAAACGTTAGGTCCCGAGTAATAGCCTGCCCCTGCCAAGCGGGCGGCCAGCGCTCAGCACACCACCTACCGTCCCAATACAAGCCAAACCCCATGGACCCGGCAGCGTCAGAATGTACCTGGAAGTCGTTGTGCAGGTTCAAAGTGTCCTGCCACAAGGACACCCCGTTGAAGTCCTCCAGAAACTCCAACCAAATATCAAGGTCAGCCCGTACCTGACTAGGAAGGCGTATCTTGTGATGCGGGGCCCGTAACCCCGAGGTAAGTGTGGCCAATCGGGAGCAAAATGGTCGTCCGGGGGAGACCACCCTACACGCAAAATTTAGATGGCCCAGCAACGACTGAAGCTGCCGCAAGGTAACCTTTCTTAAGGGCAGAAGATCTTTAATAACCTTTTTCAAGTTGATAATCTTCTCAGGTGGTAAGCTAGAAGTTTGGGCCATGGTATCTAACAAGATACCCAAATAAGTCAACTGTGTAGAAGGACCCTCAGTCTTTCCAGCCGCTAAAGGGACGCCCAGATCTTCCGTCAAGGAAGCAAAGGCCTGCAATAACGCCACGCAGTCCCCTGTATTACCTGCTGAGGCGACCAAAAAATCATCAAGATAATGCGTGACACCGCCCAATCCGGTCTTCTCACGCAAGGCCCACTCTAAAAATGAACTGAAACACTCAAAAGCCGCACAGGCAACCGAACAGCCCATGGGCATAGCCTTATCAAAATAGAATCCTCCTTCGAACTGAAATCCCAGCAACCAAAAATCGTCGGGATGAATTGGAAGTAGCCAAAAAGCCGATTCGATGTCGCATTTCGCCAGTAAAGCGCCCGTCCCAAATTTCCGAATCATCTTGATCGCATGATCAAGAGAGGCATATTTCACTGAACAAAGCTCCGGGGGAATCACGTCATTTACTGACGTGCCTGTAGGATGAGAGAGGTTATGAATTAGGCGGAATTCCCCCGGAGCTTTTTTGGGAACTATACCCAAAGGTGAAATGTGGAAATTGGGAAAAGGAGGGGTGGCAAAAGGACCGGCCATGCGACGTAAAGCCAATTCTTTTTCGATTTTCTTGCGTGCTACTTCTGGCATGTCCCTGATCGATTTCTGATTTGCTGGGTTCCTGGCTACTGGGGTGGAAACTATCGGGATTCTGAAACCTGCGGAAAAGCCCTCGCGCAAATAGGACGCCGATTTGGTGTCAGGGTAGGATTCTAACAAGGATAGCAACGGTTGTAACTTTACTGGGGTGTAAGCTAAGGAGGATAAGACACTACTTTCCTGCTCCGGCAGCAGGGGCCTGGGCAGCTGTTTTTGGAGGCTGCTGAGAGCCCCCCCCTTTTCGAAAGGGCCGGCGACCCCCTCCGCACATGGATGCTGGATGGTTCCCAGAGCACCTGTCGCACACATGCGCGAATTTGCAAGGCTGCCTCGAGCAAGTGCCCTTATTAAAATCCCAGCAGAACAGCTTGCGGCCCGACCTAGCAGAGGCGGGCCTGGGCTTCTGCGGGTCGGGCAGTTTCTTGTCAATACGGGGGGCCACATAAGTGGTCCAGACATCCAAATCCTTCCGATCCCAGCGGGCAGTGGGGATCTTAGCTGCCCTACGTCTGAAGTTCTGGTCGTAGGCCAGCGCAGCAGTCTCCCCGGCCATCGTAAAGGCCGAACGGACAATGGACAGGTAAACCCACAGATGCAGGGATCTCCTGGGATAAGCTGCGGACACAACTCCAGCAAAAACCTGGAAGCTATCTAACCACCTTTCAAAAGTCCTATCTGCTTTTGACAAGACCGACCGCTTCTTAGATGCCTGCAGACCCTTGTCTAAGGGCTCCTGACCTTCGAGCGGGGGGGCAAGGCAGAAAATATCAACATAGCGGCCATCCAGGATCCTGGACCGCAATTTGGCAGACAGGTGGGCCCCGGGGATGATGTCCCTGGCTGAATTGGTGGAGACTTTTACGTCAGGCACCAATGCCCCATCAAGACAATCCTGAACCGCCCCATACTTGGCCCTATGGGAGTTGGCCCTCCGCTCCCACACCCATTTTGGGAGCCCAGAGGTCTCCCCAAACCCCCAGTAGAGCTTAAGCGACGCTTCCTCGTCACTACTCGAACTCTGTGAGGAGGTACCTGAAGAAGAAGACGAGGTGCCTCTACGTCTCTTCCTGGCGCGCCTCTTGGAGCTTCTCTTGCGGCGATGGAGCCCTCCAGAAGATGACCTTGGAGGTAGGGGAAGGCTATCCTCCACTGAAGATTCCGATAAATCAGCCTGCTGCACCGTACCTGGGATCGACTGACAAGAAATTGAATGTGAATGACCCGGCGCCTGAATCCCTGCCACCGAAGACCGCGAAGGAGAACCCCCCATGCGGTCCCGTGCTGTTGCCCTCCTGCTGGCCCCAACCCTGGTACGGCCACGACCCCTTGCCACAGTAACCTGCGACGCAGGTAAAACCGGGGTGCGTGGTGTTTGACTATCAAGCGGCAACCCCCCGGCTAACGATGTTCCTCCCTCATCTTCGCTAGATGACGCCACCAGGGACAAGGCGCCTAAAGCAGGACTCAATATTGCAGAGGATGACGACGGGGTAGAGGAGCGGCGGAGCAGACCATCCATCTCGGACTCCACCCTTGCCAAGGCCACTGGATCACCCGCCAGGCTGTTGACCATGGACCGGATGCGTTGTAGAGACTGGGCAGGTTGCGGGGAACGCAGAGCCTGCGATGGGCCTTTTATGGGCCGCTTTGGAGTAATAGCAGGACCAGCCTTCCTTGCTGCCTTCTTTGGCACCATTCCTGCTAAGAACTTAAACAGAAAATCAATAAAAGGAAGGGGTTAAATTCCGGACCAAAATAATTAATTAATTAAAATTCAACAATTGTAAAAGAAATAAAATAAAAATAATAATAATAAAATTAATGAAAGATAAAATAACGAATAATCAATAAAATTAAGGAGAATCAGCAGGTACGGGAATAACCCAACACCGCCGGCGTAACAGGAGGCCTATGCAACCAAATATAAGCACAGGTATTAAAAAGGAACTCTAATAGCAGGGGGGGGGGAAACACCCTGCAATACCGAACCAGCCACTAGAGGCCACTGTCGAGTAAATTCCTGAAATACAGGCAGAGCTTGCAATTACCAAGTCTGGCCACCAGAGGCCACTGCTCAGGAAGGAAGCACAAGGAAGCAAACAGGAGGATTTTAACCCCCGAAATGGAGGACCTCTAGCCCACCAGCGACACCGGAGGCAGGCAACCAGGGCTCAGGCCGCTCTGAGCCCCCCAAGGCCTCCACTACCCCCCTGTGCGCCCCCAAACCGCTTGTGCTGGATGGGGGGGGCGCACCGACTCCCCGGGCTGAAGCGGCAGCCCGAAGCTGAGCAGCAGCCGAGGCCTCAACCGGCCCGAACTAGGCCGCAGCAGGCCGCCGATCCCCGCGCCGCCGAGAGGAAGCGGCGCGGAGCAGCAGGCCCAGCCGGGCCCAAAGGTAAGGCGGGGGGCGATGGGGCGGCCAATCCAGCCGCAGCCGGAGCGGGCCGGAGCAGGCCCCGGGAAGCGGCAGCCCGCGGATCGGGGCCGCGACCAGCCGGCGCCCGCAGGCCCCAAGGCCGGAGAGGCGACCGAGGCCTACAGGCCCCGACCAGGCCGCAGCGGGCCGCGGGAGACCCCGCGCCGCCGAGAGGAAGCGGCGCGAAGCGGCAGGCCCAGCCGGGCCCAAAGGCAAGGCGGGGGGCGACGGGGCGGCCAATCCAGCCGCAGCCGGGCCGAAAAAAAAACAGCCGCAGAACGCGGGCTCCCAGGAGCCGCCGCCAGACGCGGCCCGCGCAGCGGCAACAGCCGGAGCGGGCCCCGGGAAGCGGCAGCCCGCGGATCGGGGCCGCGACCAGCCGGCGCCCGCAGGCCCCAAGGCCGGAGAGGCGGCCGAGGCCTACAGGCCCCGACCAGGCCGCAGCGGGCCGCGGGAGACCCCAAACCGCCAAAGGCGGTGACGACGCGGCGCAGTAGGCCCAGAGAGGCCCGCGGGAAGAAGTGTAGCGAGGGGGCGACCGGGAGCCCCAGCCGGGCCGAATCCAGCCGCGGAATAGGGGTTCCCTAGCTCCGCCACCGGCCGCAGGCCGCGCGGTGCAGCAGTCGCCCCAACAGGCCCAAGGCACCGTAGGCCACGGATCAGGGCCGGGAGCCTCCCTCGGTTAAGGGAGGCCAGGCACTAACTGGGCTGGACCCGGCAGAGAGACTCGGGGCAAATCACACACCCCCGTCCACCCACGGCTCGGCCGAGAGCGGGCCGTAAGCCAGCCGGGACCGGGAGGTCCCGCACCCCCCCCCCACCGGCGTCCCAAGGGCCACAAGGAGAAGGTAAGAGTGTATAAAGAAAAGGGGAGAATAAAATTAATTACCCTGGGGTAGTTTAGGATAAGTCAAAGAGGGGAAGGAAAGAGAAAAGAGGGGGAAAATGGTTTATACGACCAAAATCTCTTGCTGATTCGCTCCGGTGCTAGAGATAGATCCGGTGTCCACAGCAAAAGAGAAAGAGAAAGCTGTGGATCCTGCTTATAAAGCCATTGATCCCACCCCTAAATTGGCAACATCCAAATTGCCCCAGTAACAACCTCCACCAATCTGCTCCCAGGCCTCTAGCCATCTATGGCCTGGTCACTAACATGGGGTTTTGTTCGGCCCCAACCGCAACACGTGCTCTCTTTTGATGTGAACACGCTTTCTCATTTCTTATTTTAATTAATCAATTTTGTTGTGCATTCTCTTGATTCAGCAAGTCCGAGGGCAGTGGTAGCCCAACTTGGCCCTCCAGCTGTTTTGGGACTACAATCCCCATCATCCCTGGCCACTGGTCCTGTTAGCTAGGGATGATGGGAGTTGTAGTCCCCAAACAGCTGGAGGGCCGAGTTTGGCCACCACTGCCCTAGGGCAATACATATTAAGCATGGATTGGAGCCTTGCAGCAACTCTAGAGAATTCTGCCACCATTGCTACATACCATGGGCTAGTTGTCTAGTAATCCATCTATAGTCCAGTGTCTAGAATCCTTTTCTAGACAATCAAATACTCTGCGTTGTTTTGGAGTAGCTATTTGTGCCAATTTCTATAAAGAGATGTGGGAGATGACCGGAGGTGAATGCCTTGGTAATGAGAATCAATCATAATAATGAAGTGAGGCAATCTCGAGGGTGTATATGCCACTTGCATTTTCTGTGCAGGTTTGTGGTTTTGAGAGAGGCAAGTAGCTACAGCATCCTTGAACCACATTACTTGCCCCTATCACCAAATGACTTGCTCCTACCCAGAGGTTAAAGCGCCTTTTACATCAGGATGCGTATTAAATGCAGCAGGAGGAAATCCAAATCTTTGAATTTGGCAAATTAAGCTAAACTGATGCTGTATTAAAAACTCATTTAAGTAATTTGTTATTTGAGAACAGAAAAAGTAGCTATTAGATAATCCTTATAGTTTCTTTTCTCAGTCTGCAATTCACAGTGGACTAATTAATAAGCAGAAAGATGTGAATTGCTCAGATTTAATAAAAGTCAGAACATTCTCATTGTTTCCAGAATAATGATTTGTGTGTGCCTTTGATGACTTGTTGTAACCTGGTTACCACATTCCTCAGAAAAATCTTCTGAACTTTGTGGATACTAATCCATATAATGACATTACTATTGGGAGACTTACGACTGAAGATAATTTGCAGGGCTTTTTTCTGAGTAATTTGCTAATCACACATATTTTAAAATAGCTTTCCAGAACAGAATGGCATGCTTCTTCTTCTTTCCTTTTAAGATGTTCTGTGATTTAAAATAATGGTTTAGGTTGGGTTTTAATTTCCACACAGTAGCAAATTGTCTAGTTAATAATATTCTTATGATCAGTGATTTTTTTCTTTTTAAAAAAGTTTAGGGGGACTCTCATTCCATCTGAGCCTCAGGAAACACTGTGACAGGAATTGAGGCCACCATCGAGGGTAGCAACGGAACTGACGATTCACCATGCTAAAGAAGAACTTTTTAATAAATAAATAAATAAATCTTAGTTTCTTCTATCGTTAGGTTCACAAAATGTTTAGGAGGTATGCGTACTTCTGCATCCCCCCAGAAAAAAGCACTGCTTATGATGCAGAAGAATGAGAGCGACAAAACTACTTTGGATACAGGAGAGGCCAGGTCACAGTGTCAGAGACCATGCTCTGAATATAGAAGATTCAGTCTCTGGCATCTCCTTGTGGGGTGAGAAATACCCCTGAGACCCTACGCAAACACTGTTAATCACTGTAGAAAAAACTAAGCCAGTGGGGACCACATGAGGCAACTTCTTATGTACATTCAGTCTTCTTTAATTTGGGGCTCTGCGGGTGCATTCGGACATGCATGTCCATCTCTGAATGATTGCTCAAATCTTGCACATAAATTAACCCCTAAAATCCCAGATTCAACTGCATGCGTACACCCTGGGGGCTGCTTTGCATGCACAGTCCTGGCTGGATAATCAGTGATAGAAGTAACAACGCTGTACACAAAAATATGTCAAAGAAATGAAAATTTTGATTATTCAAGTTAATTGTCCCTGCCCCCTGTACTGCTCTAGTTAAGTATCATTATACATATACTAAAGGAGACTTCCACACATGCAATCCTAGCTGGATGGAATGTTGTGCACATAATTCCCCTGACCAGTCTATTAGCTCTACCACCACATAATGGCGTTCCACATGCTTAGCCCTATAAAGATATGTGATATCCTTCCAATCAGTTACTTGGGAGGTGTGTCATGACTAGAGTCAGTCTCCTCATCACTTCTTTTCCCACCAACATCTCCGTGGTATGATTCTGTCTTCCCCTAAAGCAGGCATGGCCAAACTTGGCCCTTCAGCTGCTTTGGGACTACAATTCCCATCATCCCTGACCAATGGTCCTGTTAGCTAGGGATGATGGGAGTTGTAGTCCCAAAACAGCTGAAGGGCCAAGTTTGGCCATGCCTGCCCTAAAGTGTTGCCCACACATAGCCTAGCCACTACAGTCACATGTTCTTGGACCACAACTTTGCATCATTATAGGGTTACCACCTTTGGTCGGGCAAAATATGGGACCGCTCAGGGAGGAATTGGGGGGCTAAAAATTACTTTACCTGGTGTAGAAATGTGTATTTAAAAACATTGCCACATTGGAAAAGAAACTATTGCACCCCACATAAATCTCATTTTCTAAAATAGATGTCATAAATACAATCAGAGAGCTCTCCTCCTTCCATCAGGCCTACCCTCTGCCCGCACAGTTTTGAGGAGGAAGAAAAGGATGAGCTTGAATATGTGAAAAAGGGCATCTGTTTGAAGTCGAAACAGAACAGGGAACATTTTTCTCAAAAAAAAAAAAAAAAAAGGATGGTCACGTGGCAACTCTAATACATTGAACCCATGCTGTTGAGCACTGCAGTCACCATAGTTTGTCCACATAATGCCCTGAAAAGTGTATGGACAACATCAGATGACATGAGCTTTGTGTTCTAAATTTGTCTCTTATTTGCACTCTACAATTGTTCCAGAGTGTTGCAATTAAGCAAATGGTTTGAGCAACAATTAAGCAAATGGTTTGATATACCCAGCACCACATGGCTATGCTGACACTTAACAGTCTAGCTAAGCTGGTGAGGAGGTTTAGTCCATCAAAATCATCGCGGCAGTTGTGCATTTTGAAGGCCTGTTTCCAGGCATCTGTTTGTTTGGCCTAAGAATCTCTGGCCAAAGCCATGCAAGCCCATTCGTGTAGCTAATGTGCCACATTGCATCATGTTTCTTTTAGATCTCTTCCCCTGAACCCCATGTCTCAAGAGCACATCATATTTAATAGCTCAAATGCATGCAGGAGAGTAATACCAGATGACTTTCCTTTTATTTAAAGTTGAGGTTGCTGGGCAATTAGAGTGTTTTGCTTTCCCCTCCTTGCTCAGTTTTGATGGAGCCTGGTGACCCTGTACTTGGCAATGTGTCGGATGGAGTGAACAGCCTATAACAAATTGAGAGCCACTCTCCCATCTGCTAGGCTCATAAACAAGCAGATAGAAAAGAATTCTTTCTACGCCTCCTCTGAGGAACCAGCTTGACCGTGACAGGAAGATGGGCAGTAACCAGAGCTATGAAATGCCAGTGGGGAGGTGGGATGAGAATTGACCATTTTTCTACACGCAACCATTGATTAAATGGCTGTGGTTGAAATGCTGAGAGACCCAGGATGGCCAGCTAGACAGCTGTCATGTCTATGGGAGTATGGGAGGAATATTTTTTTCCATCATTGTTCTTAACAGCTATAGAATGGGAATGTGCCCAAGACATCAAGAATTGGCTTCATTTCCTAGCTTACATATCGGCCTGCTTCTGTGGGAGGCAGCATTCACTCATTATTATTTTTAGTAGTTCTGGATGCTCTGAGGATTAAAATGGTCAAAAAGCTCTGGGACTAAAGATAATTGAAGATAACAGAAGAAACGGAGTAATTTTCAGACAGGGTTGGGAGAAGATTGTGAAGTAATAAGTAGGATTTGGATGCTAAATCAGGTGGATATTTATCATTTGAAGTATGTGGCGGTGGTGGGGATCCAATTCATTGAATATAAGGGCCTTCCTTATCCAAGCAATTGCCTGCTTGCAAATCCTCTCATTAGAATATGCCTTGTTATCAATTGGAGTCAACAGAGGTGGTGTTTGTCATTGTGTTCTATTTTGGTTTTTTGTGGTTGTTTTTTTGCTACTGCATGCATTTTTCTTATATATTTCTTTTCTCTTATTTTGGTACCACAAACAATTGTGGCTTTAGAAAGATTTCTCTAGGACAGGTATTAATCACGGCTTGGAAATGGCAACGAGAAGCTGCTTGGCTGTTTCCCCGAGGAGAATTGAAGACAGAGATCATGTGTTGGCCAAATGACTATTTGACATCAACCACTGACTCACTTTGGAAAACAGTTGGGGAAATGCCAAAGTCTTTGGCTGCACTTGCCTGTTTCCAGTATGGGCTAAGATGATGCAAAGCAAATGTGGATGTCCTTTGAAAAATAAAGATATTTTTTTTTTAAAGTGACTCATTTTGCAGCAAAGCTGAATAGATAGATGGTTGTGGCCTATTTTAATAATTTATTTGGAACTATTTTTTGGCTTGTAGCCTTTTTTTTTTTTTTACTCCACAAATATGCCCACTGGAATGCAAATTAAAGGTAATTAACATCATGACCCATTAAAAATGTACGTTGGTGCTAAATTAACTAATTCACCGTGGTCACTTTGGCCTTCTCCGCCATCTTTGTGAATTACATGGGTCTTACTCCTGAGAGGACAGCTGGTGCTTTCAGTCTTCAGTTAACCATGGCAGATAATCAAGGCTTGAGGGTCACTCCAGATCAAACAAACCCACAGTTTTCCCTCAGTATAAAGAGGTAATGAGAGGTCTAGGGAGCCTGGGAGGTTGCCTAGAACAAACCATACCATAGCCTCTGACTTTGAATTTAAACTACTAGTTGCCTCCTCCCATCAATCAGTTCTGAAGGAGAATTTAGGCAGATCAGCCATTCCAATCTGCCACAGAGTAATGTCTTCTCAGTAGTTTGTCCCTGTGAGCCTCCTTTCGTCTGTTCATGACTAGCCCACAACCAAAGGAGGCAAATGGTCTCCGGGCGTTGTGAGAGGAAAAACATTTGAGTTTTGGAAAGGGAAAGAGAAGAATGTTTGTTTTCCTAGAGTTCAACGGTTCCTTCCAACTCCACAACTCTATGATTTCTCTCAAAGAACAACTGTGCACCCCCTCAACAATTCTCTCTCTCTCTTTCACCTGACCTTTACACTGAGATGTTTGCCTAGCGGTAATGGAGTCAAAGAAAACAGCATAGGAACTTGGACGACATCAGGTGAAGGAGTGACAAGGGACAAATGGGCTGATTCCTAAAAGATCTCCTCAGGAGACAAATTGGCAGAAGCCACTTTGCTTTCCTATGGTACACCCAAGATAGCAATTCAATAAACTTAAATGAAACCCACTTCAGGACTCATAGGTTGATATCCAACTAAATCATAAACAAACCCATTAAAATAAATGCAACTAAGTTACTTAACTCCTTTGATTTTGATGAGTCCACACTGAGTATGGTTTACATTGGATATCACACATTGTTTCCTATGCTTATAAGTAAAATAGTATATATATTTTTTAAAAAAGACATCATCATCATAATAATGTTATTTATACCCTGCCCTCCCCGGCCAGAGCTGGGCTCAGGGCGGCTAACACCAATAAAATCACAATAAAAACATAATAGGGGGGAAAGAGGGGGGAAACAAACAAACAACAATTTAAAATACAGGTTACAATGCAATTTAAAATGCAGCCTCATTTTAAAATAGCTGATAAATCAAGACCATAAGGGGAGGGAAACATAAGAATCAGACTGAGTCCAAACCAAAGGCTAGGCAGAACAGCTCTGCCTTGCAGGCCCTGCAGAAAGATGTCAAGTCCTGCATGGCCCTAGTCTCTTGTGACAGAGCGTTCCACCAAGTTGGGGCGAGTACTGAAAATGCCCCAGCCCTAGTTGAGACCAATCTAACCACCTTGCAACTTGGGACCTCCAAAATGTTATCATTTGTGGACCTTAAGATCCTCCATGGGGCATACCGTGGGGCATACCATCTTGCTTAAAATGTGGTAGTGGTCATATGGAACCAGATAATATTGTTTCAAGGGCCAGATCTAACTTGAAGTCAGTTAGATGTCCATTGTTATCCCATAAGCATGGAGCATTTAGATTCTTTCACCTGCTTTTCAACAGTCTCCTTTTCCAAATGTAGACATGGGAGGGGGCTGGAATCATGGTCAAGAATGCCTCAGGAGGGTGTTGTTGTTTTTTACACTTTCCACTAATTACTAATTGCTAACATTACTACCTCTACTACTACTACTAGTCCACCCTTCACCGAATGTAACCCAGGGTGGGTTCCAAAAATCTATCCTCATTAAAATTGTAAAGTTGAAACCATGAAACCAACAAACTTGGCAGAGCAGCCATACAGAGCAACAGCATAGCTTCTGTGAAACATTTTTGCCAGAAAATCTGCAAGGTTTGCCTATATGTTTTCCTCTGTGTGGCTAATAACAACTGGTGGTGGTAAGGATTTGAATTATGAAGTCACAGCACAGCTTAGGTGACCACTTGTCTTTGTTAAAGGGGGGAAAAAAGAGGAAAAGGAGATACCTTTTCACCTCAGCTGTCGTGCTGCCACCATTGGATCTGGAAGAAGACGGATGGTCAATGGCTATCCTCTCATTCCTGTCAGGAGATCAGATAGTGGATGTCCTGTTACACTTGCAGTTGTATTTCATTGTTGCATCCTTGCATCTCATCCTCACAGTTTGTATTAACTATTTCCAGAATAATAATTTAAAAAATGAAGTCATAGGAAGAAACCCCAAACCAGCCAAGTCATGCACAGTAGGGCTGGCTCCTTTAATATTTCATCCAAAAATATTTGGATGTTTTCATCAAAAAGTATAGATATCTCTAAGAAATGTAACACACTTGAACTTCCCTTTTTAAAAAAGGGCATTTTGAACCCTTTAATCCTATTCATCACATTGAAAGATGCACTACCTATGGAGGAGGAAAAGCAAAGCATGTTTCTTTCAAATGAAATACTTTTTAAATGGAATACTTCACATGCATCTATTTGCATTTTTTTTAAAAAATATATAGTGCTTTCAAAGATAATCTTTACAAAACATGCTGCACTTTGCTTATCATCAAAAGACATCCCGGTTATAAAAAAAGGACTGCTTTTTCTTTTTCTTTAACCCACACATTTGTCATGATAGCAGGCACTAAGTAGTTATGTAGGATACAAATCACCCACCAATATTGCTTCTTTTTTAGAAACTGCCCTTCTTAGTGCTTTACCTTCATAGCTTAGGTGGACTCCAATATTTGAACCCTAATTTAAAGAGAAACTATTGCCAAGTGATTTATAACTTGCCCCATTTTATAGGGAATTTTACCCACATGACAGATAATTCTCTTATAATAATTCTACTGATATGCAATTACGGTATGTACACTTGGCTTTGCGACACCTTTGTCTTCAAATCTGGAGGTAAACAGTGGAAAACAATTGAATAAGCACAGGCTCCATAGCATGAAGTGAACAGTCTCAATTTTGTGCAATCACATGGTATTTTAGAAGGGATAATAATAATAATAATAATAATAATAATAATAATAATAATAATAATAATTTATTTATACCCCGCCCATCCGGCTGGGTTTCCCCAGCCTCTCTGGGATACATTGTAAGCAGGGGCAGAGGAAGGGGGTGTGGTGGGTGTGGCTCGCCCCGGGTGTCACCACTGAGGGGGGTGACAAAATTTTGGGCGGCACTCACTGTGTGGCCTGCAGTGCGCCAAAGCCACACATCACTCCTGGGCTGGGAGGCTCTGCATTGCCCCAAATGGTCCTCCTGCTGCCTCCCACCCAGCTGTAGGGTGGCTGAGTGGGAGGAGGCAGGCAGACTCCAGAAGCCCCGCCCCATGGGTGGCTTGCCTCACCCACCCTGCCCCTATGGGCGGCTCACCCTGCCCCTGGGCACATCGCCCTAGGTGCCCAAGTGGCTTTCTCCACCACTGATTGTAAGCCATATAATTTGTTACTTGTACCCAAATTGCTCTCCTTCACGTGGTGGAAGGAGAGATCCTTTCCCACGTACAGGATGACACTGTGACCTAAATGCTTACTGTTGTGGCAGATCCTCATGGAATATCTAGAGCACAATCTGGTTGATCCAAACAAGACTGAGACGCTCTCATTCCTCTGTCCTAATGAGTAGGACACACCCTGTTTTAGATGGGGTCATACTCTCCCTGAAGAAGCAGGTCTGAAGCATTGGGGTTAAATTATGCCCATAGACTAAACCAGGCCTCCCCGACCTGGTGCCCTCTGTGAGCTTTGAGCAATTAACCTCAACCAGCATGGGCAAGTGATAAGTGATTGTGGGAGTTACAGTTCAAAACATCTAGATAGCACCAGGTTAGGAAAGAATGGACTAAACCCAGTCATAAGTAGTGCTACCACTGCAATGTCCTGGTTTGAAAACATATCTTGGTATTCATAATATAATGATCACCTTCAATCCAAGGCACACATGCACTTCTATGAGTTCTTCTTTAGCTCAGTTTGTGATTAAAGCCAGGGGGTAGAACTTGTTTCTGTTTCTGTCTCTCTCTGTCTCTCCCTGTCTGGCTCCATTTTAATTTACCTGTCCTGAATATCCTCCCTTTCTGGTGCCTGCTACAGCATGTCCCAAACTCTAATGGACTGAGGTAATGCAGACCCTAGGAAATGTAATTTTCTCAGGTCACCTGAATTCCTTATATGGACACCAGACATCACGGGAAATAATATTTCCCAGGACTCCAGGTGCATGGAGAACTGACACAGCAACATTCCAGTAGCTGCCTGTTGCTGCCAGCCTGCTAGGCCAGTTGAAAGGTGGATAGGGCAGGCTACATAAGTTTGTGGACACAAGTTGAGAACTCTTCCCTTGGTCACATTTGGTGGGGACGTGGGAGAGGGATTTTGGGATTCACAGAATGCTGTGTAAGTAAGTCTGCAGGCTTGAGTGTGCTAGTTGATGCAACAGGCTGATGCAATACTTTCTATGGAGGTGCTGGGTCAGAATGACTCAGCAGTAATGTGCTGACAGTTGATTGGCTCTCATTGGTTTAAAAGGGAAGCCTGTCTCAGCAGTAAAGGTGGTGGTGTGGAGGAGTGTGGTCAGAGAGAAAGAGTCTTCCTATTTGCCATAAGGTGCAGTCAGGTACTCTGTCTGACTGTATGAACTTCTTCTGTAGATATTTGTGTATACAGTGGTACCTCGGGTTAAGTACTTAATTCATTCCGGAGGTCCGTACTTAACCTGAAACTGTTCTTAACCTGAAGCACCACTTCAGATAATGGGGTCTCTTGCTGCAGCCGCGAGGCCGGAGCCTGATTTCTGTTCTCATCCTGAAGCAAAGTTCTTAACCTGAAGCACTATTTCTGGGTTAGCGGAGTCTGTAACCTGAAGCGTATGTAACCTGAAGCGTATGTAACCCGAGGTACCACTGTATATAGCTCACAATAAATAATACTGCACTGAAGAACCTGGGACTCTGAGCATTTCTGCTAAAGCGCTGCGAGGAATTCGCGACAAGGGAGAGGGCTCAATTCCAAATCAAGATGTGACAAGTTTTTCCATTTCTAGTCACGACGAGTCAATACTTAAATTATAATAAAATATATGGTCGACTATATAAAGCCTCACTATTACAAAAAGAGCACACATATTTTTAAAGCAGGAAAAAGGAGTTACTATATAATGGGCTTTTTTAAGGGGATGATTTTTGAAGAGGGCAATTCAGTGTTAAGCAATGTATAAATGGTTAAATTAAATACTGTAGTTTACCATGGTTGCCTTACCTAGCCATCTGTCCACCTACTCATCTTTAATATTTTAACACCATCACACAGGAGCCTTAACTGCTGTGTGTTGGTTTTGCAGAAGGAGATTCTGTGGGTTGGAAGAATGATTTCATAAACTCTTGGCGGCCGAATATCAGAACTGAACTTCCGTGAGAACAGCTGCTAAAGTGACTGTATCCTTTACCCCTAGCCAGTGAGGTTTGGCTGAGGAAACCACTTCCTGGTAGGTATTGCAGCTCTCTGCTTCTTCAACCACCCCTTAGGTATTTTGGCTAGAGATCACACAGCACAGGTTTATTGCTAACAATGGGTGTGGAGTCATTTCTGCATTTTTCATATCCTGTTGCCACTCAGTAGAACACAATCCACTTCCACTATATTTTTTACTCCTGTCTGCCTCGAGGGATGGAAATGGAGAAGCACTGACCTATAAATATTGGAATTCCCCTTTGCAGCCGGTGTACTTTCCATAGACTACAGTACTGTGTGCAGGGCTACTAGCAATCATAGTTTCAGGGGTTTTCCCCACACATGTGTAGCTTAAATTGGTGAACCGATTTATAACAAGCCAATTTAAAACTGGCATTTGCTGGAATGGACACAGTGCTGCTATTGTGTTCAGATCACATGATTCCTCTTAGGAGCACATATATTTATGACCAACCCACTAGATGAAATTTGGCTGAAGCTTCATTGGTCGCCCTGGGAGATAACATGTGCTGGGAAAGCAACAGGGAGACTGCAAGCTTGTTGGTTCTTCTGAATCTCTCAGCAGTGTTTGATGGTATCAACTTCCAGATTACATGTCCAGCATAGGATTTATGGACCATTGCTCATTGATGACTCAACTTCCATGCCACAAGTAGATTCCAGATAGTGCTGGGGGAATTATGGTCAAGCACCATGACACTTGTATTATAATGTTCCCCAAAGATTTTCTCTTATCCTCCTTATTGTTTAATATCTACATTAAGCCTTTAAAGCACAGATGGGAAACCTGTGGACCTCCAGAAGTTGTTGGACCAACTGCTATAAGCCCCAGCTAGCATTGCCAGTGGCCAGGAATAGTGAGGGTTGTGCTCAAACAAAATCCATACAAAGTACCTGAGTACCTAAGGAAGGCATCTCCAAACTCGGCCCTCCAGCTGTTTTGGGACTATAACTCCCATCATCCCTAGCTAACAGGACCAGTGGTCAGGGATGATGGGAACTGTAGTCCCAAAACAGCTGGAGGGCCGAGTTTGGGGATTCCTGACCTAAGGGCTGGCATCCTCCCATATGAATCTGCTCAAAATTTAAGCTTTGTCTCAGAAAATATTCTCTAACTGCTTTTGCTAAATAAGATTAGATAGGTCACCCAACCAAGAAGAGGGCCTTCTCAGTGGTTCCACTCAGGTACGCTCTTTTTCAAAAATAAGGGAGGCACCAACTCTTTTACCATTAAAGAAACAAATTGAAACTGTTTTGCTCGCCAAGTGAGGAAAAGCTACCAAGTCCCTGGTAGCTTTTAAAATTCCTCTGCTGCCGTTTTTTAATTCTTAATTTAATTCTTGTTCTTTCTTTTTAATTTGTCTTTACTCTTACTGTTTAAGTTAAAGGTAAAGGTACCTCTGCCCGTACGGGCCAGTCTTGACAGACTCTAGGGTTGTACGCCCATCTCACTTAAGAGGCCGGGGGCCAGCGCTGTCCGGAGACACTTCCGGGTCACGTGGCCAGCGTGACAAAGCTGCATCTGGTGAGCCAGCGCAGCACACGGAAACGCTGTTTACCTTCCCACCAGTAAGCGGTCCCTATTTATCTACTTGCACCCGGGGGTGCTTTCGAACTGCTAGGTTGGCAGGCGCTGGGACCGAGCAACGGGAGCGCACCCCACCGCGGGGATTCGAACCGCCGACCTTTCAATCGGCAAGCCCTAGGCGCTGAGGCTTTTACCCACAGCGCCACCCGTGTCTTTCTGTTTAGAAGGTCTTAATTATTAAATTTCCTTATTGCTTGTTCATTTTTACAAAGGGGGAGAAGCAAGGAACATAGCAAGGAGTGGTTAATATGTACACATCCAGTGACATGCATTTAGATTTGTTTCAGATAAAGATGGGAATTTACAGCTTAAATCAAAGGTGTCATTGGCAGAGATGAAGTTTGAGAAAAGACTTGATAAAAGATGGAGAGGGAGTGCTCTAATTACATGTTCTAGGTCAGAATTCCAGCAAGGGCGAAAGAAGATTCCACAGGTGTAGGAGACTTTTGACCAGGCAGAGGGCAGAATTTAACTGCTCCCCTCCCGCTCCTTTTATTGGCCATCACATGCAACCCTTCATACAAGTGACTGCTTGGAACACTGCTCAGCTAATGATTCTGGTTGCCTTTGCTGTTAGGCTGAATACCTGCCACTATGCTTGCTTCACAGGTTATTTACATAAGAGATACATTTGTGTAATTCCGTAAGGCTAAGGTGAAGTCCTCCACTGCTGATCTAAAATGATTTAATTGAGCACTCGTCTATCAGGCATTCTAAATTAGCTGTCACTTGTAGAACGGGCTTCGAGAAGGTCACTCGGCTCTTTCAAACATGGCTTCTGACTTGAAAACACCAACTATGATAAATTGCTTGATTTATGTTTTTCTGTTTCTTTGTGCACTTAGCTACCTTGAACACAATCAGGGTAGCCTGTGACCGCCAAGCTCATTTGAGTCTCAGCTAATCCCTTTATCTATTAAACCCACCAGCTTTCTGCATATGATCTTTTCCTCCTTTAAAGGATCTCTCACAGGCAGCACAGAATGGGCATTGATGATGAAATGCAACAAACTCTTTCTAGAGTTTCTGCTACATGCTTTCTAAGGCTAGGTTCCTACAAATAATACAGATACTCAAGGTTAGTCCAAGGATTGTCACTGTTTATCTATTACTATGTTAATATCCTTCTAAAAGCATTGTTGTCCTACAGTGTGGTTTCACCTAGGGATAGGAGTGGAATTCAATTCAATTTACATTTAAAGGCAAGCCTACCTCTTTCTCACTTTCCAAAACAATATGTCAACTCAAACACAACCATCCTCTGAAATCCACGCTTCTCCGAATTTTGTAAGGCAGTTCTCCAGTCAAGTAATGTTTACAAAGAATGCATATACTAGGAGAAGGTGGGCATAAAAACACATATATTAGTGAACATTGTATTGACAATGCATTATAACAGGGGGGAAATGGCTTGCAAGAATTCACAGGCTAGGCAAAATTGCATAGGAAAATGTGTATATTAGGAGAAATTAATACCAAAATACTGATTTTCACAAGAACCAATGCAGAAATATGGCGAACTGAACTTCAGTCTGGGAAAAAATGGGAATCCAAACTGAACGATTAGTTGGACAGTTCCCTCACCAAAATAAAAAAGTAAAATTAAAGGAGATACACAGAAACACTTTCCACAAATGTGCAAAGGTGAATGCGGGGCTGAAGAGGCTAGCCCCACCTGTCACTATCATTGTGTATCATTGTCATGCTCCCCTGATTATGTCTGATGTTCATCAGAAATAGTTCAGTTGTGTTTTGCATGTCTACACCTTGACAGTCCTCTCCAGTTCTTTGATTTCCATCTTACTTGCTTAGCTCCAGCTCCCACACTAGCGGCTGGTGATGCTCAGTGTATCTTCCTACTGAGGAAAGGCTACAGAGCCTGGAACACTTCTTTTTTTTTTTAGTTAAGAAAAGAGATGGTCAAAATTTCAGGGGAGAGGATAGAAGTGTTTATATGATGATGAATGGTGCAGCCACAAGAAACATTTTCGCTCTTTCTCATGATGCTGATCCTTGAGGTCACCCAATAAACTTGATTTGCAATAGATCCAGGACCGACAAACAAAAGTACGTCAAATAATGCAATAACTAGCACAAGATGTGCTGATGCCAGTAGCTTAGATAGGTTTCAGAATTCTAGTGCTATTTTGGAGGTGTTTATGAATCAGCTTAGTTCTCACTTTCTCTCAAAAATTGATAAGTACAAGTCTCAGTTAATCAACACATCGTATTTTTCTGATTTTTTTAAAGAAGAAAAGTTACCCTTTACAAAAATAAAAAGGATTTTTTTCCAGCTATCATATTTATAACTCACTTTATTAAATTTGTGAGAAAGGAATCATCCTCTCTCTTCTTTCTCTTTCTCACATACACAAACACCTACACACCTATCCTATCTTTCAAGAAAGAGTGAGAGACACCTTTGGAAAGGAGCATAATATTTTTCTTCCTGCGTCATTAAGAAAATGTACAATGTGCACATTTAAAATTCCATTAGAGTTGGTCCACAGGTGAACTTCAATAAGAAAAGAGTACATAGTTTTCTCTCATCTTTTCATAATACAGAGCTAAAAACAAAAAGTAGCAAAAAGTAGTGTACTACCTTACAGATTAGCAAGCTTATTATGACATGAAGCTTTTATGCACAAAAATCCACATGTTAACTCACTCGGTAAGTAGGTGTGTATAGAGAGGGGGAAGTAGAATGTAGACTCAAATGCCAATGAAATGAAGAATAAAAAATACAGCCCACGACAATTCAATCAGAGCTGAAATGTATGCAAAATAACCACAGTGACCATTTGCTATAGCAACAAGGTGATAACACAACCATTGTTTTTGCTGCAACAGACTGAAATGGCTACCCCTCTGGGAGGGTGAAGGGTGTATAATCTCTTAGTTATACTTAGTGAGATTCAACTAATGCATCACGCTGGTTCCAGGATTCCTGCTCCTACAACACAGCTCCTTCCTCCCCATCCCTTGTGCTCTCCCCAAATCTCCTCCAGAGGTTGGAGAAAACACCAGAATGAGATACAGAGGGCACTTTGTTTTCAGTAGCATGCCACAGCAAAAGAAATGGCTTTGAGCCTCTTTTCTGTACCTTGCTTGCTTGGTCTGGGGCAGACTTCGGTCTTCCAAATTTCAGCGGCACCCTGTGTGAGGCCAAAATTCAGCATCCTCCCATCTCTTGCCTTCTGTTCTGCTCATTTCACTATGTCATAGTTGCAATGCCCTGTGCAGCAGAAATGGTTGTGCTGTCCTAAATCTGCCTCTGGCTTGGTTTTAGACACAACTTGGCACTATTTTATTTTGCCAATTAACTACAAAAATTAAACCTTTTGTTTGAACTTTGGTCGCGTTAATTAATAAAATAACAGAGTCCTGTGTGAGGGTTATGGCTTCTCATTTATAGCCAGCATGAGAACAACATTTATAATTGCATTCTTGATATTGTCCTAATGCACGTCCATGAACAAATCTTTATGCAGAGGACAAATGGATTTTGTTCCCTTCATATGCTGTTCTCAGTGAAGCTGCATTTTAATTATAATCAGTTGCTGCTATCTTTTGAACTGCCCTTGTATATGTTGACACTGCTTGATTTATTTTACAGCTGATAGTATTCTTGCCATTGCCAGCACTCAACATGTGTCAGTTGGCCCGGCATATCATTGCTCTCTGATGATGTACTGATCCAAAAACAAAAAAAATAAAATAAAAAAAATCCTCCCTCCGTCTAATAGTTATGGTGTGATACTAGCAGTAGGGTCAGGTATATTACATTCTCTCCTGTTAGTCATAACATGCCACTGCTGGATTTGCAATTAATCATTTTGTGGATTCGTGTGAGTGCCAGTTTGAACAAAGAGCACATTTCCCCGAAGTAAATTAATGCACATCTCATAATTATAAGTGTGAATGTCTTCTTGATATTGGATTTTGACTATGACTGTTCAGAGAACTGGGAACAAAAAACACATTCACTTTACTGGAGGGTGGGGAAGAGAGATGAATACGTGCATGTTGATTCTGACTGCTTTTCAGAAATTTCTACAAATATCCTGAACTAAAATAAGCAGTCATTGAAAACTGTATTTGTAAGACAAGGCTCTAATCCAATGTTTGTTTAAGATATCATTGTTGACACTTTTTTTTTTAAAGGCATTAGTCCATGAATATTATTTGTTATTATTACTACTACCACTACTACTACTACAAATAGCTCCAGCTTTTGGAGGGCTCACAACAAGAGAACTTCAGTGTCCCACTCCCTCAATTAATCTAACCCCTGACTGCTATTGTAGCTGCTCCTCTGCCTTACGACTGCTTCCCAGTCAGAACCAATGAGCAAGCAAGCAGTGAGCCTCCTTCTCCTTCTGACTACTGCTGTCATTTGCTTAGTCATTCCTTCTTAGCCAGATGGAGAAGGAAGTGAACAAACAGTTTACTGTGTTAAATATGATGAGCAGGTCCAGGGAGCTTTGCGGGTGAGTAACCTGCTGGAGTGTGGGCCCTTAGCAGGTGCCAGATCATAACAACCCCTTGACACTTGTCCAGGTTGATGACTTGCCATAGCATGTAATATTGGAAGCAGCCATTTAAAAAAGTTTTGAACTAGCAAAATGGTCTCCACTGTGACAGACACTGGTTGCATTCAGACAGTACTATATTCCCTTTCTCCAGTGTTTCCTTCCCTGGTGTCAGGAACGTGGCTCACCAGAACGCAGGGCAAGAGTCAGACTCAGAATTGAGCTAAGTGAAAGAGGGACTGACTCTTCAAATGAGGAGTGGCTGACAGAGTCTAGAGAGGGCAGTTCAACCCCCCCTTCTCGAGGAAGACACTGTTGGCTCTCAAGAAGAGGAAGAGTTGGAAGGCAGCTAGAGCATTGCTAGGCAATCAGCAGATAAGCAGAGGTCTGAGACTATGTCAAGTGAAAGTGGGGACGGCAGAGGCCAGCTTCTCAGTCCATGTTCTAGGAGACTGGATAAGATCAGAGGGCAACGGAAGGGCAAGAGGGGAAAGGTGGGAGTTTGGTGTCCTTCCTGCTGTGGAAGGGGCAAAGATTCAGAATGATCTACTATCATCAATGTGAGCAGAGGAGAAGCTGTGCTTTGGGTGTGTTTTGATGTAAATAAACATACGTAAAACTGCCGGAGAGTCATTACTTCTTAGCGGGGATTGCTTGCCTGCCGGAGATCATTACACCTGATAAAATCAAATGAGTGCCAAGGAGAGTGGTGGCTGTCTTTTATGGCCTGGGAGCAGACTGGAGTGAAAACTGCCACAGTCAGGTTTGCTCCCAAAGCTCTATCTCCCAAGGCCCAGCCCGATTGGCTGAATTCAAATTGCGGGTTTGGCGGGAACACCATAGTGCCTTGCGGACAGCCTGGTGATTTTCAACGGTCAACTGCACAACAGAGTTTGCTGGGGGGGGGGGTTGCACGGCCTAACACAATGAGCTGTAACCTCTGCCCACCTCAAACTTGGTAAACACCCATTTTTGTCATAGAGCTGTAATTCTCAAGATTGATTTAACAGTCAATGCTTCTTCCCAGTGAGCTCTGAGAGTTAAAGCTCTGTAAAAGGAATAGGGGTCTCCTAATAACTCTCAGCACCCTTAACAAATGAGATCTGATCCCCCACTCCCCGCAAATAAAGAAAAAAAGATATATGTGCTGAATATCAGCTGAAGATTGGAGGTGGTCTTCGGTTTGGGCACTTCTTTTTACCCTTCAAAGAACCTCAGAGCTACACAAGACCCATGGAACACTGTTCCTCAATTATGCATTGCTGTGATCTACTTTGTTGGGTTGAGGGCAAAGAAGAATGGCATCAAATAGCCCACCTATCTTTGGGGGATTGCCATTTAAACAGTTATTTTCTTGACAGAAATAATGTTATACCCTGCACAATGTCATTGGACTACAAAGGAGATGGCTTTACTTCACACTTATACTCAGGGTTTAACAAGGGCGCAGCTGAAACCATCTTTGGCAGTAAACAATCTGTATTGATCTGTATCTCGCTCAAATTCTCTATGATCGTTGTTCCGCAGCAATCAGCCTCTTCTAAACATTGAAAGAACAACCAAAGAAAATGGTGCCTTGAAATAATTTTTCTCCCTACTTTTGGAAAAGGAAAAGTGCATGTGTTCACATATAACACACTTAAATGTAGCCTCCCTTTGATAGGCTTATTTTAACTTTCCTTTATGGTATCTATTTTTGTGCCTCTTCACATTGTTTGGAATGGTAGCTAAAAGAGTTTGCACGCTCTCTGATTCAGAATAGGAGCAAATAAGCAGTCTGTTCATGTAGTCTGCTTTCTTTTTCTAGGTTTTACAATTTCAGACTATGAGGTGGAAAAAACATACTAGATTTCCCATTTTACCTAAGTGGCAATCTATAAGCAATTCTTTGGTTTTAGGGGATTAATTCTTTTTATGCTGTATTTTTATGCTGCTATATTCTATGATGAAGTTGTATATGGTGGATATTTTTTGCAGTTCTGTGTTGCTAGTTGGTTTCCTTTGTATAGTAAACCACTTTGATGACTGGTATAAAAAGTGAGGTATAAATAATCTAAACAAATAAATGCATCAATCTCCTCTGCATTAAGAAGCAACACCATAACACCTACCCACCCCTATACTCACAAAACAAATATGATAGGGAGGATAGATGACAACTCTTTTCTGTATACAGTTTCCCTTTCCTAGGTTTATATGTACCAGGAGGTCTTTTTATTATTATTTTAAAATGAAAGCATTCAAATATGTAACTCCTGGCTTGCCATCTGAAATGGTACAGCCCATCGGTAGATCCTTTGAGTGAGTGCTATTACTGTTTGAGCTGCTCCTAGACTATACCCATGTATGATTACATAAAATACTGCCCAGGTCTATAGTATCTATATCCTGCATTGCAGGGGGTTGGACTAGATGACAATTTGGACCCCTTCCAACTCTACAATTCTATTAATTACTTAAGAGGCCACACAATGTTCTGTCACAGTCTAGTTGTATAGTCTGTTGAAGTATGAGATCACTGCTTTCAGGGTCCATACATGTGTTGGTAAATTAGCAGGGTTATATACAGATCCTTGGTGAGGCTCTGATCACAGACCTGGAGCAGAGTTTCGCCCAACAGAAGTGGTGAAGAGAAAAGGGAAGTCTAGGAACTAGACTGTATTGTGCATAGTTAATTCGCTGGATACTGACTAAGACAGTGAACAAGAAACTCAGCCCAGGAACGTGACTGTGAAGGTAGGAATACATTTTATTGCCAGTGGCTATGAAAGTCATCAAGCATAGCTCTTACCTTAATAAATGGGATGCAGGTGGTGCTGTGGTCTAAACCACCTCTTGGGCTTGCTGATCAGAAGGTTACCGGTTCGAATCCTCATGATTGGGTGAGCTCCCGTTGCTCTGTCCCAGCTTCTGTCAACCTAGCAGTTTAAAAGCATGCCAGTGCAAGTAGATAAATAGGTACTGCTGTAAACAGCTTTTCTGTGTGCTCTGGTTTCCGTCACGGTGTTCTGTTGCAAGTGTTAGCACCATGCTCTTCCTATTGAGGTTAATGACAAAGCTCCCATTCATTGTACTGGAGCAGGACATCAGCCCATGCAATTTAACAGGAGAAGCCTGCAGAAAAGTTCATCACCAGAGTACTGAATCACTAGTTGTTCTTTGCCTCCAAGTTCCTTCTGCTGTCTGATTTGTCTGCATGTTTACTGCAGTGGTGGGACATCATGGCTCACCCATTCTCCAGCTGGTCGTGTTAATGCTGCCTACCATGAGGTAGAGGGAAAGGGGAAGGTGGCAGTGAAGTCAGCACCATGCAAATACACTGGCAGAAACTGAAGATTGGCAGTTTCAACCACGGTTGAATTGAACTGGCAGTTTCAAAAGTGTCAACAACAAACTATGGTGCAAGCAAGAGCTCTTTTATTCTGGAATAAGCAACCACGTAAAAAAGATTCACTTTTATGGTTCAAGTTCTCATAGTTTGTAAGCCTGTTTCAAGAGTTCTCTGCAGATGATTTAACTAATTATCTATCTATCTATCTATCTATCTATCTATCTATCATCTATCTATCTATCTATCTATCTATCTATCTATCATCTATCTATCATCTATCTATCTATCTATCATCTGTCTATCATCTATCATCTATCATCTATCATCTATCTATCATCTATCTATCTATCTATCTATCTATCATCTATCTATCTATCATCCATCTATCTATATCCATCAATCTATCTACATCAGTTATTTCCAGATTGAGTGCCTGTGGCTATGAAGATACACCGTGGCCTGTAAATTATCCAATAAATTGAACAACATGGAAAGTCCCTGGAACGAGAAACCCCACTGCTTAAAATAAACCAATGGCTGTAGAAAAAGGCACCACAGGTTATTAATCTTGACTACTCACCCCATTCTAAAAGGCTTTTCCAGTTGTTCCAGGACAGTGCTGAGACAACTTGCTCTTCTTGTCTCAGTTGTGGGACAATTGACTTTGGTTCTGAACCTACAGAACCTACAGCACCTTAGTCCTTGTCCAGAGTCCTGGACTTGTCTTGATTTCTAGCCTATTCTAGAGCCCTGGTCCTACGTGTCTCGATTTTGCTTAGGCCATCACTTCCTGTTAGTGGTGGACATCACAAAAGATCAGGATCCACTTCTATAGCAGTGCCTCAAACTTGATTATGTAAACAAGCTCTCAGAAAAGAATACTGCCAATTCAATACAATTGCTCTGATGCAAGTGCTGACCTCAGCAGAGACAATGCAGGAGAAGGCTAAGCTGACTTATGCATGGTTCACCCTGAATGCTATATATGAGCAGAACTCTGACGTTGCTTCAGCAACAGTATACCTGAGACTAGACCTTGCATAGGAGCAGCAGTTCTGCCCTGATTGTTAACTCTGCTTTCATGCAAGGCACCTCTGTCTCTCTGAAGTTCTGTCTAAAATTGAATTTTTCCACCCAGTCTAACCCACATCCACCCACTCCACAGAGAGGTGTGGAAACAGTTCTTGTATCAGTAGCTCAGACAGCTGCAAGTAGGAAGAAATGTAAAAGCTGTGTTTCACATGAAGCATGGGGAAGAGGGTCCACCAATGATTGTGGTTACTCTTGTGTCCCATAATGTGAAAGACACTTGTTGAACCTTCTGCGGGTAGAAGTTAGTGCTTGGCATTATACAAAATTTCCCACGAAACTTTGGAGGGGGTGGACTCTCAACAGAACCCCTGCTGTTTCTTCTTAAAGTTTCCCACCCATGAAATAAACATCGGGGAAAGGGGTTAACAACTTACTGAAGAGCATTTGCCATCATTGTCAGCTTTGTAATCATTAAGAGAAAATACTGTAGTGGTTTGCCGTGACAAGAAGATAAATGATGTGGAGAAATTCATTAAATCTAGCTTAATTCTCCTCGGCAGCGGAGACAAGATGGCGCAGAAGGGGAGCCGCAGGAGTGAGGAGGTCAGTGAATTCAGTCTGACTGAATGAGCAAGAGCCGAGTTGATAGTGAATTTGGACTGAATTGTTTTTTTTTTTTTTTTTTTTTTTTAATGATTTCAAGGACTAAATTGTATTAAACAATATAACGCCAATTCCGGGGGCAGACAGTGACGGACGCTTTTCCAAGCTCCCCGGTGAGGTCTCGTTTTGACTACGACGACCCCCCCCAATATCATCTACGCTCCTCAAGGATATTTACTCAAGGATAGACGGGTGAGGACTCGCCAAGGGAGGTGCGGTAGGGGTCTGACCCTCGGTTTGCAGCCTGAGATACGTTAAAGACGCCCAAAGCTGTGACGGTAACAACAGGACAGGTCGCTGTTGCAAACAGCCGGCTATTGGTGGCGGAAGTCGGACGCTGAGTAATCAACGGTACAGAAGTTTCCCTCTGTTTGTTTATTTGTTTGTTTGTTTTTTTTCATGACTATGCCTGACCTGTGTGGGGCTGAAGAGGAGGGCATGAAACTCTGAGTGGGAGCCTTGACTGTAATCGGGGGATATCATTGGGATCGCAATCACTTGGTGAGAGGAGACCAAAGTGCGTAAAGTGCTTAAAGTGTTCAAAGTGTCTGAAGTTCCTGAAGTGCTGGAAGTGCCGGAAGTGCTAGAAGTGTTGGAAGCCCCTGAAGCTCCTGAAGTACCGGGAGTGAATTAATCAGGACTAAAATTGACTGTATAGGAAAAGAAGTTGTGTAGGACGACCACGTTTCCAATTAGACTCTAATAGACTTTTATAGACGCTCCACCCCTCTCCCACCTACCATTCCCCCCCCCTTCCCTTCATCCTTCTTCGGAGTGCTGGGGGCTGGACGTGACGCAGGTGAAACTAGGCAAAAAGACTCGAGGGGAGGACTGAGAGGAGTAGAAGGGGAAAACAAATTAAAGCCAGGAGTGGACTAATCGATGTTTCTGGAACAAGAATTCCCCCCAGGCTTTTAAAGGGTATATAGAGGGCTTGTCGGTTCTCCCGGGGTATACATGTATTTTGTATGGATATTGGATGGGACAAGATCAGTTATAACATTTACCACCCCAGCAGGCGCTCTCTGAGGGGAAAGGAGGGAAAGGTCAGGATTATAGGACTATAGGACGAAAAAGGATTATAGGAAAGAACTAACGGTGAATAAAGGGAGTGCGCCACAAATAATGATGGGGAAGGAAGGGAGGGACGCAAAGAAAGTCGGTGGGACCCCGGGGGAGAGAAAGACATCACGCCAAGAGGAGATCAAAGATTTAGATAGCTTATGGTTCAAAATAAAGGAAGAATTTAAACAAAACGAAACATATATAGAAAATAAGCTAGGGGATATGCAAGAACTGATTGACAAAAAAATAGAAGAGGCAGTAGGAGAGCTCTCATCAAAAATCCAAGACCTGTCAGTAAAATCTAAGATAATTGAGGAGTCTAATAAGAAATTACAGAAAGAAATGAGGGAACAGAAAAAAGAAACAGGGAGGATGAGGGAAGAGTTGGGGGAGTTAAATAAAGCACAGGACAGGATTTGGGACAATCTTGCTATGGCGGACATGCGTCAAAAGCAGCTCCATTTAAAATTTAGAGGTGTGGCAGAAGAAAGAAATGAAGATGTCAGGAAGAAAATGATTAAGGAGCTATCTAAATGGTTGGGCCTGGAAGAAGAAGAGATAGCACTAACAATAGATAACGTATTTAGAATGTCTAGACCACAACATTTAAAACCTAATAAATTTTTGGGAGACTGTCTGGTGATATTTAACTCCTTAGAAATGAGAAATCTAATTCTAAGGACGAGCTATCGTAATAAACTCAGAATTGAAGGTAGACCCATCATTATCTACAAAGAAATCCCAATCAGACTATTACGAAAAAGAGAGGGCTATAGACAAGTGGTCGCGGCTCTAAGGAGGAATGGAATACAATTTAGGTGGGAGTTCCCCGAGGGGATCACCTTCTTCTACAAAGATAAGAAATTTAAACTGACGGATATACAGGAAACAGAGAAGTTCCTGAGAAGATATGAAAGAGAGCTGGGAAGGACAGAGTATAGACTGCGAGATAGGGAAGAAACGAAGGGGAATGGTCGGGAGAAGGAAGAGGAGGGGGAGGAGAGCGCGAAAGACCAAGGAGATAGGGGGTCAATCTCAGGAGATGAAGAGGAGGAAGCCGCAGTGGGAGAAGGAGCGGCTGAGGAGGAGGGGCTCTCAGGAAACAAAGGCGCTAGATTCTAATTAGAGCTTTGACCTGAGATAGAGTAGTCGGAGAACTAAGATAACACTGGACACTTTAAAATTTTTATCGTGGAACGTGAATGGGTTGAATGAGAAAATTAAAAGAAATAAAATCCAAAAAGCTTTGAGAAATAAGAAATGTGATGTAATCTGTGTTCAGGAAACTCATATTGCAAAGAGGCATAGACATATTTTGATGAATAAAAAGTTGGGAGTAGAATTTGTAAATTCGGATGTAAACAAAAAAAGAGGAGTGGTAATATACGCCAAAGAAAGGTGGGAACCAATACAAATTTGTAAAGATGAGGAAGGGAGAATATTAGGTATTCAATTAAATTTTCGAGGGGAAAGAATTAATGTAGTGTCGGTATATGCACCGAACTCAAATAGAGCAGAGTTCTTTGAAAAACTTGAAAGTTTGCTGCTGGAACTGGATCCTTATAAGTTAATTCTATTGGGAGATTGGAACGGGGTACCAACACCAAGCATGGACAGAAGTGAGAACCAGAGGAATGTAAACAGGGGGAAGCTCCCCAATGCTTTCAATGATTTAGTGGAAAATTTAGATCTAATTGATATCTGGAGACACCGAAATCCCACCACTAAACAGTTCACTCACTACTCAGAGCCCCACAAAAGTTGGGGCAGGATCGATCAGATATGGGTGACTAGGGCGATGGTATGGAGAGTTAAGAGATGTGAGATATTACCCAGGACCCTGTCAGATCACTGCCCTTTGGTCTTGGAAATTAAAAACGAATTGAAAGGGCAACCCAGGTGGAGGATGAATGAATATCTATTTGAGAATGAGGAAGTGCTAGATATGGCCAAAAAAACTCTGAGAGAGTACCTGGCGATAAATTTGAGTAGAGACACCCCAATAGAGGTGGTATGGGATGCCGGTAAGGCAGTCCTAAGGGGCTTTTTGATACAGCAAAATAGTTATAGAAAGAAGTTAAGGAAAAAAAGAAGGACAATATTTTGGCCCAATTAAAAGATTGTGAAAGGAAACTGGCCTTAAATCCAACAGATGAAACGATCAGCCAAGCGGTGAAGGTGTTGCAGTCCCAATACTCAGCTATTTTGAACCAGGAGATAGAACAAAAAATTAAATTTACAAGACAGAAATATTTCGAGTCGGCCAATAAAATGGGGAAGCTGCTTGCATGGCAGCTCAGGAAAAGAAAGAAACAAAATACGATTAATAAACTTATTGTAGATGAGAGGGTGATAGAGGACCCGAGTGAAATTGAACGCAGATTTGTTGCTTTTTTTGAAAAGTTGTATGAAAAAGGAGAAGAGAGTAGTGCAGAAGTAAAAAACTACCTGGATCAAGAAGAAAGAAAATTTTTTACAGAAGAGGACTGTATACAACTAAACAAAGCGGTGTCTGGAAAGGAGGTCAGGGATGCCATTAATAAGATGAAGAACGGGAAGTCCCCAGGTCCGGACGGCCTGCCAGCAAAATATTACAAGAAATTGGTAGATCTGTTAGCGCCGGTATTAACAGAGGTAATAAATAACACTCTCCAAGAGGGGAGGATCCCTAGTTCCTGGAAGGAGGCGTACATTACGCTGATTCCCAAGACAGAAAACGAAAAGACAGATTTAAAAAATTATAGGCCAATTTCACTTTTAAATTGTGATTACAAGGTTTTTGCTGACATCATGGCAAGTAGACTCAAAAATCTACTAAACAGATATATACATAGAGATCAAGTGGGATTCCTCCCAGGGAGGCAATTGAGGGACAATGTCCGGCACGTATTAGATATAATGGAGTTCCTGGAGGCAAGACCAGATGTACCAGCGGCCCTTATCTTCATTGACGCAGAAAAAGCTTTTGATCGCGTCTCCTGGGAATTTCTGCTGCAAAATATAGATAAGGTGGGAATAGGGGGCCCCTACTTGAAGGCTATTAGGGCGATCTATACAGAACAGCAGGCTAGGCTGATTATTAATAATAACCTGACTAAACATTTTTCAATAATGAAAGGGACAAGGCAGGGTTGCCCTCTGTCACCTTTACTGTTTATTTTGGTGTTAGAAACAGCCGCGAACAAAATAAGAGCGACCCCGAATATTAGGGGATTAAAAATTGGAGAGAAAGAATACAAACTAAAGGCCTACGCTGATGACCTGGTCCTTTTCTTAGAGAACCCAATTGAAAGTATTAGCAGAGCGGTAGAACTCTTGGAAGAGTTCGGTAAATTATCCGGATTCAAGTTAAATAGGGGGAAAACCAAAATATTAATAAAGAACTTAACAGCACAGGAGAGATTACAGCTGGAACAACAGGTGGACATTAAAGTAGTAAATAAAGTGAAATATTTGGGAATCTGGTTATCCCCAAAGAATATTAACTTAGTAGAAGATAATTATAATAAACTTTGGAAAGAAATGAAGAAAGACATGGACACCTGGCGTAGATTGAATCTATCCTGGACGGGGAGGATGGCATCGATTAAGATGTGTATTCTCCCGAGGCTGTTATTTCTGTTCCAGAACTTACCAGTTATAAAAGGTACCGCCTGCTTTAAAAACTGGCAAAGGACCTTGACCAAATATATTTGGCAGGAGAAGAAACCTAGGGTGAAACTTAAATATTTGATGGATTCTAGGGAAAGAGGGGGCTTTGGTGTACCAAATTTAAGGCTCTATTACGAGGCGGCATGTTTACTTTGGATTAAAGAATGGGTCACATTGAAAGATACTGATCTACTAGACCTAGAAGGATTTGATTTAAGATTTGGGTGGCATGCCTACCTCTGGCAGGAGAAAGATAAAATTCATAGAGGTTTTTATAATCATTCAGTTAGAGGGCCACTTTTAGAAGTTTGGAATAGGAAGAAAAGCGTGATAGAACAAAGTACCCCTTGGTGGCTCTCACCCGTGGACATTATCAAAATAAAGAAAGTAAACATGACAGGTAGAAGGTGGACGTATGAAGATCTCCTAATTAAATCAGAAGAAGGGTGGAAATTAAGACAGCAGGATGAATTAAAAGAGAAAATCAAGGACTGGTTTCATTTACATCAAATTAACGCACTATGGAGGGAACATAAGAGAATAGGCATGGGAGAAAATAAATCTAGATTCCAAGTAGAGATTATTGAGAGTAACAATAAATTATTATCTAAAATGTATAGGCAACTGCTGGAAAATGAAAATAAGGAAGTGCTGATCAAAGAGGTAATGACTAAATGGAATAAAGACCTTGGATATGAGCTAGGTTATGACAAATGGCAAACTTTGTGGAAGTATGGCTTGAGATTTACGGCATGTGCTGATTTAAGGGAGAATTTATACAAGATGATGTACCGTTGGTACCTGACCCCGGCTAGATTAGGGAGAATGTATAGAACAGCAGATAATACTTGTTGGAGGTGCAAAGAGAAGGTGGGGACCTTCATTCATATTTGGTGGACCTGCGGGGAAGTGAAAGGTTTCTGGGGACAAATTTACGAGGAGTTAAAGAAAATTTTGAAGTATAATTTCCCCAAGAACCCCGAAGCTTTCCTCTTAGGGATGATTGGGGAGGAAATAAAAAAATCAGATCAGACCTTCTTTCAGTATGCTACTACTGCTGCAAGGATTTTAATAGCAAAGAAATGGAAATCCCCCGAAATACCAACAATGAGAGAGTGGCGGGTGAAATTGTATCAATATGTGGAATTGGCGAAACTTACACAATATATTAGGCAGGACAACCCCAAAAAGACAGAGGATTGGTCCAAATTTTTAAGTTACCTTGAGATTAATTTAGGAATTAATAATTTGACAGTAGATGATGTTTGACTCCTACGACGTGGAAAGATGAATGAAAACAACTGCAGATGATATATGTAGAATATTTAATCCAAAGCTGAGGTTATTGGAAGTCAAATGTGTGTAAGGGTGTGATTGGTTTTCTTTTTTCTTTCTTCTTTGTTCGCTTTTTTCTTTTTCAGGTGTATATGTCTGATTTTATGTATGTGTAATTTTATGTGCTTGCAATAAAGTTTGAAAAAATTTAAAAAAAAAAAAAAAAATCTAGCTTAATTCGTTGACAAAAGAGCACTGTAATAGAAGGTGTTTTTCTTCTCAATTTTTGTGTGCAAGTGACTGGATGCTAAGGGCCAGACATTATGCATTACCTACGCAGAAAGCACTTCTGGAGCATGAAGGCTGGAACACATAGTCATGAAAATTGCATTTCTGTCTATTTCAGTACAACCAATGCACTCTAGGCGGGGCCACAATTTGTGTCTGGTCTGGAAACTCCAGCTTGTGCAAAAAGCTGTGGCTAGGCTGTTAATGGGGACAGACTGCCACCAGCACAAAACTCTGGTGCTTAAAGGTTGTTACCTGCTGCCCATATGCTGCTGGGCCAGATTAAAAGTTATTGTATTAATTTAAAAGCCCCTTAACAACTTGAGTTCTGGATTTCTTAAGGACTGCCTGATTCTTTATATCACTGTCTGATCAATAGGGATGGAAGGATCTGTCAATTTCAGTTTTCACAGTTTCTCATTTTCACAATCTTAAATTCAGTTCTCCACTTTTCTGCAGCAATTTGCAAATTTCTTCTAACAAACACATTTTTGTATGCAGTTTTGACTAACATATACATTTCTGCAATTTATCCTAACATAGAATAGAATCACAGAATCATAGAATCATAGAGCTGGAATAGACCACAAGGGCCATCGAGTCCAGCCCCCTGCCAAGCAGGAAACACCATCAGAGCACTCCTGACATATGGTTGTCAAGCCTCTGCTTAAAGACCTCCAAAGTAGGAGACTCCACCACACTCCTTGACAGCAAATTCCACTGTCGAACAGCTCTTACTGTCAGGAAGTTCTTCCTAATGTTTAGGTGGAATCTTCTTTCTTGTAGTTTGGATCCATTGCTCCGTGTCCGCTTCTCTGGAGCAGCAGAAAACAACCTTTCTCCCTCCTCTATATGACATCCTTTTATATATTTGAACATGGCTATCATATCACCCCTTAACCTCCTCTTCTCCAGGCTAAACATGCCCAGCTCCCTTAGCCGTTCCTCATAAGGCATTGTTTCCAGGCCTTTGACCATTTTGGTTGCCCTCCTCTGGACACGTTCCAGTTTGTCAGTGTCCTTCTTGAACTGTGGTGCCCAGAACTGGACACAGTACTCCAGGTGAGGTCTGACCAGAGCAGAATACAGTGGCACTATTACTTCCCTTGATCTAGATGCTATACTCCTATTGATGCAGCCCAGAGTTGCATTGGCTTTTTTAGCTGCTTCTAACATTATGCATTTTTGTATGGTATTTTCATCAATATGCACGATTTCCCCGTATATAGTCATCTTTGTAAACACTGGCAGGTAGGAGAGCTGCATCGCAAAATTCAGATAAGTGCAAATTGCAAAGGCAATTTAGTTCTCCTATAGTTTCAGAACGTGTGAATCTGATGGATTTAGCTTTAAATGTGAGCTGAATTTATTTCTCCCCCTCTACCTACTGATCACCCAGGTCTTTGCAGGAGTCTCTTTTGGTGCCTGTCCCCTGTAATTAAGATGCACAGCTCCTAACTGTTACAAACCATGCGTTTACTATTCTGTGCCCAAGCTTGTGTAAATTCTCCTGAATGAGATTAGACAGGCCCCTTCCTTGCTCAACTTCAGACATATGATCAAGACTTACTTTTTTAAATTTCAGCAAGTATTTTAAGGTAGTATTTGGCTTTATGAACATTTTTCATTGTTCTGTTCTCTGTATGGTTAATTTTTATGTACACCACTTAGAAATGCTAATGATTAAGAAATATATAAAAGCCTTCAAAAAATATTTTAATGTGGCAAATAAGAATTTCAGCATGCATACCCACACACAGAGAGAAAATACATGTGTGTGGTTGTTGAGCATGGTGATTTATAGCCATGTAATATTTGAAGATCCCCTCTGCTCAAATCATGGCCTTTCACACATGTATTTAGCACATACTTGCACTGTAAGTGGATGCAGGTGGCACTGTGGTCTAAGCCACAGAGCCTAGGGCTTGCCGATTGGAAGGTCGCGGTTCAAATTCCTGCGGCAGGGTGAGCTCCTATTGCTCAATCTTTGCTCCTGCCCACCTAGCAGTTTGAAAGCACATCAAAGTGCAAGTAGATAAATAGGTACCACTGCGGAGGGAAGGTAAACAGTGTTTCCATGTGTTGCTCTGGTTTGCCAGAAGCAGCTTAGTCATGCTGGCCACATGACCTGGAAGCTGTACACTGGCTCCCTCGGCCAATAAAGCGAGATGAGAACTGCAGCCCCAGAGTCGTCCGCAACTGTACTTAATGGTCAGGGGTCCCTTTACCTTTACCTGCACTGTGATGGAAACAAATGTATTTTCACATCATGTATATTGGGTACATATGCGGCAGCAATCTGCAAATTGTAGCCAATGATTCCTTTGTCATTTGTTCATAAAAAAATACCTCACAGCATCCCCATTTTTGTTTTGTTTTTGAACAGTTGTGACACACCTTAAAGCCCTTTTTACAGAAAGATCATAGGATGGAAACTCAATTTGAATGAATGACTAAAATATCAATTTCCCAAACATACCAGGACCTGTACAGAAATGCTTCTGCTTGGAGGCACAGCTGAATACCTGAAAGCTTTTACACTGTGTCTGTGGTTCAACAGGAATATTTTTCAATTTCTCCTGAAAGTGTATAATGAGGGAGGGTATTCCACAAATGGGGAACTCCCACTGAAATGGCCCTGCCATGGGTCAATGCCAAATGAGTAGTCCCAGGTGTCAGTACTGCCACCTGCCAATCCTAGGGTCCAAGATGGTTGATACCGGGGAAGGCAGCATTTTAGGTACCTGGGTCCTGCCTGAGGATGTCACATACTGTCCTATGACTCGTTTAGGGCTTTATGTACTAGTTTAAAGACCTTGAATTGAGCCCGGAAGCTCACTGGCAGCCAATGGAGTGCTTTCAGGCCTGGTGGGTTCTAATGAGCATTCACTCAGCTGTACTTTCTCCCTTCTTCTAAATGCCAGGTAAAGTGTTGGTTCAGAAACACTAAAGGCACACCTCTCCCATACACTGTGCAAATTCATAACCATCGAAGAGCTTTTCATGATTCCATTTTCTTCAGACTATGCCCAAAGCCAGAGTAATAAACTCCAGAGTTCTCACAAGAAATGCAGGCACAACCTAAGAAGATATTAATATTCACTCAAGGATTATATTGTTTTTTCTAACTCTCTTTGGAGCTTCCAGAGGAACAGCACATTCACCCCAGGACACAGGGAAGCATTTTTAATGTTTTGTTTTGACATGAAGAGCATCGCAAGCTGTTTGCCACAAACCAAAAAAATCTGCACAATCTGAGGCGCATATGCCAAGTTAATGGAGGCAATAATTGAATCTGGGCTTATCTTTTGGAATTTGCTGAATGCAATTTAATATACTCAATATTAAAGGTAATTGGTGTGCAGAGCAAAACAGCACTATGATAATGCTGTCTACTATGATATAATGGTCAGATTCCAAAGAGAATATTTCCCTTTATTTTCTCCTCTGTGCTGCTGCCTCTTCAAACAGCACTCCCCCCTCTTATAAAAAGACATTTTCTTCCAGGATGCCTGTGTTAAAATGGGCTGGCTTTTTAAAACATCTGTGGACATAAACCAAGTATTTATTTTACAATTGACTGCTGTACCACTTAGCTGAGCAATACTCTTAGTTCCTGCTATGATATCTCAAGTTATTTATGCATCTGTTTTCATAGAGCTACACCAGTGACTAAATGGAGATGCTATGAGCGCTAATGGGCTAGACTTTCAGACAATTAAAACGTGGCACTGCTAGCAGTGCTGATGTGTCGAGGCTACAAACGCTAGCAGCTGCAGCTGTTGTGGAAAACTTTTAAATATTCCACTTCTCACATGCATCATTAGTGCAAGTAAACTAGCTGAGTGAGGAGCACCTCGCATTTAAATAGGTCCTATCCATGCTAAAGCAAGGGTAGCCACCATGGTGTCTTCATGACAGTATTGGGGCAGAACTCCCATCGTTTACCATTTGCCATGCTGGCTGATGGCAAATGACATATGAACAGCCCCATTTTGGCTTCACCTGGTCTAGAGTAAAAGTTCTCAACTGTGTCTGTTGGTCTTGGCAGTAACTAGATTGGCATTGACACTTTTTGCATACATCTTCTTTAACCTGGGATGCATAAAGGTAAAGGGACCCCTGACCATCAGGTCCAGTCGTGGCCGACTTTGGGGTTGCGGCGTGCATCTCGCTTTATGGCCGAGGGAGCCGGAGTACAGCTTCCGGGTCATGTGGCCAGCATGACTAAGCCACTTCTGGCGAACCAGAGCAGCACACGGAAACACCGTTTACCTTCCCACTGGAGTGGTACCTATTTATCTATTTGCACTTTGACATGCTTTTG
Source organism: Podarcis bocagei (assembly GCF_964188305.1). Lineage (NCBI taxonomy): Eukaryota > Metazoa > Chordata > Lepidosauria > Squamata > Lacertidae > Podarcis > Podarcis bocagei. The sequence goes on along the minus strand of NC_138134.1, from coordinate 26,766,258 downwards.
AACTGATAGGATGGCAGGAGCAGGGACTGAGCAACGGGAGCTCACCCCGTTGTGGGGATTCGAACCGCCGACCTTCTGATCAGCAAGTCCTAGGCTCTGTGGTTTAACCCACAGCGCCACCTGCGTCCCTTAACCTGGGGTGCATGGCACTGGTCAAATCTCTTACTGTTGCAATGTTGGCAGGAATAGTGGTCGCACCTGTCTCCTCTTCCCCTCCCCAAGTTACTGGGGAGCTTACTGGGACAACATTTGAACACTGTAGATTTCCTTATTGTCAGACTGTCCCAATTTGAAATGGGTGGCTCTATCTAAGCAAGCCTGTCCTGTGGGAAGTGGGGAGGTGCAGAACACCTTTCTATTTTCTTGATTATTATTAGGAGCTGGTGTTTATTTGGCACAACACATGCTAGTAAGAACGCTTCTTTCCCTACACTGAGTTCATGTTTATTATTTATCATTTGTGATAATACATTAGGAATTTCTCTCCCATAATTTATGTACTCAACAGCGGCATTACTTCTTTGGACAAAACAAAGATCTTTGGACAAAACAAAGAGGGTTGAAGCAATGATTCTTCAACATCAGCTTTGTTGGACTTGTCATGTTGTTCGGATACCTGATTATTGTCTTCCAAAGCAACTGCTCTATTCCCAATTTAAGAATGGAAAGCAAAATGCGGCAGACAACAAGAGGTTTAAAAACACTCTTAAGGCAAATCTTTAAAAATGCAGTATAAGCAAAGATAATTGGGAAACACTGGCCTGCAAGTGCTCCAACTGGAGAATAGCCTCTACCAAAGGCATCATGGACTTTGAAGAAGCACAAACTCAGGACGAAAGAAAGAAACATGGTAAGAGGAAGGCATCCTCACCATGATCAACTCTCGCCTGGAAACCTATGTCCCCACTGTGGAAGTACATGTGGATCCAGAATTGGCCTCCACAGTCACTTATGGACACACTGTTCAGTCTGTTCAGCTACGAGTGATAGCCAAAAAAGAAGAAGACATCTTTGGGAATCAAATAGTTATAGACTTTACTTTGTTTTAAAAATGCAAAAATGTCCAGCAAGAAAATCTGTAGATTTATCTAGCTATAAATTGGCTGGATTGAGCCACTCTGAAGGAGTTCATGCACCTATAAACTTCATCCACTTTGATCTAAAGGGTAAAAAGTTATAGCTTTTTGTAGATTTCCACATTATAGTGAATGAGGAACACAGAGCTTCATTTTCTACTGAGTGGCTTGGAACCAAGCATACAGACTGAAGCAGATAGTGCAGAAAGTAATGAAGAAGAGATAGGAAAATTTAAAAATGTACAGATGCAAGGCGAATCTTACAGCCTGTGCAGAGCTGTAGTATCTGTAAATCAAATAAGAGCAACAACTAAGGCCATTATTATACGGGGAGTAATTCAAAACTGGCAATTTTGAATAAATGTTTCTATAAAAGATAAGCATGTCTCTTCTAACTTCTGCTGAAGCCTTCTAGGCAAGTTAGGTGTCTGCATCATAGTATCTAAAGCAGTCAGAAACTGAAATACTGCAGAACCTCAACCTGAAAATCCACATATATAAATATCATCAGAGCCCAATGGTTGTTATTAAAACAGAGTAGGTTTAAATAAAATAACATTAAAAGAGAATTATAGTTTGTAAATAGAACATTGCTATCCATGTGCTCACTGTGCATGCCCTCAGAAATATCAGATTTTCAAACATTAATTCTGTTTTTTTGTGAGTTCTCCTGTAGATGAATCATAATTTCAGAGAATTCTTTGTAATCTGGTGCAGAAAGCTGCTGCCCAAAGAAAACCACATCAGGTATTCTGCCGGCTGCTCCCAAGCCCCTGAGCAACTCCTAACATCTACTTACCAGACTGTGGCTTTGAACCACAAAGCACCATCTAAAGACAGATGCTGCAGTCCAGGAAGAAGTATCTACAGATGGAAGCAGGCTTTCAAACACACATCCCCTTGCTGGATCTATAAAACCACGTGTGAGGAACGCATCTGCATCTCAGTGCTCATCCAAGTCCCATAGATCTTGATGGATGCATCTCCACCTGGAGCCATTCACTACCATTGGCATGCAGAAGCTGAGCGGAATTACTGCCAGAGAATTCAATATAACGGGGAAATTTAACGAGATGAACTAATGTTACCTAACATGTATGTTTTGCAACCTATCGGCTATACAAAGTCGTAATCAATATATCATAAATAAAACCTAAGAGGAGCAGGCTGCCATAGCGGTGGTTACCGTATTTTTCTGTGTATAATATGCCCCCATGTACAAGTCAACCCCTATTTTTTTAAGCCCCAAATTAAGAAATTAAGTTGTTTAGCTTTTTTTGGGGGGTGGGGGAGGTCACTTCTGCCAATTACTCACCCACCTGCCTGACACTGCCAATCGCTTGCCACGGCCACTGCCGATCGCACACCTCGCTGCAGCCGCCAATTGTCTGCGCGTTTGCCACCACCACCAGCCCGCCCACTTGCCGCAGTCACCAATAGCCTGGCTGCCTCGCCACAGCCGCCAATCACCTGCCCAATTATCGCAGCCATAGCCAATCACCAACCCACTTGCAGCTGCCAATCTCCTGCTTGCTGCTGCCATTAATCACCCCCCCCCCCGAATTCACTATCCGTGTATAAGATGACACCCAATTTCTGCCTTTTTCTTTTTTTTAAGCAAAAAGCATTGTCTTATACACGGAAAATACGGTATATAGTAATCCCACTGTTGATATCAGTACTTTGTAGCAACCTGATCATTTGACTTTTTAATTCTTTATTTGTATGTAGGTGTTAAGAGCTCATGACACACCATCGCCTCTTTAGCATTTGTGTTCTAAATACTGATCTTTTAAGAACATGTGCTTGAGATTGCTTTTCCTCCCCCCCCCATTCTTTTTACCTGGTGTGTTACCTGCTTTTTAAATTGCAAGCCTGAAGATCTTAGCAGCAGACCCCAAGAGTGTCCTGGAAAAACCAGTAACACCATTTTCTTATTGCAAGAGAATAGCAGGCATTTGGGTTGCTGTGATCTCATGTAGTTTTGCACTGCAATGCCTCCCTCTCAAGTGTTTTTCTTTTTTGGGGGGTGGACTCCAGCCAAAATCATGTGAGATCATGGCAACCAAAATGGCCACCAAGTTCTTATGATAAAAAATGAGAAGATAGTGTCTAGGGTTTTGACTTCAAGGCTTGGAGGGTATATAGTAGTGATATCTATAAACCACTCTGGTGTTTTTTATTTTTACTGAGGGGTGGGGTATAATTGCTTTAAGCACACAAACATCACCAGCCTAGTTTGTTCTTAACCAGCTGCCAAATGCAGAACCTCTATACAGTGTATGTCACTAGCGTCAGATGTAAGTAAATGGTAAATCCTTTCCCCATTCAGTCAACTGTATACAAGCAAACAGGAATATATTTCTACTTGTTTGTATGTAGTCTATATTCTCTCTCTAGTATAGAGAGGATATAACGTTTTAACATGCACACTTCTCCTTAGAGTGTTCCACTTTCTCCACAGGCTGCAAGTTCCCTTTTAATATAGAGGACATTCCAAACCACACTCTTGTTCTGTCAGGGACTGTCTTCTGAAACTGAGGGAGAATGTTACCTAGGCTTTGACTTTTGCAGAGTACAAGAACAGTGAAGAAGAAATTAGCCTGAAGAAAAGGGCAGAAGAAAAGAATCCCTCTGGTATTCATGCTAATTCTCTTTTAAAAATAAATTACGTGCAACAGAACTGACAAAACTACCCAAGAACCAGCTTTAGCAAAAAAAAGAAGAAGCCCTTTTGAAATATGATTTGAGATATGGAAGATGCATGCTTCCCAAAGACGTTTCCCTAGACAATGCAATGCATTATAAAAATAATAATAAAAACATAAACTATGAGGTTGTTTCCTTCAAGGGCAAGCTTCAGAAGGTTTTATGGCCTGGCATTTGCCAGGGCCTCAAAAGAGGCAAAGAACCCATCATGCCATGATCCCACTCTTTCTTTACAGGGAGAACCCAGGAAGAATAAAGAAAGGGTGAGAAAATGACCTGCTGAGACTCTTTGAGAGTGCCTCACCCAAAGGGCCCCCAAATCCTCAAGCTGGCATTGTGTCTTCCTTTGCAAAGAGCAGATAAAGTATCATTTTCCTGCACATTCTCCTATTCTGCAAAACACTTCAGCCAAAAAAGTGCCGCTGTTCAATTTAATAGCTTTCCTTGCAACCGAAAAATAAGTGTTTAAGTCTTTAACATGTGGCTCAGAACTGCTATTTAGTTTCTGTCATTTAGTCATGTCAAGCTCTTCACATCTCAACAACAAAGTTAAGGCAGGCAATCATGTGCCTATTTCCCCATAATGTGAAGAAATATACTTCTATTTCCTCCTGAATATAATTCCATTTGCAGCTGAAGAAAATACAAAAATAACAGCGCCCTACTTTAACACCTCAGAGAGCTGCAGAGATCAAATCCAATTCTAAGGAAGTGTGTTTGGAGTATTGGATGAGGAGGAGGAGGAGGAGGAGGAGGAGGAGGAGGAGGAGGAGGAGGAGGAGAAGAAGAAGAAGAAGAAGAAGAAGAAGAAGAAGAAGAAGAAGAAGAAGAAGAAGAAGAAGAAGAAGAAGAAGAAGAAGAAGAAAGGGGGGTGCTGGAATTCCTCATGATTGATTCTAATGAGAGATTATTAGAAAACAGCTGTTTCTTCAAGGCTGGCATCTGCTGGCCTGCCTTCACATTCTAGTATAAAACATTTTGAAACATTTTCCTGGCCAAGAACGTCTTCTGGGTTTGTTTGTTTTTCCTTGTGATAACACTTCATCCCATTCTATTCACCATTTCTTTAATTGCTGTAAAGTTACCATCTCAAGGTAATGGTTACAGCACTTCTAGAAACAACTAATGGTATTCCAGCCCCTGCAAGATATGAGCTGGTAACATTTGAAATTTTTTTTCCAGCAGTGACTGCATGTTCTGCTAGAATATCTGTTAGATATCCGGAGCCAGAATGCACTCACAACTCAGCAGCTGCACATACAATGCTGAAATACTGTTTCAACCTGAAGCAACCTTTATAAATTCTATAATTTTTGCATGATACCTCTTGAAGGTGAAAACAGTTGTAAATTATTTTTCCCCACCCATCTCCTTCTCTCAGGCTGCTAGCCCCTAAACTTCTTAAGCCACCAATAGGGCCCCCTCCACTGAGGTGGTGGTCTTATTCTGTTTTAACTATATTTGATGCTCTGCGGTAACTTATAGTTGGTAGCTTCTAACATTCAAACAGGGAGTGCCAGTATTTGAATGCAATGTGCTTTGCTGAAGGAGACACACTGCTGTGCTCTTATTAGTAGGAATCTTTCTTTTATTTCCTATAGGATTCTATGATAGTCACCCAATGTCTAGCTTTTCTGTTCACCTTTGGGGGAAATCCTTATGACATTCATTGCCAAGCACACTGTCTCTTTGTTGGATACATACATTGTCATTAATACAATTTCTTTTTAATATTGAAAGCTGGGCATATGGTTAATCTTGTTCTGAATCTCCTGTGGGTACTTGTGAGAGTGAAAGAGGGGCTGAAGCCTGAAAGACCTCACCCATTTCAGGGCCATTTCCCCAATGTTCCTCTCACCTGCCTACTCTCAGTGATAGAGCCTTACTGGGTTATTTTAGTCACTGGTTGTTAGGGCCGGAAAGGACTCACCTCTTCCCAACTTGAATTGGCTCTTGGTTGGGTTTTCTTTCATCTTTACCTCAGTGAAAATGCTTGATTATGTTAGTTGATTAGACATTTTTGTCACAACTTCTTCAGAAACAGCAGTGGGCAGAATCAGCATGGGAGAGGAGCCCCCCATATTGGGCCTGAAGGGGAGGATTAGCTCAAGAGATGTCCTAAGATGGAGTAGGTCCTCTTCCTGGTTAGAATCCCTTCTTCTGGTTGCCCAGTTGGACACTTGCACTATGACAGGGTTCATCACTGACCATCCCCCATGGTGGAGGTTTGGGATGCTTCCCAACCCTGACAGAGTGCCCTTCCATCAAGCAAGGGCTGAGTGGAATAAGGAATTGATCCTTGCCCTGCTGTTATGCCACCTCCACTTAGTCAATAAACTTGTGGCCTGATTTTGCACAACACTGGTGTCCAATCTGAGTTATTCCCATTGAGTCATAATTATGTACCTGCCTGGGCAATTTCTCAGGTGTGCTGGATGTTAGCTGCCATTATGCAGGATGGAATTCCTTTCTGTAGGTCATCGCTGGGACAGTTCCTGACTTTGTGCACTCTGGCGATGTTCTGGAGATGTTAGGAGCAAGTCTGCCCTTTTGACACTTGTGATTTTACCCTGTGATTCCCCCCTCCTTTCTCGGGCTGAGCAAGCATTTGATATGGCAGCCATTTTGCCAGCATGTCACAACAGCATATCTCCAGCTCCTGTGAAAGATGATTATCGTAAGGGTAAATAACATGTTATCTTTTAGATTTTGTTGGATTCCAACTCCATCAGCCCCAAGAAGCACAACCACTGCTTATGGATGATGGGACTTGTAGTTCAACAGCATCTGGAGGGTACTACATTGTCTTCCTCTAGATTGCTCTGATAGAAAACTGCTTCCATTGTATTAGGGCATTTTTGTTTTATCGTCTCCTATGCCCTTTTACGCAAAGCATGCAAACCTTCAGAAGATTAAAATTGATGGCAACTCCAGTTAAGAACCAACTCTGGAGTTTATGTATTAAATGGATTTTCAGATTAATGGAAATGGTGTGCAACTGAACATTTATGGGCTTATTCATTAAACTTCATTATGCCCTTTATAAATCCTTTATGCTTGCGGGAAACAAATGAAAACAACAGTGGATTTGTGGAACATTTCTAAAGTGAATTAAATTTAGCATTAGTGCAGGATCAGTGCTCTTATAATCAGAGCCCTTCAAACTATTTCAGCACAATTCCCCAAAGCAGAAGTACATTGCAGAAAACCAATACTGACATCTTAACCATGCTTTGCAGCAAATACTGAATGAAATGGACTTCTTCACACCAAAAGCAGATCGACATAGTTGTGTGCTATCAGTTTCACACAGGAAAGAAATACTTTTAGGAAAAGCTTTATATTTTTGTGTTTGGGGCATGCTTCTCCAGGTAAAATTTAATTCAGAGAAACAGCGCCACAGAATGATCCTATCATTTAAAGTGAAAACAAACAGTTGATTGGGATCAAAATATGCTTTCTTGTGTTTAGGTTCAGGTGATATCAAGTTTTGTGAATGTCACCAATCCCAGATGAATTTGGTAACTGTCCAAATTTCCTAATAAAAAGAACTATGTTGAATTATGCCTAATAAGAAAATGTATCTGGATCTTTTAGAACAAGGCTGAGAATGAGCGAGTTAAAAAAGGAGCTGTCTGGCTTCTCCTGGAATATTAAGAGGATGAAAAATAAGCCATGGTACATAATTATTTCCAAATAGGTACCTCTGCTAGTCTGTTGCAGCAAAAACAACAAAGCATCTAGTGGGACCCTAAAGACTTACAAATTTATGATGCCATAAGTTTTTTCTGATAAAGTGGATTCTAGTCCACGAAAGCTTATGCCCAAATATACCTTAGTAATGTGAAAGACAACTTTCTGTTTAATCACAGAACTGTCTGCAAAATGGGCTGCTCTTTCATCAGACCTTCAAATTGCAAAGCTTTTGCAATTCCGAATCAAGATTCTGAAACTTAAATGGTTGCAAGGACAATGTGTCTACTATTGATGTATCTAAAACTAACTTGAAAGTTTTAATAAGAAGGGTATATCAGGGGTCAGCAACCTAAGGCCCATGGGCCGGAAGTGGCCCATGAAGGTCGTTTGACCGGCCCACAAGCCGCCCCTGAACCGAGTTGCCTGCTCACATGCTGCGCTAAAATCGCGAGTGCGTGTGTGATCCTGCGTGTGTGATCTCTGCAGGACCAATCCGGCCCAGGCAAGATAAACCTTGCTGACCCCTGGGGTATATGATCCAGATATAAAATATTTTAAGTCCCATATAGTACAGTGGGTACCAGTTCAATGCTTGCTTGACTCTTCTGTAGGGATGGAGGAAAAATCCAGTTCAGTTCACATTTAAAGGCGAATCTACCTAATCTACCGAATTTCCACTTTCTGAACAATATGCAAACTGAAAGTCTTTAGAAATTCACTCTTCTCTAAATTTTCCTGTGCAACTCCAACCAAGGGATGTACATCTACTAGGGTAAAACCCATATATAAATGCATACATACATTAATATAACATACAAAAATAAATTATATTAAGAAAATTCCTTTGCAAACATGTTTCTTTTAGGCAAAATTGCATTAAAAGGTGTATATTAGGATAAATTTGGACTGACGCTGATGGACTTTCATGATGACCTTAAAAAATAAACAAATATGGAAACGTGGAGAATTGACCTTAGGGCTGAAAAAAATGAGAAACTGAGAAAATCTGAAATTGACAGTTTTTTCTCCATCCCTACACTGCTATCTCAATGGCTTAGATCTTGAGAAGCACTCAGGGAAGATGGTTGTCAGAATGTGATTCCACACATTCTCCCCTCTGCAACCCCATGCCCTCAAGACTACTCCTTAGGGAGAGAGGACCAGCTGAATGGAATGGCTTTCAGCGTGGGAGACTGAGTTGATGGACCATCACTCAAAAGCAAAGTGGAGTCACCTTCTGTAAACAGAAGTCCATCATTTCAGGGAACCTGCCTTTGGGTGATTGCAAGGGGAGCTGGTTTCAGTTCTGACTCCATTCAACAAGTTCCAAAGCTTTAAAGCCACAGCCCCTTGCCTCGCGTTCAGGCAGCAGCTGTTATAAAATGTTGGCTGTAGAAACTCTTGCAGACTCTTCAGGTCCAGTGGGAGAAGATCACAGGTAATAAGGAACAGTGGGAAGCAGTTTGGGAGTATTAAGGTCTAACTATACATTTTCTTGGCTACTTTTGCTAAGTTATAGCTTCCTTTCTGCTCCTATGCAACTCCCCCTAGAGGATGTTCTACTGCCATATAGCAATGTATGAAGTTTTGTGTTCCATGGAAAATAATAGATTTCTCCCATTTTCCAGGTAGTTCTAAACTTAGTAACAACCCATATGATTTCCAGTAATGCTGTTGTTACAGTTAGTCATGAAAAAAAGAGGAAAACCAGTATAAATAAATTAGCTGCATTCTGAAATGCATCGTGAAGAGACCAGAATTTCATTTTGCCACCATTTTCAAACTGTATCTTGTTTATTTTGCAGAATTGCAGGTTGTTTTAGATGTGCTTGAAAACACAGCAACTAAGTTCCACTTCTTCCAATTTGTCACTATGTTACGGGAATTTTTCTAACATTTCTCATTAATATTATTTTTCACTTTCAGCAGAACCCAAAACTTAACCTGTTTATTAAATGAGACAACTCACTGGGAGATATGTGATTGGAACTCCTATGGGCTGACTTGTTTTGTTTTGAGTTCAAGGCAACTGTAAAGGCAAAGGTAAAGGGACCCCTGACCATTAGGTCCAGTCGTGACCGACTCTGGGGTTGCGGCGCTCATCTCGCTTTATTGGCCGAGGGAGCCGACGTACAGCTTCCAGGTCATGTGGCCAGCATGACTAAGCTGCTTCTGGCGAACCAGAGCAGCACACGGAAACGGCATTTACCTTCCCGCTGGAGTGGGAAGGTATCTATTTATCTACTTGCACTTTGACGTGCTTTTGAACTGCTAGGTTGGCAGGAGCAGGGACCAAGCAATGGGAGCTCACCCCGTCGCAGGGATTTGAACTGCCGACCTTCTGATCGGCAAGTCCTAGCCTCTGTGGTTTAACCCACAGTGCCACCCGCGTCCCTTCAAAGCAGCTGTAGAGGAGTCCAAATTGGATCTAAATATCTCCCAAGTTACTAGTTCTCACTCAGAGGGAAACATATTGTTATCTGTATGATTTGTCCTGCAGGATAAATAACATCTGCAAGGAAGAAGATTTAGAATGGGAAAATGACACAGGTTCAACCCCTCACCCAACTGCGCACCTCTAATCCAGTTTTTCCCAAAGCATTTTTGAACTTGAAGAAAACAGCCACTGGGAGATCATGGATCTCCTGTCTAGCTTGATCCTGATAGAAGAATAAATGGTGTGATTCCTTGAGAAAAATATTTTTGTAGCCATTATTTGCTACCATCTTGAATAATAATCTGTAATGGTATTTTCCCATTACCTAAATGTTATAGTTCACCGTTATTTGTCTAGTCCTGATGAAGATCACAGCTGGCATCATCCTTAAACATCAGCTGCTGAGGACTGGAAGGGACCAGTCCTAGCCACTGTTTCCTTCTCTCTATTGCTGGTTGCTAGAGGTGAGTGGATGAATGGAGATGGTGGCAAGGAGCAACAGCTGATGATCGCATGTTCTCTAATGGGTGATGGGGCAGACTTATTTATTTTAACTGCATTTGTATCACACATTCCCCCCAAGAAATGAGGGCAAGCACATGTGTTTGTGGCAATTTACAATGATATAATGCAAATAACTCTTCTGCCAACCTAGTTCATGTCCTCCAAGCGGGTTCTAAACCACTGAGTTCCTTGGGCTTGCCGGTCAGAAGGTCAGTGGTTTGAATCCCCATAATGAGGGGAGCTCCCGTTGCTCTGTCCCAGCTTCTTCCAACCTAGCAGTTGAAAGCATGCCAGTGCAAGTAGATAAATAGGTACTCCTGCAGTGGGAAGGTTAACAGCGTTTCCCTGTGCTCTGAACCTAGCCCCTTTAGAGGGAATCACTCAGTTTTCTTGTCATGCAATTAATTTATGCATATGTTCTTAGGCTTTTATTAAAATGTAGCTCTTTTTGTTTACATCCCATTTTGAGAGCATTTAAGTCACAAATGGGGGGCAGTTTATTTTTTAAAAAAAACCACTTTATTTTTCATGGGGGATGCTTTTAACATTTGAAGAGAAATTTTAATTGCTTTTTTACCGTAAATAATATCTTCCCTAAGTCTGTATTATGAAGCTTGATTGATTCATTATTTTAAGTCTCCGGGTACCACATGAATGATTTTATAATAAAACTACATTAATATTAGAAGTTATGTCAATTATGTTTTTAAATTGAGCACTAATGAAAAAAGGTCTCCTGCACAAATGTATAATTAATATCTTCCCCACCAAATACTTATACTGATAACTAGTAATAGCTCTGTCTTATTTAAAAATCCTGTCTGGAATGTCCATAAAGGGGGAAAAAGAGGATACTTTGTTTTAAAATAAAATGTGGAAATCCATTTTGTTTTCCCAAACTGAAGGTTTTTTTGTTTTTTGTTTTTAAAGCAGCCCTCACCTTTACACAACATGTTTTTAAACCACACTGGGGTTCCTGTCAGCAACTAGTCTTTGTACTGTCAGAAGCCACATTCATATTATATATTTAAAGCCCTTTGCTTCCACCAAATAATTCTGGAAACTGTAGTTAAGTCTTCACAGAGCTACAATTCCCAGCACTCTTAACAAGCTACAATTCCCAGGATTCTTTGGGGTAAGCCATGGGCTTTAACTGGACAGTGTAGGTGTGACTAGAGAATAACTACTGAAGAGGAATGGTGGACCAAAATTCCAAATGCCACACTCAAAGTGGGCCACTGAGGACCAAACTACACATTAATTTTAATCCAAAGTTCTGCGCTTGAGTGCAGGTGCTTCTCACATATACATAGATTCTTGATGTGAGGACCCCAGCATGGATTAGAATACAGTGGAACCTTGGTTCTCAAACACCTTGGTACTTGAACATTTCGGTTCCTGGACACCAAAAACCTGGAAGTAAGTGTTCTGGTTTCCTAATGTTTTTCAGAAGCCGAATGTCCAATGCTGCTGTTGGCTATTGTTTTCGGGATGCCTGCACCAATCAGAAGCCACGCCTTGGTTTTCAAATATTTCAGAAGTCAAATGGACTTCCGTAATGGATTATGTTCAAGAACCAAGGTACCACTGTACTAGAATGAGAAGTGGGATATTTTAAGCCCTTTCCTCGTGCCGTGATCTCAGTCTGGATCTCTCCTTTCTTCACAACTGTAATTTGTATTGCCAATAAATAAACAAAACAACCTAGTTATTTCAATAGGACTCCTTTTTTGCAATTCGATTGGAGGTCCAGCTCATCCTCTGATCCAGATTGGGACCATAGTGGGAGGGAAAGTATTTAAGTTCCAGGAGTCTGCTGTCATAACCATGAAGATATGATCACTTGTAGTCCCCCACCCCTGAGGTCCTAGTGATACAGGCACCCTGCTCACTTTGTAAGTCTGAGTTGGAAACTAGAAGATGGATTGGCATCCCACTTGATGTCAGATTTGTCTCAGGAGTCTCCCATTGCTGAAGCTTTATTTTTTTTTTTTAGACATAACAGCTTTCCATCCACACTCATGGTCCGGAGGCTGTTGAGCTAGACTTGAAAGAGGAAAGAGAGGCCAAGCATTCTAGATCTTTTAATATTGATGGGAAATGTGAATATTTGAATTTCCGTGTAATGTCCTTGCATTACAAGATGCTAAAGGTTAATGAAGTTTCAGCCATTGCTCAACGTTTATGGCTCTATTAATTTTATGTTAGAAGTGAAACTAAATGCAATTTTAATGCACTTACACGTGCATTTAGCCACAAAGTATATTGATCACCTATCAGGCTATAAAATAAATTCTAAAAGTAAGTAGATAATAGTGTGTGTGTGTGTGATTGCATCATAAAAGACATTGGCCAGTCTCTTACAGTAACATTACTAAAAAGAGTATACATCTTCTTCTTTTTTATGTTATTTTAAGCAGAAGCTTTTTTAATGCGAGAAGCCATTACTCACTCTAGAGCTTAAAGCTATTGCCAAGAGTCAAAATGGAAATACCAATGCCATGACAACATAGATGAATCTTTGGCTTTCCAGACAGCGGATTTATTTTTAAATGGTGTGAATCCAATCTGTACTGGGAAGCCAACTTTGAAACACAAAGGAGGGATTGGCAAGGGGAGGTTTTCTCTGGCTCAGCTGAAGTGAGGCTCTCCATTGCATTTTCATCCTAGCAGAGCGCGTAACTGTGAAAATCGTTCAAATTGTAATTCTCATCGGCTTGCCAAAAGGGGATTATGAATTAAAGTCAGTGTTGCAGGAAATGTCACCTGCCCTTCTGGAAAGACTAACAATAAATCAAAAAAAGGTCCTTTTGTTCATCCCTTTTTAAAGGAAATAAATAAATAAAAACCCTCTTTGCTCTTTATCGTTAACACAGAAGGTCAACAGCCCACCAACCGCTTCTTATCAGTGTTCATTTTCAAAGCTTTTTTTTCAAAGTTTATTTTATTTTTTAGAAACCTAATTTGCTTTTGAACAAAAAGGAATATAATGAGTGAGTTCAATGAAACACTTTTTTTTTGGGGGGGAGGCAGGTAGCCCACAAAGAAAGTTGCATAGAGGAAGACAAAGGTGAACTGAACAATGCTGGATGGGTTTGTAGCGCAGCTTAACTCTTACAAGGTGTTTATAAAGAGGCAAGAAGATGGGGACTATGGTTTGTTTCTGCCATCAGCCTGAGCCAAACAAAAGAACAGCATTCTACACAGAGAAAGAATGTGATCAATAGTTCTTTTGGAGATAACCAGAGTAATATATTTAATTGGGGCACACTTATGAAACGAGGCGGACGAAGGTGTAGATCCACAAGCTATTTTTTTTCCTCTTTTATCTAATATCTCCTGAGACTTCAACAGAAATGGGGATGTTGCCTATGAAAATTGTTTTTATCCCACACCTGGGGTGGCAGGAATTACCTGCTGTCAAGTGATACTTCCTTGCATTCATTAAAAAATGAGAATGGACACAGAAGGGGTTGCTGATAGCGCCACTTCTATCTCAAACAAAACCTGCCATTGATATGTTAAGGTTTCCTGCTATTCCGAATATACGAGGAAGCAATTGCACTGAAAGAGAAACATCCAGGAAATATAATTCTTCTCTGTCAGGACTACCAGGGCATACTAACAAGGGCATGAAATGTACTAAAAACCTACAGCCACAGGAAAATATGAATGTTTTGTGGGGACTGCCAACTGGGCCTACATGTGGCAATGCAGAAACCTCATAATTGGGCGTACACCACTTTTGCATCCTTCTGTTGAGGAAGGAAGCAGAACACCTCACGTGAACAATGGCAGGTGAAGGACAGAAGCCTCAGAAAATAATATTAATAAACCCTAAACCCTGCATAGTTCAAAACCAGAAAGGCCAACAAACACAGAACCAAGATGGTGAGTTAGGAACTCCAAGCCTCTCTATGTGGCCCTCAGGACTCACACCACACCCATCCTCACCTGGACCTCTTCTCACAAGGCCATCCCCCCTTACTAATCCTCCTTTGCACCCTTCTTCAATATTTTTGCCTTTCTGGGATGTGACCTTCAATTCTGATAATGCCTCATGTTTGGAAGGAGGACAAAATGGGATGGATGGGTTAGTAGAAACTAACCTACTGTACCGCCGAAGAATCAATGCTTTTGAATTATGGTGCTGGAGGAGACTCTTGAGAGTCCCATGGACTGCAAGAAGATCAAACCTATCCATTCTGAAGGAAATCAGCCCTGAGTGCTCACTGGAAGGACAGATCCTGAAGCTGAGGCTCCAATACTTTGGCTACCTCATGAGAAGAGAAGACTCCCTGGAAAAGACCCTGATGTTGGGAAAGATTGAGGGCACAAGGAGAAGGGGATGACAGAGGACGAGATGGTTGGACAGTGTTCTCGAAGCTACGAACATGAGTTTGACCAAACTGCGGGAGGCAGTGGAAGACAGGAGTGCCTGGCGAGCTCTGGTCCATGGGGTCACGAAGAGTCGGACACGACTAAATGACTAAACAACAACAACAAACCTACTGTACAAAGGTAATTTACATTTGTTGCTCCACCTGCTTATTGCCTCTGGTCCCACCTGCCATGTGGTCATTGAAAGATTGCACAGAAGGTAATATGTTCCTTGGGCTGAAACATTTATCCATAGAAACTATGAGTATAGATGGGTCCCAAGACCCATGAGAACTGAAGTCCCAGGGCGCTGTACGTGGATGGACATTGCCATTCAAATGGTGTGCATCTGCTGTGTCATGTGATTGATTATGCAGGGGTGGGGCTTACCTGCCCCTCCATATTTTATTCAAGTTGGCACCCCTGACAACTAGTTTCCAGGATTTGTCTGGAGCGATGTGTACTTGAAATGAGTTTTAATTGTATGATGTGCATGCAGCCTTACTCTACCCATGACAACATCCTCTTTGGCTGAAGGGTGGTATACAAACTGAATAAATAATAATAATAGCTTCTCGGGGATTTTATTTGACAGAAGTCTACCAAATAGTAGAGTGCTTCTATGTCCCCAGAACCTTATGCAAAAATAACCAGTGATTTTCATATCTCACCTTAACTCCAAGGAATTCAAGATGACATATGTGATTCGCTCACTTCATTTCCTCCTACTCCACCCTGTGAGGTAGATTAGCTATGTGGGCTCCAGTTCACCTATGGTTGAGCAGGGATTTGACTAAACTGGTGGTCATTTAAAAATGAAGCAACAGAACAGTCTGACCAACACTATACAAAAGTTGTGGTATGATATGTATCCTTACAACTTTCTGAGTTAAAAGCAACAAACAAAATGATATATTTCCAAGGATGCAGAAGGCTCGTGTATCAGTGGAAGGTTTTCAAATTGGGCCTTTTTGTAGCGATACATTCAATTTGTTTCTCTCTCTTTGCTTTCTAGAATTAATATTGTTACTTTGAAATGCTCCTAGCATTCTGTAAGTAGGAAGAGAACAGTTATTTTCAGCGATTGGTTTCAGTTTTGTCCCCTGCATGCTCGCTTCGATATGAGGTGTAACGAAATGTTACAGCTTGCATTCAGTTGCATAAATGACGCATGTCCTTGCAAACACAAGCTGCAGATTTCCATAACAATATGCTATACTGGGCTTGTTTGCATTGCCCATCTTCCTGCTCTCACTCTCCACACTTTAAAAGGCAGCTTTATGTGAGGGAGAATTAAGGAGAAAAGGGGGAAATGAATTTTGGATGAGATTATGAGCTGACCTCAAAAATGTCCATTGCACAACTCGAAGCTAAAGCGTTGCCATGAAAAATCGCATTTATAAGTTATGTGCTAACTTACAGACATCACAATGGCATTTTGAATTATGACACCGAATGCTAAA
Organism: Podarcis bocagei; assembly: GCF_964188305.1. Classification (NCBI taxonomy): domain Eukaryota; kingdom Metazoa; phylum Chordata; class Lepidosauria; order Squamata; family Lacertidae; genus Podarcis; species Podarcis bocagei. Next base: position 26,749,993 of record NC_138134.1, on the reverse strand, counting down.
GCTTGATTTAATCTAAAAGCCACAATTTTGTCCAGATTTTAGTTTTGGAAAATTGTTTGGATTTTTTTTTTTTAAGAGGATTGTGTCTGGAAACAAAAGACTTGTTTAACCGTTCGTAGCTTTTTCAGTCTCTCGTGTTGCAACAGTATAGAAGCATGTAATTTTCATTTAGCAATTGAAACAGATTGAGGAAACAAAGAGTTTTCTATCTTATCTGTAAACAACGACTGCACTGAGCTCCAGACAGTCATCTTCATTGTTCATCAGACTAAAGAAGTGGATTACAATGTTCTGATATATCAGAACATACAAGGGAGATCACTAAAACAGCAGACCCCTCAAGTGCCCCAATTTAATAGGGACATCCCAAATTTACAGAAGCTGCCCCAGCTTCTGAACTTAATCCAGGATCCCCCAATTTCCCCAGAAGCTGCTCCAGGCCATGCCCCATCTACTGATGTGGTATAGACTGGAGTGACCTTCATGGGACCACATTAGGCTTTGTACTGTCTCTAGCAGCCGCCAGGCATGGCGTGGTCTTGTGGGGGCCGCTCTAGGCCTCACGCCATTTGTGGCGGCTGCCAGGCCTGGCACAGCCTTCCCAGGGCCACTCTAGGCCTGGCATCATCTCATTTTGTGAGACGGCTGAAGACAGCAAAGGTAAGAGAGGGGAAGGGTGGAGGGGGTGAGCAGGCAGGCAAGGAAGGGGTCAGCAGCCAGGAGGGGGTAAGTGATGGAGATGGGGGGGGGTGTCCTGAGTTTTTCTCACAAAGTGTTGGAGGGTACGAAAGGGGTGAGGAATTTATAGCCTTCTAAATGTTGCTGGACTACAACTCCCACCATCCATGACACTTGTCTATGATGGCTGGTGATGATGGAAATTGGAGTCCAGTGATAACTGGAAGGTCACAGACTCCCCCCCCCCATCCTTGCATTATGAGGGCACGATTCATTTCTTTGCTCTGGTTTTGTGTCCCACGATGTTCTGTTGAACTGGTGTAGCAATAAGAGATAACTCATCTGTTCTAGTATCGAGTTGTGCACCCTTCACCCCCCCCCCCAAAAAAATACAATTAATAATTTTTGACCATTCATTGGCTGGGTTGGGACAAAACACAACTCCTGAAAAGTCATAGGACTAGGGAGAGAAGAGAGATCTCTTTGAAAATTTCAGGAAAGAGTTGTCACTTATCATACTTAACCTTTATGAGGTGGTGAGTGATTTTCCATGTTTCTTGCTTTTAAAACTATTTTAGTAAGCAGCTTGCAGCAAAAATAAGCCTCTTTCTGCATCTCTTCACAGGCTGGAACACCTTGGGAATGAGGCAACATTCACATCATGTTGCTCCCAAGGCATTCTGGGATGTGTAGATGGAAGAGAGCAGTGCTTTTCACTAGTAACACTGCCTGGTGAGACACAGTAAGATGATGACGATGGTGATCATCATCATCACCCACCCATCTGACTGGATTGGCCCAGTCACTCTGGGCAGCTTCCAATAAAATATTAAAAGAACAGCCCTTTTGAACATCTCAAAATAATTCATCTCCAGAAAATCACCACACACACACACTCATTTTTGCAGTGGGGGTGGGAGGGGATATTTTGGGGGAGTGAGAAGGGATTTTTCTTAGAAAGGAACACTTACTCTTCATCCTTCCTGGTGTACTTGGGACTATTTAGTAGTAGTTAAAAGGCCATATATGTGGTGAGTCTCTCTTATTTTGCTGGGAAATTGTGATGCTCTGCTTCAAACTATTTTAGGTCAATGAAATAATTATTATGAACTTGAGATTTCAGATTGTCATGGGAGATGGTTATTCTCTGGAGCTTAAAGAAGGCAACCAAAGTCTAAGTAGCTGGTGAGTGGTGAAGTGATCGTTTTTCCAGATGAACAGGGAAGATGTTTTATGAGTTTCCCCCTTCCTTCAATGTCTGCCCAGTGGTTGCAAATACAGCTGGCAGATTGAGTCATAGCTAATAAGACTGTTTAATTGATAACCGTGAAGCTTAGGAACCTTTAGAGACCAGAAACAGGAAATGTCTTAAAGCCAGAGCTTACCTCCTGAGCGACTTGAAGCAAGAAAGGTAATCATTCGAAGCTGGAGGCTTCAGCTCAAACTGAAAATGTGTAACAAAAGATTTAAACCTGTCTTGGATTTTATATACATTTTTTAATTGTATAATTTGGACTTTTTGTCTCTTATAATTTGTTTTAAACTTTAATAGCACGTGAATCTAGGCTTACTCTTATGTTACACTGAACACAACTACAAGCTGCCACTACACCTAAAATAACACTGGTTGGTTTGTGCAGCTTAGCTGTTGTGTACACAGGTACTAAAACAGATATTGATTCTGTCTATCATCTATCTATAGCTATGTATCATCTATCTATCATCTATCTATATCTATAGCTATCTATCATCTATCTATCATATATCTATATCTATATCTATATCTATATCTATATCTATATCTATATCTATATCTATATCTATATCTATATCTATATCTATATCTATATCTATATCTATATCTATCTATCATTTGCTTTCGTAGATTTTCACGGGTACAGGAATGCAGGTTTTGGTGTCTTCGGGTGTCTTCCCGTGTAAGAGTTGGGGTGTCTAGGCGACGTTTCGACGAGGTCTCACTCGTCATCTTCAGGCTGGTGCTTTCGGCTTCTTGTTACTGGAACAGAGCAGGATCTCAGTGTTTGAGTTCCTATAAATACTGTTGAGGGGGTGTGGTGTATAGCCTCCAACGTTCTGGGCAGAGAGGAAGTTCCCAGGTTAGTGTGTCTTTTCTTCTTTTGTTCATTAATTACTTGAGGGATATCTTGAGTGATTTCTTGAGTGATATTCTGAGTACCACTTAGGAGGGTCATTAGGTGTGGATTAGTTGCTAAAGCTTTCGTGTCTTGACCTCTTGAGCTTGTGAAGAGTTTTTTCTGAGAAGATGGCTGTACTGCACAGTACAGTAAGTGCAGTACAGCCATCTTCTCAGAAAAAACTCTTCACAAGCTCAAGAGGTCAAGACACGAAAGCTTTAGCAACTAATCCACACCTAATGACCCTCCTAAGTGGTACTCAGAATATCACTCAAGAAATCACTCAAGATATCCCTCAAGTAATTAATGAACAAAAGAAGAAAAGACACACTAACCTGGGAACTTCCTCTCTGCCCAGAACGTTGGAGGCTATACACCACACCCCCTCAACAGTATTTATAGGAACTCAAACACTGAGATCCTGCTCTGTTCCAGTAACAAGAAGCCGAAAGCACCAGCCTGAAGATGACGAGTGAGACCTCGTCGAAACGTCGCCTAGACACCCCAACTCTTACACGGGAAGACACCCGAAGACACCAAAACCTGCATCTATCTATCATCTATCTATCTATATCTATCATCATCATCTCTCTCTCTCTCACTCTCTCTCTCTCATCTATCTATCTTTCATCTTTCATCTATCATCTATCTATCTATCTATCATCTATCTATCTATCTATCTATCTATCATCTATCTCCTTTTTAAATACCTCAAACTGTACACTTGTTATATGAGTGTGGAGCTCAACTATTTCTGTACACAAATTATATACGTGTTGAATGTAATGTATGAACACCCCTACAGAAAACAATTCCCAGCAACTGACACACAGCAGCGTATGGCCTGCAACGCTGGACGTGGTACATAGTCATCATGGCTAGTAGTCATCCAGCTTGGGGTCTGTCACTACAGCCTGTTTCTCTCAACCCACCAGAACATGCAGTTGTTAGGTGATGCAGAAGGGAATAGGCAAAAAGCTCACCTCCCTTTTCCTCTGTCAGCGGTCATCTTCCACAGGAGCAACAGTGCTAGGAGGTTTAATGAGAATCTGTCCTCAGTTCTCTTTTAGTTGACCAGGCCATTCCCTTAAAACCATCTCTTCCTATGCCTCATTTCACACAGCAATGTAAAGCCACCTCTCCTCAGCCTTTACCACTCTGCCCAAGCATCCATTCAATGCCAGCCTCGTAGTTTCATTTGGTCCTAAAGTAAATTATTCACATAGCATTGTTTGCACCTGGTGATTTTTTCTTTGAAAGCAATTTGTATTTGAATGAGTTCATATTCCAGAATGTGCAATATGGATGTTCAAGGGTGTGTTTTTCCATTGTGGAGCATTCATCCATTTCATTGTTTGTTATTATTTTAGCAGGTTTATGGTATTGCAGAGGCAGATAGTTTAAATGAAGTACGGAAATTTCAAATGGTTGAACATCCAAGAGAGGAAATTGCTGAAGTAAAGCAAAGTGACAACAGGAAACTAATTTTTAATCTTCAGAGGATATGACTTAGAACTTTTATTAACTCAAGTGCACAAATTCATGAGATTGGTTCCCAAATGTGTAATATTTGACTTGTTAATCAAACAAATTATCTGAGTCATATTAAGTTTAAAACAGCTTCTGGGGACCTACTGAGACGTTATCTAGATGCCCAAAGTGATGCCAACCAGATGTTCTGGACTCCAACCCCCACTGGTCCCCATCAGCATGGCCAGTTATGTGAGCTGTATTCCACTTGCTGAATTCTGGAGGGTAGTGGAGAACTTGTGTGTTTGAAACAAACAATGCTTTTTTTTCCGAGAGTGGAGCATTGTGAAATAGACGTATAACTGCCTGTCGTGTGACAACAAGTTTTACAGATATCTGCAGTGTTTTTATTTGCTTGTTTTTTAAACGTCCAGAGGCAACAGGTACACCAATAGCAATGATGCCTCTATTGTCCAACTGTTCAAAAAAACCCGTAAGTCTCCAACCTAAGAGGATCTAGGCAAACTGTGAAGCAAGTCCAGACACTCGCTTGCAAACTGGTGGCCTATTGCTGGTGTACAGCTGTAAATTAGAGCTAGATAATAAAACCACAGAGCCTAGGACTTGCCAATCAGAAGGTTGGCGGTTCAAATCCCCTCGATGGGGTGAGCTCCCATTGCTTGGTCCCAGCTCCTGTCAATCTAGCAGTTCGAAAGCACATCAAAGTGCAAGTAGATAAATAGGTACCACTCCAGTGGGAAGGTAAACGGCGTTTCCATGCGCTGCTCTGGTTCGCCAGAAGCGGCTTAGTCATGCTGGCCACATGACCTGGAAGCTGTACGCCTGCTCCCTTAGCCAATAAAGCGAGATGAGCGCCGCAACCCAAGAGTCGGTCACGACTGGACCGATGGTCAGGGGTCCCTTTACCTTTAATAAAAGATAATTAACTCTAGGAATAATACTGAAGTACCACAGCCCACCATACAGATGCAAAATCACAAATAAAAGGCATACTTAATGGATAGAAGGGTGCCTGAACATTTTGCTTCATAACTTTCTTTCTAGGAGGGCTAGAGACTTACAGTTTTTAAGAAGTGAAGCTCAGAGCCCCCATCTTTGCAGGCCTCATGGGGTCCTCAGGTACTGGGTTGGTGATCATCATCCTGAGCCCAGAAAGATGCAGCCATTTAATAGGTGCCTTATTCACTCTCCAAAGTGCTGTAGCCATATTTCCTCCCCCCCACCCCCCCAGGGTATCTCCAGTGGCCAGGACTGTTGCTCCAATTGAAGTCCTCTCTGATAGCCATCTCCACTTTAAGGCTACCTGTTTTCTGTTTTCTTTGATGCCTCTGATGTTGTGGTAAGTCTCCCTCTAAACTCCCACCATTTGCTACTACTGCTGCATGCTTCTCTCCCCCTGTCCCACCCTCGTTTTAGAGGCAGGCAGGAGCTGGGTGGGCATCTGCAGGCTATTTACACAGCCATATCTCATCCATTCCAGTCCATGTTTGCACCCAGCTATACCAGATCTCTTGTGGCAGCTCAGTCATGACAGCATAATTCACGCTGGCCTGATGGGCCTCATGCCCTGCGTGAGATGCAACAGCATTCTAGATATTTCCAGCTAAGGAAAGCTGGTTAGTGGCAGCCAGGTTGCAATTTGGGTAAATTTGAGCACCATCCCTGCTTCTGAAGCATAGTTTGCTACAAGCAAGTTATTCAGAGCACACTTCACCCGAAATTATCATGCTAATACAGGAGAACCTGTTCACCTCAAATGTGCTCTTTAGTCATGTTCTGAATTCATGGTTTACTTTCTGCCATTAGTCTGTTTTGCATCCCAATAATTCTGATTTCAAATGTTCTAACATATATTCCCTTTCTCGCTCCCTGTTTTAAAAACATTTTTATTGAGACTATTAAAAAATATACAGCGAGCATGAATTAAGCCCACTAATTAGGAGGGAGGAGAAGCCACAAGAAAGGAGAAGCAAAAGAGAGATAATATGCATCACAGAAAAAGATTTGGTGAAGGAACAGAGCACAGTGGTGGGGGCATCTGCTTTTAATGCAGAAGGTGCAATGGTTCAGTTCCCAACATCTCCAGGTAGGGCTAGGAGAGCTAGATGGACCAATGGTCTTATTCTGCAGCTTTCTAGTCTTCCTTTTGTCTTCTCTCTAATGAACAAAATGATATAGGCCACAGCACATACTTGAGCCCATCAAAACTGAGGAACATTCACCACAAACATTCACCCTAAAGTTTGATAGGGGGAGGTCCCTAGATTAATGGAGTTTTTATGTGTGCATTCCCCTCCTTTTTTCTTTTTTAGTATATCCAAAAGAACCTTTCACAAAGGTTCCTCAGACAACTTGCCTCTTTCATATGCTGTAACAAAGACATGCACCCTAGATTTGTTTTCTGCAGCATTTTTCTATCTCTTGTATCTTTCTCTTATATCCTATATGTGGCTTCCATACAGGCATTGACTAGATCCAATCCTGGTGGTTTTAGGTGCCTGAAAAACCAGACTAAGACCTTTCTAAAAGCAAGCAGATCAGAGCTGCATGTCTCTGCCCCCCTTTTTGGGCAAAAGGTAGTACAGTGGTACCTCGGGTTAAGCACTTAATTTGTTCCGGAGGTCCGTTCCTAACCTGGAATTGTTCTTAACCTGAGGTACCACTTTAGCTAATGGGGTCTCCTGCTGCCGCTGCTCCACCGGAGCACGATTTCTGTTCTCATCCTGAAGCAAAGTTCTTAACCCGAGGTAATATTTCTGGGTTAGCAGAGTCTGTAACCTGAAGCATCTGTAACCTGAAGCGTATGTAACCCGAGGTACCACTGTAGCTGCTTTCTTATACAGATGCAACTAAGCCTAGTTCCAGGGTGGCAATTAGCAACCCAAAGCTTCTCTATCAGTTTGTGGGATGGGTCAACCATGCTTATAGCTCAATGTACAATCTGTCTGGCAGGCAGTGAGAATTCCTAAATGATGTTTTGCCAACCTTGTTCTAAAATGCCACTTTTGTGTGTGTGTTTTCATGCTGCTTGTATACACACACCTTGCAGGCCATCACAATCTATTAAAATAATTCAAACAAATCCTCATTAGCACTTCATTTTATTGAAGCCCATCTTTTGTTTGTACCGCCACAAAAGCAAAATAACCACTTGAGTGTAAATCAAAGCTAACAGATATAACAGATTTTATGCCCGACTGTTCAGACAGATTAAGCTGCCAAATGGTTTTAAAAATTTAAGCAACACAACAATTGCTTTGTTTCTCCCGCTATTGATGGCAGTTGCATTCTGCAAGACTTTCCCCCTGTGTCATTCATTGTGCCTCTGACAAGTTTCTTCCTAATTGTAAAATTACAAACACCAGAAATGGGAGAGAACCAAGTGATAACTACAATTTATAGGCTCAAAGAATGGCCCATTCGCTCGCCCCTCCTTCATAATGATTTGCTAAAATGTTGGCTGCAATCCTCACCATTTGGCTGACTTTTTAAGTGTTCTCTAGATATAACTTTTCCTATTCGTTACACGGCAACTGCTAATAAATGCCGTAAACTTCATTAAGTCATCCAAAACATTTATGTACTTCTAGAATGCATTTAAATAGTGTTAGGAAAATGCTCAGCACCAGAAAGGTAGCATTTGCTGCTTTGCATGGGATAACTTGGGACTTACGAAAATCTTGGGTAATGTGTGCTTTATTAATTTGGCTTTTTCAAAGCAGCAGCAAATCACAACTGTTTTTATCTCTATCTGTAAAAGAGACTTGTTCACACATTGCAGTAAACCCAGGAACAAATGGGCTCTGCATAGGTACAGGTGGTTGTGTGAAAGGGTGTACATTTTTTGGTATATCCTGCTCAGCCATGTACAAAGGTATATAGACTGTACTCTCATTGAATGTAACATATTACACTCCTAAAGAAACTCAGTTATCTCTAGATCTGTGTCAGAAGTGTTTGTTCTCATGTTTACCATAAAAGTCAATCTGTGTACATTTCATATTTAGGGAGGATATCTTTAGACAAAAGGTGATTCGTGATAATATTCCTATGTATTTAAAAGTAGCAAGAGAAGTGGCTTCCCATTGGTGATGTTGGCTCAAAATGGCAATGATCGTTTGCAAGATGTTTCACTCACCTTGAAATGGATAGCTTCAATTTATTTTTATTTGGGGTAGAGGGGTGAATAGCAAAATACAAGCTCCTGGCTGCTCATCCTTGCCTCTCTGGACTAGTGCTCATTTCTTAATGAGATCAAGGAGCAAGATTTGAATTGGGGAGGGGATCTACGCAGTTGAGCCCACCATCATGATTTTCAGATTATTCCACCCGTATTCCGTTTTTCTCACTTTTACTGCAAACCTTCCTCCCATTCCTTAGAAGCTGAAATTTACTGCACAGCCATGCCTCAGTGCCTCCTCCTCTATCTTCCTTCATGGGAACCCTCCAACACTAAACCAGTTAATTGCTATTTTGTTACATATTCTCAACAACAGCAAAAAGCAATTTCTGGAAAAGTAATGGCAGGGATTGAAGTGGGCCTCTTAAGATATATTTGTAAAGTCACGGTGTGCAATGCCATTGCATTCAACCCTTATTATTATTATTAAACAAGGAAAAATGAACCTGAAATACTTTTATGTTTCAGTTTATTTCTTTTTTCATAAGAATGTTTTGAAAAAACACTGAAAGATCTTGGGGAAAACCCTCCGATGCTTTATTTCCCCCCCCCCCAAAGAAAAAGTTTTTAAAGGCGTTCCCTATCACAAAGACACACAGAGTTCAATAATGCAATCTTATGACACAACTGCCACAAAGTTCAATGGGTTTCTTTCCCACGGAAATGTGTTGAATGATCGGCAAAATAATTACGTGGCAGCATTTCAGCAAACACTTTATTCTCAATTTCTCATATATTTGGTCAAATCACTGGAGAGGAAAGGCAAACAGATAGCAGAAGCAAGAAGGAGTAGCCAGTTCATTGGGGTGATGGCTCTCAAAGCATATGCAGATTTTCCAGAGATCTGGCTGGGATGCTGCCTAAGAGTTCAGCCAAACAATTGTTGTGGTAGGACCAGACAGAATCAGAGCTCAGTATAGTGGTACCTCAGGTTAAGGACTTAATTCGTTCTGGAGGTCCGTTCTTAACCTGAAACTGTTCTTAACCTGAAGCACCACTTTAGCTAATGGGGTCTCCTGCTGCCACTGCGCCGCCGGAGCACGATTTCTGTTCTCATCCTGAAGCAAAGTTCTTAACCCGAGGTACTATTTCTGTGTTAGCGGAGTCTGTAACCTGAAGCGTCTGTAACCCGAGGTACCACTGTATTGTTGTGCATTTGACAAGGCCTACACTCTAGCAGGGGGCTGAGAGATAAATCAGATTGCTTTACTTTTAGTTGGCGAATCATGTAAATACATGAGCCATCCTGTCTAGGTTGCTTGTTTAATCAAAAGGATTCCCAGGTAGGCATTTTGAAAGAGTCCCGGTTCATTAACCATCCAAGAAAGTTAAGTAAAATTTATTCTGTTTTTTCTCTAGTTGCCATTTCCTATTTGGGTGTTTTTTCCTCGACTTGATTGACATCTGTATAGTACTGAGACTTTTTAACTGCAGTACAAATGACAAGGGAATCACCGCAAATAGATAACGTCTAGTTTGAATAATATTGCTTTTGTGAGCGACAATGCTAAATTGACATACTTTGGAGTATTCTTGTTGACAATGGAACTTTTTAAAGTGAGTATTTTCCTATATATTTTTAGCTTCAGTTACAAGTGTACAATACTGAATCAAGGCTCCATACTTATCTTTCCAAATCTGGGTATCTGTAAATGAATAGTTCAACTATATGGTGAACAGGGCATGTGTTTGAATCAGAGACTAAACAATTTCACACTCAGAATTACCAGCTTATTTCACTTGTTTTTTAAAAAAGTTGCCATACATGTTTGGACATTTTGCTCCAAAATTTCATGAGGGTTTATTTTAAAACCCCAGTGCTTTTTTCGGGGGGGACTCAGGGGTACACACTCCCCTAAACATTTTGTGAATCCAAGTTTAGCGTCATTGAGGGGCAGTATTTCAATCTGAGTAGGAAAATGAGGGTAACCTTAAACATTTTTTTTAAGAAAAACTGCACTGTAAAATCCTATCTCAAGGAATATATTAAAGGAACAGAGTAATTTGGTATTTTAATGGTTAGGGGACACACATTTGTGAACATTTATTATGAAGTTAACCAATGGAGAAAATTTTATATAATAAATGTTATATGTGCATACAAACAAAGAGGCACATACAGTGGTACCTTGGGTTAAGTACTTAATTCGTTCCGGAGGTCTGTTCTTAACCTGAAACTGTTCTTAACCTGAAGCACCACTTTAGCTAATGGGGCCTCCTGCTGCCGCCGCGCCGCCAGAGCCCGATTTCTGTTCTTATCCTGAAGCAAAGTTCTTAACCTGAAGCATTATTTCTGGGTTAGCGTAGTCTGTAACCTGAAGCGTATGTAACCTGAAGTGTATGTAACCCAAGGTACCACTGTATTGCAGAGGGCAGAGCTGTTCGCCCTTAACATGGCCGGAGGGCCCTTGAAATAGCTCCCTTGCTGAAACTAAGAGGTTCGTGGTTAATCAGTGCCCAGGTAGAAGACTGCCGCTAAACTCCTGCTGGATTAAGCCAATGACCTATCAAGTTCAGGTTCCTGTTCTCACAGAGGCCACCCAGATGCCCATGGAAAACCCACATGCAGAACAGTCTCACTTTCTGTGGCTTCCAGCAACTGGAATTCAGAAGCTTTACTGCCTCCAACCATGAAGGCAGCGTCCAATTATAATGGCTAGTCACCATTGATAGCCTCACTCCCCTTGAATTTATACAATCTTCTTTTAAACCCATCCAAGTTGCTGGTCATCACTGCCTCTTATGCACTGCATTAATAAGAACTTTATTTCATCTCTCCTGAGGCTCCTTCAGTTTCACGGTGGAAGAAAAGTGGGGTATATACGTACCATATGATTGAAAATAAATATAATGGTAAGTACTCAAATAATAATAAAGCTCTGGAGAAAATGATCTGCTATTTAAATAGCTCAATAATACTTTCATTTGTGTCTATAGTGCATATGCTTGAAGTCTTCGTTGCTGCAAGTCACTTTGAGTAGGCTTTCCCTGGGAAAGTGGTATATACAGATTTTTTAAAAGTCATTTTTCCACTCACTGTGAAGTTAGAACTATAAGAAGTATAACTGTGTTTCACCCTCCCCTGTAAACTGATCCTTTAAAGACCTGTGCTACTGAAAAACATTTTGTTTATTGCTGCAGCTCGCTCGCTTCTTTTGCCATTATTTCCCAACCTATTCTCACATTATAGGAATGCCAGGAGATAAATAAAAGCTCAAACTGCTCTATAGAAATATAAATTCAATGAAGAAATGGCCTCAGAGACAGCAGTGAATTATTCAGACCCATTCCTCTTGTACTTTCTGTGGCTGATTAATTCCACCGGGTACTACTGCTTGAGTCTTCATCAATGGGCCACAGTTGTGCATATATGCAAGTATGCTTCTTATATCTTTCCAATTGTGTTTGCTATTTTAATTTTAGATTTGCATTGATTTTTGAATGAAACACAGAACATAAAGACATAACAGGGGCCATATTGCTGTAGAAATAACCATTACAGCTAAGTATACTGAGAGGGAAAGAAAAATACAAAACTGCAACTGAGCTTACAAAGCAGCCACAACAAATATCTATCATAAAAAAGATATTTGTGCCAGAAAAAGAAGAAATAAAAGTTCTGAACTCCTGGAAGTCAACCTATATTTTGAATAATTCAGTGATTTCAAGGAACTGAAATATGTTCATGCAATCATTTGTTTGGGCTCGCAGTAAGCAATGGCATAGATTAGAGGGTTTGCTTTTATTTGTACCTCAATCAATTTAAATTATGGGTGTCTGGATTAAAAACAAGATGTATCCGAAGCACAGTCTGAGTTTTTATCTCCAGACATGAGTTTGTGTAGGGAGATAAAGGAGGGGTAGGCAAACTTCAAAACAGAAATAATTCTGAGAAAACAAAATAGAAGTAGCAGCAAGTGCCTCAAGATAGTAATACTTACTGTTCCACTTCCTCTTCCTTGCAGCTCAACATTTCCTTGAGATGGTCCCAAATAATGGAAAGATGATATGAGGGACTAGGCAAGAAGCAAAAATCCTAGACCTGCTGATTAGGCTGCACTAGTGCAGAGATTTCAGGAATCATGGTTGATTAAACAAGTTTCCCATAGGCAGCATGAAGCCTCAGCATAGGACATTTGAGAGGTAAGGATGGGGTAACATCGGGGCAGTCAAGGATCCACTGAAACTAAGCCTGTCTAGCAAGCCACAAGTTATATTAGGGCCCCAAATGATGATGGTTGGCTGTGGCAGCCCTGCTGGCAGTGCAGCAAAAGTGCTTTTCCTGACCAGTGCAGTCCAGCTCTGTCACTCTTGTTAAGCCAGCCGGTTATTCACAATCATGCCTCAGGTATGTCAGTTTGCATTTCTTAGTGCAGAAAGTATTGATGTGATGTGTAGAGATCTTTTCTATACCACTTAATTCAAGAGGGTTCTGGAAGATTCTCTGCATGAAAGAAACAAGCAGAAGCTTCATATTTGGGTTATAACTTCAGAGAAGCCGAGTACAGCTGACTTAAACTGGTTTTTGTTATCTCTTCTGTCAAGGACATGCTGACTATAAAATTAAGGCCAAAAGGAACCTGGGTTTCACTTTCACTTTCTATCTCTTTTCCTTCTGGTGTGGTGTTCTGTACATAGTATTCATAGTGTTAAGGTTTAGTCTTATTGTAAGTTATTGTAAGTTTAAATTAAGTCTGCTGGATTGCTTATGGTCATTGACAACCCTGAATGTATTGGATTTGTGACCATTATGCTCATGTGCCTTCAGTAGCAGTGAAGCTCTGCTGAATGAAATACAATTGCCTCTGGTCTATCTTTTGGGATAGTTTTTTACTCTGCTTACTATACATTGTAGTTCTGCTCTGGATCAATACTGAGTAGAATTTCATGCTTGTTATCCTGTAACAGAGGTTATACTGATCATTTCTGTGTCTATAACCTTAATATACAACTAGAAGGCAATTCTGCTACAGTGAAGTAAAGTCTTTTGCATGTAGAGGAAAACCCAAAAAGAACATCTGCATACACTGATTCAGAGTAAAAAGATCTGGAAGGGTTTAATAATTCGTTAGGATGGCATGCATATCTGTGGTACGACAAGGTAAGGACTCACAAAATGTTCAAAAACCATATTGTCAGAAAAGCAATATTTATGGTCTGGACAAAATATAAAGACTTATTAGAAAGTAAGACCCCGAGGTGGTTATCACCAGTGGAGGCTAAGGCCTGAAAAAAAACCCAATATGGAGGCCGGTTGGCTGAAATATGGGGAAATAGTAGAAAAAATTGGAGATAATTGGAGGTTACAGAGCTATGAAAAACTAAAGAATAAGGTGCAAGATTGGTTTCATTATGCTCAAATTCAAGAGGTTTTTAAGTTGGATAAAAAAACAGGATTCCAGGTGGAAAAATCGAAACTAGAGACAGAACTGTTAGAACCAAAGACTAAGGTATTATCGAGAATGTATAACTTGCTGCTTAAATGGAACACTCAGGATGAGACAGTTAAATCAGCCATGATAAAATGGGCTCAAGACATTGGGTACAACATTATGTTTGAAGACTGGGAAAGGTTATGGACCACCGGTATGAAATTTACGGCATGTAATGCCTTGAAAGAAAACATTATGAAAATGATATACAGGTGGTACATGACCCCAGTCAAGCTTGCTAAGATATACCATTTGTCTGATAATAAATGTTGGAAATGTAAGGAGGCTGAAGGGACATTCTTTCACCTCTGGTGGACCTGTCCAAAAGTGAAGGCCTTCTGGGAAATGATTTACAATGAGTTAAAAAAGGTGTTTAAGTACACCTTTCCTAAGAAACCAGAGGCCTTTCTCTTGGGCATTGTCGGCCAGAAGGTGTTAAAGAAGGATAGAACGTTTTTTATGTATGCAACTACAGCAGCAAGAATTCTTATCGCAAAACATTGGAAGACTCAAGATTTACCCACACTGGAAGAGTGGCAGACGCAATTGATGGACTATATGGAATTGGCCGAGATGACTGCCAGGATCCGAGATTTGGGAGAAGAAGCAACGGAGGAGGACTGGAAAAAATTCAAGGACTATTTACAAAAATTTTATAAGTTATATGAATCATAAGAATTCGCATGATTTGGAAAGGTTAGCTCCAGCAATGAGATTGGATGGTATATGAAACTAAGTTATATTAATGAAAGGACTAATGTTTAAAATAACATTATATTTGTCTTTAGAGTAAATTGACAATAAGTAATTTAAACTTAAAATGCAATTATCCGAAAGTACAAAAGAATGCATGAAACAAGGTTATAATTTGCTGATATTTTTATTGTTAAGAATGCACGGTGAGGGAGATGTGGGGAAGTCCGGTAGAAGACTGAAAAAAGTTCTGAAATGATGAATTTTTCTTTTTTTTTCTTTTCTTTTTATTCTTGTTTCTTTGTATATCTGACTTTGTGTCTTTATCTGAAAAAAATGCAATAAAAATATTTTTTTAAAAAAGATGTTCATGTCTGGAGGAAGACTGCAGCCTCCAGGTCCGCTCCCCAAGCCACGCCCCCAGGCCGCCACAGATTGGCTAGTTTGAATTGAGGGCCTGGCGGCAACAACCCGTGAGGCACCACAGTGGCCAGGGAAGCAGCAATGGCCTGAACAAAGATGGCAGTGGGGTGTTCTGGAGGCGCCACATTGGGCTTCAACTGCTGCTTACCCAGAAGACGGGTAAGTGGCCATTGCAGATATTTGAGGCAAAACAAGCTACATCGTTTTGATAAAAAGGGGGAAATGTAGTTATTTGGGGGAAGGAGTACAGGGGAAGAGGGGGCATCAATATTATCAATATTTCCCCTAGAGAGATCATTAAACAGTCTTTGCAAATGTGCAAAATAATTTATACTCTACAAGCAAGATCTTGCAAGAATTCTTCACCCCTGGAAATTTCCCGAGAAGCCAAAAATTAATTATGACACTTAAAAATGGAGGGGATTAAGGCCACTCTACTTTCCCCCCAGTCTGAATTAAAAGAAGCCATGTGACTGAGAATAAATAAAAATGACGTTCTCATTAAAAATCAATGCATTTGGTATAACACCAATTCCCCTGGTGCAGCAAAATATCCTAAAACAGTATTTCAAATACTGCTAATAGTGGAAGACCAGAGCCTTCCAACTTCGTACTTCACTGAGAGAAAACAAATAACCTAATTCTGAAAGTCAAAGTAGCAAGACCATTTGACATCAATACTCATTGGATTTAAAACATGGCCCTCCTTTTTTATTGCATATCCATGACAATATCTGCTTGTTATGCTATGGCCACACATGAGCCTGCTCTTAATAGTGGTTGTGTCTGCAAAAGTTTTGGGGCAGTCACACTGCTTCCTTTCTAACCACTGCATATCCCATAATTTCCTGTTGAAATCCCATAACTTTGTATACCACAAATGTTCTGGTTGATTTTATCCTGTTTTTGTTGTTCTATTACCCCTCTGGACAGCAATAATGTGGTAGCATCAGAAACGCAGAAAAAAATCCACTATGGATGCATTATGGTGTTAAGAACATGCTACAGAATACATACACAATAAAACACCAGTCCAGAGGAGCCGTTACTTGCTCAATCCATATTTTATTTTTAGGTCTGTGAAGAAGATCCATTGATGGGCACTCAATGCAGAGCACAAATTGGAAAGTGGAGAGTTGTGGTTCATATTGTTGTAAGATTTGGGGTTTGGGACTGGAAATAGTTAAATAAAGAGAAAAGGACCTTCAGTGACCTTTGTCTGAAGGCAACAAAATGCAGGTAACAGCACAATTGTAACCATTTCTGCTGAGAAGTCCTATTGAATTTACTGGGATTTACTGTTGAGTAAGCGGGTGGAGCTGTGATCTAAACCACAGAGCCTAGGGCTTGCTGACCAGAAGGTCGGCGATTCGAATCTGCACAATGGGGTGAGCTCCCATTGTTCGTTCCCAGCTCCTACCCACCTAGCAGTTCGAAAGCACGTCAAAGTGCAAGTAGATAAATAGGTACCACTCTGGCAGGAAGGTAAACAACATTTTCGTGCTCTGCTCTGGTTCGCCAGAAGGGCTTAGTCATGCTGGCCACATGATCCAGAAGCTGTCTGAGGACAAACGCCGGCTCCCTCGGCCTATAGAGCGAGATGAGCGCGCAACCCCGGAGTCGTCCGTGACTGGTCCTAACAGTCAGGGGTACCTTTACCTTATCTTATCTAAGTGGTATTAAGGTTGCAGCCTGAGTGCAATCCTCTGCCTGGAAAGTGAGGGGAGTGTAATGATCAAATCAGCATCATCCTCTTGTTTGTCATTTTCATAGTATGAGCTGCTCAAATGAGCTAGCAAATGTTTTACAATGTTATTCTGAGACATGTCACCGGTATGAACCTGAAAACTCCCAATAAATATAAACTTGGAGATTCCCAATCAGACATTTTCTGAGAAGTGGAAATGAAAAATCCCAATAGCAAGGTAGAACCCATGATCATTGCTCATATTTTAATACACTCCATAAACCGCAAAGCAGAGAAAACGGTCTTGCATGGGAGAAAAATGCATTGTGGGAACATTACTCTGTCTGGGAACTCTAATTGAAAAACAGTGTAGCTTGCAAATTCTAAAATGCTTTGTTTTCGTTATTATCTCCATACACTCCCTTTGCAATTAGGGCATGAGTAAATCAAAACCACTCTTTTGCTCTTTCTAATATTTTGAAAGCTGTTGAAGAAATCGTAATTTCCTACTGAGCAACTTCCACTCTTCCAGGCTGTGGGCGCAAATGGGGAGGTGTAAATGGAAGCTACATTGTTGGTGAGTCTCATTATCTAATGAGAGATCTTTTATAGGGAGCCCATTTGTATTCACTTTGGATTTATAAGATTACTTCCATCCACTGACAGCTTTTGGACTCCATACTTTCTAACTATAAACAGGGTGCAGATGTGAGAAGAGATTGCCAAGGGGGGGGGGGGAAACCAGCCCAAAAATTCAAAAGCTCTAAAAACAGTAGAAGCTGGTCTTGTCTAGTTTGATCAGGATGAAGTTGACAGTAGAACAGTACGAAAAATCCATATTTCTGTGACAAGCAGTATATTCATTTCAAAACTAATGCTATATATGATACTTATTTATTTATTTAGCAGGAGGTGGGGGAGAGTCTTGAATACAGCTATACACGGGAAGTTTTGATTGCATATTTTGCGGCCTGGGGAAAGACAGTGTAATGTGAGACTGAGCAAATGTTAATGTTAAATTAGGGAAACAGATGCAACCAGGACACTAGACAACACTCGAGGACGGAATGAATCCCCCTTCACTATGTAAGGATGGAAGTACTTCGCCCATCACAGCTCTTATGGTCACATAATCTGTGTTCCTTTCGTTGCTGGCTGTGGTTCATCCCTCTTCACTGTTCTGTGGGATTTGTGACTGGCATTATCCAGTGTCCTTGGTCCAGTGATGAGGCCCAGGAGATAGAGACTGTAAGGCTGTTTTAGAATGCAATAAGTTGATTTGCATTGGAGTTGCCACAGTTTGCATGGTGACGGCATGGGTTAGGAAGGAATGTAATGTTGGCAGGACACTTTGAGTGCCTCTTGGTTTGGGTGAGTCCTATTTGGAGACAGCTTAGCCTTCAGATACCCACAGCTAAATGATTAGGGGCTTCAGGGACTGGAAAACTCTCACACAGAATTCAGAGATGCTCCCTTCTTCATGGGGTGAGGCAATAAGGAGAAGAAAGCATACTTTCTGATTCCATTTCTGGAAATGAACTAGGGTAGATCATCCCTATATATCTTCAGATGCCACACTCTATATTAGCACCAGCTAATATTGTAGATAAGTTATGCACAAATCAGGTCCAAAGCATTATTATTACTATTAATTGCATTTATGTCCCAGCTTTCTCATTTAATCCCCACAACAACTTTGTGTGGTAGGTTAGGCTGAGAGACAGTTAGAGGTCCAAGGTCAGCCAGTGAGCTTCATGTCTGAGTGAGGAGTCAAACTCTGGTCTCCCAGGTCACAGTCCAACACTATAAACTATACCACCCTGGCTGAAATAATGTACTCTGCATTCGATTGCAATTACATTAGATTAGATTACTCTATATTAGACTGTAAGATTGTTCAGAGGTCACACTGAAGGCAAACAAGCTGTCTCTGTACAAAAGTTCAGGTGAAAGATTGTACAGCTCAAATGTTTGTGTTTACAAACTATACGCTTGTTGAATGCAATGTACAGCTACCCCTTGTGTTAGTGCCTGACCTGTCCAGTGATACCAGAAAACTCTTGGTGCTACTTGTGGCACCCAGGTGGATCCCTGAATAGCCACCGATGGTTAATGATATTTGGATTACAGTGAATAGG
Source organism: Podarcis bocagei (assembly GCF_964188305.1). Lineage (NCBI taxonomy): Eukaryota > Metazoa > Chordata > Lepidosauria > Squamata > Lacertidae > Podarcis > Podarcis bocagei. The sequence goes on along the minus strand of NC_138134.1, from coordinate 26,731,115 downwards.
CCATTTGCAGATCTTTTAATAAAGTTGTGAGCTACTTAATTCCAACCTTGATTTCCTGTCTTCATTCAAAGGCAGATGGACATAGTCTCATTTGTCACGCATTGTACACATAGGTAAGGTAGGGCCTATGGCCTGGATTAAGGCTGTTAAGAGTTTTTTTCCTGGCTCCAAATCATATGATAGCTCAGCTATAGGCTGGTTCTTGAGGGGAAATAACATTTTCTTGAGAAAAAGGCTTGCAGGACTGACATTATCTGCTCCTGTGAGTGAGGAAAGACCTTCTGAGCAAAATGTTCTTCTCAGTATCCTATCATACCTTCCAACATTTCTCCAGTGAAAAAAAGGGACATCCTAGAAAGGAAGAAAGGAGGAAAATAATCTAGAACAGGTAGCAGGCCTTGGACTGGGTGATATTGGGCATATATCCAGTCTGATGCACAACACTGATTCCTGTCCCAGTTGAGCTACCTGATCTGGCATTGGTTTTGACTAACAAATTAACACAGATGCTGTAGCAACTGTTTGTTCTATCTCCATGCCAGCAGTTTCAAAACTTCTGGTGCAGGCTTCCATTAGAGCAGAACAAAGATGTGCAACAGAGGAAAGGCTAGCAGTGATGAAACAGAAATCTTGCTCCCATAATTATCTTGGCTTTTCACAACATAACATGGCAGTTAGATGGAGATTCAATTACCTGCAGCCCTCTTGTGGATACTTTGTATCTCCAGAAGGCTCAGAAGAAAGGTTGCACACAATTAACCCATTACATGCAGAAGTGTGAGATCCCTTACATATTCCTTTTTCTTTTAATTGCCCCAGAAATAATAATAAATATGATTTCTTCACAGATGTCTAGGCAGGGAGATCTGTGAAGAAATCTCCCCCCCCCCCCGACTTGTAAGCACTGGTTGGTCACCGAGAGAAGAGACTAAGTAGATTCAGCAGGGATATTCTTAAAATGGACTAGATTAATCTCTGACCTGATCCTGCACAGCTAGCTCCTTCTATCCAAAAATATCCAAGGGTAAGGCTATGATGGGGTGGGTATACACAAAATGAAGATAAAGGCCTCTAACCTTAAGAATGCAAAGAACAGTTGATTTGGTTACCAATGGAGCCAATGCTTATTGGGGAAGGTGTTTTATTCTTGACAGGGCAACTGAATTTAAGAAGAATGTTGACAAGCTGGAACATGTGCAGAGGAGGGCAACCAATATGATCAAGATAGCGAATATCACAAGGGCTGTCACATAGAAGATGGAGCAAGCTTGTTTTCTCCTGCTCTGGAGGGTAGGACTTAGATCAACAGCTCCAAGTTACAAGAAAGGAGATTCTGACTTAACACCAGGAAGAACTTTTTGACAGTAAGGGATGTTTGGCATTGGAGTGTTCTTGCTCAGGAGTTGTGGACTCTCCTCATCGGGGTTTTTTAAGCAGAGTTTGGATGGCCACCTGTCATCGATGTTTTAGCTGAGATTCCTGCATTGCAGGGGGTTGGACTAGATGATGCTTGTGGTCCCTTCCAACTCTATGATGGCCAAATTATCTCTGACTGCCCAGAACTTTTTAGCATCTATGACCATCTATCTCTGACTCCCCAGAACTCTTTAGCATCTCAGATCTCAGGCAGAAATCCTTTTCTGTCCTGCTGTCTGAAATCCTTTAATGGGCAATTTGATGTATTGGACCGAGGACTTTCTGCATGCAGAGCTGTATGTTCCTACCCATATTAGCCTGCTCCCTAATACCCAAGTTGCTAAATGGGACCATTTTAGAAATTCTAAATGGAGGCCTCCATTTTGGCAAAGCAATGTAGGAACTAATAAAATAAATTTTAAAAATATCCAAGGTTCAGAAAGCTGCTAGCTACATTATTAAAGCTTAGCCGTGATCCACTCTAGTATAATTCAACCAATTCTCTTGACTAGGAGCTTTCCATCTTCTCCCTTCCAAAAAAGTGTCAATTTATTGAGACATATACACCAGAGGAAACATCTGTTTCATAAATGTAGCTAAATCATGGCACAAGGGAGATGAAGATGGAGAGATATACAACACTTCTCCACCCATTCATATTATGTGTGTGGAACAAAACATTCATCTGCTAAAACTCTGTTTTAATTATTATCCATTTCATCTCTTGTCCACTCAAAATTGGTCTCAAGTCCATCTCCTCTAAACATTAAGTACCAGGATGGTTGCTGGCAAGTACAAAATATAAGACGATTAACTGAGCAGACGTGTTACTGGAAAACTGTTCACATTTATCTTCACAGTACATTGCCTTTGTGGAAGGGGCTCTGAATCCACATTTAATTAAACTGTGTGCTCATCTTCCAGTGAACACTCCTGAGTGAAGGGAGAAAGTCAGAGAACTATAGATTGTTTTGCATAAAGCACCCACAAGGAAGCAAGCAGTGGAAGGACTCCAAAGCCAACTGACTGACACCCACTAAAAAAATAGCACACACACAAGAAAAATCACCTCAGTGTTTATTGGCATCGTTGCCGACGTTTCTTCTGTCTTAGAGAACCACAGAGGTTTTATAGTTATAACTTTGGTAGAACCAGACTTGGAACAGTTTGCTTGCAAACAAAGCTTTAGGAAAACCTCCAGCAACTTAATCTAAAATAGCCCCTGAGCACTCTCCTTGTTTTCTCCAAAGTGGTTGAGGGATTGCAACCTCAGTTTGTGCTCCTGCAACATACCACTTCAGTTTGAAAATATGTCATCTTGAAATTGCTGCTCTGTGAACAGGGATGGTAATGGGGGAACACTGCTTTGCTCGGAGCAAGTGGAAGAATCTCACTTTAACAAACACAGCAGGCCACAGTGGAGGTCTACCAGTTGGCCAACAAAAAATACAGAAAATGGTGATATTATGTGGTGCTGAGAGATTTGGGGACAACCACTACCTGTTTCTCAGAGCTGATACATACCAAAGGCCAAGAGATTGCTTTGAAAGGCTTTGCTCATTTCTCTCTATCTTTCAGACACCCTGTGGATGTACATTTAGCTAGCCGGTTTGCATGCAAGCTTTCCTAACATCCCTGCAGCTTTTCACACCACTGTCCCAGCAAATAAGGTCATCAGGAGGCTGAGAAACCACATAATTTTCTAGATTTACTCCTGTAAGTTAAGCCCTGTTCATTTCAATGGAAACTCCTTAAAAACAGGGTGGAAAGCAAAGGCAGCAGTAGAGGTGTATTTCTACCAAACATTTTAGTTGAAAAAAAGAACTTGATATGGATCCAAGTGTTTAATATTAAGCAGATAGATAAGTATGGGTTTCAACAAGCTTTTTTTTTACTACTACTACTACTACTACTACTACTACTACTACTACTAATATATCTATAAATTCACAGAGAGGCTAAAAATGCAATCCATGTTCCACCTCAGAGTTTCCTGCCCTCTCAAATGCCTCAGACTTTTCTCCTTTGCTGCTCAGATCCCTTGACCTAGGGATGCAGGAGAAATTTGTTTCAGGTAACCTTCCTGGTTCATACTTCCCAAAATGATGTAGATCAAAACACAGCTATCCTTCACACTTCCTGTAAGATTTCTGTTTTGGAAAAGTACAACCACTTCCTGTAAGATTTCTGTTTTGGAAAAGTACAACAGATGAAAGTTTAAGGAAGGCTGAAAAAGACAGAGAGAGCTAGCTTTTGCGCTCTGAAGGTCAGCTTTCCCCAACTTTGTGCCTTCCAAGTATTCTGGAATACAAATCTCATAATTCATTACCATTGTCCATGCCAGCTGTGGCTGATCTGAGTTGTAATCCAAGTACATCTGGAGAGGACTAGGTGGAGAAGGTTAGGGAGCTGTAGCTTAACAGTGTTTGGGAGTGCTGATTGCCTCCCTGGAGATCTGATGTGGAAGCAGTAGTCTTTGGCTGTCTTTTGGAGTGTCCAAGCTGCGGCTCTGTCTATGCTCAACTGGTATATTTGTAAATAAAGGCAAATATTTCATAACACCAAGAAGCCTTCTGTCACCTCCTTCCAGAGGTAAGCCAATCAGGGTAAACACTGCACCTCTGGAACTTTTCACTGTTTGGAAAAGCAGGGCAAGCTTAACAATGCCTTTTCTACTGATGTGGAGCTACCATAGTTGGATTTAGCACCAAGATTTCCATAGATCCCTGTTCTGCATTAAAAAAACAAAGCAAACACATCAGCTGGACATGAAAAACTGCCTTTCTCACACAATTCAGGGACAGCAGTTCTGGATCTGAGTTAAATGTATGCTGCAAATGACAAATTAAGAACATCATTATACCACCAAATGGATACAAGTAAGCTTAAATGTCCCCTTTTAATTCATTTCTGTTCATATTATCCATACCCCAACTCAAAATCATTGCCTGTACAAAATATAGCAATTAAAACAAGTTATTATGAATTGGGTCAACTTGAGTTTGCTGGCAGAACTGTCTGAAGATTGAAATGAAAGTTCCCGTACAAGAGAAATTCCTGGTAGAAGAAATTTCTCATAAACATCACCCACAATTTTAGTCATAATTCCCAGAATGCTGCTTAAAATAACAGCGTTGGGTTTGTGGAATCATTTTCTATTTCTCAAGGAAGCAGGAAGAAAACTCACAGCAAGTTCTATTTTAAGCAGCTTCCCTGCTCAGGACAGATTGCCCCCTGCTTCCTCTGAGTAGCAAAAGGGAGGGTAGCCTTGCCAGGATGACAAGGATATCAAACTATCAGCGGCACATGAAACATTTTCACAGCCGGGAGCCATCTGGAATGTGTCCACTGCTACTGCAAGTTGTCTCTTAATTGCAGCTGTATGAGGACCAAAACACAATGTTTCTCCTATTGCAAACTCAGTTGAACCAGGCACATTTTCCACCACTCTAACCAAACAGGGCTTGATTTTTATCAGGGGCTGTCCAGATAGTACAAACTGTTCTTGTGTGCTGGGGACCTATACACTAGGAAGCTCCAAATACTGGCTGTTGCCCAGGCAGGCGCATTATGTGACCCACGTGAGCAGCACATAACCAGACTGTACAATGGTGATGGGATAAAATCAGGCCAAATCTTTATTGACAGCAGCAGGCAGTAGAGGTTAGCATGGCAATGGGGAAGGATCAGTTCATCATTTCACAAGCCCCATGTTGATGGAATGGGTCTGCTGGGTTTGAACCACCCCAGACTTGTTCCATGGGAGTTGGTCAGTGTTGAACCTTACCATGGTGCATGCTAAGCAAGCAAGGTCTCACTGGGCAACCAGGGTGCAGATTCCAACCAGGCAGATATCCCAACCCGAGCTTAGGGGGTGCTGTGGTCAATCCTACCCTCAGACCCCTTATGGTCCCTTACTATACTTTGTTGTTCCAACCCAATTCCATTTCCACCCTCAACAAACAACGTTCTTCACCCTAACAAAGGAAGGCCATAATTTTACTGAGGGAAAGGGGGGGACCAAGTGCCAATCAGGTTGAGAGACAAAAAATCCTTTTTGGTCATGCCAACCAGAGACCCAAAATTGCTCAGTGAAGGCCCTAACCTGAGAGTGGGCAGGTGGGAAGCTCTTGAGAGCCAGTGTGGTGTAGTGGTTAAGAGCGGTAGAATGGTAATCTGGGGAACCAGGTTCACATCTCCGCTCCTCCACATGCAGCTGCTGGGTGACCTTGGGCCAGTCACACTTCTTTGAAGTCTCTCCGCCTCACTCACCTCACAGAGTGTTTCTTGTGGGGGAGGAAGGGAAATGGAGATTGTTAGCCGCTTTGAGACTCCTTTGGGTAGTGATAAAGCGGGATATCAAATCCAAACTCCTCCTCCTCTTCTTCTTCTTCTTCTTCTTCTTCTTGAACCAAAATGGCCCTGAGCTCTAGGGGAAGCAACCTTATATAGGCTTCCCCCTACCCTTTTCATGGGCTCGTGGGACAACTTTTTCCCATGAGCCCATCACATGGTCAAGATACTGGGGAAAAAGTCCCATGTGTTTATTGGCTGGAGAACAAAGCTTATAATGGATTGAATATGTGACCCCTAAGCACTCTAGTTGAAATTCCACTTGATGATGCTGTGGGGATGAACACATTCACGTGCGTAACAATATTGTTTTTGTTTCTATTTTTATGTGGGTGACAGTGCAATTCTAGTACAGTCATGCCTTGATACCTTGGTTTTTGAACAGCTTCATTCTTGAACATTTTGGCTCCCGAACGCTGCAAACCCAGAAGTGACTGTTCCAGTTTGTGAACTCTTATTGGAAGCTGAATGTCCGACAGGGCTTCTGTAGCTTCCGGTTGGCTGCAGGAGCTTCCTGCAGCCAATCAGAAGCCGCACTTTGGTTTCTGAACGTTTTGGAAGTCAATCGAACTTCCGGAACGAATTCTGTTCGACTTTCGAGGCACAACTATAATTGTTTTCTATGGGCCATTAGTTCTAGCTTTGTGTTTGGCAGCTAGCCACACTGGCAATGTCTCGCTTCCGCTGTCAAAGGCAGCACACCTATGAATGCTTGTTGCTAGCAATCACAAGTGCTTAGGTCCTGTTTTCAGTTTTTTCCTTGGTGTCTACTGGCCACTGTGAAAACCAGATGCTGAAATAGATGGGCCTTTTGTCTGATCCAGGAGACTTTTCTTGTGCTCTGCTAGGGCATGTATTTGCTTTATGTAATCTTGGAACAATGATAAATGTTAAATATCCCAGCCCTAAAACTAGGTCTTTTGGTTACAACTTGACAAGTAGGATTCTAAAAGAGAATTTGGGTCATGTAGATACCAGACTTAACGAAACCCCTTCTTTGACATTAAAATTCCTGCTGCTTTAGCATCTGGTTGAACAATCAAAAAGAACAATACTTGGCATTATATTGCTTCCTGGGACAAATTTTATATGCCACATTGCTCTCATAATTTTGACACACTTTAATTTGATGGTGTCACAAGGGATGGACAGCTGGATTTATCTTATCATGTTCAGTCTAGTGGCAGTAAATGCCCCTAAAAAGAAAATATAAACAATTCAATACAAAGGGAACCTGAAGCTGGAGTTATCTGCCATTCTGTTCCATGCTCATTAGCTTTGGTTTCATGTTCTAACTTATGTGACAGATGGATTCTAATACTGCAGGTTCCCAGAGCAAATTTTGGAGACAAATGTCATAAAACAACAACCTGTATAGAGAGAGGAGGAGAAATCTGGTTCACCTTTAAAGGCAAACTTACTTAACTTGCACTTCCTGGAACAATATACCAATTGAAACACAGCCATTCTTAAAAATTCACAGTTTTCTGAATATTGCAATGCAGATCTCCAGCCATGTAGTCTTTACAAGATTGCATTTACTAGGGTAAAAATGTGTAATAAATTGCATATAGTTCTGAAAATAACATGAAAAATTGCAAACAAGTGTATAATAGGGGGGAATTTATCTGAAATGCTGGTGAATTATTCAATGACTTAATCTCTACACACACGACAACAACAACAACAACACACAACAACACACACCACACATATACCCCAAACTGATTTGGAAATATGCAGAACAGAAGATTGGAAAAATGAGAAACTGAGAGAAAACCAAATTGGCTGATTCACCCATTCTTACTCCTGTGGTAAATAAACTCATCCAAGGGAATATGCAAGAACATTATTCATTCCCAGGTGGACCTGCCCTGCCAGACCTTTAAATTTTGTTGTGAACCATCTGCTTTTTGCTGGCTGAGAGAATGGCTGCTTCTTGAAAACACTGAAGTGTTGGACAATGGCAGACGAAGTTGATGGACTATATGGAATTGGCGGAAATGACTGGCAAGATCTGAGACCAGGGAGAAGAGTCGGTGGAAGAAGATTGGAAAAAGTTTAAAGACTATTTATAGAAATATTGTAAAATTAAGGAATGTTAGAAAAATGTTGGAATGAAGTTTTATGGCTTTAGTAGAAATGTCATAAGGAATTAAGTATAAATAGATTAATAGAAAATTAAAGGAAAAATAAGGCAAGAATGTGTTAAGATAATTATAGGATAGAAAACAGAGTAAGATGGAAAGGAATTGCTGAAACAATTAATAGAAGTGGAATACAAAAAGGGAGGAGGTCGCTGGAAATAAGGAATGAAATATAAGATATTGAAAATGTTTGAGGTGTTTTCAAATTGTTTTTGTTGGTTTTTGCTTTGTTTTGTTAGTCCATGTAGCGTTTTTGTATTGTTTTTTCTCTTTTCTTTTTTGTTTGTAGTGTTGTGTTGAAAATGTTGAAAAAGTAATAAATAACATATATATTTTTTAAAAAAAGAACATTATTCATTCCCATGTGTGGCAGGAGATTCAGATACAGCATGTAAGTGCAAAAAAATCCAATTGTGCATTGCTTTTCTTTCTTTCTTTCTTTCTTTCTTTCTTTCTTTCTTTCTTTCTTTGGAGCTCATGAAAGCTTCAGCATACTCTTGTGCTTACCATCTGCAAGTCAATAATTATTTGTCAATAATTCATATTTTAGAATAGAGCTTGTGTTAAGCAGGGATTATAGGATTACATAAGGCAGCCTTCTTAAGGCAGGTCAGGGGGTTCAGCATCAGAATAGAATTTAATTAGCACTTCCTGAAGAACTTTCTCTTGGAATGAGTGGCTGTTGTGTTTTTCCCCCTTGAGGGATAGGCAAAGTGTTTGCTGGGGACATGTAAGTTTATCATGAGAACAAAAGTATGAAAGCAATAATTTTTAAATTCCTAAATCCACAGTAGCGCAGCCAAACAAAACAGTGAACAAGCTTTTAAACTCCACAGACCTCTTTACTAGGCTGGATGCTAAGGAAAACGGATAGGTAGAAATGGGTGAGTACTTTGATTCAGTTTACAGTTGAAGGTGAAGCTACCTAATCCACACTTTCTGAAACAATAAGCAAAACAAACTCAGCCATGCTTTAATAATAATATAATAATAGTAATTTTTATTTATACCCTGCCCTCCCCAGCCAAGGCCAGGCTCAGGGAGGCTAACAAGCAATAATAAAAACAGGTTGAATGAGCACAACTTAAAAACAAGATTACGCTTTGACACACATACATATCTGAAATTTGCAATGCAGTTCTCTAGCCAAGTAATGCGTACAAAATAGCATATACTATACTATACTATACTATACTATACTATACTATACTATACTATACTATACTATACTATATATATAAATGTATATACTAGTGAAAATTAGATACCAAATGCATTCTATATGGGGAAATTGATTTGCAAAAATGTGTATATTAGAGAAAATTGCATATAAACACATGTATTGTAGGAGGAATCTGCACAAGCAAGCTGACAAAGCGTTGTGAAAACTTGGAATTGTTTTTTTAAGAATGGCTGTGGAAATGTGAAGAACAGAACTTATCATTGGGAAAATGAGAAACTCAGAGAAACCGAAATTAACAGAATGAGCCATCCCTAATACTAGTTGGGAGGGATAGAGGAGACAGGGGGAAGCTGGTTTAGTGTTAAAGCCATTGGTCTCAGTGCTGAAAGGGAGTGTAGATTAGATTACCTAATTAGATTAATCTCTCCTAGATGCTGCACAGGTTTAGAGGCAGCCTTAAAATATGTTAGCTGAGAAGACAAAGTGGAGTTAGGCTACATTCATACCATACATTGCAAGCACATGGCTTTGCCCAAAGAATCATGGGAACTGTAGTTTACCCCTGACAAAACTACAATTCCTAGAAATCTTAAACCATAGTTCTTGGCATTCTCTGGTGGAGCTATGTTCTATAAATGTGTGGTGTGGAAGTAGCCCTGGCGCACACGCGTTTGTTGCTTTTCTCTGGGAAAATTGAATGCTGCAAAAGGTTTTCTTAAAAAATAAATAAATTAGGTGCAAGTTTCAGGTCTTTATTCGTTGCTACAAATGAGGCCATTTAGCTTGACACAGCACTGCCCGATCTTCTAGTGTTCCTGGGCAGATCTACACAGTGCTGTCCTCTATCTCCACACATAAACTGGACTGTGCAAGCTCTTATTGCCTGAATATATTTACAGTCATCGTTCCATGATGTTTCAATCCCCATCTGCTACAGTTGAAAAGAGAACAAAGTGTGGGTTAATTTCCTACAGCTGGTTGCTTGCACCTTTCCCTGAGCTAATTAGCATTGGCTCAAGGGACAGAGAAAAAAGGTGTCTCCAAGGCAAATATCTAAACTCCCTTCTGACATGCCAGATGCACAGGAAAATGATGCAGTCTAGGAATCCAGAGCACATGAGAAAATATGGTTGCATTTATTCCTATACTAACCTAGTTGCAAGGACAATAATATAAATCATTGCAACCTTCTCCTAATCCAGTTATTGGTTCAGTCTTATTCTGGTGGGTTAGACCTTTAGGCTGCATCGACACCTACATTCAAGTCATGTTTCCCTCCAAAGAATCCTGGGAAGTATAATTCACCCTTCACAGAGGTACCATTCCCAGCATCCTTAACAAACTACAGTTTCCAGGATTCATGTGGGTGCTTTAAATATATGGTGTTTGACCCAGCAAGGCACAAAGGTCATGTGGCCACAGTCCTCCCTACTGTGGAGAGATGTATTTTATTTCTCTTCAGATTATAGTAATTATGTCTAAATTTGCATCCACCTATAAATTAGTACATGCACAAATCTGTGTCCTCTATTGTCTTCTTCTTTTTGGTTGATGCCTTTCCGCTTTCCTTTTTTCCTCTGGCAATGCATAAAGGACCCCTGGACTATTAAGTCCAGTCAAAGGCAACTATGGGATTGCAGCGCTCATCTCACTTTCAGGCTGGTGGAGCTGGCATTTGTCCACAGACAGCCTTCCAAGTCTTGTGGCCAGCATGACTGTTTCTGGCACAATGAGACACCGTGATGGAAACCAGAGTGCACGGAAATGCCATTTAAATTCCCCCCGCAGTGATACCTGTTTATCTACTTGCACTGGCATGCTTTCAAACTGCTAGGTTCCCTGTTGAAGACCCTCCCATCAGATGTCAAAGGAATAAACAACTATCTGATGTTTAGAAGACATCTGAAGGCAGCCCTGTTTAGGGAAGTTTTTAAATGACTTATGTTTTAATGTATTTTTAATCTCCTGTTGGAAGCTGCCCAGAGTGGCTGGGAAGACCCAGCCAGATGGGCGGGGTATAAGTAATAAATTATTATTATAATTATTATGATTATTATGGTTATGTTGGCAGGAGCTGGGACAGAGCAACGGGAGCTCAACCCGTCATGGGAATTCAAACCGCCAGCCTTCTGATCGGCAAGCCCAAGAGGCTCAGTGATTTAGACCACAGCGCCACCCACATTGCATATGTAGCCACCCAAAAACACTCAAACTCCAGGACCCAACCTCGAGCGCACCTATGGACAACAGGTTCCCAGTGCACACGATGATCAGCCTTCTAGTGTTTTCCTTTTGTTTTCCTTTCATAATGGCTGCAGAGAAGTTCAAATGGCCCCAGGTGAGCTTGCATCCCACTGCAGAGCAAGGTAATGGATCAATTGCAGGTGCCAACAAAGACGCCAGCCTCAGCATTCCACAAAATGGGAATTGCTGCTACGTTGAGTCTTCCTTCCTTTATTTAACTCCCCTTCAAAATCACTCTAGTAGGAGTGAACCGAGCTATTGAAGCCTGTGGAGGATTCTGTCTTTCTCTTGTACTCAACAGTTCTCCTCCCTAATTCAGTCAGGCACTGACCTAAAGCCACAGCATAGCTTTCTATCTGCTTCTCAGCACAGATCATTTTAATCCCATGTATAACTAACTGAATAGATAGACCTTAATGGCTCCTAGGGAACCATTATAGTTCATGCTGTCATGTCTGGTTGATGTACATGTGAACAGTGCCTTTGCTAAAAGACCTGATGCATTCAGTTCCTAATGCACTATAGCAGCCAGCATTTTCACTCAAGTCGCAGGCTGCCTATGAATGCCATGTTTTCTGGCCACCTACTTTTGTAGATGCTCTCACATATTCTAGGCCTGGCCAGTTTTGGTGTGAGTGTGTGTGCTCGGAAAGGTTGGTTTTTGACAATGATTCCAAAACAGCTGCATTGGGAACTCAGAAACAGCCTGATCCTATGTGGAATTAGGCAGACTTACACTTTTTGAAATAAATGGGCTTATGTATGTTGATGCTACTGAAAACTGATCAGGCAGGCTAAACTATACTACTGATATATATATATGCATATATATTTTTTCCTGTAATAAAGAACATTATAAGGCCCAAACAACAGTGATAATGTTCAGTATCTCAGTATCTCTTCTCTAACTTCGATCTGATACAATATTTAACTTTCAATGCAGTTGAGGTTCTTGTTATTATTGTATTATTGTTGTTGGTTTTTTTAAAAAATAAACTATTAAAACATTAACTACCACAAGAGATATGCAGTCTGGCAAAAAAAGAGAGAAAAAGATAAGGTCTTAATCTCCTTCAGCCCCCAAACTATTACTTCATTTAATATTTTTAAAATGACAATATGGAAGGAGAATAGCCACACCTCCACTGAGAGTTCCACAACTGGGGTGCCACAGCAGAGAAGGCCCTGCCCTGTGTCCCCTCAAAATGAGTCTCAGGTGTTGATAGGATCACAAAGACTCTCCTCCACGAAGGGGAGGGGAGGGGTTGTGGTCGGGGCTCGAGCTCCGGCTAGCAGGGGGCGTGGCCCCCTGCTGCCCACTCACCTGGCTGGCGCTCACGCCCCCCCGGTGGCCATCCAACCGGGGGCCACGGTGGGGGCGTGTTCAGCAGCATTTTGCTGCAGCGCCAGCCTTCGCCCGGCCTCATTCTTCCTGCCTTCGCCCCTCACGAGTCAGCTGCTGGAAGCCGGGGAAGACTGCTGCTGGAAGCAGGGGAAGTATTTGGGAGCCTATTTTGCTTTTAGTTTCATGGTTTAATTTCTTTTGGTTGCTAAACGCGGTGCTGTGCGCTTCTTTCCCTTGTTCGGGCTACAGCCCACGTGGCCACAGCCGCTAAAGCCACCGCTGGCTAAGGCGAGCCGCTTAACAGCTGACGAGCGCATCTTCCGGGAAAGGAGGGAAGCCGGGCTTGCTTTTGCTCCCTAAACGCCCCCCCCTTTCTGCGTTAACCCTTGTTGCTACCACGTGCTCCTGCAGCCGTGGCTGCCCCCCTCCTCCTGCTCCGCAGCCTTGAATGTGAACGTGCGGCTTCCATTTTAAAATTTTAACGAGGCGACGCGTGCATCAGCGGACGCGCACGCTTGATTCTCCTCTCTCCTATCGGACGAAACCTACCTCTTTTTCTCCCCTTTTGTGCTGCCGGCCCGCTCGCTTGCGTCCCCCCCCTCTCCCTGACGTGTACTCTTGTGTCCTCTCTCCTTGACCGAGTGAGCGCTACCCCCTGTTCGCGCTGCTGGGCCGCTTTCAGCCGCCCATCAGCTGACGCGCGCCCCTTACGCCTGTCCTTATTCCTACTGTTGCTCTGCCGGGACTTGCAAGGGGGGAAGGGTTTAAGCGGTCGCGTCTGGGTCAACCGTGCAGCGCCGCTGTGGTCTTGTTCTCGTTTGCCTGTGTGTTTTGCTATTGGGGTTTGCGGCTTGGTTTTAGGTTTGTTTTGATTCCCGGTTGATTTTAGGCTGGTTTGGTTGTGTTTACCGTGTCCTGGGGACCCAGGCTGGGATTTATTGGCGGGATCACAGCTTGGGCGTACTTTGCAGCCCCCCCCCATTCGATTCCGCAGCCTCGTAGTTCTGTTCAGCTGATTGACCACGTGTGCTGCACCCGCTTAACTTTACGTGGCTCAGGGGGACCCCGTCTGCGTGGCCTGCCAATTATTGCTACCCACGTGCTTTTGTCCCACGTGTCCCTATCCTTGCTTCCATTAGAGGACACTAGAACTTTGGAAGCGCCGTTTAAAGGTCGGCACCGAGCATAGGCGCTTGGCGCTTAAGTTGGGTCGAGCATAACGAGTGTGTTTTCTCCACGCGCTCACCAGCCTGGTCATTTCTCCCTCTTTCCTCTTGTGGTGATTCTTTGTGCTTGGTTCAAAAGGAAAAGTTTCTGTGTTACCGGGTCTCCAACTTCTTTAAATTTCAATCCTTCTGTGCCCTTCTTCCCCCATCCCTCCTTCTTTGTTTAAAGGTGTTTGCTTCTTTCCTGGTCTGCCTGGGGACCCCCCCTCCCTCCTTCGTTGTTTAAAGGTGTTTGCTTCTTGCCTGGTCTGCCTAGGGACCCCCCCTCCCTCCTTTGTTGTTTAAGGGTGTTTGCTTCTTGCCTGGTCTGCCTGGGGTCCCCCCTCCCTCCTGCGTTGCTTAAAGGTGTTTGCTTCTTGCCTCTGCCTGGGGTCTGTTTAGGGGTTGCTATAGAAATGCTGCCATAGTAACGCCATTGTTTGGCCGGTCAGCAGGACAATTTAAATGTTGATGAGCGATAATTAAGCCTATTGTTCCCCAGAGGCACATTGTCAGGGAGCTTTTGTCAGCTTATCTTACCTGAGGCAGGCTAAGGAGTGCTGGCTATTGTTCTTTTGTATTAAGGGGTGAAGCATAGCAGTAGCAGGGAGACATCTATTGTACCTTGGCTAAATTACTGGAAATTTACTGGGAGCGGCTCATCTCCTGGCTGCTGCCCTCACCTGGCTAACACACAAAGAAGGTTACATCTTGATTGACTGCCAGGTGACTTTACAGTGTTTACCATTTCACTGTGCCACTAGGTACTGGTAGCGCAAACAAATTAGTAAAGATATTTGTTCTATTAACAATAATAACAACAAGGCTATAGTACCCGGCAGGCAGTAGATTGCTAAGCTTCTGTTTGTTTTGTTCTTTTGAGTTATTGTTCTTTTTGTCGTTGGAAGTGAACCTTGGCAGCAGTCTTGGCTTTATTAATTGGAGTTTTGTGGGAGCGGCTTTTCTCCTACCTGCTGCCCTCTTCTGGCTAGCACAAAAGGGGGAGTTTTATACCTGAGTTTCTGCCTAGTGACAATTCGGTGGTTACCAGCCCATTGAGCCACTGCCTGCTGGTAGCACAGGCGAATTCATAGAATAAATTTATTTTATTATCAATAATAATCACAAGGCTCGGGTAAATTGAGATTTTATTGGCTTGGCTTGCTTTGATTTGGTTATTTAGCACAACATACTGGGAAATATTAAGGAGACTGTATAGTAAGAGAGAACAAATAAGAATTAATAAATAATAAATAGAAAACTATAAACAGATATATAGATAATATATAATAAATAATTAAATAAAATAGTTAATAAATTGGTTAACTTGTTATATAATAATAACAACAACATATAGATTTATATACATTAAAAAAAAAAAAATTAAATTGATTAATTAATAATTACACACACACTCACACATACACACATACACACTAACAAATACCGTGGCATTTGTAGTGTACAAGGCACGCCTTATGGCTCCTAAGAGGAAGCGCGCGCCGGTGGCCACACGTAGCTCAGCAGAGAGCGCATCACGGGGACGACAGGGCAGGGGTAATAATACAAGGCCTCCCGTCTCCCACTTCCTAAATGCCTTTAGATCTTTCATAGATGAATACGAACAACGCTTCCCGGACACGAACCCCAGTCCCCCCTCTTCACCTGATGTCATCCCGGATACCCAGGACTTTCCAGAGAGTTCTCAATCTTCCCAATGGGACGAACTGCCAAGTACATCGGCCGCTCTCTTTAATGATACACAATCGGTGCGGACTAGGTCTCAGTCACGGGCTTCGGCATCTGGGTCTCGGGCGCGGGGGGGGAAAGCGACTTCTAAGTCTACTCGCAATAACAATCCTGCCGCCCCTAGTTCTTCCAATCGCTCGCAGGACAAGCGGCCCAGAGCCCAGTCGCCGGATTCCGAGGCTTCGTCGGCAGCTGAGGACGCGCAACAGGAGGAAGAGGGTGCCGCCGCCGCGACTGCGGAGAAGCCTTCGGGTAAGAGGCGCGAAAAGAGGAAGCATACATGTCGGAAGAGCAGGTCTCGGAGGGACGACTCGGATGATGATACAGGTACTTCTTCGTCAGAGTATGATAGCGACGCGTCCCTAGGTTCCTATTGGGGGAAGGGCGAGGAAGTCTCTGGACTCCCGGACTGGGCACTGTCGAGGAGGGCCAATTGCCATCGTAAAAAGTTTGGGGGGACCCAGGAGTGGAAAGATGGGGCTCTGGTAAAAGATGCCACCACATCCACCTACTCAACCTCAGATGTTGTACCGGGTGATCACTTATCTCCTAAACTGCGAACAAAAATCTTAAATGGTGAGTTTGTTGACATGTTTAAATTAGTGCCCCCAGCAGAGGAGTTAGGGAGGGGTGAAAAGAGGCCCTCGCATGGTAAGAGAAAGAGCAAGTACCCTTCTGTGCCCAGGACATTCGAAAATTGGCTCGATGGTTTTCAAGCCTTTATGGGGACAATTGTCGCTGCTTACCCCAAGCGGGCGGTTCACCTTGTGGCCTACCTTTCACATATTCGCACGGCCTGTGCCCTTTCGGGGGAGGCGGCGGCCATAAGCTATGACAAGAAATTCAGAAGGAAGGCGTCCAGGATCCCGTTAGCACGCTGGGATCAGATTGAGAATGGAATATGGTCCGTGGCGGTCGGTCCGTACGTGGAAAAGAGGCCAGTCGACTCATACCGGTCGACCAGAAGCGACCAAAGGAAGGATTTTAAGCGTCGGGTGTGCTGGGAGTTCAACAAAGGGTTTTGCCAAAGGCCATCTTGTAAATTCACACATGAATGCGAGAGATGCGCCGGGGGTCACCCCGTTACATCCTGCTTAAAAGGGGGGAAGCAGCCCTTTCGTGGAGGCCGGGGGTTCCATCATCCCAGTTCCAGGGGGGCCCCCGCAGCTGGGAACAGACGGTGAGGTAGTCTTGGGTTTGGCCTTTTCCCCTATCAAGCTCGTCCCTCTTTGTAATCTTCTGTCTCTTTACCCGGATAAGGATGCTGCTTCCTACCTCAGGGAAGGTTTTTCCAGTGGGTTTCGTATTCCCATAGCGGGCTCACTAATTGCGAAAGATTCACCCAATCAAAAATCAGTTAGAGAAAGACCGGAAGTTGCTGAAAGAAAGATAGCTAAAGAGGTCAGTGCAGGCAGGGTTGCAGGCCCCTTCGATAGTCCTCCCATACCAAATTTGCACATATCTCCGCTAGGCATTGTGCCCAAGAAGACCCCCGGTGAATTCAGGCTCATTCATAATCTGTCCTTCCCAAAGGGCGGCTCGGTCAATGATGCCATCCCGCCCGAGTTATGCACAGTGAAATACGCCACCTTCGATCAGGCAGTTAAGTTGATACGCAGTTTCGGCCCCGGGGCGTTGTTGGCTAAGTGTGATATCGAATCGGCCTTCCGCCTCTTGCCAGTGCATCCCGCGGATTTCCGGTTGCTGGGTTTTAAATTTCAAGGAAAATACTATGTTGACAGGGCCATGCCAATGGGCTGCGCAGTCGCCTGTTCGGCATTCGAAGCCTTCAGCACGTTCCTGGACTGGGCCTTGCGTTTCAGGGCAAATACCATTGGGGTCACACATTACCTGGACGATTTCCTTTTCGTGGGCGGAGCCAACACGGGGGAGTGCGCCTCCTTGCTGGAGGCCTTCTCAGCCCTGGCTGAGGACCTTGGGGTCCCTCTTGCGGCCGAGAAAACGGAGGGACCAGCCACGCGCTTGACTTACCTTGGGATTGAGCTGGATACAGTGGCCCAGTCATCCCGGTTACCTGTTGAAAAGATTGAAGCTCTTAAACAACTAATTCAGGACACTCTTAAGCTTAGGAAGATCACCCTTAGGCAAATTCAATCCTTATTGGGCCACTTTAACTTCGCGTGCAGGGTGGTGTCCCCCGGACGCCCCTTCTGTGCTCGCCTTGCCAGACTATCAGTCGGTCTGAAACACCCCCTCCACAGGGTTCGCCTCCCCAGGTCGGTCAAAGCAGATCTCGAGGTCTGGTCAACCTTTTTGGGAAAATATAACGGGGTTTCTCTTTGGCAGGATGTTTTGAACCTATCATCCGACTTTCAGGTTCAATCAGACGCAGCAGGGTCTTTAGGTTTCGGTTTGTATTTCAAAGGGCGCTGGTGCGCGCAACGCTGGCCCGCAGCATGGCAGGGTCAGGCCATCACGCGGGATCTCACCTTTCTCGAGTTCTTTCCAATAGTAGTGGCCGTGCACATCTGGACAGAGGAGTTCCGAGATCACCGAGTGTGCTTCAGGACCGACAACCTGGCGGTGGTGAACATTCTTGCCAGGCAGTCATCGCGGTCTGCGAGGGTCTCTTCTCTCCTGCGGGCGTTCGTCCTCCGTTGCCTTGAGTACAATATCGTATTTTCAGCCAAATTCGTACCAGGTGCCAATAATGATATAGCCGACGCCTTGTCTCGATTCCAGATTCCTCGTTTCCGGTCGCTCGCACCTGGAGCACAACTGTTGCCCGAACCCTTTCCGGAGTACCTGTGGAACGTTGGAGACGCAAAGTGATACAGGGAGTATTAGCGTCCGTGGCACCTTCCACGCTCAGGTCCTATAAGAAGGCCTGGTGCGATTTCCTGGGTTTCAGGTTTGGGTTGTCTGGGCTGTCACATAACACACCCCCCACCACTGATGACGTCCTGCAGTACCTGTCCCATCTGGATGATCTCGGACGTGCTACGAAAACCTTAAAGATCCACGTAGCAGCCATCAGCTTCTTTTCAAAGGCGACGTTTGCGCAAGACCCATGTAGCGATTTTCTGATCCGTAGGGCCATTGAGGGTTGGGGCAGGTTACAACCGCCCAGGACCGCGGGTCGTAAGCCTATTTCTTATGGATTGCTATCTCAGATACGCGTAAAGCTCAGGACAATTTGTTGGTCCAAGTTTGAGGCACGGCTCTTCTCCGCGGCTTACGCTATAGCCTTTTTTGGTGCACTCAGAGTTGGCGAAGTTGTGTGTGAAGCTAGTGCGCGGGGTTTAACTCGCGGCCTCCTGTTTGAGGATATACAGCTATCTGAATCTGCTGTGTCAGTACTGGTGCGTCAGTCCAAGACCGATCAGACTGGCAAGGGTGTCCTGCTCAAGCTCACGGCGTCCGCCCAGCAGGGCCCATGTCCGGTGAAGGACACGAGGCGGTTTCTCCGCCTTAGACCAGCCGTCCCGGGACCGTTCCTTATACACGAGGATGGGTCGCCCCTGTTGAGGTCCCAATTCACTAGAGTAATGCGCAAGGCTATTGAGGCTTGTGGCCTACCCCCCCATGAGTACGCTGCACATTCGTTCAGGATCGGAGCCGCCACCACGGCCGCGCACCTGGGGCTGCCGGCAGAAAGGATAAAAGAGTTGGGCCGGTGGAAATCCAATGTTTATAAGTCATATATTCGCAACCTTGCGCCTACCCCTTAGTCTGCTTACCCTTCCTTTCTTCTATCTTTATTCCCAGCTATGCCCGGAAGAAACGTGTGGATTTGCGGTCACAGCATTGTTCATTGGGCCCGCGTGCGAGCGGTGAACTGCGGCCTAGCACCCAACCTTGGTCTGCCGCGTGATGTTCGAGTTTCCTGGTTTTCGAGAAGAGGCATGCGTTGGGAAGAACTGATGCCTTTGCTGCGGGAGAAAGTAGCCAAGCTCGGCTCTCCCGACGTCCTGGTGATTCATTTAGGGGAGAATGACCTTGTCAACAAAAGGAGTGTGGACTTGTTGTCAAGCATAAAAAGAGACTTGGATGCATTTGCTGCCTTGTGTCCCAGAACGACAGTATTCTGGTCCTCCTTCCTGAAAAGAACTGTGTGGCGCGGTGCGCAAAACTTGATGGCCATTGAAAGAACCAGGAAACTCGTAAATCGGGCGGTAGCCCGTCGGGTGCGCTTTATGGATGGCCAAGTGATTTATCATGACCGTATCCGGATTAGCGACAAGGCTTTATACCGGGATGACGGTGTCCACCTATCGAATCTGGGGAATGATTTTTGGTTAGCTAGTGTCATTAGAAACATCTGGGATTGGTTGCAGCTTTGAGGGTATTGGCGGCGAGCCTTTAGCTCGGGTGGCGGTTAGGCATTGGAATAATGTGTTGCGCTGTGTGGAAGTGCTAGGTGTGGCCATCGCCTATGCCTTCAATTTTTTAGGGGTATTCCGTTAAAGGAATCTGGGGGTCGTGTATTCCGTCCGATGCCTGCTTGGCGGGAGGCCTTGGCACGACCCTCGGTGACAGCAGGGGTGAGCCTATAGTCGTATCAGCATCGACAGGCTCCACCTACTGGTGAAGAACCCAATTGTTTCGATCCAATGCCTAAGCCAATACCTTTTCAAATGCTGTAACCAATAAAGTTGTGGCCTTTCTCTAGCCCATTAACCTTATATCACGCGTCCTTGTGTCTTCATTTCACTTCACCGGGGTCGGGTCCTCGAACCACAAAGACTCTCCTCCACGAAGGGGAGGGGAGGGGTTGTGGTCGGGGCTCGAGCTCCGGCTAGCAGGGGGCGTGGCCCCCTGCTGCCCACTCACCTGGCTGGCGCTCACGCCCCCCCGGTGGCCATCCAACCGGGGGCCACGGTGGGGGCGTGTTCAGCAGCATTTTGCTGCAGCGCCAGCCTTCGCCCGGCCTCATTCTTCCTGCCTTCGCCCCTCACGAGTCACCCACCCTCCACTCCCTTTAGTTAGGGCTCAGGTTTTTCGGCCTTGCTATGGACCTTAGGTTGGTCGCCCTGGTTGGCTGGGGGGCCTGGTAGGAGTTTTTTCCATTTGGCACTAGGCTAATTGGTTTTTTTCGCCTACCTCGTAGCAATCGTCACAACTTTTTCTTTTTTGTGGTATTGGGGGTAGGTTAGGCATTGGAATAATGTGTTGCGCTGTGTGGAAGTGCTAGGTGTGGCCATCGCCTATGCCTTCAATTTTTTAGGGGTATTCCGTTAAAGGAATCTGGGGGTCGTGTATTCCGTCCGATGCCTGCTTGGCGGGAGGCCTTGGCACGACCCTCGGTGACAGCAGGGGTGAGCCTATAGTCGTATCAGCATCGACAGGCTCCACCTACTGGTGAAGAACCCAATTGTTTCGATCCAATGCCTAAGCCAATACCTTTTCAAATGCTGTAACCAATAAAGTTGTGGCCTTTCTCTAGCCCATTAACCTTATATCACGCGTCCTTGTGTCTTCATTTCACTTCACCGGGGTCGGGTCCTCGAACCACAAGCAGGTCTTATGACTCTGACCAGCAAGCAATGGGAGATGTGCTTCTTTAGGTACAGGTAACTGGGCCTTTAGCAACAACTGTTGTAAACACACTGATACATTCTTGGGTGAAGAGCACTTTTCCAATGACTTTTCATTGCTGACCAGTTTGGTAAATCCTGGGATAGATGATTTTAGGACCTCACTTGTGCATTCTGTCAATGCTGGACTGGTCAGGTACAAATATCCACTGTCTCCTATAAATTACTCAAGGTGATGGAGTTCACCCAGGGTTGAAAGGAGGGATATTTCCCTCTTATGGTTAGTCTGGCAGCCTGTATTTTTATATATGGGCTGATCAGCTGACGTGCTTAATCATTTTAGGATAATGGGCTGGAGAATATAACCTTTAATCATTATTTTGTTTCTCAAATCTGAGTGCATGTGCATTGGCCCAATCTATGCAAAGACCTCTTCACATAGACATATTTCTCTATTCCATACCAAAGTGGGGGGCAAGTAACTGGTGGGAGTTCTATTCTCTGAAAATATGAAACTATGATATGAAACCATGCGAGATTGTGGTTAATATTCTGTAAGGAATGTGATTACTGTTTTAGCCTGACAAAACAAATAGTGTGCAAATCTCGGCTGAATTCTCACCAAAAGTGTGTTTTCTTTCCTTTTCTGAAAGGAAGGCATTTATCATACCTGTATTGGATACAAATGCACAAAAGGGCATCCCTTGCCAATCAGACATTGAAACCAGTTATTATAGGCTTCCACATCTATTATTTTGTTCCCAGGAGCTGCAATAAAACAGATAACGCTGTAAAGCTAATGATTTTTAAAGAATAATTTGCAGCAGATGTTTGCTCTCTCCAATGCACACAAGAGCCCCACGTAAATGTGCAATATCTCCTCTGACTTGCAACATTCTCTGCAGGTTGCGGTATAATTTTGTCTAATTGGAAAGAATGTGTGATCATTTGAATTTTATTCTGTGGGATAGAAGTGCTATGATCCGCGGAGGTTCGTGAGGCAAAGAAGCCAATTCCTTTCCTGAACCCACATGCTCCCAGTGGCACTTACTTTCAAATATTTCCCCTCTCCCTTTTATACAAGAACCTCAGGGGTGTTCAGCATTTTAAGAGCACACCTAAAAGGCAGAGGTATATTTATGGTGTCTGCCACCCCCAGGCAGAAATTTTTTTTTAGTCCATAGAGAAACTATTTAGCCTTGCTTGAAGTATTAACTGACATTCAGACACCAGGGAGGCTCAGAAACACACATTCCTAGACATGCACTCTGTTATCCTCTTCCAGAAGCTGCTTTGCCTCCCCTTACCCAGGAAGGCAGGATATGGAAGCGTTATCTGAAGACAGAGTGTAGTAGGGTCCCCATAAAATTAGCAGGTGAAGGTGCTCCCTGCCTGATTGAGTCTGCATTACCTGAGAGCAAGCCTCGTTGAATATGGTGGGGCAGACTTCTGCATTAATGTCAGCGACTGGGCAGAGGAGGAATGGTGGAGACTGCATCCCCAGCCTGACCATCCCAGAGAATAAGAAGACAGTTCAGAATTACAACAGGGCTTTGAGGGTCATAGCTCAGAGGCAGATGAGGGGGAAAACTGGGAAATAATGGGAGAAGAGGAAGAAGAAGTACCAGGGGAATGACAGCTGATGGACTCAGTGTCTTTAGAGAGCATTACAGAACCTCTTCCAGAACCCGGCAAGCCTTGAAAGTAGTAGAGCAAAGGACTCAGAAGCAAAAGGCCCTCAGCACCACCTGCAGGTGAGAAGGTGATAAATGAGGAAGTGGGAAGAAAAGGGGGTGGAAAGTCACCATTATTCCAAGAGGCTGCATTCCTAGCCTCTCTCTGTAAATACTGAATAAAAAAGCAGATGGTAAGGACTTTTCCTTGTCTTATCCATTCCTGGCAACCTGCCATGGAGATTGGTTCCTCCGCCACCTGACAAATAACATGCATAGGACTGGCCAATGAAGGGGAAGTTTCAGGAGCAGTGACAGGTGGGGAGTGGGAAGGAAAAAGCAAACAAGAAGTAAATGATTCTCATTCCCAGGGACCCCATGCTAGAGGCTAGCATTCCCTCTCACTAGCCAGTGGGTGCAGGGAAAATTGGACAGTCCTATACATACCATAATCCCTCACCAACCCACCCTAAACCACTCAGGACAGTTCATCCCATCCTGCTCAATTTTATACCTGTTTCTTCTACCCCAACTCCAAGCAGGAAAAGTAAGAAGAGGAAGAGGAAGAAGACAACCAATCCTTTGTTAGAATTCTTGAGCAAAGTCAGATAAAAGACTGGTGGTACCTTATATTTTATCAACTGACTGATGGCCACAGTCAAAATGAAGGTATGCTTCTATCAAAGGCAATAGAACAAAAAAGGAGCTTTAATTTGACTGGCTAACATTAGAGCATTTTCACAAGTGATGCTTACCGGTAACTATGGCCATTTAGAAATCACAGAAGCTGAGCACGTTGAAGTCTTTGCTACCTGTCTGGTTGGCATCTGTCTGTCTCAAGAGACAATGGAGTGTGCCTCCAGGGGTGAAGTCTGGCACAGCATTATGTTTGGCACCAGCTTCCCAGAAGGAGGTGTACAAGGCACTACCCAACCATTTTAGGCAGTCAAATCCAGATTTGTGTAGGGCAGGGATCGTCAACCTTTTTATACCTACCGACCACTAATCATCTTTCTTGATGATAAAATTTCCTTATCGCCCACCAGTGCTTGATGGAAGAAGGATTCATCTTGTGCCATAGAACCCCCTACTGCTCAACTGGAATCCTGAAACGACCACTAGTGGGTGGTAGGGACCAGGTTAACAACCTCTGGTGTAGGGTTTACTCCTTAGCCTTTTCTTCTTCTGAAGATATCACACAAGGCAGTGGAGGTTTAGAATCAGAGTTGATGAGTCCCATCTGCCCCTCACTTCCTTCTGTAGCATGTGCAGAAACCAACTTCTTGACCACTGGACCCACTATTGGTCTCATCCGCATAATCCACCACCTGTGTCTTGGCCAGGAGTCACAGTATTCGGCAAAATTCCAGTGTTGTCCGATTAACTCAAAAACGATGCCAAACACCTGCAAATTGCCCCCTGCAACATTTGGCGGTATAAACGCCGCATTTCCAGGTAGGCCAAAAAATGAACCATTGGAGCCCTGACCCGTGCGTCATGGTATTCGCCAAAATTATGACATCCGATTCACTTGAAAATGGCACCCAACACCTGCAAATTGCCTCCTGCAATGTTTTGCAGTGCAAAAGCTGCATTTCCAGGTAGGCCCCAAAATCAGCCCACAGTGCCCTGACCCACGGGTCACAATTTTCATACGATTCATTTGAAAACTGTGTGAAACACCTGCAAATAAAAAAAACATGTTGTGCAGCTTTCAACTAGACTGAATTCATTACCATGCAATGTGAAATAAAGTGCAAGTGTCTTTAGTGACCATTTAAATGCATATGTTTATTTGGGCTTATTTTGCTATGTGTACTTTAAAACAAATGGAAAGTTATTTTCATCTCAAAAAGCAGGTTGATTGAAACTCATTTCAGCTAGAAGTTCTACGTGCAAGAACCAAAGAGCAGGACAATGCTAATATTTAGCCCTCTATGTTCCCCCAAAGTAGTTATTTTATGTTATTATCTGAAGCTGAAATATTTGCAAGCTATGTTAGCTAAACACATAAGCATAGAAGACAAATGTAAGCTTTTAAAAACTGTACAACAATGTGTTCTTCAGTGATAAACAAAAATAGGGAAAGAATTATTTTCAGATAAGTAATTTTGGGAGAGATTCATTGGCCACTTAAAATTTTCTATCCTCCCTAAAATTGCAGATTCATTTGCTAGAGTGGGAACAAAATACGAGCTTGTTAAAGCCTCAATGACACACTGGGCAATAGATATAGGTCATAATATAGATTTTAACCTCTGGGAAAAACTCTGGAAAAGTGATTTGAAGTTCACAGCATGTTATTCTTTGAAGGAGAACTACCTGAAAATGATTTACAGATGGTATTTAACTCCGAGTAGGCTTGCTAAGATGTGTAAGACTAAATCAGATAAGCGCTGGAGATGCAAAGAGGTTGAGGGAACATTCCTTCATATGTGGTGGACTTGTAAAAGGGTAAAAGAGTATTGGGAAATGATCCATATTAAATTGAAAAAAAATGTTTAGAAGTACTTTCCCCCCCCAAAACCAGAGTTCTTTCTGTTGGGGATAATTCAGACTGAAATTCCCAGGTGTCAAAAAAGGTTATGTTACTACTGCGGCCTGTGCTTTGTGAAAGCACTGGCAGCATTAAGATAAATTCAACAGTGTAAATAAGTCATGATGGATGTAATAACGGAATACTGAATGGTATGATTTCTGTAAAATATGCAGGGATTTATGATATGCAAAATGAACCATAGAAAGAGAAGAAGGGAAGTCACTGTTATTTTAAAGATGTAAAAATGAGTATTTTAAATTTAATAAAATTTAGATACAAAAAATATTAATCGCAGATTCATCTACTACAGTTGTGCAGCAGTGCTGTTTACTTACCAAATCACAGTGTGAATAAGGGTGCTTCAGATGTCCCGTGAGGTTTTCAGATGCCTAAATCTGAGTGATGAAGGCATCTTAAGTTGCATCAGGAACTCCTTAAAGTCCCAAGTCACTCTGCATACATGAATCCCCGCAAAAGTGATGGTTGTATTTTTATTTTATTTTTAAAAGAAAGAAAATACCATGAATTTACGTGGGAAGGAGGTGGAGAGAGACTGACAGGACCAGGTTTCAATCACAGTGGGCCATTTTCCTAAAGAACACCAATCATTTGCAGAATGAAACTGGTTTCTCAAGAAGGCTGTTCCATTTCCTGATGGGACAGTGTTGTGGGCAGGCCACGTGGCCTCCTGCACACAGTGGCGGCTGGGCTAAGCCCTCGCGTCATCAGGGAGTCCCTGGCCGCATCATGGGCCTCGGCCAGCCAATTCGATTGCCCGGGGGCATGGCTTAGCGCTTTTAAGCAGCTGCACGGTCGGGGAATCTCCCTTCTTGTTCTGTCTTCTGGAGGTGTGGCCATCATCTGCCCCTTCATTTTTAAGGATATTCTGTTAAAGGGATCCGGAGGTGTGGATCTTGTCTGAAGTCTGGAAAGGGGCTAGGACCATGCCACGACCCCAACAGGGACCCAGGAGGAGCTCTTAGTTAGGGCTCCCCCTATTGGTGGCTGACCCTTACTGGACTATCTGCATGGCGGGCAGGAGTCTGATATAGTCAGTTCAGTTCCAATGCCTAAGCCAATACCACTCACATTCTGTAACCAATAAAGTTGTGGCCTAATTTTGGCCATTAACCTAATATACCGTGTCCAGCTGTTATTATTCAATATAAGGGGGAGGCCTCGGGGTCTTGACATGCAAGTGCTTTTCAGCAGCAAATAAATAAATAAAATAAAAATGTAATGGATCTAGGTTGTATGTGGACTACGTAGGAAAAACAAGTACTCAGTCTCCATTGGTTCTAGATTAAAGTGTTGTGTGTATTGAACCTCAATCTAAACTGGTTTGAAACAGGTTTAGCATCCATTGCTTTCACCAAAGACCCTGGGGAGCTGCAGTTCTGAGATGGTGTTGGGAATGCATTGTTTGGGATCCTAGCTCCCGCAAAGAGCATCAAATCCCACGGTTCTTGTCTTGAGATCCAGGGTAGTTAGGTTTGAAATTGATTTAAATTTGTAGCGCAGACATGCTGTGGCTCTACCAGTTCAATAAGTTTATGAATCACGCCTTTCAAGTATAGGAAGGAGAGGAATTTGTCCATTGTCAAATATAAAATCAAAATAAATTATGACTAAACCATAAATATAATGCCAACACATAGTTATCTAATGTGTCATATGCAAGAGCAAGAATAACGACACAAGGGAAGGTTGAAGAAACTACCATAAAAAAAACAAAATGCCAAACAGAACATTTTCATGGGTCAGAAAACCAACTGTTATTATAAGAAATAAAGGTGGCAGTGACCTATACAATGGCTAGGGGAGGGGGAAACGAAGCGAAGTTAGCATTACTTCTGCTGCATTTCATGTGTCAGAATTCTGTTAGGCAGATTCCTTCTTTAGCTACACTGACAGATGGCTAAATTGGTGAGTGCTATGTGAAAAGCTCCTTGAAAAATTGCTAGCCTAATACTATGTGATTGACAATCAATGGGGCAGGAGAGTAGCTATAAAGCAGGTTTTGAGGAAAGAAACACCCTGCCATTGAAGGATTAAGGGTACTAATATTTGAGAAGCTGTGCACCATAGGCTATTGGGAACTTTCCCTAAACCAGTGCTGTTTCATATAATTTCTGACCCCACCCATTACCAACATGTCTCTATTCCATTGCAATGGTGTGTGTAGGATCTTATACAGAGGTACCCAGTGTGTGGTCCTCCGGGAAGTCATTGGACTGCAACTCCCATCACCCTGCCTGTTGGTCATGCTGGATGGGGTAATGGGAGTTGTGGTCCAGCAACATCTGCAGGGCAGCATGTTGCTCTTCCTGCTCTAGTATATATTTATATTTCAAGGTTGTGTGCTGATAACAATCTTTTTGTGGCAATTCTGCAACATGTCCATTCAACCATACTGCATCCACACACCGTTCCTACAACATTCCGCTTTGTTAGTTGTTCTGCCATGTTGCCCCCATGTTACTGCCCCCATGCAGTATGGCCATCTGGAAAGGGAACTCCTGCACTATTGCACATTTGAGCAGGACAAAAAACAAACAAAAACAAAATGAGAAGAGAACAGTTGTGTAGGAATGATCGCTGGGTGTGGAGCACACTTCCGCTCGAAGACAGCCTCAGCTGTCTGCACACTTGACCTTGGGGTGCAGAGCACACTCCCCCACAGACAAAGCCACAGCTGTCTGAACATCTTGCCCCCTATCTAACCTTTGATCTCTTAGTGGTTTGCCGTGCCCTGTCTGTGACCTTTGTCTCCTTCGTCATACATTGTTCAAGGGGAAAATGATGCAGTGGAAACAGGTACCAAAATAACTTTGTACCACCCCATGATCTCGGGATTGGAAGTTGTGTAAAGGTCACAGTCCAAAATGTATCTGACTGGTTTTGCATATTGTGCCAATAAAAGGAGCCTCTACAGAGCTAGCCGGCAGCTTGCCTGTGCACAGCTCACCTGCATTACAACTCGTGTCCTTCACTTCAGTTGTTGTGTGAAAAGCTGCAGGATTTCATCAGAAAGCTATGGGGCATATGCCGATTGCAAATGAAGCGGTATCTCCACCTCAAAACATCTACAAATAGTACTGAAAGTGGGATTGTGTATAAATGCCCCAATACTATCATGAGCACAAATAATCGTGAATGGACAATAAAAATCATACCTGGTGTTGCTCTTAGAGACTTGCATATGCCATGATAGAGCTGGAAAGATGGAAAGGAGATATTCCACCAGTGAAAAAGGCCCTTTGTTCTAAGGCAGGGAGGAAGCAGGAGGGGAATGGAATCATTGTGTGTGAGAGTGTTACATCCACCATGTTACTTTAGGTGGATGGTAGGGTTGTCTGCCTGCCTACTTTTCCGAGCATGCTGGATCTCTGCCCAGTCTGAACTGAGCTTTTGAAACCAAAACCAAATTTAGTACGTTTTTAGGTTTATTCAACTTTTCCTGGGAAAAAAATGGATGTGCAGCCTGTTATATGATAGCTATTTCCCCTTTCCTGTGAATTGCATAAAGCACTTGTAAAGCATCACTGAATAGAGTCTTCAAAACAAAGCAAGTCTTTTAAGGCATTGAGAAAGACAGAGTTATGTTGTGTGTCCCCCCGCCCCCCAATATAAGATATTCAAATGGAATTTCCCAAGTGCTATGTCACAACCAACACTCCCTAGGACAAGAGAAACTAAATGATACATCAGAACTTGAAAGAAAACAAAAAAACTATTTTGGAGTGGCAGTGTGCAAAATAAAAGGGAGCATCTGGGAATATGAAATCTAAAATAAGAAGTCTGACATAATATTTACCTGGATTTTCTACTCATGTGCTTTAGTTGTTCAGAAATTCACTTTCGATGCTTTAGGAAGACTTTCAAGTTTGGTTTGTAATGTGGTATGTTTAGAATGTGCGGGATAAAGTCGCTCTTTTTATTATTTTCTTCTAGACTTCACAATCTCTTGGCTTTTGTTGGCTCCTGACCCTGCAAATAACTTATGTCAAGGCAACGGTTATTTCATTTGGCACAAGGATTCTTATTTTGGAGTGCTGCATGGACACTTGAGGAGTGCAAAAAGGGAGTAAGAGAATTATATACTCTTAACTCTTACCTAGCCATCTGGGAATGTTGGCAAATGAAGATCTGTGAAGATTACCTGATGATCACCTGCTGCCTCGACCTGTGCATACTTATTTCATTCAGTGGTGGCATGCTGGGTCATGTCCAGTCCTTGTCTTTTTCATGTTCTCACCCATAACTTTGTTCCAGCTCATTTCTGCACTAATGTGCTTTTCTTTTAAAAAAGGAAAGAAATCTCAACAAAAACTTAAATGTGCATATTCTCTTAAAAGGCCAATTTCTCTCAAAATACATATTTGAAAATGAGAAGAACTTGCTGAGCTGATTACGGGAATTGGGATACAAGAAGGGGGGATGTGGGGAAGTCAGTGAAAGATGTTAACAAAATAAGGTTTTGAAATTATATTTGTTATTTGTGTTGTGCGGTGTTATGTATGTCTATGTCTTTGTGTTTGTCTTAAAATTTGTGAAAATTTAATAAAAATGTTATAAAAAAAACAAAATACATATTTGAAAATGAATAGAATTCCCTTTTCTTTTCTTTTGTCTTTTTTTGAGTCCAGGACTGTGCACAACATTTGGGAAGTGTGAAATTCAGTGGATAACTAAAGGTAACCAAGCTACAGTGGTACCTCAGGTTACATACGCTTCAGGTTACATACACTTCAGGTTACAGACTCCGCTAACCCAGAAATAGTGCTTCAGGTTAAGAACTTTGCTTCAGGATGAGAACAGAAATCGTGCTCTGGTGGCACAGCGGCAGCAGGAGGCCCCATTAGCTAAAGTGGGGCTTCAGGTTAAGTACAGTTTCAGGTTAAGAATGGACCTCTGGAACGAATTAAGTACTTAACCCGAGGTACCACTGTATTGCTGTTGGTTGGGTTGTCAGATCAGGATGGACATGCCCTGACGTCCCTGTTGGCTCCTACCAGTAGAGAGGTGCACCATTGGTAAGGGGAGCGCTCTGTCATAGGGGATGTTGCATCTGTTCATGGATGGCTGATAAACGTCTGCCAGCAGTTATCCCACTGGTGATAAGATGGGCAGAAATCTGAAGTAATACATTTAAAGACAGGGCACTGGATCCAGAGCCCCACAGATTCCCTGAGGGGTCTTCTTCTTGGGCCTCTCTGTTGCACCAACCCTGGAGGTGATGGGCAAATATTGGGATAGCTCAGCTGGTAGAGCATGAGCCTTGTCATCTCAGGGTTGTGGGTTCGAGGCCGAAGTTGGGCAAAAGATTCCTGCATTGCAATGGGGCTGACTAGAAGACGCTCATGGTCCCTTTGACCTCTACAATTCTATGATTCTATGTAAACATCCTTCCGCCCTGCCCAACAGGAACTAGCAGCTCCTCAAAGGCAGTGGTGATTCTATCACTCCACTCCTCCCCAGACCCAGTTAGGATTACTCTGTGAGTTGTGCTCTGTACATTAGTGTGGGAGGTACAGATCAGGTCAGTTCATATTTAACTTTTCAAAGATCAAATTCCATAAGCATCCCTTGTTCAGTGAGAGTCTGAGCTTTATTCTGTAGCTTTTGATTAGATTCTTTATTCTTTTTTAAAGATATTTATTAAAGTTTTCAAAGTATTACAAAAAAAAGAAAAAGAGAAAGAAGAAAAATACAAAGTAAAAATAGTTAAAAACAATTCAATCTTTCATTCAAATTCTCCACTTTCATTACCTTCTTTCTATGACCTCCTCCTCCTCCCTTTTCTTGTATCTTGATTAATAGTTGTCACAGCAAATCCTTTCCATATTTCATAGTATTATGTCATTACATTACCTTACTCTATTTTCATCTTATCTTATAAAAAACCTTAAAGCTTAAAACTTAAATCTTATTTTTACCAACTTCTCATAACCATTACCCTTTTACCTAATTCTTTAACCATTTTTACAAGAGCCAAATAATTTCATTTCAACATTTTTCTAACATTCATCAATTTTATAAAGCATTCCTAATGATAAAAAAAGAAATAAGAACAATCCAATCTTCTTCCAGCGTCCCTTCCTCCTGGTCCCGGGTTTTGTCAGTCCTTTTTATCCCATCAATCTAGCGCATTAACCTGGCAACCTTATATCCGAGGCCCTTAAATCTCTTCCATGCCCCTTCCGCAGCTCTTCTTCATATTCTCCTTTCACTCGTGGGAACTCCAGCTTGGTGATGTTTTTGACCCTTTTCAACAGATCATTTTCCATAGTCCAAACTCCATGTGGTATTTTAAGACATGTTTCAAATTCCCTCCAAAATTAGGAGCCCCCACAGCTCCAAACATCTGACGGCCCATTGCCAGACTCGGAAAGTCCAAACATCTCTGCATAGGAGGGTCAGTCCAACCCCCCATTTCCAAATCAATCCAAACTTTATCTTTCCAAATCTGGTTTTTTCCAAGTTCATTTGTCAAATCCAAAGGCTCATTTTCCTGCAGGGCCAAAAGTTCCTCCCCTTCTGGCACCCAAGATTCAGCAACATCCTCTTCTCTCAACTGTTCTGTCATGGCACACTCCTGTTTAAGTTCCTGGGTGGGCTCCATATAGTTTCCCACTACCTGTTCAAATTTTCTGGCCGCATTAGTCATCAAATCCGTCTTCTGACTTAACTGATCCAATAGGGCATTTATTTTACAGAAAGCACCCAACAGTGCTTCTGAAAACATTGTCCTGCAAGGTCACAAGTCCTTTCCCACGGTTGTAATCTGGCAGCTGCAAGCTCCCTAGAATGAGTTACAGTTTCACAGTCCCCCTCTAGGGGGAAAACTTCTGGTTGTTCTTTCTTTTAAGGACAATAGCAACAAAGTTTCTTTTTTAAGATATTTTGTCAATATTTGTTCCTTTAAAATGCGAAAGGAAACAGTGGAATCACAATGTTGCTTTTCTTTTAACTGTCTGTCAAAAACATTTGTCTCTGGTCAATGAGCTCAAACATCAATTCTGACACCCTCCTCCAGGATCGGGACGGTGGAAAGTTACTTTACTTTAAACTCACTTCTGCAGGTTTAAACAGTCCAAAAAAGATCCCCCTTCTTCTCCTGCTACCGAAGGAGGGGGGGTTCAACGATTTTAAATGGTGGAAACCAATCCTTTGAAAGTGATTTTCTAAGCTCTAGTTTATGTTGTCTTTGCTTTCTTCTGACTACAAGGAAACGGAAGGCTGACTTCCTGTTTAGACTTTCCCGTTTCAGTACCAAATTAAGGTGAATTTTTAAATCCAATTCCTTTCTAATCGCCAGTTCTTTTTTGAAGTCCAATTGTTCAATGTTTAAGTACTCACGGGTGATTATTTTAGATGCCAAATTGTCCCAGGAAGAAGGCAGCGCTCTCCGGCAACGGCTATGCGGCTTTGCTCCACGGAAAAAGCAATTGACTCACAGCACCGCGCCACTTCCCCCTCTTCGCTTCGGAGCCCATTAGTGGGTTCCTTTGCGGGTTGGGGGGCGCTAAGGGTGCCCACCGAGACCAACGGTCACAGGCTTCATCCGCCTGTGATTTCTAAGAGGGTCCCCGCTTCGCCGCAGCGGAAAAGACCCAATGGGATGCTCTCTTATTTCTATCATAGACTTTGCAGACGCAGCAGGTTGGATCCAGAAATAGTCAGACTGAGAGTAAAGGTAAAGGGACCCCTGACCATTAGGTCCAGTCGCGGACAACTCTGGGGTTGTGGCGCTCATCTCGCTCTATAGGCCGAGGGAGCCGGCGTATATCTGCAGACAGCTTCCGGGTCATGTAGCCGGCATGACTAAGCTGCTTCTGGCGAAACCAGAGCAGCGCATGGAAACGTCATTTACCTTCCTGCTGGAGCGGTACCTATTTATCTACTTGCACTTTGACATGCTTTTGAACTGCTAGGTGGGCAGGAGCTGGGACGGTACAACGGGAGCTCACCCCGTCATGGGGATTCGAACCACTGACCTTCTGATCGGCAAGCCCTAGGCTCTGTGGTTTAGACCACAGTGCCACGAGAGTGAGAGTAGATGCATATAAATCAATGGAACTTAAGTTAGTCATGAGTAACTCAAGTGATTTGATTCTAAGAAGAACTAAACCTGGCTCCAACCCATTATGCTTAGTTGTGTTGGCTATGACATTACAACAGTGATGTATGTGTGCTAGAAAAGTGATGAGAAGTATTTCAAAGTGGTTAGCTATGCAGATAAACAACTACACCCTTTGTGAGGCCACAAACCTAGTCACCCAATGGGTGAGCAAGTTCTAAACATCTACCCAAGGATAAGATGAGCATGGCAGAAAAGCAATTGTGTAACATTCTTCCTTCCGATTGTTTGACACACAGATATACCTGCCATCTTCTGACCCATAATTCTAAAAGGTGTTGACTCAATGTGAGCTCTTTCACAAAGGCAATATTTTTTAAAAATAAATACACGAAGTAGGAAAGGACAAAGTCTGAGCAGATTTTTATTTACAGTTGTAAAACAGATTTAAAAATAAATATTTTACGGGCACATTACATAAACTTTTCTTTTTACACTTTCCCCTGCAATTAAAAATGGATCAGTAACAGGGCAACTCAGGCTAAAGAATTTCTTTAGATATTTACACCAAGCAAATACATACACAAAAATTATCAACATTGTTTATGCTTGAATGTGCGCTGCACTCTGTTATCTACATGGGGGGGGGGGGAGGAATAAGACAAATTTTGTCCTCAGTTTGCACATGCATTTCTATTATATTGCAGCCAGAGGTTAAAATTTCAGCTAGGTCAGGTAAAAAAAAACATTGGGGCTTGTGGGCCATCTATCTGGCAGTTTCAGGGTCCTGGGAATATTCATGGATGGGGGAATCATTTTGTAACTTGCCAATTTCCCCCCATAGGCACATAAGTGTTGATAAATTCAGCTGGAACAACTGTCATATTATGGCAGCACACATTCCCGGTAAGCAAGGAATGTACTCAGCCGTCAAGGATAAACACCGAAGTTCACTAGGTAGAAATTCTTATTTTTGCTTGTTATTCTTTAACTTCTACAGCACTGCTCTAGAAATGATGACTTATAACACCCCTCTGATAGGAGTAGCAGCTATTAAGTTAGGTTATGACTTATGCTGATTAGATGAATGGTTAGATTTACTTTTTTTAAAAAAAACACACCTATTTTTATTAAAGATTTCTTGGTTTACAAAAGTATGTGCAATATCTCTTTTTCAAGTTACATTTTCTACATATCAGTTTCATTTGCTGAGACATTAGTGTTGCATTAGGAAGAAAAGGGGGAAAGAGGTGGAGGGGAGCATGGCAAGTGGGGGTGAGGTGGGGTGGCAATGTTTCTATTCTACATGATGTATGTGTGGGGTTTTGTGTCAGCGTCGCTTGTGCAGGTTCTTTTTGCTATTCGCTTGTGTTCCTTTGGTGGTGAGAGAAGTTGGGGTTGGCCTAGGGTGTGTTTGTTTGTTTGTGATTGGCTGTGGTGAACTTTGTATTCATGTGTGAGTGGGGTGGGTGGGTGTTTTTGAATCAGGTTAGCCAGATTGATTCAAATGCTGTTGGTGGATTCTTGTCATTGTCTTGTTGGGCTGTGTATATGATAAAGAGGAACTTGTTGTTTAGTCGTTTAGTTGTGTCCGACTCTTCGTGACCTCATGGACCAGAGCACGCCAGGCACTCCTGTCTTCTACTGCCTCCCGCAGTTTGGTCAAACTCATGCTGGTAGCTTCGCGAACACTGTCCAACCATCTTGTCCTCTGTCGTCCCCTTCTCCTTGTGCCCTCCATCTTTCCCAACATCAGGGTCTTTTCCAGGGAGTCTTCTCTTCTCATGAGGTGGACAAAGTATTGGAGTCTCAGCTTCAGGATCTGTCCTTCCAGTGGGCACTCAGGGCTGATTTCCTTCAGAATGGATAGGTTTGATCTTCTTGCAGCCCATGGGACTCTCAGTCTCCTTCTTTGGAGGTCTTTAAGCAGAGGCTTGACAACCATATGCCAGGCGTGCTCTGATGGTGTTTCCTGCTTGGCAGGGGGTTGGACTCCATGGCCCTTGTGGTCTCTTCCAACTCTATGATTCTAAGAGTCTCCTCCAGCACCAAAGAGGAACTATTGCCACATAAATGCAGGTGTACCTTTTGGGTCTTTAAGAGAAATGGCAGTCCTAATTCCTAGAGGAATGCCCCTTTGGAGTATGTATTCAATATACTGTGTCTTGGTCACCATAATCAGCTCCACCCCAATTCAGAATCATCGGCTGCTCCCAGTCTATTCACTGGGTCCCTTTAATCCCTTCATGATATTTCAGTCTGCTCTGCTTATCTAAGTCAAGCTCACTGTATACTGTCACTTTCAGTGTATATTATCACTGCATAATATTACTATAAGGGAAATCAGCACAGTCATATTAGATGGAACGTTATTTGTAGGCACAGCCCCATTAGCATCAAGTTTCCATCTACTCTCTTGATTAGCCACTGAATTTTCATTTTAATGTTTTGCCACAGAAAGCTTATTGTATGAACAATGAGATGAGTAATGAACATCCAGCATTTCCAGCCAGACAGTTGCAGAATCAATATCGTTTATCTGATTCTGATTGCCGTGTTTTCTCTGCAGACGTTTAGAACTCAGTCTTCAAACCAATCTTGAAATGCCAAGCTTCTGTTAATTAGAAACAATTTATCTTAATTAGCACGGGGAATGGTTCTAACTCGAAATAAATTATTTCGGCACACATAAAAAGCAATTTTTGTTGAATGCGGATGTTGATTTAAAACACCAACTGGGAACTTCAAAGGTAAGGGAGATGAACCTCTTCCGCATAGGTCATCTCAAGCAATCCAGGTGTTGCAGGTGATTCAGCTGAACTTTTTAATACACTATATTCTCTCTCAATCATGACTGTGCTTCCCTTGCAGAAAGTACCTGAGCATGTCTCACTGCTCATTAACTTTTAATAAACAAAAGCCAAAGTCCTAAATGCCCTTTCTGGATGTGTTTTCTGCCTACTTGTAAAATGCATTGGATTGCTTTGTCTGCATTCAGAATCGACAAGCAGTCCCTGAAATCTATGAACTGTATACAGCTTTTAACATTTCACAGGGGAGAATTGGCATAGCTGCACTATGAACCTCTATGACTTTTGTTCCCGTTAACTGCCAAGGCATTGCCTCCATTGATAATGCTGGGGATATACTAAGGATTCTATATTAAAGATAACTGGTCCAGCTGCAGAATTACAATTAAAAAGTCTGGGGAGGGGGTTGCAATATTAAATAGTTGTGCATCTGCTTATGTTCAACAAGTCATGAAAAGCTGGGTGTCTGGCCTCTTTGTTTTGGTGATATACATTTTGAGCATGGGTGGTGCCAACACTTTATATACTTGAGATTTTATCCACACAGCAGTTGCTCATGTTCTGACCTTGATGCTGTTGTGCTAGTATTCACTGTATAACTTTCATTTTGTGCTAAAGATGCAGCCAGATAGATAGATAGATAGATGATAGATAATCCAGACTAATCCAGAATGTGGCATCTAGACTGGTGACTGAGAGTGGCCGCCGAGACCACATAACACCGGTCCTGAAAGACCTACATTGGTTCCAGACACAATTCAAAGTGTTGGTGCTGACCTTTAAAGCCCTAAACGGCCTCAGCCCAGTATACCTGAAGGAGTGTCTCCACCCCCATCATTCTGCCCGGACACTGAGGTCCAGTGCCGAGGGCCTTCTGGATGTTTCCTCGATGTGAGAAGCAAAGTTACAGGGAACCAGGCAGAAGGCCTTCTTGGTAGTGGCGCCCACCCTGTGGAACGCCCTCCCATCAGATGTCGAAGAAATAAACAGCTATCAAATTTTTAGAAGACATCTGAAGGCAGCCCTGTATAGGGAAGCTTTTAATATTTGAGGAATCGTATTTTAATATTCTGCTGGAAGCCGCCAGAGCAGCTGGGGAAACCCAGCCAGATGGGCGGGGTATAAATAATAAATTATTATGATAGAGATAGATAGATAGATAGATAGATAGATAGATAGATAGATGATAGATAGATAGATGATAGATAGATGATAGATAGATGATAGATAGATGATAGATAGATGATAGATAGATGTATTGTTCTGGTGTATATTTTTTTAACTGCTATTAATATTGTTTCATATTGTTGTAATCAACCCTGGGACTTTATGATAAAGGGTAGATAACATATCCAACAGATAGGTGGATAAATAGATCACATTACCTATACACAATGTGAGATGTCTACTGTGCTAACAGTTTTCCTTGTTAAGGAACTCAGCCAGCTTTGGTTTTATGCACAAGGCTGAATGTGATATTTGCAGGAAAGGAAGTAAGAGGCCTTAATACACAAACTGCACAGCCTATTCTGTTCCTGCATATGCCATCATTCACTCATATAGATGGGTAAAATACCTAAGCAAGCTGAAGCTATCTGAGCATACGAACAATGAACTTCATATGCACATCACATTTGAAATAAGAATCTTGAAGACACACCTGAAGTCAACTGATGTCTCTGCGTGTTTTGCAAGCATTGCAATCTTACTTGATCTTCAAGTTAGCATCCTATTTGCATAAAATCATTTGCAATCTGTGCAAGGGTGCTTTACATGAATACTGTTTCCAGGCCACTTGACTAAATAACAACAACAACAACAACAACAACAACAACAACAACAATAATAATAATTCTTTGTTCCCTTACTTGCATTCCTCCATCTGTTAAAACACTAAACATGCCTCAGTTAGTACTGAAAGCACCATAATGGTTCAGTTCATCCTTCACTGGAATACCTCTGGAATTTCTGAATTCATTTGTTCTATTTTGCATACCTTATCCGTAAATGGTATGTGGAGAGAGGGGTACACAGCTTAAACTATTTCCCCCCAAGTGTTAATTGTAATGTTTTGAAATCTATTTCCTGTGGATTTGTAGCAGTTTCAACCAAAGTTTTGTTTAGAACATTTCTCTCCTCACAAGACAGGCAGCCATGAAAGAGTCTGGTAAGTAAAACTTGTATTAAGTTGCATTCATTTGAAGATCATTTGTTAAAAATTATGGAAAATTGATAAAAAATATTTGGCAAAAAAGAAATAGCCTGGTAAGCTTTATTCCAAATCAGGCCTGAGGGCCATATCTTTGGTTAGGGAAATTGTGTGGCTGGCTGTGAAGTGAGATTCTCTCCTCTACCTGTCTCCTGCTTGCTTCCCTCTTTGCTTAGCCTGCTCAAGGGCTTTTGAACCTAGCTCTCCCAAGTCCACAGAAATAGAGAAATGGAAGGCCACCTCCTACCATCTTTAAAACCAGGCTGTGGAATCCACACATGGGCCCACAGCTGACTTGTCCCATCCTCTTATGAGACACCTTGCAAGGCACCCTGTGAAGATAGTGATGTCCCCATCAGCAAGGCAACAGAGTATGTGGTCTCCTTGCTATCCTAGTCACATGGACTCCCCAAATCACAGACATGGCTTGGAATCTGGTCTGTTTTTCCTTATTTCCATGGCAGTGTGAAGTGTTGGACTCAGCCAGTGAAAGAGGTGCAGGAAGGCTGGATAATAATATTTAAAAGATCATATGGGATTGATGTAGAGCACAGGCTGTAGTTTGTCCAGCCCATCACTGGTTTAAATACTTATTTTATTTATTCATCAGTGTCAGCACCAGCATTAGTATCTTGTTTCAGCCATTTTAATAAAATCATACTTTGCTCTGAATACTTTCTCTGCATTTTCCTGAGTCCATGAAGAATTGTACAGAGATGACAATGTTTGGGCTCATGCAGAGCTTCTGAATTGTTTTGTATTGTATTGGATGGAGGTAAAGGGTAGACTAGTTAACAACAACAACAACAACAACAACAACAGCCTTTTTGCATCCTTCAGGATCTGTGTCTTGGGATTAAATTGAAATGTAAGTAAATATGGCTTATTACAGTAATTAGAGATACACCAAAAGGTTTTGGGAGTGTTTCCTACAGAACAATTAAGTACCGGTAATTAACCACTGGCAATTAGTGGTAATCCTTTATG
Organism: Podarcis bocagei; assembly: GCF_964188305.1. NCBI lineage: Eukaryota > Metazoa > Chordata > Lepidosauria > Squamata > Lacertidae > Podarcis > Podarcis bocagei. The sequence continues at coordinate 26,691,674 of NC_138134.1, read as the reverse complement.
CTACAGGTAATGATTTTAATTCAGCCAGACTGCACAGACAACCAAGGGAGCAGGAAGTAATTTCACTTATACAACTAGGAACTTGCAGATCACATTCATTTGGTCAAAATATACTAAAAACAATGTTTACTCTTTCTGCAGAATCCAATTTGGCATAATAATTGCACTAGAAATGTATATCCGAGGACACTAAATGCACACTAAGAGAAACCAGTGGTGCTGTGAAGACAAACGGACAATCCAAGTAAAGTTAAACACATTGATGGGAGAGTTATGTAAGACTGCATCTCATTGCATGGAAGCAGTGGCAAATCGCCACATCTGGTAAGTGTGCAACACAGCAAAATATATGAGTGTGCTAATTGCCTGTAAAAATCTGCAAGCATGTTTTTTTCTTATTTTATTTATAAAATATGTATATGTCACCAAGTTATATTAAGGTGCTGTACAACAACATATATAAGTGCAATAAAACACATAAAATCATAAAAAAAAATCATCATTAAAATGCATGGCCAATTAAGTACATTTAAATAGGTGTGTAGGACTACCAACATAAAAAGGTTCTGAAAATAAGTAGCAGGATGCCTGCTAAATTTCTGCTGGAAGATTATTCCATGGCATGGAACTTGTGAAAAGAAATGCTGGGCGTTTTGATGAAGTCTGTTAGGTTTCTGTAATGCAGGGGGCAATTAACAGCACTCCTGCAAATGATCTCAACAATTGGGCAGTCATAGGAGGAGTCAGGCATTTAAAAAAAAATAAATGGAGCCAAGTTGCTCAGGGCTTTGTATATTAACACAAGAGCCTTTAACCTGGTCCAGTAGCATAGGGACAGCCACTTCAAATGTTTTAACAGAAGTATTAACATGCTGCTGACCATTGGTCCCAATCAGTCTAGCTACTGCATTCAGCACTGGGTGGAACATCAGGACCAAGGACACACCCACTAAAACACATTGGAGTAATTCAGTCTTTAGGCTACCAATGCACTGACTGCATGTTGCGTATGCATTCAACTGAAGTGACTGTGTAACATTTGAATCAACCAATTACACACACACACACACACACACACACACACACACACACACACACACCCATTGTGCACATATGGGATGGTTTCACTCTGCAAATCCATATATCATTCTTTCATTATTTGCATATAGAGGGGCTCCTATACGAGCTCCCTTCTCTTTCCACCCACTGTGCATAGTGGAATACTTTGGAGTATTGTGGGTGGGTGGAGGGGTAGATACTGTGTTCTGAACACATAGAATCAGGTCTCAGACTGGGGCCTCTGACTGCAATAAAACCATAGTCCGATGTTTTCATTCTAGCAAAATTTAAGATGATCCCTTATCCCTTATTCTTAACCCACGTGACTATATGAATGTTTCATGGAGCTATTCCCTCTGCTTAAATACAACTCCTAGCTCTGCTTTTTGCAGACAACGGATCAAGATTTCAAGACATAGCGGACCAAAATCTCCCAGTGTGTTTCGACGATGGAATTTTTTAATGCTGTACTTGGCACCTCTCAGCAGGGTTAATGTAGTAGAGACAACTTCCCAGTATTGGACAGATCATGCTTCATCGCATCAAAATCTAACAAGGGTTACATTGCCAGATTTGTACTCTCAGTATTTAATCAGAGACAAAAGAGTTATTTCCAAGTTTTGCTTTGCCACAGAGAACACAAAAGCAGGGTTTTTCTTTTTCTTTTGTCTTTTTCTCTACTTCAAAGCTTTAGGAGAAGAAGATGGGAGCTGTACTTTAATGACCTTCTGGAAGGAATTCAGAATCTGAAGCAAGAAAACAAATTAGGTTCTGGCATATTTAAAAGTTGCAGAGGGTTAGAACAGAGGAGCAATGCCGTCTAATCCTGTAGGCCAGCCTTTGCCAACCCTGTAGCCTGTTTTGGAACACAACTAATAGTCCGACACAACACATCCTGGCTGGGACTGATGAGTTGTAGTCCAAGACATATGAAGGCTACTAAATTGGTGTAGGCCCCTGTAATCCAGAGATGTGACACATGCATAACCTTCAACATTCCTCAGATAGAAACAGGGACATTTCTCACTCCCCTCCAACTAACCATCCTTGACCCCCCATTTTCTGTGTCTCTGTGGCGTTTGCCCTCCTAGGTGTGTGACATCATACTAGGTTCATAAGGAAAGGGTTAACTCATTGTAAAATGACTAACCAATGGGAACCCAAGAGTTAGAGTTAGAGTTAGGGTGGAGAAGACAGTCTGGAGTTAGAAGAGACAGAGAAGATAAGTCTGTGGGTTGGGCTAGTCTGGTGTGAGAGAGAGAGGAGTCAGTCAAACAGTTGAGATAATCAGTCAGAAGGTATTAGGAAGGTATAGGCCGGTAATGAAACTAAATTTAAGATACTGACAGGAATATTATCTGAGAAACCATAAGCTTGTTAATTTTTGTAAAATAAAATTGTTTATTTGGTTCACTTTTAACAAATGTCTGGACTCAGTGTTTTACCCGAGAGTAACGGGTTGGTGGCAGTGAGGAAGCAAGCACAGTGGTGGCACAGGGTTCAATAGACTGTTAAACGTTCTGGGACCCTGTGTGATCGCCACAGTCTCCCTCCACCAACAGAGCATTTCCTATCAGAAGGAGGCCAAATGCCACCACCGCTGCTCCAGCGAGACACAGCATACATTCCCTTTACCTGAGAAAACCCTTTAGTCCTGATTTTATTTTATTTTATTCTGTGGGAGATTTACAAAAAGGACAGACAGACAGACAGATGAATACATTTTAGAAAGGGGCAGGATTAGACATGGAGGCACAAAGGACAAAAAGTCAAGACTCCTTGTGCTCCGCCCTGCTCCACTCATCCTTTCTTTCTGCCCAGAGCAGCCCTGCCCTCTGCCTGCCCCTCAGAACTGGTGCAATATGTGGCTTGTTGTTATTATTATTATCATTGAATAGGACGTCCCCATTTTCATCAGGTAAATGTTGGAGGGTATAATATCATTCCTCCCCACTAAAAACCCTGCCATCAGCAGCACCAATACTAAAACAGAGTAAAAAAATAAGGAGCATTTAAAAGATGTCAGCTAGCCTGTGTTCAAAGTCCTTAAGATAATAGTCCTTTTTCTAGTACTAAAACTTCGGATACCAAAGGAAGGCGCCAAAGCTTAAAAAAGAATCCTTGTTCTTTGTTCCCCACAGCCTTTCATTATCTGAGTTTGTGGGAAGGTAAGGTAAGGGACGCGGGTGGTGCTGTGGTCTAAACCACAGAGCCTAGGGCTTGCCAATCAGAAGGTCGGCGGTTCAAATCCCCGCGATGGGGTGAGCTCCCGTTGCTCGGTCCCTGCTCCTGCCCACCTAGCAGTTCGAAAGCACATCAAAGTGCAAGTAGATGAATGGGTACCAAAGTGCAAGTAGATAAATAGGGAAGGTAAACGGTGTTTCCATACGCTGCTCTGGTTCACCAGAAACGGCTTAGCCATGCTGGCCACATGACCCGGAAGCTGTACTCCCTCAGCCAGTAAAGCAAGATGAGACTGGACCTAACGGTCAAGGGTACCTTTACCTTTAAGGTATGTAAGCATGTGTTGGGTGGTGCTGGGGAGTCTCTTTGTATTAATTTTTTAAGGAGAGGGTAGCAAAAATGGCACTTTCTAGAACTTGCTACACTACAACTCCCATCATCCCTGATCCTGACCATTGGCCATGCTGACTTAGTATGGCATGAGCTGGAGTCCAAGAACATCAGCCGGGCACCACTTTGGCTGTCCCTGTAGAGTCCTAAAGGATAAAAAACATTGAATTTGGCCTCCAAACTAACCTTATTAACAACAAAGTAACTTAACTTCAGGTGGAAAGCTACTGCTTATCTGCAGCATGTTGCTACTCTATAAACCTTATTTCACTGAAGGAAAATGCCATGCTAGACTTTGAACTGCCTGGGAACTAATTAATTTTCAGTGTATTCAACTGCATTAAAAGTGAATGTGATTGCCATCTGAAAACAACTAAAGTGGAGCATTTTTAATTTAAAAATCCAGAAAGAAGTAGCCAAAGTTGAACTGCATCCGAGCGAGTATATGTCTTATTTATGTAGGTAATTTCCATTTCCATTAGCTGATAAATACGAAATAAAATGTGTAAAGACACAGAGAGAGTGAGCACTTCACTAGAGGTTAAAAAAGAGATGGCAGCAAAATTGAATTGGCAGTATCACCAGCCAGAACTTGAATAGAAGTGCTGCGAGCTAAAGGAACTATTTGTTAGGGTAGCCTCCAAACTATTTGAAAAAGTTACTTTGTGTTGATGTATGCAAAGTTTGTGGCAGATCCATTCCTTTTTCCTGGACAGGATTTCAGAATACCCTAATCACAGACATATCCACCCCAAGATTTATACAAGGGGTATTCTGGAAGTAGTTTAATAAAATTAAACTATTTCTGTTAAGCCTAGTCTGAAGCCATAAGCTAATTTCCAAGAGTCCCAATTTTCTGCACACAACAATGGGTTCTTTGAAATCTGTGCATAGGAGAAGCAAGACGAAATAGGCAATGGGGCATATCAGTGATTTCCCAACTTTTTACCACCAGGGAATGCTTTCTGCATGGTTTTTTGGGGTTTTTTTGCCAAGGAACCCTTTGAATTGTTGAAGTCTATGATGCACAGTCAGTAATCAAAGAGTGTTGAACTTCATTCTTGCCATTTGTTCATCACATCATCTCACAGCAGGTCAGTTTTCTTAGATTAAGGGACACTTCATGTGTTTCACCCCAGCACACCCAGGTGTGCCACAAAGTGTACATTTGAAAAGAAGTCACAAATCAACCTTGCCACATTCACAATGTACATCTTAGGTATACATTTAAGTTAGCCTTAAGGGTACACCTTTAAAATGTTGTAATGGGCTTACATTAAAGCTGCAGCACAACAGGTATCAATAAAATTATCATCTAAAACTAAAACATTACGACACTTAAAAAGTAGTGGAGTGTCACATATAACAAAGCTGTTTGAAATTAAAAGGTTTCATTTGAAAGGCAATAGTATAGGAGCCATACAAATCACCTTTGGGAGGAAATACCATGACCACGGGGACACTACTAAAAAGGCCCTACCTCTCACCTAATAGATATTAATATTAGCATTTAGAATGCCACAATTTAAAATATCTGTCCTTGTCTCTCTTATTCAAAATATCACAGGAGCACGGTCTTAAAGTTATGAGCACAAGAAAACTTTAAACCTTTGCCTAAGAGCAATGGCAGAGCTGAGTTATGTTAATAGAAATGGCTTCTGTTCCGCTGTAACACTATAATTAATAACCTCACCATTAGCAAGTGGTCTTTTCAAATAGGACGGATAACATAATATCCAGTTTCCTATTTTTAACTTTTCCTTTCATCTGTCTTTAGCTGCGCTATCTGCATAACTTGATGTCCCATTATTCAGAAGTTGTGCAATTGCTCAGTGACCTCATTAACATCCTTATCTTTTTGCTGGTACATTGTATGTTTGAGGCCTGCCTGGTTATTATCTTCGTCACCCCAGAGCTTAAGGCATTGCTATCTTTGCCACACATGTCTCGGGCACAGCCGCTATCTGCAGTCTGCATGCGCTAGCTATCTGACATTCGCTACATGTGCAAGGCTCCAATGGAATGAGGATGGGCCGAAAGGAAAAGCAATCCATTCTCTTGATGCCATGCATGTCCTCGCTTAAACTTTTGAGAAGGGCATGGAAATGTTAATGGGGCAGGGAGTATTTTAACCTTGTCGTCATTTTATTTCTTTTTTTTTAGAAATGGAGAAGGGCAGAGGAACAAAAAGGTTATGACTTTTCCATCTCTCACCATTGCAGCTGAAAAGTGAGAGGCTTGCTGAATTTTCACTTCCTGATTCGACGTCGAACTTTCAACAAAACTAAATTGCCATATTAGGTTGCATTTATGAGACTTTTCTTATTTTTCTTTCCTGCATGCAAAAATTATGGGACTGCCTCTGTAAGGGAGATAAATAGTGAGGATCGCAAATAATAGTTTAGGTAATGAGAGGGACAAATGGGTTTAATTAGAGTAGCTGGTATAACACACACTAATGGGAAAAATGACAGTGTGTTCACAACTGCTAAGCATGCTCAAATGCTTTGAACACAGAGCTATCTGAGCATCTTCACTAGCCTCCATTGATGCATATGCAGGATATACACATTCTCTATAGGATATTGGGCAAATGTGATACCTTAGCAACAGAACATGCCAGGACTGTGCACAAAAAATGAGTAGTAACCACACTAGTATTATAGCTTGAAATGAGCTTCTGAAAATCCCTTTATCCTTTGGGCATGAAAGCAACCCCAGCTATTAAATCCTCTAGGGGGAACTGCACAAGGGCTTTGAATTCACAGTCTTGTCTTTAGCCCGTAACTGAGGTAAACACTGAAAACATTCCTTTTTCCCCTAACCGAAATTCGGTTTGCCTCACTATTAATCTACCAAATGTTCAGCCATTCACTGCATCAGTGGGGCAAAATGAAACAAGGATCACAGAGCTTATTAACTTGATATAATTATGTTTCGATACATCATATCCATTCAACAGTTTCTCAAACAAATGGGAGGCAGGACTAATTGAGCTGCCTGCCATCTTTGAAGTTCACACTCTGTAAAATAGGCTTCCTACTATCTCAAAATAGAAACAAGCCATACAGATCACGAAAAAGTGGCTACTCATCATTGGATAACTACTGGAATTAGTCCCATTGAACAGATCTAGATTAACTGGTTAAATTTTTGTGTTACATTACAAAAAAGAAAAATCAAATATTACAGACAAATCAGCTAAAGCAAATGCAAACAATGTAAAAGCACATCTCAATTAAAACATTCCTTAATCTTGTTATAATTTCTTAGTGCCTCTGGCTACAATCCTGTTGATGGTTAAATCACACTAATCCTGCTGACTTCTATGAGATATAAGCAGCCTAATGGTGCAGCCTCTGGAATTGGATGCATTTTGCTAATACAGCTCCTCTCCAGGAATATAAATGACTTGTGGGCACAGTTGCAATTTGTTTAACAAGTTGGCAACTTTGCATGTCAGTCTTGTAAGTCCCTTTATAATGTGCCACACTTGCATGACTGCTTAATACTGCTGAACTAAGATGGCCTTGCCTTTCTAGATGATGCCAGGTGTACCTTGCACCATTAGAGATGGGCTGCGAAGCAATTGCCATTAATGCACAAGGAAAGGAAGCAAAGCTGAAAAGCTATCATAGACAAATTATTCTCCATGTGCTCATCATTCTTTATTTAATAACTCATTTAATGCCAACATCTGGGGAACAGGCAAACCACCTGAGTCTCTTCCAGCAAAAAGTGCTACTGTTTATAATTAAACTTACCTTTGGGTTTTCATTAGAAAGTGAACTCTGCGATCCTTGCATGCTGTGTTGCAAACAGAAATGGGGGTGAATTTCAATTCAGTTCATGTTTAAAGGCAAACCTATCTAATTTTCTCTTTTCAAAACAATGCACAAAAAATTGCACTTCTCTGAATTTCTCAGGACAATTCTCCAGTCAAGTAATGTGTACCAAAATGTATGTACTAGGTATGGTGTGTATAAATATGCATACAAAAATGTGTATATTATGAGACATTTGCACTAAAATGCTGATGAATTTTACAAGGATTTTTAGAAACAATAATGCGCAAATTGATGTGAAAATGTGGAGAAAATGAATTAAGATTGGAAAACGAGAAACTGAGCTGACCTAAAATTGATATTTGCCCACCCATAGTTGCAAGGACTAAAATTTAGTCCCTAAATTAACATTATTAATGCCAGATAACAATCTAATAAAATTAGATAGAAAAACCAGCAAACCAATGAATTTAGTTCAAGTGGTCCCCGAGCCCTTGTTCTGCAGCGTGAGAACAACGTCCATGCAGAAACAGAATCCCAAAGCCTTCTGCATATTTTAGGCTTACTAATTTATCCAAAATCTTTATGCACCCTTGAAAAACAAGGTTTTCTGGACAGCTGAAAAATCAGAATAAAACAAAAGTGGAGTATAAAACAAATTATCAGCAACACCAAGGAATAAACTAAGCAGGTAATGGGCTCAAAAATCAAGAGTTTAAAAGGCCTGGGGGGAGAGGGGGGAGGAGGAAAAGTCGTCTTCACATGGCAGTGACAAGACTACAATGTTGGTGCCCAGTGACCCTCTCTGGGGAAGGCATTCCATGACTGGTGATCACAAGGGTATCTGAAGGTGATCTTTTATGGTGGACCAATTCACTTAAAAAAATAATAATCCAACATGTTGTTTTCCTGTATACTGAGCCCCAGTGCACATAACTGTTGGGCATGTGATGATAACCAGCACTACGGAAGGGACCATATGATTTGCATATAGGGCAGGAGAGATTGTTTCCATATGTAAAATCCCAGGTCTGTTTGATTGCATCTTGGACCAAAGGCAATAGGGAAGACCTCTTCAGAGAGCCTCTGCCAATTAGGGTGTATACACTTAGGTGGAACATGTGTGCTCCACCTTCTCAGATGCTCAGTGAAGCCATCAGAAAGAGTAAAAGAGAAAATAACCATCACAACAAATCACTCTGCAGTAAAGGTAACAATACAGACACTGAGAACAAAAATTCACAAATGCCTGCAAGCTGCAACACTAGATCACCTAAAGGACCACATAGCAGGAACATGGCCAGCTCAGCTTCTGAAATGCCTGCAGCATTTCTTTCCAAAGCCTCAGAGCTCTTACAGAATAGGAGCTGCTTTTCTCCATCACCTAATCTTTTTTTGGATATTTATTAATATTTTATTGCTTAGTGGCATCAAAAATACATAGAAAATTGATGAGCTGACAGTTATCAAAGACACAGAAACAATATAAAACACGGGACTCTTTTAAATGACTTGAATTAAATTTACATGAAAAATGGATGCAATTTCCCATAATGCTCCAATGATGAAAGGTATAAAAAAGGCCTTCCATGAATGACAAACTCTTTCCGTGTGGAAGGACACCAAATTAGACCCAATCCAATGTTTATTTACCATTTGCCCCAAAAGACTGAAGAGTTCCTTTTGGATTTTGTGTGTCTAATACTTCCAGCAAACCCTTGAAATAGAAATGGCAATTTGGATATTACACATATCGTAATTAAGGCAAACATGATTAAGTTGTATCACTACTATAACCCCAGATCTTGCTGAATTATGTTATAACTACCACAGAATTAATATTACAGATAGTTTTTGATCAAGATTAGAAGTGAACAGAATAGTTGTACTCTGTGCTTTTTTTCTGGAGGTACTCACTCCCCGTTATCCAGAACTGACACTTCCCCCCTCCAAACTTGGGTTTCTAAAGAGAGTATGTGAGGAGGATATATCTTCTCTCCTGTGCCCATAGTGGTGGGCCCCTCAACATTGCCAGCCCTGGTGGCAGCACTTCCTCCTTGTCCTTCTCCTGTGGTGGAACAACTGCAGGAAGCTGCCCTCACCACTGCCACTCAGTCAGCTCCGAGGCTGGTGGAAGGTGCTTGGTGAGCAGAGGAAGGCTGGGTCCATAGTAGCAGCAGCAGCAGCAGCCAGGACCAGGCATAAAATGCCTTCATTGCATATCATTCTTCATCATCCTGGCCACATACAGAAGTCCCCCCTCCCCCGAATGTTGGTGGTTGCACAATCCAGTAGATATAATGCTGGGGTGTGCAGAAACCTGTTGGAATGATTGGGAGCGGCCGCCGAGACCATATAACACCGGTCCTGAAAGACCTACATTGGCTCCCAGTATGTTTCTGAGCACAATTCAAAGTGTTGGTGCTGACCTTTAAAGCCCTAAATGGTCTCAGCCCAGTACACCTGAAGAAGCGTCTCCATCCCCATCGTTCTTCCCGGACACTGAGGTCCAGCTCCGAGGGCCTTCTGGCAGTTCCCTCACTGTGAGAAGTGAGGTTACAGGGAACCAGGCAGAGGGCCTTCTCAGTAGTGGTGCCCGCCCTGTGGAACTCCCTCTTATCAGATGTCAAAGAAATAAACAACTATCTGACGTGTAGAAGACATCTGAAGGCAGCCCTGTTTAGGGAAGTTTTTAATGTTTGATGTTTTTGATGTTTTATTGTGTTTTTAATATTCTGTTGGGAGCTACCCAGAGTGGCTGGGGAAACCCAGCCAGATGGGTGGGGTATTATTATTATGATTATTATGAGTATGGTGTAGAACAGGTGTGGGGATGTTTTGGTTCTTCAGATATCACTAAACTACAGTTCTCAGCATCCCTGGTCATTGGCCATGATTCTTGGGGCTGACGAAAGTAGTAATTCAGCAACTTCTGGAGCAGAGGTTGCTTGGTGGTGAATCAGTGTGAAGTAAATGGAGAAGGACTTTCAGTAAAGGATTTTTTTGTAAGAAGCTAAACTCTCTCTCTTTTTGAAAAAGTTTTCCTGATCTAGTTGGTTGAAAACTGAATGCTGCACTGAACGGACCTTAGTTTGATCCAGCAAGACAATTCTTGTGTTATTAACCCTGATAGTTTATTACACTTCAGAAGTCAAGATCCATCTATATCTATGGATATAATAATTGGCTGCACCACTAAGTTATTGTTTCAGCCCAATGTGAAGAAGCAATTCTAATTTCCTATGGTGATGATGAATCAAAATGTTTGCTGCTGCTCTTACACCTTTCACATTTCATTTCTGAGTCGGATGATACTCCTGGCATTTCGAAAACAACAATAATGACAATTTATGCTCTCAGAGAAGGGCAAGATGGCCGTCTTTCTTCTATATATTGCTACTGGAGCCTTCTGAGGCATTTTGGCTTCTATTATACATTTCAAAGGAAAGTTGATAGGATATTTTCTCTACTTCTAGCCTAGGCTATAAAGCGTGGCCAAGGTGTGCATCCAAATAATAACCAGTCAGCAAGACTGCACAGGATTTAAATGCTACAAGGTACTTGAGACAATTTCTGTTGAATGAGGAACAAAAAACTCCAGTAAAGAGTTCTTTTAGTTAACCCTATCATAAGCAGTAATATGACTTCATAGCTGATAAGGTCATTTACTCATCGGTCGTTTGCTTCCTTGGCATTTGGCAAAGCCCTGTGTGTCGTCTCTTCTAGAGGGGGTGTGAGAAAAGATGCAGTTCAAAGGGTAATATCACAGAAGTCATGTACAGAATAGTGGAGCTGTGTTCTCAGAGTTGCCCTATATTACCAATTACTAGTAGGGTTTTTTTTTGGGGGGGGGGTTGAACATTCAGATATTTTCTGATGGAGATGAGAGTGGCCTAATATCTATTAAACATACACCTTTTTCAGGTATTGTGGTCCATGCACTTAACAATAGTGTGCCATCACATCTCTGAGGTCCTACTCCACTGCTGACCATATGCTGGGGCCAAAGGTCTGGTGTGGGCAGCCTGTTAAATAGTTAATGATTCTAAATCATGTATATAACCTACATATGTGTTGCAGGCTGCCTTCAGAACTTCACCCCTACTGCCCAGACAAAGGTGTGGCAGGGCTGTTGGGGCTGTTGAGGTGGGTGGAGTCAGAGAGTTCAGCCCCACTTTGCATTCCAGGGTCATGACACTGTTCCCTTCCTCAAGAGCACCCTCCTGAAAGGGACAAAGCCTGGCTTGTTGGGATATCACTGGGGAATCATTGCATCAGTCAAGGGGCATGGATATTGGCCACAGGTTGCAGTACCTATTTTCCCTAGTCCACAACCTTTCCAGACTACAATACATTGTAGCAGGCAGCTATGTAGATGGGAGTCCAAGATGTTGTAGACTTCAACATCCATGATTACAGGAGGTGAAGTCTTTTGTTGTATGTAGGGTTGAGTGTCTGGGATAGTTGGGGGTGATGGAAAATAGGATGCATCTTTATGGTATCAGGCAGAAAGAAGCAATAGACCACTGAATTAATCATTTGGATTATGAGGGAAGACCCAGGTATTGGTAGATCCCAATTCTGGGTCACTGGGATAGTGTATCACACTACAAAGGAACTGTCAATGAAGCTGCTAGATGCTCCAGAGTGTTAGGACCTGTAGAAGCACCCTCTGGGGAGATGCAAAAGTATGGGGAGACACAGATGGTGTTCTGAAGCACATCCTTGGTTCAGCTGCTACAAGGTTCTAGTAGGCAATCCTATTTTTTTCTGTGCCAAAAAACCATGCTGATGTTCAATGTACAGTCCTACTTCTCTGTGTTATGTTCCTTCAGGGGTTTGTCTCCTGCAATTTTCCTCTCTACTAGGGCCATCCTACCTGTGTCGCTGTTCTGGGACAGTCCACGCTGCTCTATCAAGAAATTCATCATCTTGCCCAGTAGCTCCAAGTGCGGATAGGCAGGCCTCAAGTTGCTGTATCTTTTCTTCCAGCAAGGCAACCAGCTTGCGCTTGCTTGCAGGTGTAGCTTTGCACATCTTCAGCCAGGAAGAATGTGCTGCAGCTCACTGCAGCAGCTTCCTTGCCATCCATTTCTCTTGGTCCTATGTGTACTGTGAGACAACAAACACCCCTGTTTACAAGTCCTGTTCATGAGCTCCTAGAGGCTGCAATAAGCTAACTCCCCCAACACTCACATCATTGGCTAGCCTGGCTTTCTCTCAGCAGCAATCCTTCCTCCTCAGACCCTGGGCTCTAGCAGAACATGCAGCCACACCCACAAACTCACAATCAAGCCTCAAAACAGCTCAGTCAAGCAAGCATCCTTAACCTGAAAGACACAAGCTCACTCTCTTTAGTCTCCTCCACCAACCCCTCACAAACACCCCTGTTTACAAGGTCACTTGCTCTCAGAGGCTGCAGTCAGCTAAATATAACTGCTGCTGACTAACTCACCTCCTCCATTTAAATGTACAGCTACTGTTGCTTTCTGGTAAATGATACAGACTTTGTAGCATATGCCAGGAATGGGAGATATTCCTGTTAGCACTGATGCACACAAATTGTAGCAATACCTGTGGTTATAGTGGCACTTTTTAGAATCACTGAGATCATAGCAATTTCTGCAGGTACATGTATCAAAAGACTATCCAGTTTACATAATACTTTCCCCATGTGACCATGTATGTGTGTGGTCTTGAAGACAGGCATATGCAAGCCCTAAGCCCTATTATGTGGAAGGAAAGCAGCAACCGTGACATAATCTGAAACAGCCTTAAATTGTGAGATCATCTATTACAAATGGAATCTGCTTAATATCGTATCTACTAAGAAACCAGCAGGTTTGGGTGAAGTGCAAAGGTTTGTAGAAATACAATTTAACTGGGGTGGGGCAGAGGTTGAAGAAAAAGAGAAGAACCGAGGAGGCGGGGACCTAAAAAACCATCCATTGAGGAATGGCCATGCTCAGTGAACATGGAATATGAACCGTCTGTAGGAGGACAAATAGAAAGGGGTGAAGAAAGGTATCATGTATCCTGGGAATGGGTATGGCTGGCACTGCATACTGCACTACTTTGTTGCTGTAATACCAATTAATAAGGCCTGGTCTATGCATATTCATCATGGGTCCGACAGTACCACTTCAAACTGTAGGTGAAGGAACTGAATTCCTGAATCTTCCCCAAGTCTTTACACACAGAAAAGTAGCACCCTAGGGACAGGCAAGAACTTAAGCCCTTCCACTGACACATTCGTTTTCTACAAAAAAAGATGTATTATGGGAGAGGGGGAGCCTTTCAATCATGTGATTAGTCCACCTGCATTCTAAAGTGAAAAAGTCCAGGTGTATTTTTTGCTGAAGGGGGAAGGTGTAGTTTAGATTAAAGAAGCAAGCATACGTGATAAATGTGTCACCAGATGCCTAGAAAAGTGGTCACGGTGATTAACTTAGGCCATGAATGGGTCACACTTTGCTCTCTTCTCTAGCTATGAGGGCATAGCTACTAACAAATGGACAATCCCATTTAGCTGTGTCAATTGCCAGGTAAGATCAATCTCTTATATCTGCAGACATCACGTTTATACATCATAAATTATTCTTGAATGCTTTTGTATTGAGCTAACATGCAAAAACGCTTCTCCTTCATCTGAATGACCTTGAGTACAGCTAAAACTTTTAGGTATTTAGAAAAATCGGAGCACCTTTTTCATTAAAAAGCTATGCTGACAAGGAGGAAATAATTAATCTGGAGAACAAGAAGTTTGTATAACAAAGTATCCAGTAGGAGAGGGAAATGAATGGCTGTAACTCTGAATATAACCGTATTATTCTGACATTTTCTATCTGACATTTTTCATTGGCGAAGGATCTGTCGCAATGTGAAGTTTCCTTAATCAAATTTCAAACTTAATCTGATTATTTTTGGATGTGGCTGCTCCCCATCTTATCATCCTATGAATGGATACTGCTGAATTCATATAAAATACTTTTCTTATATGCTGGCTCTGAAATTGGGAACAAATAATATATTCATTTTCCTCATGTGGTCAACGTGACTAGAAGAATTTTGTAAAATCACCCTCATCCTCATTAAGTATGGTTTGGTGGGGTTTATAATCCTGCAGAGCAGGCAAACTCCTTCCATTTCATCTCTGTGATTGTGGAAAATAGTAGGGCAGAAATAATCTCCTTAGTCCCACATTATATTCAAATTTCATCCTTCACGTGCAATTCCCACCCCCCAAATAGCAGCTTAAATTGAACAGAAGCATTTTTCTTTTTTCTTTTGCCCAGGCATTTGCTTATGTGATTGTGTTTGTGTTTCTCCCCCATCAAATCATTTCTTTTGGAATATTTGGGTGCGTTTTTTCTTTAATCCTCCATGTGCCCTCAAATCCCATCCTGTCAGTGCTTTTTTTTCAGGGGGTCCTCAAGAGTACATAGTACTGGCACCTCTTTTATTTTTTGGTCAACTTCATGGTGAGTTCTGACACCTATTTTTCTAGAAAAAAAAGCACTGAATCCTGTCAAGGCAAGAATTAGAGGACAGGTAGGAGCTGCAACGCAGGAGGCGGAGGCAGGTGGCAGGAGTTGTGCCAGACCTGAAAGACAATAGCAGGAGTCAATGCTGAAGAACAGGCCACTCAGGCCCATCCCACTCAAAGGAGTGCCCAATTGCTTGCCCATTCTCAGGACTCTTTCCCATCCTGCTCTACAAAAGGATGAGGCAGGGTCTATGTCACTTGATGGCTTAACATCTTAGCTTGTGCCTAACCAGGAAGCTCTCCTGCTGTATTTCTTAAACGTTGCCTTCTCTCATACCATACTGATTTGGGCAAAAACCAAAATCTGTGTTTGAGTACTCCAGCCAGTGAAAGCTAGGGCATATTTGAAAAAAACCAACCAACCAACCAACCAACCAACCAGCCAGTTTGAGGCTACTTTTAAAAATGGTTTGGAAGCCATAACAAGTGAAGAACGTGACCCCCCACACACACACATGTGAGCAGAGCAGTTCATTGGAGCAATATAAACACCAGCTATATAAGAATGGCACTGATGGTCTGCACTCTAAGTCAAATTCATGGCACTTCTGTTGGCATACAAAGCTCTGGCTGATCTGACACACTTTAAGGAGTTCCTCTTCCTTTATCAACATTTGCAATTTATTTTATGTTTAAGAAATGTTGTTGTGGTTTTTTATTGTTTTTTTGTCAGCCGCTTAGAGATTTTCCTTATATTCAGTGATATAAATATTCCATGAAACAAACAACCAATCCTGCCTAGCCTCTGATAATAGAGGCCTTTCTGGAAGCCCCTATCAAGAACTAGGATGCATCAGGCAGTGAATTAGATGGACTATTCTGTAGTGGAATTCCAGCTAGGGAACTCTATCTGACCGACATTGCATGGGCTTTGACACCAGCTGAAGACTTATCTCTTCACTAAGGCATCTTTGATGAATGTTGCCCATTTGTAATGAGCAGCGCTGTGATTATATTTTTAACAGATTTTCCCCTCAAGTATTTGTGTGGGTGGTGGTGTCCTGGACTGGCTGGACACAGAAATGGTGGGGGACACTAGCTGG
Organism: Podarcis bocagei; assembly: GCF_964188305.1. NCBI lineage: Eukaryota > Metazoa > Chordata > Lepidosauria > Squamata > Lacertidae > Podarcis > Podarcis bocagei. The sequence goes on along the minus strand of NC_138134.1, from coordinate 26,675,667 downwards.
GGAATCCCCAAGTGAAGATGACTCAGAGTCCGGGGACTGGTGGTGGGATGATGTTGAGTAGTCAGAAGGAGAAGAGGAAGGCTTCTGAGAGGAGGAGGTGTTGGAAGCTGGAGAGATAACAGGGTTTAGTAAGCAGGAAGAATCTGTGGCAGAGAGAAGTCTGGCATCAGAAGCAAAGACCAGGAGAGAGGCCAAGTAGCAGAGATAAGTCAGGCTAGTGAAGAAGCCAGAGTGTCTCCTCCTCCTGCTGTGACAAGCTCCCCTCCTCAATGGTTTCCCAGAACCAGAAGAGGTATGAAGAAGGAGGAGCAAAGACAGGTGCACTGGAGAAGTCTCAGATTTCTTGGGAAAGATCCAGAGGAGGAGGAGACTTGGGCAGCAATGGGAAGGCGGGAACCTTTAGTCTTCACAACTGCCTCATAGGGGCAAGATCTACCAAGAAGAGTTGCTGTGCTCATTAGGCCTGGTACTCCTGAGCAGACATTGTTTCTTCTAATAAAGAGTTAACTTCACCTACTCCATGTGATTTATTGCTGAAACACTCCTGGCACCAGCTCCTGTTAGGTGGGTAAAAAGAAATCACATGGAAAAGTGAGGTTAATATGAGAATTTGAAATTAATGTTAGGGGAGTGCCTGTTGCTGCTTCCTTTACATCTTTACAAGGTCACTGAGTGGTATACATAATTACTTTTATTTTTTTATTTTTATTTTTTTAAAAGCAGTGAATTTGCTTTAGCTTCCTGTCACCCGGCTTCTTGGAATGCTTGCATAGCAAATACTCCAGGGGGCTTTCTAAGGAGCATGGTTGACCAGGCAATTGCCTGCAGAGCATTGAAGAGTCCCAGAGTTGTTTTTTTAAACATACAAACAAATAAATAAATAAATAAAGGCAGGATTTTAAAAGATTTTTTTTTTTTAAAAAAGAAGAAGTTAAAAGTGCTCCTCAACTTTCTAAAATAAATCCTCTTCAGGAAGTCTCCTGGGCAGCTGCACCTCTTGGAAGGCTTCCTGGAGATTATCTTGATTCAGCATCTTGCAAGCAAGCACTCTGAGAGAAGGTGCCTCAGAATTTACTGTAAAAAGAGAGAAATAAAGTGCAAAAATAATCAAACCTGCATAGCCCCCCCCCCCAATTATTTGAAGTTCTCCCCTTACCAGCCGTGCAAGTAGCAAGAAAAAAACCAAAATTGCCAGGGGGGGAAAGTTTGATGAAATGAGGGCGGGTTTCAGTGCAGAAGCCTGTTTTCTGCTGTTGGCTTGGTATGTATTTTAGTTAATTCGCTAGCATTTTAGAATTTTAATAATAAGCTTTATATGCATAATCTGCCTTCAGGTTATTTTTGTGCCAAGGGGTGGCACTGAAAATTCTTGAATGAATGAAAGAATGAATAAAACATCTGTGAAGGATGAACAAGGACAAGAGAGGAGACTTAATAACTTGTAGCAAAAGTGAATCCCAAGGGGCATCTATTGCCTTAAAAATGGATTGTCTGGACAATCTCTTAGGCAAGCAGGAGTATTCCATTAAGCTACTGTTGCACACCACCCCAATCTTTGAGCTGTGTGAGATTCCAGGCAGGAGGTGCAGGAGGAGCAGTCAGTGCCTGTGGAAATGGCAGTGTTTACCTTGCGGGAGGAAAGCACGCAGGAAAAGCTTGAGCCCTGTGTGCAGTTGGCTTCTGCTGAATTGGGTGAGATAAAAAACCACACAACCCATTGATTTGGTCTATTGGGTGCCCCAAGATGGTCTTGAAATAAATAATAATAATAATAATAATAATAATAATAATAATAATAATAATAATAATAATTTATTTATACCCCACCCATCTGGCTGGGTTTCCCCAGCCACTCTGGGCGGCTTCCAACAGAATATTAGAATACAATAATCTATGAAACATCTATCAAACATTAAAAGCTTCCCTAAACAGGGCTGCCTTCAGATGTCTTCTAAAAGCAGTCTTTCTACTGGGTGCAGCCCTTAAGCAGGCCCTAGCAGTCAGTGTCTTCCAGGGCCCCATGGGTTTGGGAGGCAAGAGTCAAGGGGAGGGTTACCTGACTTTGTTAGGGCTGCATTCAAGAGATGTTGGGAGTAAACAGAGATGGGAATTCCTGGCTGGACCAGCTGATCCTGAAGAAGACCATTCAGTGGCATCACAGTGCTAGAGTCCAAGCCAGAGTATCACCCTAGAGCAGTGCTCAACAACCTTAGATTCCCAGATGTTGCTAGACCACAACTCCCACAGCCATTTTAGCCAATGGTTAAGGATTATGGGGGTTGTAGTCTAATAACATCTGGGAGCCCCGGGGTGAAGAACACTGCTCCAGAATATCTGCTTAGCTAGAAAATGAATATTATAACAGCCAGCAGTTCTGTCCAAGGGTTTAAGGACTCAGTTGGGTTTCTGCCTTTGGTGGAGTAATATTTGTGGTCTTCATGGATTTGTTATCAGTTTTGCATACTCTACTGCTGCTCATGGTGCCTGCCACCTTTAATCCCAGGGACCTGCTGCTTTGAATACCATACCCTCCAACATTTCTCAGGTGAAAATACGGACATACCATTCCATAATGATTTACTATCCATACTGCACACATCTTACTGGGCTGCCCCAGCCACTCTGGGCAGCTTCCAACATATATAAAAACACAATATAACATTAAACTATATATATATATATATATATATATATATATATATATATATATATATACCCTTTCCCACACAGAATTGCCTTCAGATGGCTTGGGAGCTGGATAACTCCATACCCCCCCAACATTTCTCTCATTAAAACAGGGACATCCTAAGGAAAAGTGGGACATTCTGGGATAAAATCAGAAACTGGGACGGCTTCTCTAAATCAGGGATGTCCCTGGAAAATAGGGACACTTGGAGGGTCTGGAATATGTTCCTAGCCACTCCACAGTTCCTCTGCCTAAGATCCATATAAGATAATTTGTAGATACATAACTTATCCACTAATAGCTGTGAGAAAATATATTAGCTTTTCTTCTCAGCACTGTCTTGTTCCCCTTGAACCCAGTCCTCCACCTGCTCTATTTTGGCAACAACTGCAAAAGAAGGCCACAGCAGACTATGGCTTTTGATTTTCTGCTTCCTTTTGAAAAAAGCACAGACCTGTGACATTAACCATTTCTTCCAGGGGTCTGGGCTTCACTTCATAGGCCCTAGGTGTGTTTTGAGCTACACAGAAGTAATTGAAGGCCACTTTATTTCCTGGCAATGCTAAGGAAGCCTGGAGTCTGTTGCCAGAAAGAAATTGAGCTTTGAAAAGATCATTGCTTGAAGCAAGGCCGCCCCCTCCTTCCTCCCCTCTCCCACAGTACATTCAAAATAATTATGAAAATCTACCTCACATGATATTAGTAACTAGCCAAATCCACCTTTCTGTCTCTTTCGTCAAAATCACATGGCACAAAGTCTTGTCACATTTTAAATGAGAATTCCATTCTTCCGCTGCCCCAGAACATATCCCTGCATTGCCACACACAACATCTAAGATGACCATCATCATAATAATTTTATTATTTGTACCCCACCTATCTGACTGGTTTGCCCCAGCCATTCTGCGCAGTTTCGAGCATATACAAAAATAAGAAAACAGTATACATTTAAAATGTTTCACAGGGTGGGCACGGCTAGCAAGAAGGCCCTCTGCCTGTAACCTCACTTGTTGCAGTGAGGGAACTACCAGAAGGTGCTCAGAGCTGGACCTAAGTGTCTGGGGTGAGCAATGCGGGGTGGAGACACTCCTTCTAGTATACATGGCCGAGGCCATTTAGAGCTTTAAAGGTTGACACCAACACTGAATTGTGTTCAGAAACGTACTGGGAGCCAATGTAGGAATTTCAGGACTGGTGTTATATGGTCCTGGCGGCTGCTCCCAGTCACCAGTCTAGTTGCAGTCTAGCTGATGCAACAGAGCTCCCATTTCATCACTCTCAATGGCACACTCGACAATGACACTGCTACTGTGAACCTGCAGGCATCCCTTGTACACTTGTAAATCTGCAGAGACAGCTTGTGCCTGTGTTCAGTGTAATGTAGAAACAAACCTCTGGTACCTGTGTATGAGAAACTATGCTTGATCATGGCATAGCCAAGTTTGATGGACTGGACAAATTCATATACTGAACCAAATAATTTACATCAGTGTGTATTTACCATGCAATTATTACTTCCCTAATGAGCTCATTGTCTGCATCTTTCTTCCCGTTTATGGGAAAGTACGTTAGGAGCGGAACACAACCTTTAGTCCAGGTCAGCAATTAGGCAAGTGTGAAACGATGTTGTTTTGTTGGAAAGAAAATGTTGTAGGAAGTTGACAACAAATGGCTATAAATTCAAGGTGATAACAAGCAACTGACAGCTCCTATCTCATAAAAAATAAAGGTGTTCTCTGCACCTTACTTATTTTATGTGGGGTTTTGTGGCTTATTATCTCCTGGACATTATAGACTTCTTCTTTTTTACTTTTCAAACCAAGTAAACCTTGGCATTAATCACACTGATGTCCATGAGCTTACAAAATGTCTTAAAATGAGGGATGGGAATTCTATATCTCTGCTACTACTTCCTTCTCTCTCTCTCTCTCCATCCCTTGAATCTGCTGACTCGATACTGTGAGGTCCTTCTAATTACCAGCCTGCAGCCTGTAGTTCCAGACACCAAAATGCTTTGATACAGACTATAAGGCTTCAGAAAACCAAGCACTGAAATGCCAAGGATTTGTAGGCATGTGATTTGCAAACCAATTAGCAATATCAGGAAAGAGGCAGAAATCTGTTCACTGCAAGGAAGGCAGCTGGACGCTTGGCTGAGATCTGGGCTAAAGTTGGCCTATTTTGAAGGATCAGACAGTCTGACAGATATTTAATGTCTCTTAACTCATTCAGATAATTGGCAATTGGAATATATATGTGTGTGCGTGAGTGTAAGCTTCTATGAATGTCTAAATAGTTGACGTTGAAAACTGATATAGTCACTCTGTCCCAGTCTTCTTACCTAGTACCCCCCTTTTTTTACATCCTGTGAAATTTCATAGCAGGTGCTGGAAAGCCCCTTCACCTTGGGGAGTCCCTGCAGGAAAGGCAGGGTAGGAAGGGTCTCCCAGGGTGAGAGACTGGGAGAAGTAGGCTCCCAGGTGGGAGATGGGAAAGTCTACCTCTCTGTATGTAGATAAATGAAAGGATATACTGTACTTTTCCATGTATAAGACTATGTTTTTTTACTCTAAAATAATGTTCAAAATCTGGGATCATCTTATACACAGATATTATCTCCCCACCCATTTTCTTAAATTGGAGTCCCCCAAAATAGGGTGGAAAAATATAGATGGGAAAATAAAATATATGATATAAATATGTTAAAGGGCCTTACATTCTCTCTCTCTCTCTCTCTCTCTCTCTCTCTCTCTCTCTCTCTCTCTCTTTTCTCTTGCTGTTTCATCTTTTCTTTTTCTTCTTGATATTCTTGTTCAATAGATGAGTTTGATTCTTATTGTATTTTGGAAACTGTCAATAAAAAAATAATTAAAAGAAAGCCCCTCTGCCTTGAACCCCAGTCTAACTTCAAGCAAAATGGTCCGTGCATTTGAGTGTCTGTGAGTGTAAACATGCATATAATTGGGCAACTCTACAGTGTGGAGTTGGAAATAGCATACCAAATTATTTATTTTTTAATGAAGGTATGTATAGAAATCAGAAAATAGGTTCGTCTTTTCAAGCCCAGATTTTGAAATTCAGACCCCAGTTTCCCCTACCTCCCATCAAGGTACTGTACGCTGCCCACAGTCTCCTTCCCACTTTACCTAGTAGAGACAGTATCAGAGAAGGCTCTCTAAGCCTCAGAGTCTAAGGCAATGGTGAGGAATCTATGACTCTCTGGATTATTATTATTATTATCATTATTTCTATTATTCATTTAATTTATAAACTGCCCTATACCCAGGGGTCTCAGGACGGTTCACAGAATCATGGATGCTGTTGGACTCCAATTTCCAGTATGCCCACCAAGCATGACCAATGTCAGGGTTGACATTGCAAAACTGCTTAATTATGGGATACAGTAGAAGTTATTCAAAGCCATATAACTCCACATTCAATCCATACGATGAAAATGGACTTTTTTTACTATGGAAGAAAAGTGGAACAAGTTGCAAAGGGGAAAGAAAGCCTATTGATAGGTATTGACTGAGAAGAGAATATAGTAGGTCAGTTTTTAATTTAACCCCAGTTGACATCACATATTTTTAGAGTGTGGTGCACTTTCTTCTAGTGAACAGTTTTGAAAGATGGCAATGCAGTTATTTTCAGCATGCAGACAGAATAATAAGCACTGCAACTCAAAATTTGATCAAATAATTGGGGTGCCTCATTGCCGTGTCAGAAGCCTTGACATTGCATAAGTATATTACGATCAAATATGCAAGCACATTTTAAAAGGATTTGCCTGCAGGAGAAATCAGAAATGAAGTCTGGAGTAACTGTTTTTATTTTATCTTAATATGTGCATGAGATCTCTGATACACATGCATAGCTCCATGCAAGTAGGAACTGCCTTATTCACTCCACTAATGGGATTATATGCTTGCTCTGGATGGTATGCAACAAAGTCATGATTTGAATGTGTCTGTTCTGAGTCTGAGTTAGCCAGATATCACCCTCTGACATTTAGAGAAATAGAGCAGCTTCTGCATGGACAGAATTGATAACATTGAAGCATCAGGATGATTTTGCTCACAGTTTAGTGTTACTTGAGGCTCATTACTCAGGATAGGCAGGGGTGGCCCACTCATGAGGCAAGGTGAGGTGATTGCCTTGGGTAGCAGGATCCACAGGGGCAGCAGAGCCAACCTCAAAGGAATGCATTGCCCAGTGCTGCTGGCATGGTGGCAGTGATGGCTGTGGTGCATTCCTGGAGGCCAGATCTGCTTCCTCCTTGGTAGCTAATCCATGCTGCCTCGACAGCTCTCTACACCTCTCAGCAAATAGAAGGTGCTCTATCCTCCCACCCCTAGGGAGGAAATGGCCGTGGGGGCTGACCTTTGGGGTCTTCTGGGCTCTGCACCCATTCAGCATGATTCAGAGTGGGCCGTTTCTCTTGCCCATTACAGCCTTTAATTCCCACTTCAACCATTAGGTAAGGTTGATTTGATCTACCCAGTTCCCAGTGCAAATCTTTATTCTGCCTCCTTGTTCCTGTATTGAATTTTACTGATGTAGATATTCACACACCCCTTGTGGTTCACCTCAGATGCCATAATGTCTTGAGCTGGCCCTGAAGATATGCATAGTGGGGACCTGTTATTCAGGTAGACCTTTCTAGAAGGATGTATAAGAAGATGATTTCCCATTTGTCTAACTTTCTCTGTCTGAATTTTATTTTGATGGGAAAGTTCATACAGTGGTACCTTGGGTTAAATACGCTTCAAGTTACAGACACTTCAGGTTACCCAGAAATAGTACCTCAGGTTAAGAACTTTGCTTCAGGATGAGAACAGAAATCGTGCTCCGGCAGTGCGGTGGCAGCAGGACACCCCATTAGCTAAATATTACTGTCAGGGGTTCAGAGACAGAGGCACAGGTGAGGGGGGAGACGGAGAGCGATGGGGAAGAATCCCAGGACAGTGAGGAAGAGGATGACAATGACTTGAGGTCTTCCATGAGTCTCTCAAGTGAATCGGAGGATTCCCAGAAGGGGGCGCCCCTAGTCAGGCCAAGGGGGGTCACAGGGGGGACCTGCCAGGAGCAGGGAAGCAGTAGGGAAACCCCGAGTGGGAGTGGGAGATCGGGGCCGGCCTCCCAGCAGGAACGAAGTGAAGAGAGTGGAGTTCCCAGTGTGACACACGGAGCGGAGCAGGAAGGAGACAGGGGAAGGAGATCGGGGCAGGACGTCCTGCCGGAAGAGGCGGAGAGTAGTACAGGGAGTAGTGTAAGTGTCAAGAGAAAGGTCAGGGGTAGCGAACGCGCGCCAAGTTCAAATGTGGAGGCGCGCGGAAATGGAGAGAGCCCGGAGGAGGAGCCTGGCCCCAAAGCACGAAGGAGGGGGGAACAGGCATCTGAGGAATCCGCTTCAGGAGAGAGCAGGAGGGAAGGAACCCAGGGGGGCAGAAAGACCCTGCGGAAAAGGAAAGACAGGAAGAGGTGGACTAGCACAAGCCTCTTAAGCTGGTGTAGGGGCGGGACCGATTCAGAGGGGACTCCAAACGTCTAGGCTAAGAGACGCGGGGCTGCGCGCCTCGGTTGTGGAACCAATAATGAACTGCAATAAACATCCTTGTATATAAGAAGAACCTGGCGTTGGTCTTTTGTGAGCTGAGACCTGAGGCAGCCCTGACAGTAAGTCCCCTCCCAAAGATACGGAAATTTTTTTTTTGCAAAGCTCACGAAGTTTGGCAGCCATGAGTATGGAGCAGCAGATAGCTGAGCTACGCAACGCAGTCTCCCAGCTTACCACTGAGGTAGCGATCTCCCAGAAGAGGGGGGAAGAGGCGGAAAAGCGGTGCCAAGATCTGCAAGCCAGGTGGGATCATGCATGCCAGGTGGGGTTCCCGGGGGCCAAAGCTGCTGGAGTAGCACTGGGCAGAAGAGGAGGCAACTTGGTAGCCCACTTCGATGGGAACCTGAAGCAGTACCCGCAATGAGGGGGGTAGCCAGCTTCACGCACCGTCTAGAGTGCCTCCTTTCTTTCCCAGAGATCCAGGACGTACGCGTCCCTCCCCTCAGCTGCCGGCAGGGGAGGAACCGATGGAACTGGGGAGTGCAAAGGCTCAGTCAGCGGCCGGAGCCCCAGCGTCCGGAGCAGTCAAGACAAAGCCTCCTAGAGGGAACAGGAAGTGTTACATCTGTGACAGTGGGACGCACATGGCCAAAGAGTGTCCCCAGAGGCTCCGGCAGCACACTGCAGCCTTAGCAACAGTAACTGCAGCAGCACAACATGAAGAGCAGTTTCAGGGAAACGACAATGCCTGGCTGGAAGCAGAAATGCTGGGGCACAGCCAGGCGAGTCAGTAGGGCAGTCCCCAGCGCCTTTGCAGCCTACAGACCCCCTGCCACCTAAGCCAGTGGTGCAGCTCACTGCAACTCTCCAACTACCTAATGGACGCACCCTAGAAGTCCCCATTACAATTGACAGTGGGAGCAACGCAGACTTCGTGGGGGTGCACTTCGTCAAGCAGCATCGCATAGAGCTCCTACCAGCCACGCTGCCTTTGAACGTCGTCACGGTGGATGGCAGGAAGTTGCTGGGTGGGCAGGTGGTGCAACAGACGCCACCCATGGTGATGCAGATCGGCAATCACCGAGAAATCATCAGTTTCAACGTCACCCGCCTGTCAGACACGCCTATAGTGTTAGGCATGAGTTGGCTGGATAGGCACAGCCCAACCATGGCGTGGTACCAGCGGCAGCTCACCTTCGGCTCGTCCTACTGCGCGCAGCATTGCATCCAGACCGGTCAAGAGGAGGAGGGCCCAGAGGAAGGGCAGCAGCTGAGGCTCAGCATGGCGCAAGCTGTACCCCTCAAGTACAAGGGGTTTTTGGAGGTTTTCTGCGAGAAGGAGGCTGACCAGTTGCCACCCCACCGGCCCTACGACTGCGCAATTGACCTCTTGCCAGGGACAACGCTACCGACTGCGAAGCTGTATTCCATGTCCGAGGACGAGCTGCAGGAGCTCAAGGAGTTCATAGCTCACAACCTGCAGCGGGGATTCATCCGAGAATCGAAGGCTGTAGGGGGCAGTCCTGTGTTTTTCGTGAAGAAGAAGGACACGCCCCAAAAAAGGCTGATCGTGGACTATCGCTTCATAAACTCGAAAACAAAGCCTGCGGCCTTCCCCATGCCCAATATTGACGACCTGCTCGGGACGGTGCGGAAAGGAAAGATCTTCACCAAGTTGGATCTCCGCGGCGCATACAATCTCATACGCGTGCGAGAGGGTGATGAGTGGAAGACGGCCATGTTCACACCGTTGGGCACCTACGAATACAGAGTTATGCCGTTTGGTCTCCAAAATGGCTCCCACTTCTTCCAAGCTTTTATGCATCACGTGCTAGCGGGACTCCTCTACAAGAAGTGCGTATGTTTCCTCGACGACATTCTTATCTTCTCGGAATCGCCGGAGGCTCACGAGAGCGACGTTAAGGAAGTCCTGCAGCGGCTACGGGAGCACAGGCTCTACGCCAAACTGGAGAAGTGCCAATTCGACGTGACGGAGGTGGATTTTCTGGGCTATAGGCTGTCCGACAGGGGACTAGCCATGGACAGCGCCAAGGTCCGCGCAGTGTTGGACTGGAAGAGCCCGCGAACGCGGAAGGAGGTCCAGAGGTTCGTCGGTTTCGCCAACTTTTACCGCAAGTTCATCAGGGGTTTCGCCAGGGAGACGGCAGCTATCACGGACACTCTCAGCTCCAAGAAGAAGAAGTTCACCTGGACGGACCAGGCGGAGCAGTCCTTCAGGAGACTTAAGAGTCTCTTTGCGTCCGAAGAACAGCTGTTACACGTGAATCCCGGCAGGCCCATGAGGGTGGAGACTGACGCATCTGACAGAGCGGGGGGGGCCGTCCTCTTGCAGGAAGACCCGCAGGGGTACTGGAGGCCCTGTGCTTTCTACTCCCGGAAGCTCAGCAAGTCGGAACAGAACTACACCATCTGGGACAGGGAGCTGCTGGCCATCCACGCAGCTTTCAAGGCATGGAGGCACTTTCTCATCGGAGCCAAGCACACCGTGCAGGTCTGCACGGACCACAAGAACCTAGAGTACTGGCGCACGGCGAAGCTGCAGAGCCAGAGGCACATACGCTGGGCGGAGTTCTTTGCGGATTTCGATTTCAGGATAGAGTACATCCCAGGCGATAACAATGTCATAGCAGATGCGCTCTCCAGGAAACCGCAGTATCTCGAGGAAGCGGCACCGGCGGCAGCCAGGCACATTTTTGCACCACAGGCGTGGGCGTGCGCTTCAGCCGCCGTGGACCTGGAGGCGGTGCGGCGCACGTTGCAGGCGGATCCGTTCGCACAGTCCAAAATGGAAGAGGTGCGGAGAGGCACGGCGAAGGACGACGAGTTCCAGATACGCGACGGCCTGCTGACCCGTAAAGGTGCTCTCTACGTTCCGGGAGACGATCTCCGCGCGAAGGTTCTGCAGCAGTTGCACGACGCACCCAGCGCTGGCCACTTCGGCAAGGAAAAGACGACGGAATTAGTGGCCAGAGACTTTTGGTGGCCCCAGATGCGAGGGGAGGTCGCGGAGTACGTCGCCAGGTGTGACACATGCCAAAGGTCCAAGCCAGTGCACCAGAAGCCAGCGGGACTGCTGGAACCGCTGGAGACGCCACTGCAACCGTGGGAGAGGGTGGCGCTGGACTTTGTCACTGATCTGCCCAGTTCGCGAGGCAAGACGGCGGTGCTTGTGGTTGTAGACCTGTTCACCAAGATGGCGCATTTCATTCCTTGCGCGAAGGTGGCGACAGCGGAGCAGACCGCCAAACTGTTCATCGACCACGTGTTCAAGGTGCATGGCTTGCCACGGTCCGTTCTGTCCGACAGGGGGCGCCAGTTTGTGTCCAGCTTCTGGCAGAAGCTCCTAGGGATTCTGCACGTCAAAATCAACCTGTCGTCAGCGAGACAACCGCAGACCAACGGCCAAGCGGAGAGAGTCAACGCGATCATGCAGCAGTACCTGAGATGTTACGCCAATCAACGACCCGCGGCTTGGGTGGATTACCTGCCGATGGCTGAGTTTGCCTACAACAACACGAAGCACGCGTTGACGGGGGTGACGCCGTTCTTCGCTAACAATGGACGGCATCCCAGAACCTTCCCGGGGCTCGTAACAACGGGGGAGGGGGCGCCACAGGAAGCCGACCATTTCGCAGCAGAATTGCAAGAGGTCCACGACGAGCTACGGAGACATTTGGAGCTAGCCAAACAGGCCTATAAGGTGCAGGCAGACAAACACAGGAGGGAGGGGGAAGACATCCAGGTGGGAGACTGGGTATGGTTAGCGGCCCAAGCAATGCCGGCCAAGTCGTTAGCTAAAAAGAAGCTAGGACACAGGCAACTAGGGCCGTACCAAGTTGAGGCCAGGATCAATCCCGTAGCGTTTCGACTGGCCCTCCCCGAAGGTTCCAGAATGCACCCGGTCTTTCATAGGTCGGTGCTCACCCCTTACAGGGCCCCACACAGATTTCAGGAGTCAGGGACGGCACCAGAACCGAGCAGAGAGTCGCCCAAGAGGGGGAGGTCACCTAGGGACGAACCAATCAACGAGGTCACAGAGATTCTGGACTCGAGATGGGGGGAAGAGGGAGTAGAATATTTTCTCGCCAGGGAGGGCGCCCCGGCCAGCGCCAACAGTTGGGTGCCGGACTACGCTTTGGACGAACCCCTCCTCAAGGACGAGTTCCATGCCCTTTTCCCACACAGGCCCATGCCAGCACAGTTTTTCGACGATTGGCTTTTTACGCCCACACTTTCCGCCAGCACCTTCCGAGGGTTCTCCTCCGCAGAGAAGACGACGCCAGAGTCGAGCCCTCCAAGGGGATCGTGTTCGGGGGTGGACACCGACCCTTCTTACTGGTGGGACGACCAACCAGAAGAGGACTGGCGCACGAGGTGGCGGATGGGTCCTTGGCAAGCAGACCCCACCCAGGCAACAGGGGGAGGGGAGGACGTGAACATGTTGGGAGAGGACCACGGGTTCGAGCACACAAACAATGAACTGGAAGCAGAGGAGATCGACGTTGACGACCTGTGTCCGGCAGCGACCTCCGCAACGACGGAGCCCCCGGAACCTGCGCCCGAGCAGCGGGAGGGGGGAAGGGGGGGCTTTGAGGGGGGATGGATGTCAGGGGTTCAGAGACAGAGGCACAGGTGAGGGGGGAGACGGAGAGCGATGGGGAAGAATCCCAGGACAGTGAGGAAGAGGATGACAATGACTTGAGGTCTTCCATGAGTCTCTCAAGTGAATCGGAGGATTCCCAGAAGGGGGCGCCCCTAGTCAGGCCAAGGGGGGTCACAGGGGGGACCTGCCAGGAGCAGGGAAGCAGCAGGGAAACCCCGAGTGGGAGTGGGAGATCGGGGCCGGCCTCCCAGCAGGAACGAAGTGAAGAGAGTGGAGTTCCCAGTGTGACACACGGAGCGGAGCAGGAAGGAGACAGGGGAAGGAGATCGGGGCAGGACGTCCTGCCGGAAGAGGCGGAAAGTAGTACAGGGAGTAGTGTAAGTGTCAAGAGAAAGGTCAGGGGTAGCGAACGCGCACCAAGTTCAAATGTGGAGGCGCACGGAAATGGAGAGAGCCCGGAGGAGGAGCCTGGCCCCAAAGCACGAAGGAGGGGGGAACAGGCATCTGAGGAATCCGCTTCAGGAGAGAGCAGGAGGGAAGGAACCCAGGGGGGCAGAAAGACCCTGCGGAAAAGGAAAGACAGGAAGAGGTGGACTAGCACAAGCCTCTTAAGCTGGTGTAGGGGCGGGACCGATTCAGAGGGGACTCCAAACGTCTAGGCTAAGAGACGCGGGGCTGCGCGCCTCGGTTGTGGAACCAATAATGAACTGCAATAAACATCCTTGTATATAAGAAGAACCTGGCGTTGGTCTTTTGTGAGCTGAGACCTGAGGCAGCCCTGACAATTACCAACTCAATCCCCTCTCCCACTCTTCTTCCCCCACCTTATTCTGTATAATGTCTAACATCAAATGTAGAAAAGGGATTATATAACTTGAAAAAAAGACAATGCACATTTTTTGTGAACCATGAAAATCTCCCTAACCCTACTAAGGATTGTGTTCTAAGACTGTACTCTGAGTAGGCCCCGTAGGATTGTGCTTTAATTCTTTTTAGCCCAGCACGTGGTCTTCTGAAAAAAAGATTCAATGATCATTTTTAATTATTAAATTAGGGATGTTTGAGGAACTTGGTATTTGTCAATTCCAAAATGAACTGTTTCATCTACACATCCTGGACTAATGAGCAGATTGGAACTTACCTTTCAAACAGCATTTAAATGTGAATTGTTGCACAGATTTTTTTTAAAGAACCAAAATGTTTTCAGCATAATGCATAAACAGGATAGAATGGATGTATGATTGAACACATGAAAAAGTAACATGAGCAAAGAAATAGACCGGAATTTCTTTGCCTGACGTGGCTCACCAAATGAAATGGGTCACTTTCTCCATGGTGCTCAGATTTTGTTTTGCATTTTAGAAAGTAGTCTAAACTGGTTTGGCCCATGTCGTCATGTGGGTTAATTAAAATTGCCCCCCCATATTAGCAATAATGTATAAATCACCCTTGAGCAACTATAGATGTCAGGGGAAGGTGTTCTAATCCTTTCAGTATTAAGAATATATTGTTGTTGAATATTGGTAGGTTAGCAGCACTGAGTGCTATGCCTTGCTGAAGACTGTGTATATTTCTAGAACAGCAATATAATGACAAGAAGGAAAATAAAAGTAAACAATTTAGGTCCATGTAACCAGCCTCAGGCCAATGACGTAAGGTATATTTAATTTACCAAATTAGAACAAACACCTGCTCCATTTAAGAACGTGTTTATTCTGATCAACAGTGCTCTGATTTGTTTGGTCACAAAATGTTGAATTTTCAGTCATACATTCAGATATTGTATTACAGCACTTGGCAATTTTATATCCCACTGGGGCACCTAAATCACCTCGTAGCTTTAATGAGCCTTACATAAAATTTCCACGGGTGAAGTGGCTGTGAAGAATAAACAGAAAGATTCCACTTTCTTCCGTCACATATATATTAAGTTTTAAAGTTCTAAACCAGCAGATATATTTTAGCTGAATTTGTCAACTTTACTGAAGTTTGTCATCCACATTTAGTTACTCTAAATAGCATGTTTTGGAAGAGAAACCATTTGTGGCCTTTTTTTTTAAAGAACCATATCAACATTTTCTGTTCAGTGATGAATGTTTGTGTGGTGAGGAGAATAACTGAGTCTTCTGCAGTGGCCGAAGAACTCTGTCATGGACAATTAGGAATGTGACCTGTTAATTTATAGAACTAATATAAAATCCTACCAGAATTTCTATCAGGCAAGGCTGCCTATAGTGGTCCTTTGTTTTACCTCAGATGCTATTTAGACTATGATGAGCCCATATATTCTCTGCTATATGTTCTACACCAAGGGAACTGCTCTGAAACCAGGCATTTTCATAGTCCTGCTTGCTATGAATATACAACCAAGTCTTTGTTATGGATATGTCATCTGCAGTTAGAAGAAGTTATGCAGGCTGATTTTAACATCACATCTCCTGGCAATAAGACTGAAAGGGACTTTGATTTCTGACTCACAAGCAACTGCATTCTGCTATGGCTCTTTGGTAGCCATGTAAAATATCTAGGCTTGCATTATTTAGAGATGTGCAGCGGATCTGAAAGAATCCTAAATCCAGAATTGAAATGGGGTGTTTCAGAGGAATTCTGGGGCTGTCAAAGGTGAAGCAGGATCAGTATCCAGCACTTTGAATCAAAGTGAGGACCCTCCCCCAGCGCTTCATCATGCCTCAACAATTCAAACAACGAAAACAAAATGCTGCTGGCAACTTGTCCGTTGAAAGTGAAACTAAGCTTATCTCTAAGCTTATCATATAAGGAACACCAGGGGAGGGGTGAGGGAGAGTGGATGCCAGCATGGAGAAAGACGTAAGAGAGAAGTCAATTGTGACTGACAGGCCTAGTTTTCCTGGACTTTCTCATCCTGGAACTTTAGGAGAAGGAGAGGCCTACTGGAGTAAACAAATAGCCTTGAGTTTCTGAGGAGCATGAATGTCGCTAAAAGAGTTCCAGTGAGGCTTGTCTTCTGCTTGTCCAGCCCACCCATTGCATTTGTTTGTTTTTTTGTTTCGGTTTAACCTTGCTGATGTTTTGATTTGCTGTTTGCTTGTTCTTATTAAAGCCAATAGCCCCCCTCTGCCCCCACTCTTCTCTTTAGAATAGTTCTGGTCTGAGAAGTTTGCTTTCAGCTGAGTGAGAACTTTATTTAGCCTGCCCAAAGTGATATTAATCAATCATTGCCTGCCTAATATTGTTAAATTCTTTGTGTGTGTGTGGTCTTTCCATGCACACCTTAGCCTCTGTCAAATGTTCTTTTCTTTTTTATTGCCAAGCCATATTGCCATGGGCTGCCTTATTAAACCATGATTGTTATTGTTTTATTAGGATTTGTGTAGGTGAGAGAGAGAGAGATTGATTCACAAACACTTCTGTTTGCTACTGGACCATATCTGTAATATAGGATTCTGCAGAAAGTGGTCAAACGAGTCTCCTGGTTAATTATTCTAGTAAAATCTGTTAAGCATCTCTTTGCATGACTAAAGACTACAAGTGATTGATTGGCACACAAAAAAGCTAGCTGGAGATGCTTCCAGAAAGCAGGCATGGCCCATTTTCTTGGCTAGAGGTGATGTCATCAGGAGCATCTGACAAGGAGGGGCTGTGGTGCACACCTGACCTTCTAGCATTGGAGCCCTGAGATCTGTGAGTAAAACTTTTTCCCGATTGAAGTGCAGAGTGTTTGAGGAGTGGGACATTTGCAGGGAAACCAAAATGCTTGTTTACAAAGCTATTGTACTGCCAACCTTACTGTATGCTTGTGAAACATGGACCACTTATAAACACCATCTCCAACTCCTTGAAAGGTTCAATCAACAGGGTCTCCATAAAATGTTACATATCACTTGGGAAGAGAGGCGAACTAATTTCAGTGTACTAGAAGAAGCAAAGATCGCCAGTGTCAAAGCAATGATTCTTCAACATCAACTTCATTGGACTGGTCATGTTGTGCAGATGCCTGATTATTGTCTTCCAAAACAACTACTCTTTTCTGAACCTAAAAATGGAAAATGTAATGCTGCTGAACAACAAAAGAGGTTTAAAGACTCTCCCAAGGCAAATCTAACAAACAAACAAACAAACAAACAAACACACACAGACAATTGGGAAGCACTAATCTGCAAGCACTCTGGATCTGGCGAACAGCCTTTACCAAAGGTGTCATGGACTTTGAAGACAATCAAACTCAGGACAAAAGGGAGAAACGTGCCAAGAGGAAGGCACCTTTGGCAAACCCTCACCTTGATCAACTCCCACCTGGAAACCTATGTCCCCACTGTGAGAGGATATATGGATCTAGAATTGGCCTCCACAGTCCCTTATGGACTCACTGTTAAGACCGTGTTCATGGAAGACAATCTTACTTGGCTGTGATTGCCAAAGAAGAAGATGAAACAAGGGAATGGCTCAGTGTACAGATCATCTATGAACTTGGTCCATATTCAGGATTTTTATTATTATTATTATTGAAAGGTTATTCTTAATGTTAGAATGACCAATCAGCATTATTGTTATGGATCACTGACAGAAACCAAGCTCTAATAGCGATATTGCAGTCTCTTACAGAAGGGAAAAGCAAACATATACACCCTAAATAAAATAAGGTGATCCAAATTTATAGATAAGAAACTATACCCTGCTAGGGTGAGAAAAGAGAGCAGACTGAGATAAAAATTCATGGAAGGCTTTATGAACCGCCTTATAAAATAACAAAAACCAATCTTTAGAGAGCAATAGACACCAAACAGCTTATATGTAGTGGGTTATATGCGACAAGCATCACAGCCTATAATCTCCGCTAGAGACTGAAATCAAGATCTTAACACTTCTGCTGCAGCAGCTCAAAAGATACGGCCCTCTCAAGGGGAGCCATCAATACTGGATCTTTTTCTTATCATATACCACAACAAGAGCTTCATGGCTAAGTTACTGCATATTATATTATCTGTTTACATCATCTCAGACTCAGAGCAAAGCAAAGATAATGTTCATAGACC
Source organism: Podarcis bocagei (assembly GCF_964188305.1). Lineage (NCBI taxonomy): Eukaryota > Metazoa > Chordata > Lepidosauria > Squamata > Lacertidae > Podarcis > Podarcis bocagei. The sequence continues at coordinate 26,657,785 of NC_138134.1, read as the reverse complement.
TACCTTAGAAGTATGGATGTTGGAGGAATCCATTGAAAACAAGAGAATATCAGTGCCCATTTGGTCCCCATTGTGGCACTGACTCTTGTGAAAGCTCTTCACTTTAGTTCTCTTCAATGAACCTTTTAAAAACACGAACCCATTATATGTAAATAGACACAATTATATGTAAATATATTGCTTTGCATATGTTATCTCATATCCATTGTTGTATACAGGTGCCTCTTTGCTTTTCTTGATTCTGTTTGTTTCCAAAGCCAGCCTATATGCACCGAGATTGAAATCCTAAACATGTTTGCTCAGAAGTAAATCCCATTGAATTTGCTGTGGTTCCAGAACCCCTTATTATGGGGTTAGAGTTTTAGTCTAAATCTGCTTCCTTCTGCATTTTTTTAAATAAAAAAAAGTGGAATGTATTGCTCATTATTGCTCTTTTCACATGGAAATATGTGATCTCTTTTACTTCAGGATTTTACCTGTGTTTCTCAGTTAAAGACCTAACCTCTTTGTCAAACTGGAGAGAACCATATGGATTTGACTGCCCATTTTTATCATGCTAAATCTTTGTTAAATTAAATTGCAATTTGTTTCCTCCCCTCCTTCCAAGTTTTTTGTCTTGTAACTAAAGTGTCCAAACCCTGATGCCTGAGGGAGGAATATGAGATAGGATGGCAAGTTTATAATGAACTGTGAAATCTAGCTGCAATTCTAATCCCACTTAGTTGGGAGTAAGATCCACTGAATTCAATGGGACTTACTTCTGAATAGACATGTTTATGTTTACAATAATAGATGGCTTGTGGTTGAGATATGCATGTCTTTGTGTTATGTATTTTTTAATGTATATTTCTCCATCACCAGAGTACAAAATAGACAAAGCAGACTTGTGCAAAATAAACAAACTGTAGTGGAAATGAACTAATTGTAGTGGAACAGATAAAAGTGTGAGTGAATATTGGAACAGACTGAGACATGTTCATATATTCCTACTTAAGAATCACCATAATTCTTCTCACAGTAAGAGTTATTCATTGATGGCCATAATTATGGTTGTGTATTTTATTTTGCTGATATTAATTCCCCCTTCTTTCCATGCACGTGGTATCCATAGGGAACATCCACTAATAGCTTACAGAAGAAATGCCTCTGATAGTTTATTAGCGCAGAATCATAGTGAACAAAGGCATCTAGATTGAGCAGTTCTGTGCACTGGTAGAAATCAAAATCCTAATATTCACGTTAACAGCAAGATGAAGCTGGAGATGCATTATTCAGCAGAAGAGCATTATTAGGTCAAAAGGCAACATCCAGGTAACTAATATAAAGATAACAGAAATGTACAGGACAGATACTGAATGTGAATGTGAAAGTGAAAGAAAATAGGTTGATAGAAATTTCCTTTTCATGATTGGAAATGTAGAGATCCTCTTCTTTATTTTATGTTTCTTATAGCTGTGATTGCTGCTAGCTAGGAATGCTAGCTTAAGGGCACAATTCAAGAAGAATGAAAAATGTGAGGGTTATTCTTCATGAATAGTCTTGTATTTTTCAACATGTAGCTCAGCTTCTTTAGTCATTGTTCCCCAGACATTGTTAAATCACAATTCCCATCATCCTTCATTACTGGCTCAGCTAGCTTGGGACCAGGGGTGCCAACTTGAATAAAATATTGGGGGGCAGGTAAGCCCCACCCTACATAATCAATCACAAGATGTGGCACATGCACACCATTTGAATGGCAATGCCCAACAACTTGGGGGAAACTTTATTTTATACTCTGGTTTAGCTGACATTAGGGCAGCCCTGGAAGGGGACGCGGGTGGTGATGTGGGTTAAACCACAGAGCCTAGGACTTGCTGATCAGAAGGTCAGCGGTTCGAATCCTCGCAGCGGGGTGAGCTCCCGTTGCTCGGTCCCTGCTCCTGCCAACCTAGCAGTTCGAAAGCACGTCAAAGTGCAAGTAGATAAATAGGTACCACTCTGGCGGGAAGGTAAACGGCTTTTCCATGCGCTGCTCTGGTTCGCCAGAAGCGGCTTAGTCATGCTGGCCAATAAAGCGAGATGAGTGCCGCAACCCCCGAGTCGGTCATGACTGGACCTAATGGTCGGGGGCCCCTTTACCTTTAGGGCAGCCCTGAGTAGGAGATGTTGCATTCACTTAACAGGAGTGGGAGAAGAGAGATGGCAGGGAGAGTGGTGTGGTCAGGTGCATCTGTGAGAGCGCCAGTTTTGCCCTGCTGGTGCACCTGCACCAAACTGACCTCCCCACCACACCACCCCTTCTGATAAGCTGCAGCAACACTGCTGCAGCGAAGCTGCCATTGCGTCTCCCTCTCACTGGACTGTCCACTTCTGATAAATTCTAAAGGCAGAGCACTGACTGATGTCAAAAACAGTAGCCTTTCATCTTGTCTCCCTCTCGTACCACAATATGCAATGAAACACTTGTGGTATTTTCACACTGTGCGTTTCTGAGCCCTTGCTTTAATTCACTGGTTGCTGTTCACAGGAGTGGGGGAAGGTTGTTTGTGCCATGTGTAATATGCTGTGGCACTGTCTGCCCAGCTCACGCCCTCATTCATTCAGCTGAATGCCTGGATGGGCTTTTGGGTTTACAAGAGACAATTAACTTCTTGCTGAGGGAACAGTTTTCTCTTCTAAAACTCCAAGAAGCTCAAATGGTAACAGAGGAACAGCTCCCATTGATATTCATGATGTGTGTTTCTGTGCATTTATGTCAAACCATTCAAATCACTGTTTGAAAACTCTAAGGCACCTCTCTCTCTCCCCCCTCTCTCTGTGGGTGCATATACATGCATGTGTAAGTATATCTGTATATGTCCACATGCACACAGAGAAAGAAGCTGCTGAATAAGCTGGGATGGTATGGAGAATTGGCTGCAGATATCTGAATATGCATTTGGAATGGTTTTCAGGACAATCAGGTCAACCACACACCCCTTTTCAGTGAGATGATGCTGGGGTGTTGCCTATTTATGTGTAGAAAGCTTTGATAAAATACGTTTTCCCATCCCAAAGTTTGTTTTTATAAAATATTTTTCTATGTGTTCATAATGACTACACATAGCTATTAAGTGTCGTGAATCTAATCTTCCCCAACCAATTTCCTGCCTTAAGCTGCATTAAAAACACTAGGAAATTTGCAATCAAAGGCTTGTGTCCTGAGTTATCATCACAGATAGCCTGTTTTCGGCATGCAGGAAAATGAGGTGGTAGACTCTTGAGGTGGTTAAGTAAGACTTTCCAATTTTTGCCATTTTTGAATGACAAATAACTGTAGCGTATAACAGAGAAATGCTGTTGTTCAGTCTGGTGCCTGAGATCAGTGTGCTGTCTGGTTTTGTTTTTAAGGGTCACTGCTCCTGCTACAGTTTTTTTATTATTATAAAAATCACACTATTTTCTTTAAAAGAAAAAAAAATCACTTTTAGACTAAGAGAAATCCTGCTACATATTAGGAGTAGGAATGCGGAAGAAATTTGATTCTGTTGGTATTGTATAGAGAGCCATCCTAATCCACACTTTATGAAACAATACATGAACCATAATAGAACCATTCTTCAAATTTCACACTTTTCTGAATTTTGTAGTGCAGTCCTACAACCAAGTAACATTGCATACTGTTGCATACGGGAGTAAGCTGTATGCAAAATGAAAGTGTTAGTGAAAATAACATACAAAAATGCATTCCATTAGGGAAAATTGCCCGGCATATCAAGCACAATAGCATTAAAATGTGCATCTTAAGAGAAATTTGTGCTAAAATGCTGGTGTAATTCTTGAGTAATTGGGAATGTAGAGAATTGAATAAAGTTGAGGAAATGAGGTACTGGGGGGGGGGGGAGACCCACAATTTGCCTATCCCCAGATCAGAGCCCTTCCAGGGACTTGTATATAACTTTGTCAATTATGGACACCTGTATGGATTCTTAATTCAATCATCAAGTTTCAAGAAAACCATAAAGATGGTACTTCCAGCTAACTACTACTCCTCCTCCTCCTCCTCCTCCTCCTCTTCTTCTTCTTCTTCTTCTTCTTCTTCTTCTTCTTCTTCTTCTAAGGATTCAACTCTTCTACCAATGTCCATTAATTATGGGTTACCATAATTAATTTCTTCCATTCCCAACTATTTTTAAAAAAATATTTGTAAAAGTATTTATATACTGCTCTCATCTAAATTATTAGGGGAGTGTACATAAATATAAAAACATTTTAAAGCCCAGTTTTTATAAGCAGTGCAGAACAATCAATAAATTGACTGGCTACTCAAGAAAATTTTAAGCAACTGCATAGTCCTGGAAGTATGAGAAAGTATTGAAAGAGATGCCTAATAGTCAAAAGTAAGGATGCTACTTAATCTCTGCTGGGAGTGTGTTCCACAGCATGGGACCAGTGTCATGAAATGTCTGACTTCTGATGGAGGCCAGGTAGATCCCTGTAACACAGGGGACAACATATTTATGTGGTGGTGGTACACTCCTATGCATTGTTGTCGTTTAGTCGTTTAGTCGTTTAGTCGTGTCCGACTCTTTGTGACCCCATGGACCAGAGCACGCCAGGCACTCCTGTCTTCCACTGCCTCCCGCAGTTTGGTCAAACTCATGTTAGTAGCTTCAAGGACACTGTCCAACCATCTTGTCCTCTGTCGCCTCCTTCTATGCATTAAGGGAGAATAAAAACTATACTTTAAGCCCTGTTGAACTCAGTAGGGTAAATTGCAATTACCCTGCTCCATGGACCTATGAGGGTGGTGAAACAATCAATAGACAACCAAGAAACAACTCTCTGCCAGTCTTAACATATGAGAGGGTCTGCAGGGATGAAGCAAAGAGTGTAGGACCAATTTCATGTCTCTTTTTTTATAATGTATGGCTCCACCCTTAGATAGCACATTGGGAAAGTGGCACTGCTCGCAATTAGAAGACAGGCAGCCAAGATCAGGTGTGACCTAAGCAGCTTTCACCACTTACAACTGCAGAGTGCTAAGGAACATTGCATGTGTCAATGTGAAAACACTGCCGTTCCCCAGCACATAATCAACAGGTTTGTAATCGAGTGGTACACTGCAGTGGGACCTGTTTCCAAAAATGTAGATTATGGTATTTTGTTAATTGCAGAAAATAGTAACTGCACAGAGAGGTTCCATTCATCCAGGGTGTTTTGTAGTACGATACTATAATTTAGGCATGTCTGTGCTAAACGCAGTCAAACCAGCCATTGCGGACTGGCCTTCATTTTGAGGAAAGGTTTTTTGACTACGTTTCAAGTGCAATCCATTGCAAACTTAGCAAAGGAAAGGAGTGCTAAATATAGTAACTGATCTCAGGCATGGTAAAGCTCAGGCAGGCAGGACAGAGCTCTGATATTACTTTAGCAGCAGCAGCAGCAGCAGCTGTGTCCCTATCGCTAGTCCTATCCTCATTGGAAGGTGCCATTTCAGTTAAAGGTGTTTTACTCTGATGGAGTGGGGGAGACTGGTATCACTAAAGCCCCTGTGATGGAGTCATTTGAGTCTGACAATGGCAGTGCTACGTCATTGACCCAGAGGGGCATTTCCCTGTCTGGCTTGTTTGAAAGCACCTCTGGGGCTGGCCATGAGTATCATTCCTCTATTGCTTCTAAGTCACCCTCATCCCCTGAAAAAGGGAAGCCCAACTTCAGGGTCATGGTTCAACAAAACACAATATATTATTCTCCAGCCAACTTTTTGTTGCATCTATTTACAACAGAGAAGTAAGACCTGGTTTCCCCTCCTCTCCTCTCACATGAATCCACCCTAAAAGGACACCCTAAGCATTTCCTGAACTCTTGGGAGTTAACTTCCAGGTTTCCTGCCTCAAAGCACATTCAAACCCCTGCCAATAGCTCAGGTTCTGGTTACAACAATCAAACATAAATGTGGATGTGAAACTTAGATGTACAATATTATACTTCAGGATCTGTATTTGTTTGACAGGGTGCAACATCAGCAGAGAAGAACACTGGGTACATAGTGGAGAAAATGTGAGCCTTGGGGATCGTACAAAAGAATAGTGGGGATGCTTGAAAATAGTTTGATTCTTGCAAATTGCTGTATGAAATGAACATATCTGCACCCTTCAGACGAATGAAAATTCAAAATTATCCACCAGATTTTGCAATTTCCTGAATGTTGTGGCACCTTGATGCTAAGGCATCATCTAAGTAGTTTACAAGTATAAAACCAATTTTAAAAATTGCATAATTAAAATAGACAATTAGATAATTCCATCAAGAAATTAAAATAAACATCCACAATTAAAATGTGGAATAAACAAAACAGGAGGTTCAGGTCAGGAGATGAAGAAAATGTTTGTCTAAACAGGTTTATCTTAAAGAACCAGCTGAATGCCAATATTGCTGAGGCCTCTCATATTTCAGCAGAGATCTATTTGGTATGGTATCCCTGTTCCTCTATGTTTATAAATAAGTTTGTTTGCTGAGTAGACCCAATTTAAATGGATTGCCCATTGAAACTGGACTGCATAATTCCAGGACTTCACAGAAGAAGGAATATTGAAGTTTCATTGAAGCCATCAGAATATCCTGGGGCAGAACCGAAATCACTTTACTAGTGTTGTGTTATTGGCTCTGCTACATTTTGATAACATATATTCTGAAATTTTCAATACTATCAGGAAGACTAGGTTGCCTAATATATGACCAGACAAATAGTAACCATAATTGGTTTGAAAATCAGACTCACAACATATATGTCCTGTTTATGGGACAAGGTTAATTCTGCTATTTCTACAAATGTCAGGTAATGTAGTTATATCAAATAAATATGCACATTAATGTAAAGAAGAGACAATATGAGTGGTTAATGCAACCAAATGTCAAAGAAAGAAGGCTATGCATTAAGGATGCTGTTTTAGTGGCCTTTTTAAACATTTACTTTGCCACAGAATGCACTCTAACCAGTATACAGTACACAACAGCTAAAAAGGTTAAATTATTTGCTTTGAATGAACAATATGTAACCTTGAAGTTTATATAGCGTGTGAGATACATGTGGTTGATTCATAGAGAAATTTCTATACCTGAAGCCAGAACAAGTAAGAAATCATGACTAGCACTGAGCAAACAATTTACATTAGGTAATTGATTGCCTGACTTTTATCTTTTTATTGCTGAGAACACAAAACTCAACAGTGACATTTCCAATTTTCAAAAGGCTTTAAGCAAACCATTTTCCGTTTCAGATAGATCTGCGATTTATACTTGAATATAAATTCTGCTGCTACTCCATTACATTTTTTTATATATGGTTTCTAGGCTACAGTCCTATGTGTACCTATGTTGGAGGAATCCTACAGTCCTGCGCTGGTGAGACAAAACAAACACACTATTACATAAGATAAGCATATTGTTATGCCTCTACTTTCTGCAAGCTAAGAAAACAAAGCAAACACTGTTTATGAAAGAGATTGCCCAAATTGACTCTGGCACTTAGATTCTTGGCTGAATTCCAAACAAATGGTCTTATGACAACATTCTTTAGAGGTATACTTCAGTGGCTTCAAACCAGTTGATTTTATGAGTGTAACAGACTCTGATACACACCCAGGTTAAGCAAATATTTTTTTAAAGAAACTCAAAATTTATAATGGATGTCTCTACCTTTTAGTACAATCTCCATTACATGCACTACATGGTTAGGGTGTTGGTTCATAGTTGTGTCAAAACTGGTAGCTTTTCACATGATCATCTGTTGACAATTGTTTGAAGAGATGGTGCAGACCACATTTCAGATAACAAGTCTTGAGAGGTGAGGAAAGATCTAAAAATACAAGATTATGAGTTATAATGACTCCCATCCCCAAGCCTAGATCCCGTATAGAGATATGCAGTGCGCCACCATCACAGAAGTACAGAATTTACCATCACATAACTACAGTTTTGAGGGTTGACTGCATGAATGGGATGACTATTTAAACAGATGCAATCCTATACTCATTCACCTGGAAATAAATCCCATTGAGCTCAAAAACATTCCCTTGGGGTATGGTGCATCCTGTCTTATGAAAAATATTTGGGTATTCTGCCTGAGCAAAGTCCCCAACAAAGGGATTTACACATGTATCACAAATACAGTATGAGCACTTACATACTTATCCAAATTTGTAACACGTATTTGAATGATACTCTATGAACAATCTGATATTGTTCCTCAGTGTTGATTTTTCACTTTGTTTTAGCAGCTCCCACCAATAATCCAACCATTAAATTAGTTTATTGGAAAGAAGGGAGAGTTAGTCCAGCATGCCCTAATTTTAAGACTGCAACTCCCATAATTCCTGACCCCTTGTCAGGCTGACTGGGGCGGATGGGAGTGGTAGTTCAACAATGTCTGGAGGGGACCAGTTGGGTTGGAGGGGACCAGCTGGGTTGGGGAAAGTTGGGTTGGTGCAATGTTAAATGCAGTAGGCTTTGAAAATAAGTAGAAGGAATGGAAAATTTAAAAAAAAACAAAATGTCCTCCGTCCCCCTTCCTTTGAGCTGGTCGTTTGCCATGTTTATATTGGAAGTATTTAATGCAGTTTCTACTCTCTCTTAGATGGACAACATGCTGTGCCTGAATCAGTGGAAATCTATATATTTTCAGTGAAGTACTTGCCGGTTGGTGCTCTGTATTTAGGTTACCTAGTGATTTGGATGCTTGTCAGAGAAAGAGAAAGAAAACAAGCCCTGTATTGTGCATAATATAGAGCAGAAATGTGTACATAAGGTATTACCTTAGCTGCCTGGTATGTGCCATTGAGGCACATTCTTCATTAATTACCCTTTGAGTGAACAGGAAACCAGCATCATTACTATAACAACTGGAGAGATTGTGCGATTTCCACCCCTCCCCCCGTAAGCCTTAAAGTGATGAGTTCTGTCTACAGAGCTGTTTGAAATGTTACATTATCCTCTTACTCTTGGTGTGTAAGCATTAAACTGTTAAGTAATGACAAATACCATCATTGCGGAACTAGACACCATCATTGCGGGGAAAATGCCATATTTTCAATTCCCATTAAAATCATTTCCCCAAAAGAGACTGCAATACATCTCTCAGCTTATGGTGTGTTTGTGTGCACATGCATGGGTGGTTGAGGGAAGAATAAGATTCTCAGAATCAGAGCTAGTCTGGAACTGAGGAAATGGTCATGCAAAATGTAGCCCCCTCCCTTCCTGCAGGAGATTAGTGCCTTCCACATCAACCTACACTGTCAAGCCCATGGTTGTAATTTAATTTTGATATAATAATGAATATCTGACGGTACAGACTATACTGTGGCTGTTTCCCATTAAACAAAGGTACAAGGCCCTCAAGTGCAGCCAGGAATGGTGCCAACACTCACTTCTGAGTATATACCCAGACAAGATCTAATATCATGGAACAACAGACAGCTGTGAGGCTGCTGCAGGCACTCAGTTGTGGGATTCTAGAATGCCTTCTCTGCCTTGTGCAGCTTTTGCATTTTTGCAACAACTGTTCTCGGAGGTTCCTGAAAGAGGGAGGCACTGCATGGTAAGCAAGTGAGACCAGGAAGATGTCAGCATTCAGCAGTGCCTACCACAGCCAGACCACACCATTACACCAGTTTCTTGGGAATGCATCTGCTTGACTTGTCTCTGGGTTCCATTGGACACTACTGGATGCTTGGTCTTCTCCTGGCACATCAAAGTGTTTAGAAATACAGATCAAATAATTCACTTATATTTGTTGGCCCATCTCACTGCCTGCGATCTGCTTCAGACAACATGGTATCAGTACAGTCATACCTTGGAAGTCGAACGGAGTCCGTTCCAGAAGTCTGTTCGGCTTCCAAAACATTCGGAAGCCAAAACACTGCTTCTGATTGGCTGCAAGAAGCTCCTGCAGCCAATCAGAAGCTGTGGAAGCCCCATCGGACATTTGGCTTCCAAAAATAGTTGGCAAACCGGAGCAGTCACTTCCAGGTTTGCGTTGTTTGGGAGCCAAAACGTTCAAGAACTAAGCTGTCCGAAAACCAAGGTACGACTGTACTAGGGATGGGTGTCAATTTGGGTTTTTCTCCATTTCTCACCTCCCCAGCCTCAAGTTCAGTTCTCTACATTTCCACATCAGTTCACAGCTGCTATCATTTTTAAAAGTCCTCATGAAAATTCATAAGCATTTTGCTTGAATTTCTCCTAACATATGCATTTTGTATGTAATTTTGCCTAATACACACATTTTGGCAAAGTGATTTTCCCTAATATAGTATTTCAAAGTTTGATCAAGTGAGGGATCCATAACCTAATACCCGCCACCCTTTAAATGACACATGGATTTTCTTACGGCTTAGCTAATTCTTTTTCATCAGTGATGCAGTGCTTGGGGGTTTCCAAGGTGCTTCATATGCATTATCTTGTTGAGCTCTCTGAAACCACTCTTTAAGATATATTTACTATTCTAATTATGGTCTAAACCACTGAGCCTAGGGTTTGCCGATCAGAAGGTTGGCGGTTCGAATCCTTGAAATGGGGTGAGCTCCCATTGCTCGGTCCCAGCTCCTGCCAACTGAGCAGTTTGAAAGCACGTCAAAATGCAAGTAGATAAATAGGTACCACTCCGGCAGGAAGGTAAATGGCATTTCCGTGTGCTGCTCTGCTTTTGCCAGAAGCGGCTTAGTCATGCTGGCCACATGACCCTGAAAAACTGTCTGCGGACAAACATCGGCTCCCTTGGCCAGTAAAGCAAGAAAAGTGCCGCAATCCCATAGCCGTTCGTGACTGGACTTAACGGTCAGGGGTCCTTTACCTTTTAACATCACAGTTTGCCTAATTCATATGTTACAATGAAGAATGATTACTATGAAGTAAGAGGGAGGAGAAGTGAATTGGCTTGCATAAGGAGAGGAGGGATGACACTGTGGAAAGCACAGAGATCCACAATTTGGCCATGATGTCTGAATTAAAGAAGCAGCACAGAAGCCCATAGAAGACTATTATTTAAGAACCACAGCATCTCCCTGGGGCTCCTGCGTTTGCATGCCTAAGGGCCTTTTTATTGAAACTTACACTCTCCAAGCATAGCACTTCTGTCTTTCACCTTTTAAATTATTACCTACATCACAGGTAGACAATGTAGTACCCTGAAGGTGTTTCTGGACTACAACTCCTATAATCCCTGGGTATGTTGACTGTGTCTGATAGGAGCTGTTGTCCAATGATACGAGACCAGTGTTTTCTGAAAGTAAGCAAAGTTTCATCCTGTAAGTTTGTTTCCGTGATGCACCGCCATAACCCCTGCTTTTACCCAACGAGACAGCTCCAAACAAACCTTTGCTTTTATCTAGTTCACTGAAATGTGTAAACATTTTTGAGAGGTCTGAGTTTCAACGTCTGATTTAGGATGAAAACCTCAACCACTAGGGGTGGTTTTGACCCCAGACTGTCAGATTCAGTCGTTCAGGCTGGATTGACTTTTGCTCTGGGTATTTGTGCTTAAGGGTGGAAGGAAGCCAAAGAGAAGCTCTTTTTAAAAGTTTGCCTGTTTCCATTAATGTTCTTATAACATAGTTTATATGCTGGCTCACAGAGCTTTGGCTTTCTCCAAGGATGCAGCTGCCCTAACTTACCAGCACAATATGCTATGTTTTTCCAAACTGACCTAGTTGAGCTCTAGTTTTTATTTCGTTCAGCTTTCATCCAAAGCAAGTTCATGTTTTGACCCACAACATAATCCCAGTCCTATGAAAACTCAAATAAATATTAGGCTACCTTGCAAGGTAGGCATTCCATCCCTATTAAAAGCAGGAGCTTTCACTGTCATTTTGCATTACTGTTCAGTAATCACTTGAGCATGGAGCTATCATGCACCATGCACTTTAAATACTTTTAACATCAGATAACTATTGTATCAAAGAGGGTAACATCCAGCCGACCATCAGATGTCATCATTAGCTGTGGTATTACTTAAATGCATGCTTTTGAAAGGTCATTATCCGACATAATGAAACACAGATGTAAAAATGTATGTTGCAGTTATCCGGACAAGAGATCTTATGTTGGAACCAAAGTGAAACTTTCAGCAACAGCTTTATTGTTCTTTTTCAAAATAGAACATTATGTGTAGGTCCTTAAAAATGCTTCCATATTTGTGATGTCATCTTAAACTTGCTATTAATAAGAAGATCAAAGCCTATTGCCTAATCTCCTTTTGCCTTTATTTCTTCCAGCAATGTACCTAAGATGTACTGTATGTTAAGAACTATAAACAATATTTTCCCAGTGACTCACAGATTACAGCTTAGTTCACAAAGTGTGTTATTTGAAATACTTGACTATATTTTTTAAACAAGTGTGAGTTGGGGGAAAATCTCTTAATGTAAATAATAGTTTCCCCAGCATTTTTTTTAAAGGATGGAAACATCACAACATAAACGCTGCCCTGGTGTTGCACCAACACTGGGATAATTACTAATTAGCACCAATGTCTGTTTACACTGGGTATGTCAAAATGTACAAAGAAACTTTTGGAAACCGTAGTATTCCAGGCAGAACAGCAACACCTTGTTTGTAAGATCACACATTGTAAAATAACATAAATATGAGTTAATTTACATAGTTTAATAGTAATTTGCCACATAGCCAACAATGTCTCTGTGTGCCTGGGGAAATTTTTAGGGCTAAGTCCCACACACACAGGCTCAAATACATAATATGCTTTTGTAATATATATAAATAAAAGCATGGAGTTAGCTGGTGATTTTTATTTCAAAGAAATCAATGTCTGCAAATAGTGTGATCTGGAGCATGTTCCTGATCCAACTCAGAACCATTTAGTGGTTTCCAATCAAAAGAATTGAAACTCTTAGGAGTGTACATTAGGTCTCTGTGTACCACAGATTACAAAGTAAATTCAGGCAATTTCAAACATTTCTGAGTCTGATGGTGCCATTAACAAGGTTCCTTGAGTTGGGTCAGGGACTGAGTTGCATCAGAGTTGAGCTGCTCTGTGTTCTTAGCTGTCAAACAAACAAACAAACAAACACCTGACTGAGGAAATGCCAACAACTATGGAAATTGTAGCTGTGGAAGGCCTTGAATAATTTCACTAGCTAATCAAAGTACCACTCACCATCAATGCAATTTGTCAGATAACTTAATGACCGCCCCCTGTCATATTGCTGATGCTACTTCTGTTGATCCGCTGTAAGAGAAAAACAACTGGAATATGCAAAAGTGTTTTTGTGCGGTGGGAGAGGGTTCACCTTCTGAATCTCTCTGGATGACAGAAACACCAGGTTTGGAGCTCAACATTCAGCCCCGCTCATAAATCTATCAAACTCCTGTTTAAAACTCGCCAGCCTCTTAGTCCCTTGACAATTAAATCAATGCTGCTACTTGTGGAGGAAAGTTCTAATTGTATCACTGAGGCTTGCAGATCTGGCCTGTAATGGTAGAAGCTGACATGAAAAGAAAAGAATTGGATTGCCGTTAGCATCAAACTTATATTGACAACTGAAGCAGGAAGCTAGGCCAGCAGTTCTTGCATGTGTCTGAGTCATACAGCGGGCTGCTGACGAGCTGTCTCTTTGGCAGCAAAGCCTCAGATGCTGTTCTCTTTGATTCTGCTTTGATTCAGAAGGGCTTGCACACTTTTATCCATTTGAGAACAAGATTCCATGCAAACCCACCCGAGACTGACAGTATATGCATGCCAATTTCTTAATGAAAGAAAACTTGCCATCCTGCCCTTCATGCTTTCCTTATTTCCCCTTGTGTATCAAAGTTGTTTTATGCCTCAGGGGCAGAATACACAGCCTTCCTGTGCTGTACAGTGAACCTACACTCTGAGAGAGAGAGAGAGAGAGAGAGAGAGAGAGAGAGAGAGAGAGAGAGAGGTGGGGAGATATACCATTGTAATGTGACAGTTTCTGATGAAAGGGGATTTATGATGCCACATTCCTTTGGCACAGTTTTTCTGCTGCAGATTTATTTCGTCTTTGTCTCCCCAAAGGTACATACTACCAAGTACACTTCAAGAAGCTGTTTTTTGGGGACGGGGAACATTAAAACCTGCAACGCTGTGTTTTTTGTGTGCGTAATAGCATCCTTTCACTTTAATGAGCTGGGGATATTTTATTGAACTTTATGAACACCGAAAAGGGATCTCCTTGGGAAAATCAGCCAAAGGATATGCAGGGCTTGAATTCAGCAGTTAGGAAACAGATTGTCACGTGGAGGAGGCAGAGCAGTTTCAAAGTAGCATCTGAAGCATTTACTTTTCATCAGATAATTCTAACACAGTTACAAAGGAGCAGTGGAAGGAATGCGGAAGATACAATGGATTCATCCATGGATGCCCACATGGAGAGGGATTGCGATAAGTCGGGATGGGTAAATCTTTCAATTTTGGTTTCTTGCAATTTCTGTTTTTGCTAATGTTAACCTCAGTTCACCATACTGCTGCAGCAGTTTGCCATTTAAAATAAATAAATAAATAAATTACTTAAAGAATTTTAGTGCACATTACTCCTCATGTACACATTTTTGAATGCCCGTTCACCTTAATTTTGCAAGTGTTTTCTTCTCATATAATGCACCTGTTTGTGACTTTTTCACTCCTACACACACTTTTAAGCATACTTCCCCCAGCATATGCATTTGTGGACACAGAAGCAGTTAGTCATTTTGGCTGGAGAATTGCATTACAAAATTCAAAGAAGTGTGAATTTTGAAGGAGAGATATCATTTGGGTGTGTTTGCATTCACATATGAACCAAACTGAATTTGTCCACCATTTTGTTGTTGTTATACATTCTAGACAATTATAGAGAACAGGCATTTTGTGTGTGCCTCCCTTCCCCCCAGCTCATTCTCTGCTTTCTATGTTCTGCAATAAATTTGAACTCTGGAGGTCCGAAGAATGAGTATTATTGCTCTTGTTTCAACTCTTTTTTAGCATATTGTGTTTTGAGGGTGTTGTGATGGTTGTTAGGGTGTTTTATTCTGTTCTGTTAGATTTTCATTTTTTTAAAAAAAATACTTGTGGTTTTAGTGGTTGGAGATGGATGGAGCAGATTTATTTTATTATTCTTTATGATTTAGGAGCTGCAAGAGGACTTTTAGTTTTGAAAAGCAACATGACACGTTATTAAATGAATAATAAGAAGGTGAGAGGCAAGGCTGGGTGGCACACTAGTTTCCTGATTTCCATAATAGCCCAGCATACTATTGGCAGGAGATCCCTGATTTTCCCCATCAACAGCAATTTCATATATTAAAATGAACTGACATACACAGCATATACAGAAGAGCCATAGCTAACATACTGAAGGGGACTGAGGAGGCCATTCCCAGTAGGGCAGTAAATCATCATTTATCTTTTGTACATCCTACCCCTGGGACAGGGTGATTACTAAGTCCAATAGGCCCTAATGCATTACCATGCAGAAACAAATCTCTGTTCTCCTCGAAGTACTCAGGAAAACAGTGGGAAAGAGTTACTACTGATTTATCCTTCCTTTCCCTTGCTTCCATATTAGCCATCATCCCAATGCCTTAAGATTCTTCCTGGGTTCAGCTGGAGGGCTGCACTGAGAACAGTGGACCGATTGCACTTTATTCTCAAGTCCTGTAACAACAGCAGCCAACAGATGTTTTGGACTATATCTCCCAACTTCCCTGACCATTGGCCATGCTGGATGAATCTGACAGGAGTTGTATTCCACATCTGGAGGGCATATTGGCTACCCTTGTCCTAGCTGACTGTAGCACGTGGCCTCACAGCTCAATCACTTATTTTTTCCAAGAAGAGTTACCCAAGTGCATCCTGAATATTCTCCAGTATTTCTACCATATCGTTTGGGCTAGTTTAATTGCATTTCATTTTATCATACTGTATTTGTAAGACCATTCAGCGTTTGCTTGGATTGTTGCTTTTATGATTCACACCTGCAGATTTATGCATGTGTTTCTGTGTGTGTTGTATCAGAGTCTCCTTTTCCCCTTAACATAACTTTTAGAAAATACATTGAAAATTCAGAACAGAATAAAGGCAGTAGAACACAGTAAGGAAATCCCACAACACCATTTCTACCTATAGTTTTGCATATGATCCTTCCAGTAACATTGCTACTCTGTGGATTTGTCTTTCTGAATTCATTCATGGTTTCCTGAAGATAATTGGTGTAGCAAGCTGCCATAGCCTTCCACCCATCCATATTTTCAAACTTGTCAGGATTATTTTGCTGTTTTCAGTACTTCAGAGACCATGTGGAGAAGCTTCATGTTGAGACAACTATTTTTTTAAAGAAAAAGTTCTAGGTGGGTTGTGTAATATATAAGTGAGGCATATAACAAAGGCACATTTTAAAATTTATGCAGGCAAGTTTAAGGGTAAATAACATTATTATACAATGAGTGGAGGAGAAGGCTGTTGCAGAGTAGTAAATGGCTACAACTACAGCAAGTGGGGAAATAGCCTTCCTTCAAACTTCTTCCGTGTAGGTGGGTGGGATAGCTGGTAAGAGAATAGGGGTGCTCTAAGCACATCCTTGTTTTCACCTGTGATGTGTTGGTGTGCTAAATAAAATGTGGTGATGGGTTTCTGGAAAAAGAAAAGAGAAAGGAACAAAACAAAAGATGTGTCTATATGTGAGGGCTAGGCAGATGAGATTAGGTCTTCCAAACTAGCTTTGTGTTTGTTTGAGAAAATGGTTTGTTACGGAGAGGAAAGGAAAATAAGACCCTGGTGTTAAACAAAGTTTTAATATACATAATAGATGTATAACTTTAATGACTACAGCTGCTGATCCATGCCTGAATACCTCATTACCTGCATACAAGGAGCATTTGGAAGCATAAAATATTAATGCTGAATTCCAAATGGCCATACCTGTTTTCACAGTGCCCAATCTGAGATTGGTTCATTGACTTCTTTGTGCTTCCTATATAATTGTGCGCTTCTAAATTAAAATGAATATCCTTTATTTAGTATGCATGAAACCATTACATAACAGTCTACAAATTCACTCCAGATGCATACTAACTGCTAGAATAAGCATTTCAGAGTACAGTTTTACATAATATACTTATCTGCTTCATTTAGCTATCCCCATAAACTCAATACACTCCAAGCATAAACAGGTTGTTAAGTACATTTAAGGATTTTAGAATGAACACCAGAGCTGCAGTTATCATTAAAATGAAGTGCTGATGTTGGAATCGGGCCACACAGAGCTGTTTACCCAGGACTGTATTAGAATTACAATCCTTCCTTTTATTTATCCTGTGGAGTATTGGTGCCTCTGCAATGCATCATTCGATGGAATTTGACGCAGGAAGTACAATTGTTGAATAAAATGTACAGATGTCCTTGTGTAAAATGATGCATGTATCTGTATCATGAAAGTATGTGTGTAACAGTCATTTTATCTTCCCAGGGAAGGAATGCTTGGGAAAGGGAGAGTTCCTTCACCAAAGAATAATTCCCAGGATTCTTTTATGTCATGAGAACCAGCACATCAGGTGGCCATACGACTAGATGGACATTAATTGCTAGTAAGAAAAGTAGACGTAAGGGGGGAAATTGGTTTGATTCAGATTTTGATGCAAACCTACTTGAATCACTCTTTCAGAAACAATGGGTGAATTGAAACAGACACAAATTTGCACTTCTCCAGATTTTGTGATGCAGTCTCCAGCCAACTAAAGTGTACAAAAAAATATTCATATGTTAATGGGAAAGTGTTCTTTTAAAAAACACTTTGAAATGTTTTCTATGCTCAAACAGTATATGAATTTTAGGAAATAAATAACTGAAATTGATGGAGGACCAGCCTGGGAGCAGGACCCTGGTTCTTGATGCTATATCTGAATGTCCTACAAGTGTATGAATATGTTTATAGTCTTTTTATCATATACTTTGAATGTATAAACCTAGGGGTGGAGAAACACCTTGTTACACCCTTTTATTCTGCTCCTCCAGATATTTTCTGATAAATTAAGATTGTGAGATATTCTGCAGGATCCTGCCCTAGACAATTTGTAAGCATTGTGTGACCTCTTCCTCCTACTCATTGCATCTGTTGGGTTTCCTAATCTAAAAATACCCAAGTTTTTCCTTGCAGGTGCAAAGAGCTAGACTCTTGAGAATGATTACCTATTACATATTACACACTAGTGCTTGATTTTGCATCTGCTAACGATCAGTATTGAATTAAAGGCACACACAGTTTCAAGGAGCTGTCCATTCAGATCATGTATTTTTCAATCGGGTAAGGCTTGGGAGATGATAAAACCCATGCAAGAAATGTTGCTTGTCTGATCAAAATTCCTAAGAAGCACACCAGATTCACTTTGAAGTTTGCTTTAGGCAGAATGCAGTGACAACTTAAGGACCCCCCCCCCGAGAAATATAGATAATCTTTTTAAATTCACTCAGAATTCCTTGTGAGGTTTGCTTGAGGAACACCCCAAACCCATTTTTGTTCTATTTTGGTGTTTTATCTTTGAGAGTTGGTAGTAGCACTAGATGGGGCTGAATTTTAGATCATTGACTCCTCTGAATTCCTATTATTGATGAAGGAACAGAGTCCAATGAAGTGTTAGAAGTTATAGAATTGGCTGTAATGTGATTTCTGATACAGTATCACTTTCTCTGCTTGGAGTTCTCAACTGATATAACCACAAGAGTGAAAAAATTCAATTAATGTCAACTGAAGTGATGCATTCTATGATATGGACACCAGTCAACAAGTAGCTGGATTAAGACCAACAGGGCATTCTACATAGGTCACCAAGCAATGTTGAAATAATAAAGGAGAAGAGCACATTCATTACTGAGTCAAGAGAATTCAAAGCAATGACTTAGAGGTGAATGACTTCATATACTTGTTCCATCTCACTAAACTATACAGTCTCTTCCTCCACTCTTTCTCATTATATTTTTGACATTTTGTAGATTGATCTTGGTTCCAGACTAGTAGTTTGTAGCTCCAGGCTGGTGAGACAAGACTTAACTAAGATATGGGACATAAATGTGAGCAATATATGAGGAAATTCAGAAGGTGTAGGGGCTGAGGTTGTTGTTGAAATGAAATAGCTTTCAGTTTCCTGTCCTGATACAGTGGTACCTCTGGTTATGAACTTAATTCATTCCGGAGGTCCGTTATTAAGCTGAAACCATTCTTATCCTGAGGCGCGCTTTCACTAATGGGGCCTCCCACTGTGCGCACACTTCCGGCGCACGATTTCCGTTCACATCATGGGGCTAAGTTTGCAACCAGGAGCAGCTACTTCCAGGTTCACAGAGCCAGAACCTGAAGCGTTCAGAACCAGAGGTACCACTGTATCTGAAAGGATCCTGACCTGGTGCAAATTTAACACTTTCCCTTTAAAAATGGCATTTTCTGAGTGCATAAACCAGCCAAAGTTTGTCATAGACATGGCTAAGTTGAAAAAGCATAGCACTCACCATAGCATCCACAATTTTTGAAGGATGCTTTGAAAGTACATGAAAGTGGTTACAAAGTGAGGATACCGCAGAGGGAAGGTTATTGGCATTCCAATTGGCTAAGATCAGCCATGTGACCAATGCAGTGCTATGAGCCCTGCAGTATAATTCAGCATAGGACTGGGGTGGAAATTGCTGTCAGATGAGGAAGAAGAGGACGGCGGCATGGAGGATGCTATCAACAAGGCACAGCCTGAGAGAGAAGAAGCATCCCCTGCTAATTTGCTTTTAGAGAGTAGGGAGATGAGATGGGGGCTTTTAGAAAACAATGAAAAGTGGATTCAGAACCTGAATCCTGAACTTAAGCTTGGAAAAATAAGAAAAGGGAAATAACCAACATGGACAGTTTCATCCATCCCTAATCAAGGAAGATTACAAAAAAAGGAACACCCAAAAATATTTTGTTATTAATGCTGCCCAGCAAAGCATTGCTATACAAGAAGGTTTTCCAAGGCCTTTGGTTGGGCTCACACACTATTGAATTATATTGCCTGATTGGCTGCTTTGTACATTTCAATGGGGTTTTTGGGTAGCTGATAGTCACAGCCATTTCCCCCCTAATCTTCCTTCATTTGGAGCCTTTTCTTTATACTTGACAAAAGAATGGCAAATATGAAATGCCACTTCCATATCTCTTTAGAGATCAGGGTAGTAGCAAAGGGCTGAAATAGAAATAACATTGGTCTCTGTGCGGAGGTGCTCTGCTGTGTATTTGCAACAGATCCAATATGTATTCTTGGTTTTGAATTATTTACTCAGCTGTAATTGAGAATGTGTCTTTCTCTGGCATCTTCCAACCACACACATGGCTAAAGTCTGTTTATTTACATTCTGTGCAGCAGCACTGGTTTCCTCTGAATCTAATGACACAGACTTGTCATTCCCATGAGTGACGTCCTGTTTATGTGGCTTTTAGATGTGCTGCTTCATCACCCCTTTCTATCAACTCCTTTTTTAACCCCCTGGTTGGCAACCTTATTATTTCTAAGGCAGGGGCCATCTTTTGAATCGAACAAGGATTCAAGGGCCAGTAGCATATTATGAATCTGACATTTACTCCTCTCCCATGAAGACAGTAATGGTCAGAGTGTTTCTTGTTATGCGCTGCAGCTGCTCAGGCTCCTGCACAAGCCAAAACGTAAAAGCTTGATGAGCACATTGACTAAAGAACATTGTTTTTGACATGTGTGGGAGAGAGACCCTGTCTGTATCTTAGCTCATGCAGGTGAAAGCAGCTGGGAGTGTAATAAGATGTTTGCAGGAGATTTGACTGGTGCTTATGCTAGAGAATGTAGATGAAGCCCACAAGAGGACTGGGAAGGCTCTGGGTTGTGAGTCGAGGCCCCACCCCTGCTTGGAGATAAAATACGACACATGGACACAAGTATTTAGGTTAATGGGCTAAAAAAAGGCCACAACTTTATTGGTGACTGAATGTGAGTGTTATTGGCTTAGGCATTGGATCGAAAAGTCTATACTTGACTCCTGCCCGCTCTGCCGGGAGTCACGCAAGGGTTAACTACCTGTAGGGGGAGCTTGTTGATGCAAAACAACTGGAAGCTTTCCCCTAGAGTCACCGGGGGTCATGCCATGGCCCTAGCCACCACCTGGGCATCGGACAGGAACCACGACTGCCGGATTCCTTTAAAGGAATACCCTTAAATGGGAGGGGTAGGTGATGGCCACAACCTCCCCTCCGACCCACAATGCATTTTCCAATGCCTAACCGCCAAACCTTACAACGTTGTGACAATTTTCTATGAGGTAGGTGAAAAACCAAGTGGCTGGTGCCAATCTGCCAACTGGAAAAAATCCTACCAGGCCCCTTGGACAACCAAGGCGACCAACCGAAGTCCATAGCAAGGTCAGGAGCAAAACCTAAAGGGAGGATGGACGGGTGATCCGAGGAAGCCAGGAACAAGAAGGAGGAGCCTGTGAGCCCACAGCTGTTTTAAACAGCAAAACCACGCCCCCCCAGCCGGATTGGCCAGCCAGGGGGCATGATGCGGGCACAGGGCTCAGTGCCGCAGGGGGCTTGGTTATGCTCCCCTGCGAGCATGCGAAGTGGTTCCTGCTCACAACACCTCCCCTCCATTAAGAGGAGAGGCCTTGCTAGCGGTTGATCCCATTATCAACCTTTTAAAAGGTCAGAATGGAAGGGAAATAATGAGCAATCGCAATCAAATGTCATATACTTATTTACATTTTACTTCCCCATTTATATTGCTTTTGATTTCTGCTATGAGGTTCTCCACTCCCATCACAGAATGGACTGAACATTTGGATACTGGCTGTTATTTAAGGAAACTGATTGTGCATGCAAGTGTCACACAGTGTGGACAAAATATGTTTCTGCATCTCTTAAAGAATATAAGCAGCTGCATTAACAGGAAATATCATTCTCCTTAAATGGCAGTGTCTTGAAGACTTTCAGGCAATGATCCATTCAGCCAATGTGAGGTCCATTAAATAGGACACCAAGGAGACTGAATCTGGGGCCTTGTCTTGAATCACACACCCGTACTACAAACTAGTTGAACTCTACAGAGGTAGATCCCTGGCAAAGAACATCTTCATCAATTCAGCATGTGGTAGTTGTGGTGTCATCATTCCCAAAACATAGGAAGTTGGCTATCTCTGGTCTTAGTAACAGGAGAAAACCCCTGCTACTTATGCAACATTTCCATTGGAAACTACTGAATGCAGATAATTGTGTTTTGCCTGACACCACAGCATAAAGTGTGTCTAACAATGACAAACTAGTTCTAAGGTAAGACGAAACCTTCTCTCTCCTCAAGGTCACTGCTGGGACCAGCCACCAGCCCAAGCCAAATGTAGATTGTCACTTGGGGTTCAGCTGCTTTGAGGTCTCTTCAAGTCATGTATTTCTAAGACTGGCCAAATGTAGATATCAAATGACTCGCTACAAGATTCATGTCTCTCCCATGGTTGGCAACTGGATCAGAGAAGGAGAGAAGTAGTGATCTCCGGGAACTTGGGGCTTGGATTGGCCCAGTGCCCTGCAAACCATAATGCTAAATAATCTACACCATCAAGTACAAACAGAGACTGACATACCATTTCAATACCCTCTTTGTGGCAGACTCTGAAGTCAAATAACGGGAGCAAAACGGTTAGGTATAGCTTTGAGGAAATGTGATTTATTTTTCAAGGGCTTGCCAGCTGATATTACCCTAGACAGCATGAAATCAGGATATGGATGTGGATTCAGGTTATGGATTGAGAGCTAGTGTGGTGAAGTGGTTAGAGTGTTGGAGTAAAGCCTGAGAGGTCACGGCTGAAATCTCCACTCAGCCATGAAGCTCACTAGGTGACCTTGGACCAGTCCCTGTCCCTCAGCCAAACCTATGTCAAAGAATTATTGTGAGGATAAGATGGTGAGGAGGAGAACCATATACATCATCTTGAGCTCCTTGGAGGAAAGGTGGGATATAAATATTACAGTAAAAACAAAAGCAAAACTAATCTATGCAATCACACATCTTCAGTAGGAAAAAATATCAGTTCAACTTCCATCAACTCTTGCATTTCCTGTTAGATTTTTAAAATAGTCCACAAATCATTGTAACTTGAGATAGAAAGGGTCTTTTTGGTTAGCAAAGGGGGAATTTAGGGAGTCAGGTGTGCTGTCCTCCCTATCATGTGTTTGAGAGTATATCTCTTACATAAGATTTGTTATGGCCACTAGTCTACATTGTTTTTAAAAGGGCAGTAATTAACTCATTCCATTTATAAATCACTTCTCTCATCTCGAAGCAATTAACAATAATAACATGAAAAGTAAAAAAATACATCAAGCAATTGACAATTCAAAACAAGTAAAACTATTCCGTGTATAAAAGCGTAGATAAACGTAACCATGGCTATTGTCCTGTAGGCTATGTTGAACTGTCAAGTGCAGGTGCACTGAATACCAATTGTTAGGGGAATCACTGAATCGAGATTATAGGCACCAGTGTCCCATGGGGGAGGGCAAGATGGTATCAGTTCAGGTGCAGTTGAAGGAAGTGAATTATGTGAACCCATTTCAATCCAGATTTAGCTCTAGATTTGGCCACCAAGATAGCTTTGATCACCCTGAGGCAAGTTTGGTTGTGTATGTTGGGAAAGGGAGATTGGGTGTACAACGTTGTGGATTCCCCTTGATCTCGTACTTATTCTCTGGTATGTGTGAATATAATTGTAGCCTGAACTGCAATCCTATACAAATTTAAAAGGGAGTAATTCCCTTGCAACACAGTGAAACTTACTTCTGAATAGGGCTGTTACGTCATCTAACCTAAGCAGTGTCCATGCCCCCCACCCCTTCCCTGCAACTTCCATCTCTTGTCATCTCATTTATTTATTTTAAAGTGACCTTGCAAGCAAGGATCTGTTCATTTTACATCCCTGAGTGCATTTTGGCTGCTTTTCTTAAGAATAAAGTGTGGCCATACTCAGCAGCACACGGAACTGTGTATTCCAGCAGTTTTTAATGAGCAGCTTCTAATTACAGTAATTAATTGATATTTTTAGTTTTCCTCTCCCAATAAGTTTTTAACATGACAATGGCGTAGAAAAAAAAATGTTGTTGTTGTTGTTAAAAAAAGATGGGGTGGGGGATTCAACCACTAAATCACTCAGTTTGCATAAAGTCCTGGGTAGGGGAAATACACAGAGCAGTGGGAAATAGAATTCAAACTGCTCCTTCTTAAATTACTTCAGAAAGCAACTTGAATTTAAAGCTGATTAAGTTATCAAGCTTAACTAGTTGCTAATTTATTCCATCTCTGTTAGCTATCAGGCCTCACTTTCTGGAAAACAGAACATGATGATGAACATGGAATGTATGCTATTTGTAAGCAGAGGTGTTTGTGACAGTTTCCCAGCAGATTCTTGCTTGAAAGATTTCATTTTTGTTAGGGGTGCTTGAGACATCCAGTAGCTGTTGGTAGGAGAGAATGCTGGTACTTACCTAGCCTCCCACCCTACCTTACTTCCCATCAAGGATGTTGTTGCTGCTTACAGGGATGGTGACTGTGGGCAAGGCAGCAAGGTTGCCATTACGCAACTGCACCAGTGGAGGAAGGGAAAGCATTTTATATACTGTCCGATCTTCAGCACATTTGACTTAGAAGAAAGTCCTGTTAATTTTAGTGAACCTACTTTTAAGTAACTGTGGCTTGGCCGTCAGCTGCACAGAGCTATAATATTACCAATTACTGTCATCTGGCAAAATATTCTGATCAAATTAATATTAATTACTTAATATCTGCCAGTAATTTTGTGTAATCTCCCTCCAAAAACTAGACAAACATGATGCCAATTTAGAGGGAATCCAAAAGTTAGATATTGTATGCTGGAAATGTATTGAGAAAACATTAGACTTCTATGTTACTTCTAAATTAATTTCCAAAATGAATATATAATTCTCAGGAATGCTACCTTTGATCAAAACTGACTCTACATTGTCAAGAGACAATGGTTCTTCGCATATTGAAAAAGAAGATTCTATTTTTCTTTGAAAAGGTATTGACCTAGTTAGGCCCATCAATTTCAATGCACCTACTCATAGTAGAACTTAGTTAGATACTAGTCACTGTTTCCACACTGAAAGCTCAAGAACATGGTAAAAACATCTAATTTCTTTGTGTTCTTCCAGGAATTTTGGTTAAATAGGACAGAGTCTTCTGCGCCATTATTAAATGATCAGTCATTACTGTCACAGTGGCTTAAGACAATCATTATCACCTCCTGTTCTTTCCCCACAAACTCATCCAAAGACAGATGTTAAAATAATTGTTCCACTTTTCAAGTTGGCTAAGGCAATGTTCCTGGTTTGGCAATGAGACAAACTTAAGTTATACAAAAGAGTGTGCGAGCGTCACAAAGGATTTCATGCAAGAAGCAAGCCATGTGATATAGCTTGGAGCAGATCACTCTGAACGTTATTTTTAACTGTATTTCAGGAGCAATGTGTAGATACGATCCAGCCACAGCTAACTCCATTTAATTCCACTGATTTCATGGGAGCGATTTAAGTGAATTTTTAACCTTCCCACTGAAACCTATGAGCCACAGTAGGGCTTAACCTGGGCTGGATTTGGCTTAAGGATGGATCAGTCTATTTCTGGTCATAAGTTCATTCTGTCCCATTTATCTGGGATCTTATTTTAAGTGAATGGAAATATATGTGTTGTATTTTATCCCAAAATACACATTTTTAAATGCATTTTGGTCCATTTTTTGAGCCAAGATCTGTATTGCAAAATTC
This sequence comes from Podarcis bocagei, assembly GCF_964188305.1. NCBI lineage: Eukaryota > Metazoa > Chordata > Lepidosauria > Squamata > Lacertidae > Podarcis > Podarcis bocagei. The sequence continues at coordinate 26,631,995 of NC_138134.1, read as the reverse complement.
TGATCCTGGGATTCGTCTGGGAGATGCAGGTGGAGTCATTTCAAATAAGATGTTTCTGTGAAAATGTCTGCTCCCTGCTGCTACTCTAATCTTGCCCCAGCCCTTCATGTCATCCTGCCCATTGCTTTCCCAGTACCCAACTGAAAGCTTCTTATTTTATGTAGGGAAATTGATTTGTGCATGCAGAACCTGTCACATTAAGGTCAACTTGTGCAGAGAAGAGCACTTAGCATCACTGCTCATCAAACAACACAGCATGTAATCTGACAAAATTTAGGAGGAAACACATTTATATTTGCACATTCTTGAAAGAAATCTAAAATCTGTCTTCAATGATAAAAGAGAGCTCAGGCCATTGAGGTGTCCAGGCTTCCACCCAAAACACACAGAGACACTTACTTGGAAGTAAGAAAGAGAGCTTTATTCTGGCAAGTAGTGGTACAGGTTTGGCAGCAGACAATGCCAAGAAGTCACAATTCAGGAGCTGTGTAAGAAGTTCAGAGCTGAATAGAAGCAACAAAGACGTCCCAACAAGTTTTTCCACCTTTCCTGCCATGCTTCTAAAGACAAGCCCTGATGTGCTCACTGACAGGACTCTGTCTCCTTGTGGGAATATTGCAAGCAACAGGGTGGGTTGGTTTGTTCCCATCTGTGTAGACTGAGCCTGGTTCTAGGCAACACCTCTCTACTCAGGTTCCTGTTCAGTTGCTACCACTTCCTGTTCAAAGCTATCCACAGCCTCTGCTGAGGCTTCCCACTCTACAGGAAAATTGGAGGGGAGAGGCGGCATCCCCTTTCCCCCTTCCAAAGTGACGGAAGTCAGGGTAGAAGGGGAAGATCCCCATCTTCCAACCTATGTCCAGATCAGTCCCATTCACCCTGTTTCCCCACCTCCACCCCTCTTATGTCCAAATCTGTCAATCCCAACCCAACCCCAACTGCTGTGCTCATGGCAAGAAGTGCCAAACAATCATTAAAGATTATTCCAGAAGTTTGATTGCAGACCTGACATTTAAACTCTTGCAACTTTGGAAGAGCTGGAAATCATTTTGTTTCCAGATAACACTAATGTAGATTTGCTTCCTAAACTACACCTTTGTTCTTGGATCGTAGCTGACCTTCAGACAACAGCAGTTGGAGGTGGGGAGGGGGAGCTGCCACAACAAGTAAATGAATACTGAAAGCCACTTAGGGAGCTCATTTGTATTTCTTTTAGGTGATTGGGCGAAACGTTAATTTAAAATTGCAATTATTATTGCTGTAACCAGATTACTCGCTTGGTAGTAAAACTCTTCTGTCTACACTCTGTAACTACTTTGCTTTAATGTAGTTGCTAATAGAATGCTGGATAATTGTTTTCACCCACAGATAGTGGGGCATTATTTATTTAGGGTATTCTTTGCATAATAGCAGAATGTTCTCCAGAGAGAAGTTTTGACTGAAAATTGGGGTGATTTGGGGGGCGTGAGGACTGAAAGGGAGCTCAGAACCATCATCTAGTTTACCTTATAGCATCATCACTGTCTGTTTTGGGGATAAGGCTCAGCATCAGGGACGACGACAGACATTCGTCCCTGTACCCTACTCAAAATATAATGTTCTAGAATCTACGTAATGATGCAGCATCACTCAAAGAAGCTTCAAGGGAATGGCAGCCGCAATCAGCAACATTTGGGCAGTGTGCCAGCACGCTTAAACTGCTTCCATCACAATTCCCATTCTGTCCATCCTGAAAGATAACCAAAAGGACTTCCCCATTTTGCTGCTTGTGAATGGTGCAGCAAATATGGAGGTATAAATTTGGCTTGGTCCATTAGGTCCTGTTAGTAGATGAGATGAAGGAAGGGACCATCTAAGGCAGTGATGGCCAAACTTAGCCCTCCAGATGTTTTGGGACTACAACTCCCATCATCCCTAGCTAACAGGACCAGTGGTCAGGGATGATGGGAATTGTAGTCTCCAAACAGCTGGAGGTCCAAGTTTGGCCATCACTGATCTAAGGCCTACTTCACTCAAACTTGGGCAGCTTGGGCAGCCATGCATGAGACATAGCTTCTATTTGGTTCAAGAATGGGAAACCTTTTTCAACCCAAGAGCCAGATTCTCATATGGCAGCCTTTTGAGATCCACATGCAAGTGATGAGCACAACCAGAGCCAAAAAAAGTGGGTGAGGCAACAGGTGTGACTTTTACCTTTCCACAGTAAGCTACTTTCCAGCCGTACAAAAGCCAGAGCTTTCTACACACCCATCTCTCCATCCAGGTCCACAAGAAGCATAATTACAGTTCAATGACACATTCTTATCTGGCAAAAGCACTCAAGGCGGGCATGGAGCAGGGAGGTTGAGGGGTATGGCCTATTTTGAGTACCCAGGCCCAGATAAATATAGTGGTACCTCAGGTTAAGAACTTAATTCATTCCAGAGGCCCGTTCTTAACCTGAAACTGTTCTTAACATGAGGTACCACTTTAGCTAATGGGGCCTCCCACTGCCACCACACGGCAGCCATGCAATTTCTTTTCTCATCATGAAGCAAAGTTCTTAAGTCGAGGTACTATTTCTGTAACCTGGAATCTGTAACCTGAAGTGTCTGTAACCTGAAGTGTCTGTAACCTGAAGTGTCTGTAACCCGAGGTACCACTGTAGCCCCAAGGATTATATTTGGCTATTGGGCCTGAGGTTCTCTACACATGATGTGAAGCTGTCCACGTGAATCTGGGCATTTAAAATCAGGCAATTCCTCAGATAAATGGTTTCATGCTTCAATACCGTTTAGGATCTCAGAACCACACCAGAGAATGGTCTATGTTCCTTCAAAGCAGACCCAAAAACTTGTTTTGAAGCACTTCCAGAATGGCATCACTCTGAAAGTAATATCCAGTGCCAACATAGCACTGAGGGATAGCCTCTTTAAACTACCTCCACATAACTTCTGCAGGCAGCGAATCATCTTGATTGTGTACTGCCTTGCCAAGTAAATCAGCCCAATTGTTTCAGCTTATGTGGCAGTCGTATTGCATGATCCTGTCCCGATTGTGGTGGTGAAGAACAGAACAAGGAAGATCTTTCTGCTTCCATTGGTTAGCATGGCTGAGTGAAGAAATTGTCCTTAAACTCAGCAAGGGTGACGAGTTAGGACAGCACTTCACGGTAGCTCTTCACAGCACAAGTCTAGTGCAATATATTATTTAATCCTCTTCTTTTAAGTAGCTGCTGGTATCTTGCCATCTGGAGTACACTTCAACATCAAGGACAAATTCATCTGCTCCCTGCCACAGATCAGCATAACTTATGACGGAATTCAATCACCCACATTATACCAGCGCATGCTTCATTTGCTTTTGCCAAACTCCCTAGCAGCACATCAGAAAGAGGCATTTCAGAATGACATAGGGATGTAAAAAGAGCCCTGCTGGGTTAAGCCAATGGCCTACCCAGCACCCTGTGCTCACAATGACCAGCCAAGATGCCTTTGGGAAGCCCAAAAGCAAATCCTGAGTGCAGCAGCACTCTGAACCAACCCTGGTGGAATCAATCCCTAAAGGGATTGATGGTGGATAAATCTGGGAGCAGAAAGGAGAAAAGCAAATACAGTGGTACCTCGGGTTAAGTACTTAATTCGTTCCGGAGGTCCGTACTTAACCTGAAACTCTTCTTAACCTGAAGCACCACTTTAGCTAATGGGACCTCCTACTGCCGCCACATCGCCGGAGCACAATTTCTGTTCTCATCCTGGAGCAAAGTTCTTAACCTGAGGTACTATTTCTGGGTTAGCGGAGTCTGTAACCTGAAGCGTATGTAACCTGAAGTGTATGTAACCCGAGGTAGCACTGTAAAGCAAGCTCTTTGTAGGAAGAACCACATCCACTTCTACAAAGGCCATGGAACCACATGTGGGGAGGCACTGATGTAAGTCATTTTGCTCAGTGAAAGTAAATGTGATCACCGCAAGGGTACAAAAAAGGCCGCATTATATAGTGATAGGCATACTCTCAAGGCTTTTAAAATACATTTTAGCTGGCTCTCCCCAGGAGATGGAGGAGGTTCACTGCTCTGGTTTTCATGCATAACATCCCAGGTCCAATTCTTGGCATATCAAAATAGGATTAGGATGAGTCCTTCTTTCAAACCCTGGAGAGCTGCTGCCAGCGAGTATAGACAGTACTGAGATAGATGGCCCAAGGGTCTGATTCGGTATAAGGCAGCTTCCTATGTTGCACCTTCCCGCCATTTCAGAAGAAATGCTATGCAGCCATTCCCAAGCCAATTCAGCCTTTTTGTGAATGTGCAGATTTTACCGGCTTCTAGAGCTTTGCTAGTAACTGCTGTGTGTGAAATGCTTGTACGTGTTTGTGGAGATCACACAGGGTCCCCGAACGTTTCACCATCTATTGATCCCTGTGCCACCACTTTATTTCTCGCTGCCACCACCCAGGCCCTACCTGGTACAATACTGAGTCCAGTCAGGGTTAAATTGGAACATAAACTTCTGTTTATTTATTGCAGTTTAACAAGCGCGTGGTTTCATAAACGGTATCAATCATGGGGTGCCTATCCAGACCTATAACTTCCGCTACCTGCTCTCACTCACTAAACCACCTCTCAGATATTTACTTGTCTTCCTAGCCCCTAACTGCTCCTGACTCAGCTTATTTTGCTACACTAACTCAACCTCCCCTCAGACTCTATCCCACTCCACCCACCCACCCAACTCCCAATGAACTCCCTCCTCTGCCCCTCCCAGAACTGGTTTTATAGTCCCTCTGACTCCACCCCCTGGGTTCTGATTGGGTAACCTGTTTAGCTATTTCACCTCCAGCACTCTAATATGTTAACGTCACAGTGTTTAAGCACACAAAGGTTGAGGTCAACTAAGTGTACAACTGTGCAAAGCACTGAAAGCTGGAGGGGGAAAAAAAACAGTGCAGAAGTGTGCAAGCATTGCAAAAGTGCAGAATAATATTCCACAAGTGCCAAGAGTCTTAATGAGAATGATTCCTACAACGTAAAATTAACATGCATGCTTGCAAAACAGATAAAAAAGCACAGGCAATCCCCATTATGCAATGATTTTTCCTCCAAAACTTGGTGCACAGACGTCTCTTAATTTAGAAAATCATCTTTCAAAGTGAATCTCCCGGAAGGGTTATATAGCTCATGTGATTTGTTTGAAGGTGAAAGAGAGTGTCGTTTGTGAAACTCGTGAGCACTTCAAAGTCACAACAGGGCTTGATATTTTAGTGCCCCCTTCCAGCTCCTGGCTCATAGTTGACAATTAGCTGAGATTAATTAAATCGAGGGTATGATTCCAAGTTCCAGCAGTTTGCCATCAGGATTTAAAACTTGAAAGTAAAGAAAATCTGGCAAAGGCAAGAGCACTCCCCACTGTCTACTTTGTGTGGGGAAATCAGATTTTAATAACAATCTGTACAACTCTTAAAATGCACATGCTGAGCCAAAATTCTTTTCCTCCATTACATTATGTATATAAATTATTGTAGAAGATTGGGAATTCACCTTCTAGGTCCAATCTACATGTTGCATGGAATTCTGCATAAATCAGGCTACAATCTGAAACGCTCTTCCCAAGAAGTATGCATCATTGAACTCAAAACTCTCCTGACAATTAAAAAGGAAAAAAGGAAAGCAGCATTGGAGGCTGCCATTGGGAGTGTAGAAATGGCTGGGGATTGTCTGCTCAGTTTACCTTTTCTGGCTATTTGTCCCAGTCAAAGTGACTGCTTCTCACTGGAATAAAATTGGGAGGGGTCCTTATGTATTGTGGAGTTCTGAATAACCTGTTCTAGTTTCCAGCGTGGAACCAAGCACTGGGAATCCTCTGCTATTCCACTAAAACAACTTAATCATCAGAATTAAAAACAGAGTAGTTGGTTTGGATTAAAAAGAAAGAAAGAATATATACAGCAAATATTACCTATAATATAGTGACTAAAATGTTGACACTAAGTACTTTTGTTAAGTCTCTCTCTCTCTGCATCAATATAAACTCATTTATATTTACATTACACAAACTTTTTTTTTAAAAAAAAAAGAAATAATGATTAACAGTGCTTGCTGCCCATGCCCAGGTTGCTACAGCGTTCACTTTGTTTTTCCTTTATATACTTGTATAACATGTGAAAGTTCAGAATGATTGTTGTTGTTGTTTTAGTCGTTTAGTTGTGTCCGACTCTTCGTGACCCCATGGACCAGAGCACGCCAGGCACTTCTGTCTTCCACTGCCTCCCGCAGTTTGGTCAAACTCATGCTGGTAGCTTCGAGAACACTGTCCAGCCATCTCGTCCTCTGTCGTCCCCTTCTCCTTGTGCCCTCCATCTTTCCCAACATCAGGGTCTTTTCCAGGGAGTCTTCTCTTCTCATGAGGTGGCCAAAGTATTGGAGCCTCAGCTTCACGATCTGTCCTTCCAGTGAGCACTCAGGGCTGATTTCCTTCAGAATGGATAGGTTTGATCTTTTTGCAGTCCATGGGACTCTCAAGAGTCTCCTCCAGCACCATAATTCAAAAGCATCAATTCTTCGGCAATCAGCCTTCTTTACGGTCCAGCTTTCACTTCCATACATCACTACTGGGAAAACCATAGCTTTTACTATACGGACCTTTGTTGGCAAGGTGATGTCTCTGCTTTTTAAGATGCTGTCAAGGTTTGTCATTGCTTTTCTCCCAAGAAGCAGGCGTCTTTAAATTTCGTGGCTGCTGTCCCCATCTGCAGTGATCATGGAGCCCAAGAAAGTAAAATCTCTCACTGCCTCCATTTCTTCCCCTTCTATTTGCCAGGAGGTGATGGGCCCAGTGGCCATGATCTTCGTTTTTTTGATGTTGAGCTTCAGACCATATTTTGCGCTCTCTTCTTTCACCCTCAATAAAAGGTGCTTTAATTCCTCCTCACTTTCTGCCATCAAGGTTGTGTCATCTGCATATCTGAGGTTGTTGATATTTCTTCCGGCAATCTTAATTCCAGCTAGGGATTCATCCAGCCTAGCCTTTCGCATGATGAATTTTGCATATAAGTTAAATAAGCAGGGAGACAATATACAGCCTTGTCGTACTCCTTTCCCAATTTTGAACCAATCAGTTGTTCCATATCCAGTTCTAACTGTAGCTTCTTGTCCCACATAGAGATTTCTCAGGAGACAGATGAGGTGATCAGGCACTCCCATTTCTTTAAGAACTTGCCATAGTTTGCTGTGGTCAACACAGTCAAAGGCTTTTGCATAGTCAATGAAGCAGAAATAGATGTCTTTCTGGAACTCTCTAGCTTTCAGAATGATACAACACTGCAAAAATGTGAGCTGATTTTCAGTGTATAGTGAATTTCATTATGATTGTGTGGTGTTTCACAATATACAGAAAGAGTCTTGAATTCACACATTGAGGCACTTCTCTGGTAGGGTTGCCATAATCTGGGTTACAGAAACCCGGACAACCCCCATCTCCGTCCCCTGCCCCCTCCCTGTCGCTGGCCCTTCCTCGCCCACCCCTATCCTCCCTCCCCCATCCTATCTAACCTATCTTTCTCCAGTCCTCCTCTTCCTCAGCCCTCCAGGAATGTTTTGAGAAGTGGCACACCAGGGCACTCTGGGCACCTGCTCTTCGCTGCTGCTCTCGAGGCAGTGCAAACCAGGTGCTGCCTTCTGAGAGTTGTGGAGCTTATTTAAAAGAAGGTGGACTTACCTCCAGGTTTCCTGGACTTTTGAGCCATTTCCAGAAATTCCTCCCAGACACTATTTCAGTTGGACGAATCCAGACAAATGGCAGCCCTATTCTCTGGAGTGTTTTGTGACATGCAAAAAAAGGGAGCGGGTGAGATGAAGCATCTGACAGCCACAGCAAATGACACATGCATTAAATCCTGAATTAATTTTAGATATTTTCCAGCTTACATTGGGCTTGAACCCATGGAATGATAAAAGCATAGAAAGGAGGAAATCCTTCTTCAATAGCAAGGTGCAAGAAAGTCCTTATGGGAAGCTCAAAATAAGTAATATATAGAAAAATGTATGAGAATGTTTATTTTGGTCACTTGCTTCTACGGGCAGAGGGAAGTCCTTCTTTATGACTCCTAGTTGGTGCTGCAGAATGATGCTGAGACTGGTGCTGAGACTAAGGCACCAGGTTCAAGCTAGTGATCCTTCAGATAAGGTACAATGTACTCCACTCACTGTCCATTCCAAAAAGATACATGCACTATACTGATGTTGCACTGTGTAGGTCCCCCACCCCACCCCAAAACAGTGGATCAGTCTGAGGCAGAGGGATGAGTCTGTTGCCCCTGGCCTTTTAGATTTTCCATTATTTGAGTAATATGTTTTCAGTAACCATTCCGGTTCTTATTACAGGCATAATCAGGAGAACAGATTAATTTTCTGTCATTTCCCTGTCCTTGTTATAATCCTTGATCACTGAATAAGACATTAAACTTTTCATATACATTATATTATGCAACTGCTGCACTGCATTAATCTTTTAAATATTCTCTATTTTAGTTGGCTGGCAATTTTATCCCTTCTGAAACTTTCCTAGGGTGATAGAAAAAAAGGGGGGGCTAAATATAGCCAGGCCCATTAAATTACAGAAAAGCGACAAGGTCAAAGAAGTGTATTGATGTGTTTCGTAAAATGCTGTGGAAAATATGTCATGCTGACCTGGCAGAGATTAACACATGGAAGGAGGCTTCCATGGATGTACTGGGAACTGGAAGCATAAATCTGGTGCATATCTACATTCCACTGTTTCTAATAGCATGTGCAGTTGGCTGTGTCTCAAATGCAACCTCTCCCATACATATTTCAATGCCAATGGAGATGCTGATCTGAATGCACAGGGACGCGGGTGGTGCGGTGATGTAAACCACTGAGCTTATGGGCTTGCTGATCAGAAGGTCAGCGGTTCGAATCCCTGCGACGGGGTGTGCTCACGTTGCACGGTCCCAGCTCCTGCCAACCTAGCAGTTCAAAAGCACATCAAAGTGCAAGTAGATAAATAGGTACCACTCCAGTGGGAAGGTAAACGGCATTTCCATATGCTGCTCTGGTTGCACCAGAAGCGACTTAGTCATGCTGGCCACATGACCCAGAAAAACTGTCTGCAGACAAATGCTGGCTCCCTCGGCCAGTAAAGCGAGATGAGTGCTGCAACCCCAGAGTTGTCTGCGACTGGACTTAATTGTCAGGGGTCCTTTACCTTTACCTTTTTTATAATTTCTTTTAAAGGTGATCAGAGGAATTCATGATCAGAGGAAGTGATGGAGTGAGAAAAGGAAAGATAAGATTTGTCCTGATCTGTCGGTAGCTGGCATCCACAAGGGTGCAGGGCAGACTGGTATTTGGAGCACCACAGACAGCACCTAATGATCAGCTTGCTCCAATAAAGGCTGACGGTGAACTGATGCCTTATGAATCTCTGCCCCCAGTCCACCCCTCCTAAGCTGCACCCCTTGCTTGGAAAGTGTTCATTAGTTTGTATATACCTTAAAGGGCCAATCCCCTGGCCTAAAGATGGATTATTCTACTTACTGTGCCTTGGCAGCTGGCACATTCCCTACCTGGCTGAGCAGATGCAGTAGAGACCTTCAATGCCTTGAACTCAGGGGGAAGTCCTTGTGAAGGTCCTGGCTCTGAATTTGTGTGTTTTGGTTCTGTGGACATCTGGCTGTCAACTCCAGGCTCAGTGAGACTACAAGCCTCAGTTTCAGAGTAGGGAAACTGGTTGCATTCTTCAGCCAGTAGCCAAGCAGTCTCGGACACAGCCAGCTCATGCTGCTCCTCTGACTCTGAGTTTTGAAGTGATGGCAAAACGAAAGGTGCTGATGAAACACTCTCCCTTCAAATTAATCCCCAGATGTTGGAGTTCCAAATCACATAACCTACTTTCTGAAGCACTAGTGTTGCATTTTATTTGCTATTCATCTTTTTGTGTCTGTCTGTGTGTGTGAAAAAAATTATTTCTCGACTTTGTTAAGATCGCAAGGCATGCACAGTTCACAACAGTTTCTCCTTCTCTCACATCTAGGCTACTGATATGTTCCAGCATACATGATCCTCATTGACTAACTCTCAGCTCCCTCCCCCAAAAGGAATAATACCAGGATTAGTTTTTGAACTGTGATTTAATCAATGTTCAGATGCATTAGAGTGTATCAGTAGTGTGTAAGAACAGAGAAATCAATTTGGAAAGACATACAGCCATACCTTGGGTTACAGACGCTTCAGGTTGTGTTTTTTTGGGTTACGGACTGCTGGAACGGGTGACTTCCAGGTTCCGGCAGTCACACATGTGCAGAAGCGCTAAATCACACTTTGCGCATGTGCAGAAGCACCAAATCGCAACCTGCCACATGCGCAGATGCACCTCTGCCCATTGAGAATGCTGTGGGTTGTGAACCTGCCTGCCGCACGGATCATGTTTGCAACACGAGTGTCCACTGTACACCACTTCTGAAATAGATTTTAGAAATCTTCCATATTAATCTGGAAGGCAGCTAAGATGATAATGGATCTGAGCAAAGATGAACAACAGTACTGGCATGGTGTGTGTGCTGCCACCATGGTTTGCTGAGGCTAAATATTATGCCTAAAATTAAGGGGGGGGGAGTTTAGACATCACTTTTAGCTGCCACCGCAAACAGCAGTGGCAGTGCAGGCAGTCTCACAGCTAATTCAAAAGAATCTTTGTTTTAAGGGAAGGACTTCATTGACCCTTCCTTGAGTGAGGTGGTGGTGGGCAGGAGGAGGGTCCCATTGGATGGCTGGGCAGTGGCAGGGCTGGCCAGACCAAAGGAAGCCAGTGGTGTATGTGTGCCAATTTGCCCTACACCTGAGGCAATTGCCTCAGTGTGTCTAATGGTAGGCCAGCCCTGGACTTTTTGGTGGAGAAGGAGAGTTCTTATACTGCAGAGAGATTTGTCATTATGCCTGCTAAAAATACTCCAGTTAAAGGTAATTCAGGCTCTGGCTATAAGCTCTTGGGAAGCATGACTTCTCCCTGTTGGAGCCACATAACTTGGCTGGTGTATAGCATGTTCCTTAAGTTGTGAACGTTTAACTCCCCAGGGTACCTGGACCACTAAAAACCCAGATTCAATAAATTCATTTTAGCCAGTGTAGTGCAAACTCCTTAGTTTTGTTATCTAATCTTGAAACTCTGTCTATAAACTCTTCTATAAACTCAGCTTGAATGTCTTCTTATCTAAAAACTAATAGGTCAAAATGTTTCACCTTATTGAATCTTGTAATTTTTTCTCTATTTTCTCTGTATCTCCACTGGACAGCATTGCTATCGACCCTGTTTTCTTGGCAAGCATGCTGGGATTTTTTATTATTATTCTTACTTCTCTTTAGATTTTGCTTGTCAGATCCACTCATTACAAAAACCAGCCACATCTCCCTTCAAAGTGCAACTTTTCTTCTGGAATCAGTGGCAACAACAAAAGGTGGATTTTGTTCCCCTTTTCAAATTTGGCACAAGACCCCATCCAGTGAGCTAGGAATCTGGATAATACTAAATGGGTACCTTGGAAAGCAATTTTTCTCTACCTGCAGTACATCAGAACAATTTATTTTGGAGTAGAATATGGAAGAAAAAGTATTGCAATGAAAGCAAAATAACTTACTGTTCAAATTCCAAACTTATATGCATCTAATGCAGCTGAGGCTGTGTACGTACCATACATATAAAGTACATTACTTTCCCCAAAGAATCCTAGGAACTGTACTGTACCCACACACAGAACTAAAATTCCCAGCACCCTTAACCAGCTAGTGTTTCCAGGATTGTTTATGGGAAGCCATGTGCTTTAAAAGGATATATACACAGCCCTATTCTGCCTTAGAGGAGACATGTGAGGGTTGTAACCAGTGCTAGTTCTACTTTGGGTAGAACCATTGAAGTTAATGGACATAACTTAGGTCAATCAATTTGAATGGGTTCTGAGCAGGGCTTAGTTGAATACAAGAGATACTGTTTCCTAAGGGAACCCAAATACTTTCTATATACAGGAATACTATTTCGGTATTCCCTGTCCCCCCCCCTTTTTTTTTTTTACTATTTTCTATTGATTGGAGCTTAAATTGACTATTGCAAATTTTCTTTCCTCCTCCAAGACAGTGCTGAATTTATTTATAAGCTAAACAAGCTATAGCTTAGGGCCCCACTCTCTTGGAGGTCCCCCAAAAAATTAAAGGAAAAAAACCTGGATGTACATTTCCAAAATATAAAAAAACAAATAAAATAAAACCTACATATAGCAGCAGTGTTTTGTGTTGTGTAGGCTCCTGGACGCGGGTGGCGCTGTGGGTAAAAGCCTCAGCGCCTAGGGCTTGCCGATCAAAAGGTCGGCGGTTCGAGTCCCCGCGGCGGGGTGCGCTCCCGTTGCTCGGTCCCAGCGCCTGCCAACCTAGCAGTTCGAAAGCACCCCCGGGTGCAAGTAGATAAATAGGGACCGCTCTGGCGGGAAGGTAAACGGCGTTTCCGTGTGCTGCGCTGGCTCGCCAGGTGCAGCTTTGTCACACTGGCCACGTGACCCGGAAGTGTCTCCGGACAGCGCTGGCCCTCGGCCTCTTGAGTGAGATGGGCGCACAACCCTAGAGTCTGTCAAGACTGGCCCGTACGGGCAGGGGTACCTTTACCTTTACCTAGGCTCCTATTATATAAGTAATGGGCCCCGCCTGCTAGCCTGCTCCCTAAAATATCACTGGTTTGTTCATTTCTATATATAGGGTGCCTACATTCTGCCTGGACTGGTTGCACGACAACATGTGCAAATGGCTTTAGATACCTATTAGGTCCATAAATTACCATATAGCACATATTCAACACAAAAAAGCGACAATTTGTTGTTGACAAAGGACAGCTGGACATATAAAGGGCCCCAATACCTTCAGTAGCTTAGGGCCTCACCAAACCTAAATCAGGCCCTGCTCCAAGAAATACACTTTTGTCAACTTGATACGCAACCCATGCTTTGAACTACAACTCATTGTCCCAGCCAGCATGGACAATATTCAGTGAAAGTGGGAGTCCAAAGTATTTGGAGGACACTAAGCTGGGAAAAGCTGATGTTAGCCTCTCTAACTGCTTTTATACTGAATTTATAGGCATGTGCAGTATGCGCCAAAGTAGGGCACCCCAAGTTATTAGTATATGTCGCTAACGGAGAGGATAACATTGAAGCATGACCAGGAACAATGAATTGCCACTGTTGAATTCTAATATTTTAGTTTGTTGCGTTGTTTCCACTCTTCATTTCTCGTGATACTTCAGAGACAATGGAAGGAACAGAAGCTATTGCATCTACAAGTAGTGAAGATGTGAAAAAGCGTGTTCTCCATAACAGAGAGCACGTGTTGCGGTTGGGAAGAACAGGCCACCCTGCAGTGACTAGGCAAATTTGGTAAGGAACCCAAGCCTTTAAGTGGTTAAATTGGGTTGCTCGGGAGTTTTGAATTGTGGCCAGTTTGGGGGAGGGGACAGAGTCCTTAAATACAGGGGCCAGACGTTGGACGCTCTCTTGGCCGTTTTGCACCGGATCACCCGCCCTCCCTCCCTTTTATAGGGTGGTTTTTTGTTTTGCTCGCTTGACCTTGCTATGCCTGTCATGGGGTCGTCCGCCTTCGTGCGGGGGCCTGGTAGGAATTTTGCCATCTGGCTGATTGGCTGGTGCCATTTGGTTTTTGCCTACTACGTAGCAAATCGTCACAACTTGTAAGGTTGGCGGTTAGGCATTGGTTAAATTGGTGCTTGGAGGGGTAAGTGCCTATCCCTCCAAATGATGCGAAGGGAATTCCGTTAAAGGAATCCAGGGGCTTGCCATTCTTTTTGTCCTTGTCCCCGGAGTCGGACCTGCGGCCGTGCAAGCCCCACCGGAACATGAGGGTGAGAAGTGAGGGACTGTTGCCCAGTTTCAGATTTCTCACCCAATACTTGTTTCCCACGCTGGCTTCCGGTGGTGTCCGGAAGTGCCAGCTCTGTCCTTGAGGGCAAGGACAGATAGTCATAACCAATGCCTAAGCAACCACTCACATTTTTTGTATTTAAATAAAGTTGTGGCCAAAAATTATGCCAAAAACCTTAAACAAAATTCACGTGTGAAGTGTGAATTTTTTGGTGGGTGGCGCTGTGGGACTCAACACGCAACAAGTGAAATACTGAAACCTCAACTTCACATAAATAATCTGGTTGATTCAGTCAGTCTTGAAGATAAAGAAGGTGCGGAAAATACAATCAAATCTGATGAAAATGCACTCCAAAATGAAAACATTCATTTTTAGATAGCTTCCTTACATCAGTGACATTGCTTTGTGCCTTAATTCTCTTTCATCAGATACGATGGAATATTTTATCATAAAGAATGCTGGAAATGTTGATCATATAAAGAATTTGCAGGAAAAGAATGTGAATTGGGAAGAAGGAACTGTTTTAAAGATCGCAATGAAAATCATTTTTATAGGATTTTTAATGGGAAAAGACGACAACATCCAAAAATTATTGCACATGTACTCAGAGGACATGAAGTCTGTTGTTTGTGAAGATGAATTGTGACACCCTGCATTTTCTCAACAGTGAGGAGCATCCTCAAAGGCTCCCTCTGCTCTTTAGAAGCCTGTTATTGGTAATTTGAGTGATACATTTCCAAATTTGGAAACTTCTTTTTTTTTAATTGCCTTAATATTATATAAACCAAATGCAACTGGTGAAAGATTGTTCAGCACACTCAAAAGAGTAAGAAATTGCTTACATTCTGATATATCTCAAGAATATTTAATGAGTTCAGCGATTTTAGCGATTGAAAGTTCTGCATTGCAAAATATAAATTATGATGAGTTAATTGACATTTTTGTATGAAGGAAATGTTGAAGAAAACACATTTGCATTTTATGAATCTTTTACAAAAATCTTTGAATTTCCATTCCTTTTGTTCCTTCAAATGAAGTTCATTTTCAGGTACAGCACATTGTTTTCTTTTCATCTTTCTATATACATATATCATTAATTTGAAACCAAAAGTACTGTTCCATAATATAATAATAAAAAGACAACCCATGTTATTCACTACCTCATTTTTATGCATTCATCTCTGTCATATTTTTGGACACATTCAAGTTTATTTAGGTGAACAAATGGAAGGCCATAAATCTTCCACCGATGTGGCCTTCCAAATGCTCTTGGACATCATTTCCCAGCAACACAGCCAATGGTCAAAAGCGATGGGAGTTGTTTTTCCCCAAAATGCTCTACCATGGTGATGACACTGAATTTTCATCACCAAGCCCAGCCCTAGAGAAGCTCTGGTGGTTTGTGGCCAGGGGCTTTACTTTACTTTTGCTTTTCAGGGTTTTGTTTTTTTCCTGGCAGAAAGCTAAATTTGGATTTCAACTACTGATACTATCTTCTGAAGAACATGAAATCATGACATTTTGCCGAATTGTGATTTTAGTTGCTTGGTTCAGCTATGATGTCATCCTTTTCCTTGCCAGCATTAATATCCCTGTGCATTTAGCATTAATATAAACATAATAGATCTCATCACACCTACGCTAGCAAGAGAACTTTTCTATGCTTTGCTTAGAAATATGTAGCCCATGGCCTCTATTAAATTATGGTTAAAGTGAAAATCTCTGCTTGCGGTGGGTTTAAAATGGGGGGAGGGGGAATAACTTTAAAGCCACATAAATTTTAATGGATGGAAAAAGGGTTGGGGCCTGCAGATTTCTTGCTATTGTTCCATAACTGCCGCACATTCTGTGTATAATCTCCTGCATTCTGTCGCTTATCAAACAGTGAGCATTTAATTAGATGAGATGGGTTTTAAGTTTCCCGTGCAAAATATCAAACAGGCCTTGTCGCAATGAGCTTGCATTCCAGTAACTGTTTAAAAGAAACCACGGGTTTTGTGTTTTTAAACAAAACTTCTCCTTATACTGAATCTTCATTAATAACCACCCCTTTTCTGTCATGGTTCAGTCACTTAAGACCATTTAGTATCACATTTTAATTATTCTACACACCTGTGCCTATCATAAGATTTTTGCTCAGGGAGAGAAGCTCCTGGGGCGATAGAAGAAGCCAGGTTAAATCTATTTTTATGATGAAGTTAATTATAGAGCATGTAATTATAAGCAAGGATTGATATCTACATAAATGAGAACAATGAAAAATCCAATGTCATTCAAAAAGTCATTCAACCAGTCCTCTGAATTTCACTTTAGCATTTTTTAAAGGCATATGTGGGCTGAATAGATTCACTTCTTCTTTTTTTAGTCTATCTGCTATATCTCTAATAGCTCTGTGATAACTGTGATGTAGTCCAAACTCTAGATTAGAGATGTGGGTGCTGTTAAATGGAAAAAGAATGAAAAAAGCTCTTTGCTAGAAGACAAAATAAGACTACAAAAAAGGAACCCAAACCCATCTTGCAAGGATTTAAAGAGCGATAAAACAGACAATATGGGGTGTACTTCAATGGACTGCAACACACAACCCAGTGCAATTGGATTTTTAAAAAACATTAGTCTCCTGGAAGTCAGTGGGGCTAAAGGCAGTGATGCCATTTCAGTTATTGCCAGGTATCAACCCAGAGACTAACACTTACCTGTGAAAGTCAAGAGAGTATATAGCCTATGTACTTTCATTATTGTTGTTCCATCTGTTCCTTCATCCATATCATTGTTATCCGGGTAACAGAATGCCTTGATTTGAACGAGTTATCTCAGGTTCATGACCAACTCAAATTTTCTACTTTCATGGAACCATTTCTATTTCGTTTTGTTTGCTGTGGAAGTTGCACACATTGCCACCAGGGTATATCATGCATGTTCCTGGATGCACTCTCAATTTCTACAAGGCAATTATGAGGTTCAGTAGGCCTCACAGAGCACTGTTCTGTGCATTCTAGAATGTGGCATGAGATCTTCAATGAAGTGTGGGGCTTCT
The DNA here is from genome assembly GCF_964188305.1 of Podarcis bocagei. Classification (NCBI taxonomy): domain Eukaryota; kingdom Metazoa; phylum Chordata; class Lepidosauria; order Squamata; family Lacertidae; genus Podarcis; species Podarcis bocagei. Next base: position 26,615,046 of record NC_138134.1, on the reverse strand, counting down.
ACAGCAGACCAGGCAATATGGAAATGGTTCCATGAAAGTAGACCATTTCAGGCCACATTCTAAGATGCACAGCACAATCCTGTGTGAGGCCTTTTGAATCCAATATGTGTGGAATACAGCACTTGTGGAATGCTTAACTCTCCATCAGAGGATAATAAGAGGAATAAGAAAGAAATATGGGTTTGACTCTGTGTGGTCTCGATTTATATCATTTATTAACTGTAGTACAGTAACCTCCCTTCTATCTCAGTCACAGCAGCCACTTGGAAGACATTATCTTAACGCTTTAAATTGAAGGATGCCCTGCGAATGTGAGCAAAAGATTTCCCAAGTTTGTTTTGATACCATGTGGATGACTGCATACAGCACTTAAGATCTGTACATGCATTTGTCTTGGAAGAAAATACTTTGCGTTTGGTAATAGTTTTTGCAATTTTCAATCAAGTTTTAAGCCTTGTGTAAACTGAGAGTGCTTCCTGGAACACTCACAATACACTTTTGTGGCTACACATTGCAGAAGAAGATAGATAATAGTAGCCAAGATATCTTTCAGACAAGGCTGTCTGACTTGTATGAGCTACTTACTGAGAATCCCCTGATGAGCTCCTGTGGGACTTGTGTTCCTCAAAACACAGTTTGAAATCTGCAGGCCAAGACCAGTTTTAGGAAACCAGTGGTTCTCCAGATGTTGCTGGACCAAAGTTCCAATAATCCTTAGACATAGGGCTGATGGGGTTTGAGTCCAACAACACTGGAGTCGGGCACAGGACCCTAGAAACAAAGTAGCTTTGAAAAGTTGTAGCACCTGTGTGCCTGTCTAAAAGCATCAAGGCACTCCATGTAAAAACTCAATTTGTAAAAAGCTGCTTTTTCCGCTGGAACCCTCTCATCTAAATGACATAAATGATACTTGGCCATTTCTCTCTCCACCCCCACCTCAGGAGGAATTGTCTCATTATTCTTTTACATTTTGGCTCGCACAATTGAATTCCACTTTTACAAGAGCAAAATTAACTTCCTCGAGCTAAGAGTTCTCTTGTTTCATCAGAGGTGAGATCCAGCTACTGTAAATTCCTGGCAGGAACCAATGCTTTCCTGTATCCCTTCATTTTATGGAAGCTGTCTTAATATGATTTTCTGTTTTGGCTCAGAAAATTACTGTAACTCCATCTCAGGGCAGGAAATGTGTTTCCTTGAGACTGGAGCTCTGTTGTTACATTCAGAGCTGAGTTCTGCCTAGATCCACTACTCATTCTGGTAATTAAGTGCTAACTTATGAGACGGGAGTGAAGGCCAATTGCCCTGGATGAAATGTGTGGCTGAAGTTCCTAAGTGTTTTCAAGCCATTGGGATGAAAACTTTCCAATGGAACCAAAGCTGGAAATAGTTTCATTTTCTTTTTCACTTTCTCTCTCTCAGCATTTGTTCCTTTCCCCCTTGATCTTACAAATGCTATCCCTTTTTCTAGTCTTAGAAAGAGAGAGAATGTGTCCCTTCGGACATCCTTTCTATTGTGCATTTATGATTATTTGTGCTCAGGATGGTATTGGGGCAGTTATATACAATCTCTCTTTCAATGAAGTTTGTGTCTAAAGAAGTTATGGGGTGGACATACATTTCATTTCCCATGAGTGCATGTCTTATAGTTTCCTGCTGAAATGCTGTAGCTTTTCAGGATTGTTTTGGGTGTTGTTGTTGTTGTTGTTGTTGTTGTTGTTGTTGTTGTTGTTGTTGTTGTTTTGTCCTGCTTTGGTTGTGCTACAATGTAGGTATGCCCTTCCATTTGACAATAATGCAGTAACATGGTGCATTACAAAATGAGGTGTGGGTGGTCCAAAATATAGCAACTACAAATGCACAGTTACTGCATCAACGACATGTTGCAGAATTCACTTGCAAAAGAAACACCCATCTTGAGGGACCCAGAGTTATGTCTTGTAGTTAACAAGAGAAAGTAATGTGTTTAACATATTTGGCCTCAGGTGCGTAAACCTATAGTAAGATACCATGGCTGGCAGCTTGAGAGATTTTTTGTATTCTTCAGCATAATATCATAGTTTGTACTTTTTTCTGTTCTAAGGGAAGCCTGTGATAAATGTTCCTGCATATGTCCCTAATTTGTATATGAGATAAAATAATACCACACTATATAAAAATCAATTTTTTAAGCTTTGCCTTTAGCTAATTTAAGTTGGTGAAGTAATTGTTCTGCCACGACTATTTGCTACAGCTCTTTGTAATAAGGTTTCAGTGTCAAATATTCAGCAGTTTCCACATTTTTGCTTATTTTTTGCCTATTTTTTGTTTGACTGTTCCTTTTTAGCACATCACAGGGTCACTCAGTGATCCCCACTTGGTGTTAGAACTGATTCTGCAGTGTGTAACGTATTTGTGATAGACCTATTTTTAGGCTGAAGGCTAAATATATCAGTGGTGGCAGCAGAGGAGGAGGCATGGGAAATGCGTTTCTGGGGAGGCAACTATCTCTTAGGTCAAATTTCCTGAAAGAGAAATGATAATATATTTCACATTGATGCTCCCTTTCTAACTTTTTTTTTTTGAAGGGAAGTCCTATTTAGTTTCATGAACTTAAATTTTCAAGAAGGTGTGTTTAAATTTGCAGTCATATTTTAATTTCCAGTTTATAATTTAGTTATAATTTGTGTGTAAAAAGTGACTTCCCTTCATATCCAACAATGGGGGCAGGTACTGATTGGGTTGGACTGTAGTTTTATCTGCAGAACCTGCAAATTACAATTCCCAAATAATGTTTGTTCTGCAGCTGTGCAGAGTTTATCTTTTAATGTGACAGTACCTATGCTTTAGAAGTCTTTGATGATTAGCCAGGGCTGTAAGAAGGAAATGCCATCCTGCATTTGTCACATGCATCACTGCTTCCATTCTGCTGCAGTTCGCCCTCTGCCAAAAACTGTTTATGTCAAAATTACACAAGTTATGTTGTCATCACATTATTTCACTCCATTCATTTCAGTGCAAAGGACCTCAGTGTAACTGGGTGGGACTGGGGCATGTAATCAATTACATATTTGTGAATTGAATGTAACGACAATTGAATGCTGATCATATCTGCTTTATTTATTTCTGTTCTGGAACAAGTTAGTGAACATCTGCAATTACACTCCTGTTTCTGTTTCGATTGGAATTTGCAGGCACTCTCACTATATAGTTTTAGATGTCTAAAACCATTTTATTTCAGCAAACCTACCAAGACATGTAATTGAGTTATGCATAGTTGGTTGTTATTGTGTTTTTTTAAAATGCTACTTATATCTGCGTATTATTGTTAATTATATTATATTATTTTATGTACACTGGGTTTTTTTATTACTAAGTAGCTTCTATATTTTATCCAAATAAAAATTAATATATATGACTGGTTTGTAAAGCTGTAGTAAGGCATGCTTACTAGAATGGAAGTTTCTCACCAAACTCAAGAATCATAATGGGGACAGTCCTTAAGAAACTGCTAAAGTTCAGCCCATTTCATTCTTATCTCTACTATGGTGTTCCGATTATGCACGTAAGCATTCATTGTGGAATTTGTCTATTTGCTTTTGATATAGTACATAAAATTTGACATACGCTGCCAGGAAAGAGAGGTTCCAATTGTCTAATTTCCATAAGTGTAAGTGTTCCCTTAAGCAGTTAGGAGATGGATTTGAGGGATATTTGGTTTTATATCACAGCAGAAGTGTTATATAAACCCCACTTTTAACACTACTTATGTTACATTTACTGTCACAAGTAGTCTTTGTCACTGCCAAATTACCTCTTTTCAACAGCAATTTATGGCTAAGAAGAAAAATGTTAACAATTGCACTTCTTTAAAAGAAAACACCACACAAATAAATAAATTAGACATAGAAAGTGGTAGAAAGAGTCACTTTAATCTTGTTTATAGAACGAACGTTTTGGAAGCTGAATAAAAAGACCTGTTTTTAATTTAATTATGAGTGTTAAAAGAGAATGAAACAACAGAGAGAATAAGATCATTTGATCACAGAAACAGCATGTCCATGAACTTAATGGAGAAATTGGTCTGCAGAAGCACCATTGAAGTGAATGAGAGATACAGAAGGGGACAAATGCCCCCTCTCAGAAGTTTTCATATCTCAAAAAGAACTCCATGAATTTATGACCCAAAGCATTTTTGCTTGTCAGCACTGTGAAGTCACTGATGTCTATCAAATTTCAGAGGGGTTACAATAGAAAAGACCAACCTTAAAAATCTGGCACCTTAAAACTATATGCTCAGTAATGGCCAAGGGCCCAGGGCAGGTGGGGCTACACTGCTGACCTGGCTTCCCAATGTTGCGTGCTGCTGGTGGTTACCAAGGAAAACAGGCAGCCAGGAGCTTCTTAAGGATGTGAGAAGAACCATGCTGGATCAAGACAATGGTCCATCCAGTTCAACAACTTCCTCTTCTCAAAGAAGCCAACCAGATGCCCACAAGTAGGATCTTAGCACCAGAAGGCTCTCGCTACCTATGGTCTCCAGCAACTGGTATTCAGAAGCATCAGTGCCTCCAACAAAGAAAGGGATGAAGGGAGAATATTAGAGAGAAGGATAATGGGCTGTAGCTGCTCAGATCCACCCAGAGGCAGGAAGAGCGAGGAGGAGGTGGGCTTGGAAAGATGGGGAGAAGGCAGATGGGAAACTTGGAAAGGAGAAGTCAAGGGGCCAAAGGACAGGTTTAGAAAAACAAACCAGGGAGTGGTTCAGGGGAATGAGAAGAATACCAAGGGAATGTGAGAAGTGATGGAAAGGAGATGCAAAGGACCAGTTTGGAACAGCCAGTTTATGTCATTGACTATAGACATCTATTTCCCAGCAGTGGCCTGAATGTGTTTGGAACACTACCTGACAAAATCCCATGCTAAGGCTTAAATACACCATGTATTATTAGTGCTTTAATTTGGCTTATTGAGCCTGACATATTATTAGCACTTCCTGCGAGGCCAGGGGCATTGCGCATTAAATTGCTAGAGAAAAGCCTTTGCATTTTGCACACTGTTGCCATCAAACACAGAGAACACTTTTATGACTAACGGTACGGCCAGAAGGTTTGTCTGACTGAAGTGCCCATTACGCCTGCTGGTTCTAGGGAAATAAAGATGTCACTGGGAAGCAGGAAGAGAGTTGATGCCTGAATTATTTAATTGTGCTATAAGAATGGTGTGACAACACAGAATCTATCTGTCTTGTGTAATACGAGGAAATAAACATCTTTTGAATGGAAATGCTACGAAAGACATTTGAAAGCGCTGCAAAGCCTATAAAACATCTTGATATGATCCATTACAGGGAAAGTCGCAGCCCAAGTGCCAGAGGTCCCAACCTACTTTTAAGTGTAGATCCATAATGCATTTCCTACAACAGTTCAAAGAAGAAAATAGCAATTCTCTTGTGCAGTTATATACACCAAGGATCACATTACAGATGGACCTGCTTTATTCTGTATTCATTCAAACTACAATAGCCAGTCTTGTGCTATAATAGTGTGTGTTAGTGCAGTGGCATAACAGTTCCTGTTTCAAAGGGGGTGTCAATATCACAATGGATCTGATTGCACTTACTGTAGAATAGCTTCTCCTCAAAAGCCCTCATGTTCTCAGCTTCCAACCTGCCTGAACTGAATGCAGAGAGTAGGCATGGACAAGTCTGTCAATTAGTGGTTCTCTTTCTTATTTTCTTTTCTTATTTCTAATGGGATGCCAGTGGTGCTGTGGTCTAAACCACTGAGCCTCTTGGGCTTGTCGATCATAAGGTCAGCAGCTTGAACCCCCACGACGGGGTGAGCTCCCATTGCTCTGTCCCAGCTCCTGCCACCCTAGCAGTTCGAAAGCATGCCAGCGCGGGTAGATAAATAGGTACCACTGCGGCGGGAAGGTAAACAGTGTTTCTGCGTGCTCTGGCTTCTGTCACAGTGTCCTGTTGTGCCAGAAGCGGTTTAGCCATGCTGGCCACATGACCCAGAAAGCTGTCTGTGGACAAATGCTGGCACCCTCGGTCTGAAAGCAAGATGAGCACAGCAACCCCACAGTTCTCCCCATAGGAGGACTTTAACACAGTATTTGCTGATCTCTGCATAGTCTAGATCAGGCAATTTCCACTTCCAAAATAAAAATTAAAAAATCCCATTCATTTCAACCTCTTGACATAAGATAACGCCAGAGTATTGTGGGAAAATAAAAATTAAAAAAGACACCCACGGGTGTAGCCAGGATTGTTGTGGGGGGGCCAAGCCTTTTGTTAGGGGGCATCCCTTTTGTTAGGGGAGGCAGAACCTCAGTTAGCTATGTATTTTTAATGATTTTTATTGATTTTGCTGGGGCAGATGCCCCCCTGCCCTCCTACTATGCCCATGGAGTAGCCTGCTAGATATTACCTATGTAGGAAGAATTCCACTAACATAGGAAGAAACCAAAGCCTTCTCCCCCCTCCTGACCGACAAATCTAGAGCCAGCTCTGGCTGCATAGCTGCACTATAACCACTATAGCCCAAAAATGTATCTACAGAAGGTAAAATGAAGCAGCAAATAATTTGGGACTGTTTTTGGTGAAATGGGGATATTGGAGTGCATAAATAATGAACATGGCATATTCAGTAAAAACATAGCACTATTTTAATTCATAGAAAAGTGGAAACATTCCTGAAATATTCAAAAATATATTTTAAAAAGTTAGTTAATCAGGCTGTGGTAGCTAATTACCCAAAGAAAGTAATAATTTACATCTCAGTTTTCTCCACAGGGCATATTTGGTCTTATTCAGTTTTACATGCAACTTAAGATAAAAACCTAGAACAAATAATGTTTAAAAGACTCTAAGGACTTAAAAAAGCCAGGGGAACCTACTTATTAGGGACTGTGTTCTGGCCAGGCCACTGATGTGGAAGGCCAGTTGGCCTCTTGCAAACTTATCAAACTATACTAATGTGTGTAAGGTAAAGGTAAAGGGACCCCTGACCATTTGGTCCAGTCGTGGCTGACTCTGGGGTTGCGGCGCTCATCTCGCTTTATTGGCCGAGGGAGCCAGCGTACAGCTTCTGGGTCATGTGGCCAGCATGACTAAGCCGCTTCTGGCGAACCAGAGCAATGGATGGAAACACCATTTACCTTCCCGCAGGAGCGGTACCTATTTATCTACTTGTGCTTTGACGTGCTTTCGAACTGCTAGGTTGGCAGGAGCAGGGACTGAGCAACGGGAGCTCACCCCATCGCGGGGATTTGAACCGCCGACCTTCTGATCAGCAAGTCCTAGGCTCTGTGGTTTAACCCACAGCGCCACCCACGTCCCTACTAATGTGTGTAGTAATGTGCAAATGTGATTTGAAATACAGCGGAGCGAAATGATCTCACTGTGTTTTAAGCAAGTGTAATGGAAACGCAGAATACCTTTATATTGCGAGGAATTAGTGGTGTCCAGCAATGGCTCCTCTTGTCCCCAGACCTCCTTTCTGGGGACTGGAACCGTTGACTGAGCCAACCACATTTATTATGTTGTGTTTGGACACCTGATTATAAGGGGGCTAATATCTTTACTATTGCTTTGTCAAGGGCTCATCTTGACAGGTCTTCAAGGCCAACCACCTGTTAAATGAGCACTGGTGTCTAGTCATGTGATCTCTGAGAACTTTTATGCTTGTAAGAGATAAAAGGGCCCTGGAAATTCTCCTTCATGAACCTCAGCATACAGCAAGACTGTCGAAGATGCTATGTACTAGCTGTTACAGGAGTTCATCTGTTGCTGTTCTGAGGGGTTTCTCAGCAACCGAAGGGAAGGAAGCTGTCTGTTTCTTGCTTTTGCTCTGCTCTTTGTTTTGCTTTCTCATGCTTCTTGTAAATAAAATCTGTTTATCGTGGAACAGCATATGATCTTTTCCTCGTCTGGATCCCAGAATCTGCTCTTTGTCTGGATCCAAAAAAAGAACATCTGCTGTTGGCAGAACAGCCAGCAATGTGTACACAGAATGGGACACAGTAGTACTAGATAAATACCCGTAGGTGTATTACACAGAAGAATCCAAAGACTAGTTTGCAGCACTAGATCTAATGGGCCTATGCTTCATGAGGATAGATTTAAATTGAGTGCTATGAGAAACTTAGTGACAATAAGAGCAGCTTGAAAATAGAGCTTATTACCTAAAGGGATGATTGGCTTTCTCTCACCTTGGATTTCTTCAGCAAAGACTGGACAACATCTTTTTGCGATGCTATGCTGCAGTTTTGGATTTCTTGAACCAATCAGGCAGTTGGAATAGATGGCCTGGAATACTCCTACCAGCTGTTTGATTCTATGTGGGGATGTCTGTGTATTTGCATTGTTGAACTGCATGGAAATTCCCATGATGGTTTAAGGTGAGTATGTCATATTTGAAGTACAAATTTCGAGTTAGACAGCACCAAAATGAGGAGATGAAACTGCACATCACGCCAAAGCCCATGTGAGGAGTCTGCATTTCCATTCAAACTGGTGATTTAATAAAGCTGTTGGAAAGGACCCCATCTCGGCATCCAGAAGTGATTTTCTCTCTCATCAAAGTGAACAATCGGGTCAGCTCCGCATAAAAAAATCTGCCCCATTACTGTGGCCATTCCATTAACGGAGTTGGATTTCCCCCTCTTGCTTACTTTGAATATATTTTCTGCTACAGCTGGGCTTTCTGCTTGCAGTAAAGAATTGGCTGCCATGATTTGTAGTCAGCATGCTGATTTTCATTTGGTCTTGGCTGAGTACATTTCTCATTTGTCTACTACCATAGCTGTGTCATTTGGTCTCTTATCAGGCAATGTAAGCAGAGCTGCCTACCAAAATGGCCCTGTCCATGTGATAACTTTGGCTTGCATGATTTCATGCTAGTGTACGCTTGAAACATATACTCTCATTACCTTTTTAGGCTTAGCCACAGATGAATATGATGCCACAGTGGGCAGATAAACTAAAGAAATAACACTTACAGCAGAGCTCATTCCTCAAGTCTTCAGAGTTAGATCTTGGTCCCAAACTTGGTGCTCTTCCTTAATCCTCAAAGTAAATAAGTGACTGAAAAGTCTCCTAACCATTCTGCATGGACTGATGGGGAATCTGCAACTCCTGAGTTGATGTTAAGTTCCACCTCCCATCAGCATAGCCAACAGGGGTGGACATGGTTAGCTAAGTGATATTAGCATGTATGCATGACTAAGTTGTTCCACTCCATTCAGGGAATAAATTTAAAGTTGGCATTTCAGGGAGGAAGCCTGCCTAGTCAGTTTAGAGGATGCTTCTATTAATCTTACTGTTTTTAAATTGGAGCCTCAGTATGTAATCTTAGGTTAACATAAAACAGTAGAAACTTTTAGGAAATAAATTTCCAGTTTATTCTTTTATTTGATTGTAACCAAAAGATACACCAACAAATTCTTAGATTGTAAACAACAACAAGAAACACACATCTGGTCTAGACATTCTTTGGCTGAGACAAGTTCTGCTCGAAGCTTGTTTGAATAATGCGCATGTCAGATAATTTCCATTCTTTGTTTTAGTAACTGTAAATAATGTTTATAGAAATGATGATGATCTTTAACTTCCCGATGATGTACAGTCTTCTTTTTTGGCATTGCATTATGGTATGTTTGCTTATCTAGTGAACTGACATTCATGGTTATGTGAAAGAAGTTACCGTCATTAAATATTACTCATAAAACATGTATTATATTGATATTATGAGTACTCCTGGCCCAGAAATGGAAGCAACAAGAACTCCCCATATTGGAAGATTGGCAAGTAAAGATGGTCGAATACGTGGAGCTGGCGAAGCTGACGGGGAAGATTCGGAATCGCTGTGATGATTTGTTCCAAAAGGACTGGGGCAAATTTATGCTCTATGTGAAAGAAAATTGCAAACAGTTGAATACGTTTGTAGGTATAAGTTGAAATGTTTGGTAATGGGGAATTAAGGAGCTGATTTACTTATGAGTAGGTGATTGTTAAAAGATTGATTTAAGGTAAAAAAGTGAATTTAGGAATGTGGAGAAATTGGTAATGAGATATGGAAGTCTGTTAGAGGGAAGGAAGGAGGTTGATGCTTTATTTAAGCAATGTCTTAAGTTATTTTTTGATACTGAAATATAATAAAATATGGAAAACTTAATAAAAATTATATGAAAAAAAAGATATTATGTGTTCTTAAATATGCCATGTTTTCTCCTGATAACACTTGGGGGAAAGTGCAGAAGGAGGGCTCCAAGACTATATTTTGCCTCAGGCCCCTGGTTACCTCTCTGTGGACATTGGTGGTGGAATGAGGAAAATTGTGAGGTATAGAATGCACTGCCTTTTGCTTTGTTTTGCTTTTTGAAACAGAATCCTGAATAAATCCAAGAATAAGCCTTGGATTCCTGTTGGGAATCACCCCACTGCCACCGCTGAAACCTGAAACTGTGTCCTGGACTGATTTGATACTTTAAAAAGCATCCTGAAATTGCTGATGTACCACCAAGTATTTGTCAGAGGAAATGGAAACCCAGTTCTGATTTGTGAATTTGAAAGGCACCATTATTTGGATTCTAATTAAACCATGCTTTGAGGCCAAAAACATACTGAGAAATCCCTGCAGCTAGCCAGTTCAATATTTATTCAGTGTGCTTGTCCCAGACGTTACACACCCTAGAAAGAAACAGATCACTGCTTGACTAGAAGAGTGGAATATAATCTCAAAAGACAGATGTGCATTTTTTTGGCATGGAAAAATAAGGAGTTAGCCCACCCCGCTTTAGAATGCATAACAAATATAGATTTTATTGTCACTGAAATGGGTAAGAAATTGAAGTTGGTCCCTGTCTATAAATATTCCCTCATAAAATACAGCAATCAGGGAAGGCTTGATCTCTTTTTCATTCAAATATTTGTGCCGATGTTCTTTTTATATTATTGATTTTTTTAATAGGTTTTTTTATTGTAAGTGCTTTCTGATATACCACTTTGAATATTCTACAGAGACAAGCAGCTAAAATGTATATAAGCAAGACAATAAAAATATTTATTTCAATTTCTGCTCACTGTCGATTTAGGGTAGGCCGCTAAGCTGCAGATTACCTTTCCCATTCATCTCAGGGCAGATCCACACTAAACCTATAAAACACATTAAGTGCACATTTAAAGCACATGACTCATCTCCCTCAAATCATCATCACCATCACCTTGGGGTTGTAGTTTCTCCATCACTGAGCTACCATTTCCAACACCATGAACAAACTACAGTTCTCAGTCAGTTCTACAGTTACGTGCTTTAAATGTGTATTGAATGTACATTAATTGTATAATGTGCATGTGTTCACAGTAAAATCCTGTTATTCCCACACCTAAGGAGGGGGCACATCTGCTATCGCCCCTTCATGACTCTGGATGGTTAGTTGCTCTGAAAGGGAGGGAGAGAAGCTGAGGCCCACTGGCCAATAGGGAAACATGGAACACTTGACTTCATAAGCCTGCTATTCCCACAACTTGCAAGATTGCAGCGCTGCCCCTCCCTCTCTAGTTGCACTGTGGGCTTGGTGAGTCTGTCTATCAAATGGGTCAAGTAGGATTTTTTGAGAGGGGATTCCTTGACTGGACTTAGGCCATTCTGATTTTTGCCTTCTCGCCACTGCTGGGACTGATTAAGGCGGCCCTCTGGGAATGATGTGGTCTGGTAGCCATTGGTGGGCATTGAGTACAGGCAGGTAAGGGAGTGGGTGAGAAAACAGTTGAGGAAATTATGCATTATTGAGAAATGTGCCAGATATAGGCAACTAAAAGCTTTTAAAAGGGGTGAGGAGATGGAGCATGACTTGCAGTAATTTTGATGGTATCTTGCCTGTCTCTGAGTGCAGGTCCAGGTCATTGAGCCTGAGCTTCCACAGCCAATGCCCAGTAGATATGGTCTATGCTTATGATATTTTATTCTCTTGCTAACTATGCTGTTTCAAATGTGCATTTTATACTTGACTTCCTTCAGTAATGTTTTCTTTTGATTTTGGGGGCTTAACTTTGCTGTGTTAAATGGGCATTCTGTAGTCGACCTCCTTTGCAATGTTTTATTTTGAAATATTTAAGATAATATTTTAGTATCCTGTTAACCATGTTGCCTTGAATCAATACTTTGATGTTTTCATGTGTTGTTAAGTGCTTTGAGATATTTTTCATGAAAATATTAAGTAATATAAACATGAAATGAAGAAAACGAATTAAGTGCATCCTTCAGGGATGTCCCAATGCTCTATATCTGGGGGGGGGGGACTTGGGGTTACCTTTAGGCTTGTCCTGTACAGTTTAAGTGAATGTTTGACAGGAGGACCTGGGTATGACTGCTGCGTTCACACCTAAGGTTCTCCTAGCATGGAGGAGGTTATTTCCTCCCCACCTTGAGCTAGGGAGCCACAGCTCACAATTACATCAAATGTCCAAGGGACTGGAGTGGTGCTTCCCAACCAAAATGAGATAAATCCTTGTTGTTGTTGTTGTTGTTTAGTCGTTTAGTCATGTCCGACTCTTCGTGACCCCATGGACCAGAGCACGCCAGGCACTCCTGTCCTCCACTGCCTCCTGCAGTTTGATCAAACTCATGCTGGTAGCTTCAAGAACACCATCCAACCATCTCATTCTCTGTCGTCCCCTTCTCCTTGTGCCTTCCTTGTAGAATTTTAAGCATAACCTTGCTAGCATGTGAAATGAGTGAAATTGTGCGGTAGTTGGAGATAAATCCTAGTCAGCCAATATTCCTTTTAATTTGGTTAGTGTTGGCTTGCAGTTTCTCAACTTCTAATATGTTAATAAATATAACGTATTTCCGGAGCTGTCCCCTGGGACTTATTTTGGGTGTGGGAGAAAGGCTGTGATGTTCATACCTCAAAAGACTTACCTGCCAGTCCCCCCCCCCATTTATCCTTTTATGATCGCTGCTGAAATCTGTTTCTCTCCTGTCTGACAGGATCTCAGCAGTAACTACCAGACCAGCTATGTTTGTCTTGCATTCTGGCCTCCGTTCTTTTTCCCTAGCTCTATAAACACTTCAGTTACTTGGCTACCAGCTTCCACATTCTGACTTGGCTAATGAGACTTTAGCTCTGGCTCTGCTAATTTCCTCCTCGTTTTTGACAGGGCTGAAGTGCCAGACTCCTGTTGGATGCCAAGTGGAAGACGGGAATGTGCTCCCCCTCCCCACCTTCCTACGCCGTTCCCAGAAAATATTACAGGACAGTCATTGTTTCTCCCCCAAAATAGAGAGCAGAGATATGAATGGAGGGAAAGGTGCTGGAAAGAACCTGCTAGGATTGAAAGTATTCAAAGACGTAACTAGCTCCTAGAAAGAAGCGTGTTATACAAACCGAGCCAAACTTTCTATCACTCCTTTGTTTTGTGGCATACTGCAACACACTAATCATATGCAAATAACTTTGCAATGCCATCCGTACTCAGTGTTTAACTGCACAGCCAATAGAATTGTGATACTGCCCTCCTGAGACCGTACCATTTCAGAATGCAGTGAATCCCAAGTCTGGATGCCATAGACGCATCTCCCTGCAGATAAAAAATGACATTGCAAAGCATGGAATATATGGCTGCACTGAAAAAGAGGAGACATGTTTCATGGAAACCATCCCATGGCCTTCAATTGCTGCCCCTATCTAAAGAGGCAAAAATGTTTGCATATAAAAGCCTAAACAACTCAGGACTATGTTGTAAGTTGCTTGGAGACCTTCAGGTAATAAAACGACTAACAACTTTCTATTCATGACCCAGTAAGGGCATGAATATCCACAAATGGAACCTAGTTAGTCTCGCCACAACCTAATGATTATCACATCGAGGTGGTGCAGAGTCAGGTTTTTTCCCACTGGTCACACCAGTGTTATGGTGTGTACTCCTTGCTGTTCAAGAAGTCTTAACTGGACTGGTGTCACACCAGCTTTTGCAAATGCATCTACTGTATTTACAAAGGAATTTCCTCTTGACCCGAGCCTCCTGTTTTTAATTGCTGTGTTGTTTTAATGGGATGATGGTTGCATATTTCAATGATGGATATTTCTATTTTATTTTTTGTTGATTTGGGTTTTGGATTTGTAAACTGCTCAGAAGCCTATTTTGGCATTGGTTTACCAGGAGCCTGATTTCCGGCAAAAAGGGGCATGAGGTATCCTCTCTCAAATCCATGGGGTGCTTGTGCATGCTGTTGCCAACCACATGGAAGAAGAAGGGTAGGGCCCATCTTAAGGGAGCCAATCAGCATCCATGCTTGTGTTCCACTGAGTGGGGCCTGAGAGCAGTCCAGAAAGAAGACTCTGCTTGGTCCCAGGGCATAAAGGAACTCTCCTCACCCCAGAGTGCAATTCCAAGAAGAACACTCACCACCTGCTATTCAGTACCTACTTCCTTGCTGTCCCAACTGGTTGCTGAATTTCTCAAACCTTTTTCTTATCTTCCTGTTGAACAACAGTGTGGCATCATTATTAGAACATTAGTACTGGTAAGACCAGAAATGAGGAACAAGATGCTATTGGACTCACAAGCATGGCCAGTGTTCAGGGATGAGGGTTGTGGTAGTCTAGTAATATCTATATGCCCACAGTTTTCCCACTTCTGGAGTATGCTGAGGTTCAAATCTCCATTGTCCATGAAACTCACTAGGTGACCTTGGGCCAGTCACTTTGTCAGCCTAAACTACTTTACATGACTATTGCAAAGATAGAATTTGTGTGTGTTTGGGGTGTGTGTGTCTATGTACAGTGGAACCTCATGTTACGTACTGCCCTCCTTGCAAACACTGCGGGTTACGAGCTCCGCTAACCTGGAAGTAGATGCCCCTTGTTGCGAACTTTGCCCCGGGATGTGAACGGAATTTGCACACTGGCAGCATGGCAGCAGCAGGAGGCGCCATTAGCAAAAGTGCACCTCATATTATGAGCAGTTTCGGCTTAAGAACGGACCTCCGGAACGAATTGTTCATAACCGGAGGTACCACTGTATGCTGTCTTCTGTCCTTCAATAGAAAAACGATATTTCAACACTTCACATGCAGCAGTGCCAATTCAGAAGGATAAGGTTCCACAGTGACTCAGTGCGTTATTGTGATGTCATCTCAATCCCATTTGTCTTTAGTTGCATTACCTGAAGACAAGTGAAAAATGGTGCTCAGCATCCAGTGAGTTAAATTAATCAGCAGGCTTAAAAAATAAGCAGGGAAGAAGTTGCCCATTGAAAGTCCCTATTTCATAGAAAAACTTTAAAAATCTATTGCAAACATGTGTCACACTCCTAATTCTATCCTAGCACTTCTCTTCATTATTATCAGAGAGGGAGGGTTGGGGGTGGCAGCATGGGAAACATTCAGCTAAGTGATCTCTTATTTTCATCCTGAAGT
This sequence comes from Podarcis bocagei, assembly GCF_964188305.1. Taxonomy (NCBI): domain Eukaryota; kingdom Metazoa; phylum Chordata; class Lepidosauria; order Squamata; family Lacertidae; genus Podarcis; species Podarcis bocagei. The sequence continues at coordinate 26,599,642 of NC_138134.1, read as the reverse complement.
GGTACAGAATAATACAAATGCATCTTGTATGGCTTGTTCTGGTTTCAATTTGAAGCTCTTATGCTTTTTCATTGTTTGAAAGTGTAAAACTGCTGTTAGCCACTCTGAGTATGGAAAAGGTAGTCTGAATGATCAGATGAATGAATGGATATAGCAGCTTCAATGATATCTTCTTTGCTATACTAGCTTACTGCATTTCATCTTCCTGATGTGGGGGGGAAACTGAAATCAAGGCCATTCACATCAGTGCGTTTAGATGGGAGAAGACATGGTTGCTGCCATGTTCTCAGGTTTCTTGTTCTGTATCTTCCATGAGTCCTTGCCAGAAGTGGCCAATGTGGACTCCCACTCCCTTCATCGCAGACCACGGACCATACTAGCTGGTGCTGATGGGAGTTGTATTACAGGAGGGCGAGAATTTTGATTCATTTTCCATTTAAAAGCAAACCTACCCAATTTGCATTGAAAAAAGCAACATGGGAACCAAAACACAATCATCCACACTTCCTCAAATATTGCAATGCTGCTCTGCAACCAAATAATTTGTGAAAAAAATGAAGTAAACTGTAAATAGAAGTACATAGTGAAAATAACATACAACAATGCATTCTATTGAGGGAAGCTGCTTCACCCCCCGCAAAAAAAAATGTGTATAGCAGGAATATTGCATACAAAAGTATTAAGAGTTGTTGTTGTTGTTGTTGTTGTTAATAATTGAATTTATATACTGTCCTATACCCGGAGGTCTTAGGGTGGTTTGCAGAACAAAATTCGCACTAAAATGCTCCTGATGACTTTAAAACCATATAACACCGGTCTTGAAAGACCTGCATTGGCTCCCAGTACGTTTCCGAGCACAATTCAAAGTGTTGGTGCTGACCTTTAAAGCCCTAAACGGCCTCGGTCCAGTATACCTGAAGGAGCGTCTCCACCCCCATCATTCTGCCCGGACGCTGAGGTCCAGCGCCGAGGGCCTTCTGGCGGTTCCCTCATTGCGAGAAGCAAAGCTACAGGGAACCAGGCAGAGGGCCTTCTCGGTAGTGGCGCCCGCCCTGTGGAACACCCTTCCAGCAGATGTCAAAGCGATAAACAACTACCTGACATTCAGGAGACATCTTAAGGCAGCCCTGTTCAGGGAAGTTTTTAACGTGTGATATTTTATTGTATTTTTGGTTTTTATGGAAGCCGCCCAGAGTGGCTGGGGAGGCCCAGCCAGATGGGCGGGGTATAAATAATAAATTATTATTATTATTATTATTATTATTATTATTATTATTATTATTTAAAAATTGCAAACTGGTGTGGAAATCTGGATAACTGAATACTGGAAAAAAGGAGAAATTGAAATTGTCAGTTTTGGCCCCAGTGGCAACCTCCAGATATTGGAATTCTACTCCCATCATACTAGACTATTGGCTATGCTAGCTGGGACTGATAGGAATTGGCATCCAAAAACATCTGGCAAACAGTGGCTCCCACTCTGCAGCTGCAGAAGTTTACATGAAAATAACAAAAGGGATGAGGAAGATTGAACTGAAGAACGAGTAGGTTACCACTCCTGCTGATCGCCCAAGGAAGAATTCTCTGCACCTCATTTTCATTCTGCAGGCAGTTGCATCCAAACAATTAGAGCTGTCACCTGATGAAAGAAATCTTATTTGGCAATCACAAGATGGATTGATCCACTCTGCATACATAAACAATCTCTGGAATGGCTGGCCATCCAAATAAATATTATACAGTTTACAATGAACGAGATATATAGATTTAAGTGGGGGGAAACCACACACTTTACGTTGGAAAGTAGATTGCTGACTTAGAGAAAACCCTGAAGAGTTAAGCAGAGAGAAGAAGAAAAACCAGAAAATAAAAGAGAATTGCTGGATCGAAAACTTTTATTTCCTTTCTTGCTGGGGCTGATTTAATGGAGCCAAAGAATACTTGGAAACTCACCAGTGTTTCCACACAACTTATTGTCAATTAGCAGCATGCTACCTGGTAGCCGAGTTGTGAAGCTGATGAAGTTTCTCCTTAGCACCACCTTTAGATGTAGCAAGCGATGGCACTGGAACACAATTTTGGCCAGGCTTCGAAGTTAGTGTGCTCATTATTTTACATCCTCACAAAGAGGAAACCCATCAATAGCTGGCCAGATGGTTTTTCTTCTGTCTTACCCCTGCTGGTAAGCAGCACTTCTGTCACTGAGGTTAGCACTCCAGCCTGACTCCACAGAGATTGGAACTTGTCTGTGGCAGTGGTCTGTGGCACATTATATATCTGTTCATCTTTGCTACTTCCTTGCCCTATGGTTTTTGCTCTGAAGCAAGATCGTAGCCACTTAGGACTCCCTGCTATCTCATGTCAGGCTGGTTAGCCTCTGCTTCCTCCCCACCTAGACTGTGGGGATATTTGGAATTCTCATTGAAGGGGATCAAAGGAGAGCAAAGTCTGAGATTTAGGCCTGTCTGTAACTGTCAGCTGCTGTGATAATATAATAATGAAAGTAGCCTTGATTCTGTGTTAAACCCAGCATCTAATTCTATGAAGTGGTTCTTCACCTTCTGTTCCTTTGCAGTCACACACACACACACACACACACACACACACACACACACACATTTTTTAAGTGTGTCAAAAAATCCTTTAGCCTTTCAGAAGAGAGGTATTTTTGTTTTTGTTTCTTGCAGCAGTCTTGCAGGCTTTAACTACAAAGTGGCATTTTAAGAAAGGAAAGGAGTGGAAGGGGGTCAGAAGTTTGCCTCCATCTTCAACTCAGTTGCCGTGACCTTATTGTACACAAAATGATACAGTTTCATTGCTTTATTCTCTCCATTGTAAAAGGCTATTGTCCCTGGCAGAGTTAACCAGTGGAGAAAAATAAATAGCCCAGAAAAGGGTTCTATAGATGCTGCAACACTAATGGAGTTTCAATAGCAGGCAAAAAAGATTGCCATTCAAAATTTGGTGGATAATGTAGCTACAATTTTAAAATATATTGTCTATTTGAGTTGTATTTAAATGAAAGATTATTTTATTTTACTTTATTTTAATGATGTTCTTTGTTTTGGGCTTGTGTGAACAACGAAGACTGGGATTAATATAATAGCATATCATATTTTGGTTTGCTTCCTCCCAAAATATTTTTATTGAAAGTTTTCAACATAAGGTACAATAAAACCAATGTAATCTAAAAAAGAAAAAGAAAGAGAGGAGAGAAAATAAGAGAAAATAAAAAGAAAGAAAGAAAGAAAGAGGCAAAAAGAAAAGAGAGGGGGGGGAATGAATAGATATAAAAACCCTCTATTACAAGTGCATCATATCCTTTATCCATATACAGAAAAGTAGACCTCAGCTCTCACATGGGAACTTCTGTTTCTTTTGCCTGATTCCCACCCTCAGAGATCCTTTCTAGTCCTCCTCTTTCTCCTGTCCCCTTCTTGTGTGTGTCCTTGTCAGTTCAGGATGGAGGACTTCTAAAAATTAAAAATAATAACAGCTAAGTTAAGAAAAAAGGAAATAAAAAGACCAGGTTTCCAATTCACAATCTGCCAATTGTTTGTGTGTATATTATGATTCAGATTATTCAAAACACACACTACAGAATACCATCTACCTATAGCACATTATATAGCTCCTTATCATTCTGCCAGGCATAGTTCTTCTCAGGCGTCCCATATCCATCTTTTTCCCATCTAGAAGTACAGAAGTGGTTGTATAAGAACTTGATTTGGAAGTTGTAATTCAGCTAATCAATGGGAGGATGGATAATGGATGCACAGGTACGACACTGCGGTTGGGGCAGCTTACAACTCATGGTGCCTCCCACAGGATCACCCTGGGAAGGTATGAGGGTGACTGGTTCACAAACAAGGCCGCATGGCTGTTGAGACACCATTTGTATGAACTTGTCCCTCCACGCAGTTGTTGTCAAATGAATTCCAGGGAAAGGCTGTAGCTCAGTAGTTGAGCACTCAGTAAGGCCCTTGTGGTGGTCCCATGGGTAACCCAAGAGGCGAGGTCCAAGTCCGGTCCGAGGTCAAAGGTGCAACATGGAGGCAGTCCATAGTAGCTGAAGATGTGTGCAGGGCAGGGAGTCAGGTGAAGTCAGGGACAGGCATGCAAGCAGAGAGCCAGGGCAGGTCAAGAGCTCTGGCAGAAAAGCAGGACAGGGTTCAGACAAGAACTAGCAACCAACAATATTGCTCCCGCAACTTGGGACTGGGGTTGGCCGGCTTTTATCTGCCCCGAGGCATAGGGCGGCCCCGATCCTCTGGTGTCTCGCCTCTCCTAGCCTGGAGGTGAGCACTCCTCCTGCAGGAACTTAGTTCCCTCTGCCTCTCTGCCCTGAGCATCTGTAGCTCAGGAGAGGCTGGAGGGTTACCGGACCCAGAGGCAACCTCAGCTTCCCCTGACGGGGCTGAGAGTGGAGCACCTGCAGGCAATGGGTCCTCCATCACCTCAGGAGCCAGAGCAGACTAAGCTGGTGCCTGCACCTGAGGACCCAGCACAGGTGAGGACCCTTCAGCCTCATGCCCCAGCCCCAGCTCAGCTGGTTCTGGAGACGGGGAATCCTGTGCAGGCTGGGATCCCTCAGGTTCAGCATTCGAGTCCAAATCCCAGGCCAGCACACCCCTTGGCTTAGTCCCCCTTTGTGTAAAACCCCAGAGAGCGAGTCAGTGAAAATAACGCTGAACCAGCTGGACCAACAGCACCTGACCTTCCACTGTCCATACTTATTACAATGCCAGCAATGGGGGTAGTACTTTCTGAAGCTGTAGCCATCCAAGCAGTAAGGCTGCCAAGTGTACAGTCCCCATTGTGGAAGCAATGGTTCACTGAAACAGCAGCTCCACCCAGGCACAATTCTGTTGTGAGATTTATGGCACTCTGTTTGCCTTGAAGGTGATCATATGGGAGCTGCTTACCACTGCTAAACATCTGCAATTTTAATGTACAAGATTTGCACGGCCTTTGTATCTGAGCGTCGGCTCCTTGGGCTCTTGCCAAATAAGAAACAAGCCCTTGATTTACATAGTGACTTGTCCCCTGACAGAAAGTTTGTCACCAGGCTTTTATGTGCACCCTGTTGGTGTGGACTTTCATTTGCTGGCTGGCATCACAGGTTTCCCCTTGTAATGTGTGATACCCTGTAAATAAATAAAACCCCATCCTGAAGGCATGCAATTGCATTCTGCAGATATATGTATTTCTGCAAACCAAAACAAGCAGACCAAATATGAATGGTGCTGCTGGAGAGCATGCTGATCACCGGTGCAATTTGATCAGCAGATGGAGGAATGGCAAAGGGTGGCAGACAGATAAAACAGTACAGGCATTGTGGTAGCAACTGTAGTAAAGTGAAATATTAGCCTTATTCAGATGGCCTCAATCCCTCACATGATGAGGAAACTACAAGAGCTGCCCACTTCATCAATGTCCCACTTCATCAATGGTATTGAAAGCAGAATCACGTATAATTGTGCCTTTATTATCATGAACAGAAATAATCCTGAATACACAAGAACATGACATCTGGAGTGTCTTGCAAACAGCTGTGGCTGAGTACACACCACACATTTAAAGCAAGAATCCTGCGAACTGTATTTTGCTAAGGATACTGGGAACAGTAGTTCTGTGAGGGGTAGACTACAACTCCTAGGATTCTAGGAGGAAGAAAATCTCCTTCAAATGTGCTCTGCTCTGAATGTGTGATGTGAACAAATCTGGATCTCTGAGCTGATGCATCCTGTGGAGATGAAGGACAAAAGAAAGACTACCACAATTCAGAATAGACAACTCTTCTTTTACTTGTGGCCCCTTTGCAGCAGCATCCTCAGTTTCCTCGTAACAACTCCAAAAGAAGGAGGACACATTTGCATGGGATCTTCTACCTATGAGCATTCGCTACAGTAGCAAAAGGGCAAGAAACTTATCGCAACACACAACTAAGCACTGGTACTTCCACAAGTGACCTTCAGGAAACGGAACATGCAGCATGCTCTTGGTTGCTTTCGTATAGGGTATGCTTCTTTTGAAACCCTGTGCATTGAAACATGGGTGAGATGCAGGGATCCATGAATATGTCACTGTCCGTGAAGAATAGAAGGTTCTACTCCATCTCTGGTTATGGGTTACAGTGGCACCCCTCATTGATAAAGTGATGCAGGGATCTTCTAATGTAATTCACCACATAGTCATGAAACCTAGTTACCACTCCAATGTCTCATCTGTACTGAAAATCCACTTCCTTCCCAACAAATCAAATATCTTTCCTTCCACAACGTTCATGCCTTTCCTGAATTCCCCTTCCAAGAATCTCCCTTTCTTTTCTCCTAGGTTCCCTCTTTAGTCTTCTTTAATCCAAACAGCACATGATCTCACACCTCTGTTCTTCTTACTCCACTTCCTGCTTGGAGAAGAAAAGCATGATGTTCAAAAATGGGCAACTGTTGTCCTGTCACCAGCCATCCTCTGATGCCATGAAAAATCAGCTTGCACCTCCAACACCACAATTGTGCTGATACCTGCATTCTCTGTAGACCAGTTGTAAGCACCTTTCTGTCCCCGAAGTCACAGGTAGTAGTGGGGATGGGGGTGTGCTGGGAGGTTGCATTCCAGTGGCGAAGGCTAGTGACAGTTGTGCATATAGTCTGGGATGGGGGTGAGTGAAGCCATTCACACACACACACACACACACACACACACACACACACACACACACTTTTAGGATTCAAATCCTGTGCATGTGCTATGATTTCTACTGGGCAACTTTTGATTGATGTGTTGGTTTGTGCCCTTAAGATTGCAATTTGAGATGTTCTGTGTTCTCCATAAGGATCTGCAACTGGGTGGCTGCCTGTATATTTTGACACTGAACATCTCTTTATGATCTTCAGTGAGTTTTCACTATCGGCTGCTAATTCTTTCAATAAAAGGCAATTGATTAAATGTCTTCATGTTGATTTGTGTCTTTAATTAAGCCAAGCTGGCTACTTGTTCACCATTGAAATCAAATCAAATGCAACTTAGCTCCTAGAGAAGCCATATTTCTGTTTCAACCAAGACAAATTAATATGACTTCAATGGGTTGTATCCAACTAAGTTCTACTCAGAGTAGATCCACTGAAATTAATGGAGCTAAGTTAGTCAAGTTCATTAACTTTAATCAGTCCACTTTAAGAAGGACTAGTAGTGGCTACAACCCAGTGATCCATAAAGTAATAATTTACTACTTACCTGTATTGAACTGAGTACAGTTCAGAACTGTGTGTCAGAACTGTGTTGCCTACACTAACAAAATTTGGCAATCTTGCATACCTCAGCATTAACGTGTTCAAAATGGTTTGGTTGAAAAAGAACAGATGTCTCTAGTTCAAAGAACTAGCATACCCAAAGCTGGGGATCTGCATTAGGGTTGGCTATGCCCTCATGCCCTACTCTGAGGCCTCTAACTAAATAGGATATTAGCCAGATGAATGAACCCAGCCTGTCAATTGTTAACTTTTATGGAAGGATGGAAATTCCTTTTACTAGATATTGTGACAATCTATAGATAGACTGTCCATCTTATCGCCATTGATCCAGCTTGCTGTCCTTTTTTTACAAGGGCTATATTTTATTTTAGTTTCAAATAAGGGATGAATTGTCTTGGGAAACATTTGGACAACAAACAGAGAACTGAAATAGGAGCACATACAATGTAAAATTATAGCTTCAACTCCAGGGCAAACTATTTTTCATGTATATTATTACCGCAACCAGCAAATTTGTGAAACTATGTTTAGGTAGCAGAAGCTTGACTCTTATTCAACAAGCCTTGCTTGAAAAATTGATAATTCTGACATTTTTGAGAGAAGTACATCCTGTGGAACATATAAGTTCTAATAAGTTAAAAGCTTTCTGAACTATTTTACTTATAAGTGGAATATCCCCCCCCCCCGCCGCCTTTGGTACGGAGGGTGATAATGAAGACATTTTCCTATTCTAAAGTGTGGCTTCAAAGGTTCAGGGAAATGATTAAAGGCCTATAAATCTTTTCTGAGGTCTCCTTGAGCAGAGCTCTATCAAAACATAATTTCCAAATGCTATCATTATCCTTAGCTGTATGCCTATATCTCAGCTAAACAGGGAAATGCACAAAGCTGAATAAACAGAAATGGATATTATGGTGGGTAATAACGTGCTAAAGAAAGGATGTGCCATCATAAAGCAATTGATAATGTTGTGCCTCAGCAATTCTCAGTCATTTTTAATGTCTCACATAGCATTGTTCTCAAACAGAAAGATATGGCCAAGGGGCTCAGGAGGAAAAGCCGGGGGGCGGCTATTGCTGCTCCCCAACAGTACCTGCTGCTTGAAGCAGTCACCTGATTTTGCCTAATAGGCCAGCCCTGGGAGTATGTTCACACACACACACACACACACACACACACACACACACACCTCTGGGATATCTGGGAGAAGACTCAGCTAAAGCTCTTTAAGAGGCTCCTTATGTTTTGGAAAGGAACTTTCTGGAAGGTTTATGTAGGAGGGTGGAGCCTCAGCCAGAGAAAAAGTGCAACTTTGAGTGAGCCGACTAGCACAGAGTAGAATCGTCAAAAATAAATACAAAATCCATCTTATGAATTCATAATAAACTAATCATTATATTGAAGAAATCTGATGTCTATTTTTGCTGGCACATCTAAGAAAACTTAACGGATCTTTTCCCTGGCCTTTTTTTAATGGTGAGGCCATCCCACACAATTTCCATTCTTGCATTATCACTTATTGTTGTTGCTGCCAGGAAGCAGGTAACATCAGAGGTGGGGTGGTGGTGTCAATCACCCTCAATAAGATTTTAAGGGCTGCAAATATGGTCCTACATTCCTGGGAGTAAGTTGTCAGAGTTGTTCAGTGGAATCCCTGATCTGGACCTTGAGTGGAAATGAATGGACTTTCCATTCCAAGAGATGAAAATGAGTTATAGATAAACATTAAAAGGAAACAAAACCCAAAGTAACACATTGCACTCAAAAGTAGCAGGCAGTGCAGTTCAGTCCTTTAAATCCTTTAAATGCAGCCCAGGAATTTATCTCTCTAATCCCAGAGAGAGACTCCATTATGCTGGAAGCTTCTTCTCCCAACACGCTAAACTGGCGGTCTCTGTGCTGGCTTCCCACAACACAGAGATGCTGAGCTTCTCAAGTTTCAACTTCTTGCTGACAAGGGAGCCGCTTGGGTTTCTAGTGAGGAGTCATCGGGTAGTCTAAACACTCTGAAATGGAAATACGGCAGTCTTCAACTTTCACCTAGTGTGGGACTTCTCACTTAATGCAAACTTCTTCAAATGCAAACCTTTACATAAGTTTTAACTTCAATGCATACACACATTACATTTCCCGCACATCAGACTTATAACTTTAAAGTAAGTCCCACTGAAATTGTCCTGAATAGGCTTTGTCCTATAAAATTTATTTTTAGAAGGGCTCTACCATTGCCCCAGAAGAAATCTTAGAGAGCTCTTAATCAGTTTCTCTCACTTACAATTGTTCTGGTAGATAGACTTCAGTTTGCCAGGTCTTCCTGGATTAAAATTCACTGACAGTCATACTGATTAGAGAGCCCATCCCTTGATGGCATGTACTCTGTACTTGAAGTAGATGATTTAGAATGGAATACTTTATCTTGTGGGTATATATCTTTCTCAGCTTGTTTCGATTTGGGTGCTGGACAGACCAATCTATCTGGATTAAAAGCAACTGAAGGATCTATTGGTACCACTTGTAAATCATTGGTGTGTGTTCGTAGCTTTCTGCATTTTTCAAAGTACAGATGAGGAGAGACCCTGATATTGTTATACACTCGGTGTCATGGCACATGGGCATAACTCGAGTTCTGGAGGTTGTTGACAGGATTATGCATTCTTACAATCTATGCAGAAGGAAGTCCCATTGAATTAAAAGGGTCTGGGCTGCTGATGCCAGTATTTGTAATATGATCCTGGTGATCTCAGGTCATGGTCCATCCCTCAAAATATTACTGGACAGGTGTTTGGTCCAGTGAGTAGAATTCCTGAACAGGGCTAATGATTCTGCTGTTTCAGTGGTCATTCTGTTGGAAGCCAGTGGGAATATACCCGATTGATTGGATTTCACAGGATTTCACTCAGTGTGTAAAATTTAATATTTTAAAAGACTCACAGCCTCAAGAAGACAAAATCCAATTTCCTCAGAGCACTCAAAAGCACTTTCCCAAAGAAATCTGTTATAGCAAACTTTCCACATACATGCTGCCTTTGACTTACTGCAGCTCAGTATAATTTTGTCAAGGGGGAAAGTATTATTGTTGCAGACAAAAAATGCTCAAATGGTTGAGCCATTTTTTGTTTCAGAGTACATTTAAAGAAACTAAGCTTGGAAAGTGTTCGCCTCTGGTGCTTGTGTTTTTTAAAGTTGAGAGCAATTGAAAAGAGAGAACTTTTCTTAATGGTGGAAAATTTTATGGAATCAAAAATAACTTGTGCCACTCTGGAAAATGACTGCCATGAAATCTCCACTTTTGTATATTCAGATTCCTACCTATTTCCGGCAAGCAAGTCTTTTTGGCATGTAAAACTGAGACACATCTGAATGAGGGCCAAGCTAGACGATATGCCAATCACAAAATGAACAGTTGTGTGATTCACTTTTTAAGAGTCAGATCCAAGACATGGGGATCCAATTCAGATTTTAAAAAATCTGGCATGTGGGGGGGGGGCTTAACACTTGTCCCCTTCAAGTTCTCAATCAGGTCTAGGCAACTGCACCTTCTATTTTTCTATCCCTTGAATAAATATTCATGCAATTTAAAAAGTAGGCAGCCACCCTAAAATATAGGGAAAGGGGTAAGGCTGACAACCAGCTCAGTGTCCAGTTCCTTGGTATTCACCTCTCTCATTTCAAGTATGGTTCTAGGAGGAAGCAAGATGCAAAATACGTGATTATATTTCATAGCTACAGCAGGATATCTGGCCCTTTGAAACCTTGGGCTATTAAGAGCCCATTTTCAATGTATGTTTGAGAGCAGAGATTGGACTCAGGATGCCACATTTAAATTAGTCATTTAGTGCAAATAATTAGCTGTAAGGCCATAAGTACTATTTTATGGATTAAGATAATAGGACATTCAGGAGGTTGATTTAGCTTCTGTTTACTTGTGAATAAAATGAAATTCAAGTGGAAGTCTGCAGGGAAGCTTAATCATTAGCTAATTCTGGGGAAAGCAATATTAAATATAATTTAGTGTTATCCTAAACCAGACTTCACCTCTTGAATTTCCCATTTAAAAACTGCAATTGCATGACTGAAGATGTTTACAAATACCGTTATGCTCACTGCTGGGAGGAAGAAAGAATGAAAGCTGAAAGGCTGATCCAGCTATGCTATCCTTCATCGAAAAGTAATATTTCCACGAGCATTTCAGAAACATCCAGCACAATTCCAGTGCTATGTACCGCCATACAGATTAATCAGTAATATATTCATGTGCAAACGTATGTGCATTTGCAGCGATGTAAGCTGACTTCTTTAATAAGGATGGTGCATTTTCCTGTCACGGAACAAATGAAAGTGATACTGAAGCAGAAGTCAGAAACAAAGGCAAAAGTGGAAGTTAGAGGTATCATCAAATGGAAGTGGGCCACAGCACTACATAATGCTAATTGCTCGAAGGGTCTGTAGCTCAGTGGTAGAGCATCAAGTTAAATTACCAGCATCTACAAGTGGGGCTGGGAGGAACCCCATCTGGAACCTTGGAGAGAAACTGTTGGTCACTGTAAAGGTAAAGGACCCCTGGAAGGTTAAGTCCAGTCAAATTTGATTATGGGGTTCGGTGCTGATCTTGTTTTCAGGCCGAGGGAGCCGGCATTTGTCCACAGACAGCTTTTCTATGTCATGTTCTGCCCAGACACTGAGGTCCAGCGCCGAGGGCCTTCTGGTGGTTCCTTCACTGCGAGAAGCCAAGTTACAGGGAACCAGGCAGAGGGCCTTCTCAGTAGTGGCACCCACCCTGTGGAACACCCTCCCACCAGATGTCAAAGAGAAAAACAACTACCAGACTTTTAGAAGACATCTGAAGGCAGCCCTATTTAGGGAAGCTTTTAATATCTGATGGACCATTGTATTTTAATATTTTGTTGGAAGCCGCCCAGAGTGGCTGGAGAAACCCAGCCAGATGGGCAGGGTAAAATAATTTATTATTATTATTATTATTATTATTATTATTATTATTATTATTATTTGGCTAGCATGACTAAACCGCTTCTGGCACAATGGGACACTGTGACGGAAGCCAGAGCACACACAAACACTGTTTACCTTCCCATTGCAATGGTACCTATTTATCTACTTGCACTGGCGTGCTTTCAAACTGCTAGGTTGGCAGAAGCTGGAACACAGCAATGGGAGCTCACCCCATTGTGCGAATTTGAACTACCAACCTTCCGATCAGCAAGCCCAAGAGGCTCAGTGGTTTGGACCACAGCGCCACCTGCGTCTCACTGGTCACAGATCACTGTAGAGAATGCTGAACTAGATGGGCCAATGACTTGGTAGAAGGCTATGTTCCTAGTTTCTTCCTATGAGATTCGTGACAGAAAACCCAGTAAGCAAAGGCCGTATTCTGAAAGTGGTTCATATATTCTGTCAATGCATGACAACACAAATGATTCAGGGAGGGAGCCACATACAGTTGCTCTTCAAGTTTCAGTCAGGGCTGGGGATTGGTGAGGAATTTGATTCAGTTCACATTTAAAGGGCAATCTATAGAATCTGAACTTTCTGAAACACAGCCAAACTTCAAAATCCATACTTATGCAATGTTTGTGATGCAGTACTCCAATCAACTGGTGATGATGATGATGATGATGATTTAAAAATGCATACATCCGGGGCAAGTGTGCCTAAAAATGAATTGATTCATGAACAAAACATGCAAAAATGCATTTTATTGGGGGAAATTGTTTGCAAAAATTTGTACATCGGTTGCAACCTCATAGAAAAATGTGTTTGTTAGGAGACGCTCACACTAAAATGATGTTGAATTTTCATGAGGATTTTTTCTTTTTTGACAAAACAACAATTGCTGCAGAAATGTGGATAACTCAATTTAAAATGGGGGGGAGAGAGAGTGGGCGAACTGAGATTGGCAGATCCTTCTAACCTTAATCAGAGTCAGTTGGTTGAGCCCAACTTCCTGCTTATCTGTTGATATAATGTGTACACAGTTATTCGGAATAAGGCTAAAGAGTTTATCAGAGACACTGTACCACAAGCTGATACCAAGCACTAATTGTGTTGCCTATATTAGACTCTGCACTACCACTGCATGTATTTGAATTTCTTATGTTTGATCTGTTCCCCTTCTCAAAGTGGGACAGTAAGCCGGCAGCACAGACAAGGGCATGTTTCCTCTGAAATCCACTAAGATCAACCTTCATGTAAACTTTGTTTAGCAATGGTATGCATGTTGCCACCAGGGTAGCCCCCAAAAGAGAGGGATGATCAAAAGTTGTGATCTTGAGGAAACGATGCCTAGTTTCAAAGTCAGATTGCAACTCTAAAATATATATATATTTCTTCAGGCAGTTGTTCCGTTGATGCTCAAAGCTTTGCATTGGTAAAATATCCTGCTATCATTCCTTGATATTCAACAATAGACAAGTCCTTTGATCTGGTAAGCTATATTTTAGAAAATAATGATTTTTAATTAGTCATGAGGACCCTAGAAATTTACTGCCTAAGGCTGGAATGGCATTATTATCAGGAAAAGACATGGTTCCAAAAACTATGTTTCCTTTTTAATACTTTTTAATGCGTTAAAATCCCACAAGGTGGGATTTCAAGAAGGTGGACTACTTAACTCTTCCCTTGACTCACACTTTCTACTCAGTCAGGCTTCAGGGCTAGAATTCTGCCTGAGTGAAGGAAAACTTGGGCATCAATGTGTTGGGAGAAAAGAAGTGGCCATTGATGTTTCACAGCACCCATTACATAAAGCTATACAGTGGTACCTCGGGTTAAGAAGTTAATTTGTTCTGGAGGTCCGTTCTTAACCTGAAACTGTTCTTAACCTGAGGTACCACTTTAGCTAATGGGGCCTCCCGCTGCCGCTGCACCGCTACCACGTGATTTCTGTTCTCATCCTGAAACAAAGTTCTTAACCTGAGGTACTATTTCTGGGTTAGTGGAGTCTGTAACCTGAAGCGTCTGTAACCCGAGGTACCACTGTAGTAGAGAAGCTAGCATTCCTCCTCCATCATCTGTCAGAGAGAAGCACTCCTATTACCATCAGACTGCAGCAGAGGGGGAAAGAGAAAGCTGTAGGGCTACTCCTTCAGCTCAGCTGAGACACCAGCAACTTTTGGCACCTCCTTCAGCTTTTCCAACCCAGATGGTCATTGTAATTAAGCAATTTCCTTCTATGTACCATTCCATTTTCCTTTTGTGTGCCATGTCTTTTTAGCCTGAGGGCAGGTTCCCTCCCTCTCTCTCAACTGCAAGTCACTTTTGGAGCATAAATACCATGTTTATGTGACTGTAGTGCACCATCAAATCTAATGCGCACCTCAGTTTTCAAAAGCTTGAAACCCCAAAAGTATTTTCTGGAGCCATCAAATCTAATGCGCGCCCTGATTTTCGGGATGCAATTTGGCCAAAAAAGGAGTGCATTACATTCAGGTAAATTCGGCAGATAACCATACACATTTTCTCCTTTAAGAATGCCCTCCACACTGTATCCATGTCATCAGACACAAGTCTGCTGAGGTAATGCGCAGTCCTGGATTTCTATATCACAAAGGTAGAATTATGTTAGATGTACTGTATCAGTCACACAAACAATTCACAATTGTGTCAGTATTTTGTACTGTATTCGTCAGAAAATGTATATAGTCACACAAATGGCCCACAATTATCACAAGACATGGTGGAATTGTCAAAAGTATGCTCCACTGAAGTGCTGCACTCGGGCTGAATATGAAAGTTTCACCTGCATCTATTTTAAGCATGCGCACCTATTGAGAAGCCACAGTCAGGTGTAATTTCCTTGCAAGCAGCATATGCCATGCATGCTATATATGTATCTATCATGTGACACAATAGAATCATGTTGTATGCCATCACCATCATTTTATTGCTCAATCACTTCCCATGAGGCATCCCAAAGTGATGTGCAATATAAGAACATATATAAAACAGTTACATATGTAAAAACAGTTTACATGTGTCTTGCATATTTTCCCCTAACACAGAAGTGTTATCACTTTAGAAAATCTGTCATGTTCAAGGCAGCCCTCTTTGGTGGATATTATAGGTGTTTTTACTACTCAAATGCCATTGACACATAATTAGATTTTCCATTGGCTATGACAAAGGTTGTGGATGAGAGCTTGGTTAGATAAATAAATGGATTGAAAAGCTCTTAATTTCCTTTAATGAGTGAGCAGTAGAACAATGCCTGGTGTGGCTGGGTAATTTCCTGAGCCTTCATTCTGTTTTTGTGCCCCGTAGCTCAGGTTACTTGACGATTGTTGGTTTTGTGACTTAAGCTTGGCATTTTCTCTCAGACACACTATTCCGAAGTATGCTGGGGCCAGTCATTTTGAAAGCAAACACAACCATTGTGTAGAACCAAATGGTGCAAATGTTTCTGAAGGGCTGTAAACGCCATCTTGGCAGTCAACATAACCCTGGAACTAATTGCTATTTTCTGCCAGAATGGGCTCGCATATTCCTATCTGCTTGTTTTGAAGTTTTGAAGCCTATGGTTTAGCTAGTTGGGAGAGAGGAGGTTTCTCATTCTGGCTTCATGTGAGCGTAACCTCCAACATGACGGGGCCCAAATCCAGGACTCCATCTTCCAGATTCGAAATCCTGTGCCAGTCACATGACCCTTGTGAGATCATGGACTGGGGGGAAGTGCTATTTTGTGCACAGCACCCCAAAACGTGTGTGATTACAGACCCAAAAAAGCACATTTAAGATTGGGAAAATGAGAAACCGAGAGAAACCGAAATTGACACTTTCACCCATCTCTTATGCCTGTGGGAGGAAGGGATGAGGAAAGAGAATGCATGATGATACATGCTGTTTCATGAAGGGAGAATTGACAAAAATTCTTTCTATCCCCTTTTTCTAGCAGAGCTTCCATTCAGGATGGATTTAGACACAGGGACTAGTTTTCCTAGTTTTCAGTCTCTTCTGCAGATGAAAGGAAGAGACTGTCTCCAACACTGAATAAAGAAATAACAAAAAAATGGGCTTTCAATCATTGTTATAATGATTCGTAGCCACTTCTGTACTCATGCTCAAGAGACTGTATATGAATAAAAAGAAAGAAATGTGTAATATAAAGTAAAAGTTTTTGTAGAATCAGAGGTTTTGAGAGGAAAGTGCAGAGAGAGGTTCATTCATTCCTAATATTCCAAGTACATTCCTAATATTCTAATTAAATTCCCCAGGCAAATTTAAGCTGAAATTTTAAGGCAAGGTATTTTGATATTTGGTTTTATATGGTAATGTTTCAGAAACAGCAGGAAATCTAGGCAGAAGAATAAATGAACCATTTCCATAGATCTGGTTTCATTGCATCAGCGAGAATGAAAGTAAATATCCAAGGCTCCTTTGTTTGGCTTTTAAAATTGGATTGGCCATAACTATTTCAAGTCTGGCAGCAGCAAGCGGAGTTGTTCTTGATCACATACCTTGTCTGTTTCCCCCCTTTAATTTGGTTTTAAAAGGTGCCCAGTTTTTAAAAGGGGGGAGGAACCACCCATGTCAAAGTCATCCAGAAGTATTTCCAAAGCCAAAATTTCATTAGCATAGATAGAGTCAAAAACAAAAACAGAGTTCACACCAAATGAATATAATGATGGACTTGTCATTTCAATGCAGGACCTCAGCCACTGAGTTAATTTGGCTGCCTAACAAAGTGCATCAATAAAGCGTGTTCTCACTAAAGGAGAGCACGTGTTGCGGATGGGTCAGACAAAGCACCCTGTAGTAATTAGGTGGATGGGTTTAAGGGGCCTACTTTTGGCTGGAGTTGGTGTTGCTGGGGTAAATTTGATGTTGCAATTTTGGAGGAGGGGTCAGAGGTTATTTAAGGAAGGTCCACAGCAGGGTACTTTCTCTTTCGCTGTGGACATCGGATCTAGCTGGACACAGTGAAGGACTGGTTGTATCAAATATTTACTCTTCTTCTCTACCCCCCCTTTTTTTTTTCCTCCTCTTCCTTTCCTTTTTTCACAAATTAATCTGTTCCTCCTTTTAATTAATTAATTTGCCTTTGCCCTCCCTGGGCCTAGTGCCCTGTGGGGCCACTGGGGACTGGAGGGGTGGGGACGGACCCTAGCTGCTTTGGCCCGGTTCGTGGCTGAGGCGGGACGGTTCGTGGCCTTATCCCCTGAGCCTGGGGCCCTGTAGGGTTGGCTGGCTGGGCAATCGTTCACCCTAATTTTATTTAATTGATTCCCCCACGCGGCTGGGGACCGGGGCGCGGGTGCTCGGGCGCCGCGGGGGCCTTGCCTTCGCTGGGCCGTCGCCGCCCGCGGCGCGCTCCGGAGCGCTCCGTGCGCTGTGGGCACCGAGCGTAGCGGAGCCGCGCTACCGGGTGCCTTGGGCCTTGTTGCGGCCCTTTGAAAGCGGGCCGGCGGGCCTTCCCCCTCCCGTCGCGCTGGTGGCGGCCGGGATCGGCCGCGGGGAAGCAGCGGGCGG
Source organism: Podarcis bocagei (assembly GCF_964188305.1). NCBI lineage: Eukaryota > Metazoa > Chordata > Lepidosauria > Squamata > Lacertidae > Podarcis > Podarcis bocagei. The sequence goes on along the minus strand of NC_138134.1, from coordinate 26,581,907 downwards.
CTTACCTGGCTGGGGGGCGGCCTGTGCGTTTTCGGCCCCCTGCCTTCGCCGGCGGTGGTCGCGTTCGCGCTCCGGCGCGCGCGGCAGGGCCTGGCCGGCCTTTAGCGGCTCCTGCGACGCAGCGGAGCCGCTTGGGGTTGAAGCGCGCACAGCGCGCTCGGCCGCCTTTTGGGGCCGTTTTTCCTCCTGCTCGGGCCTGAGTCAAGGCCTGGAGCCCTTCTTGTGGCGCTGGGGGAGATCCCCGTTGCAGGCAGTTTGGCGGGAGCGCCATTTTGACTGCCTCCCTGCATTGGTTGCTGACCCCCAGTGGCCGTCTGAGGAATTGCAGCCTTGTTATTAGAACTGTTGCAAGGCTGCGCCACCTGGTGGTAGTAGGTAGGATTGAACTGGTTTGAAATTGTATTCACCACTGTACCATTTATTTGGCTTGATCGTTGGTTTTTACAATATTGTTTATTGTTGTTAAGTGTTGTTGTTCTTTCCATCTTTAGTAGGCATGGCTCCTAAACGGAAAACACCTGAAAGGCCTAGTCCGGCGTCTTCGGCGAAGAGGCCTATAAAGGGCCCCTCCCAAGCCTTGCGCTCACCGGAGCCGAATCAGTCACTGCGTCGCATTCAGTCTATGGTCACGGGCTTGGCCAATGACCCTGCTGCTCTGGCTCGTGTGGAAGCTGAAATGGGCGACATGTTACAACGATGTTCAACTCCATCGACTTCCTCTGCAAGGCCCGCCCTTCCGGGGGGCGCACCATCGCTGGTCGCCTCATCTAGTGATGATGAGAGTGATTTTATAGCAGCTGGGGGCTATTTGCCTGATGCCTCTGGTCAGCCTCCGAGTTCACCTGAGTCTCCGGCCGCCACGCCTAGGGGCCGTAGAGGCACTAGGGGTACTGCCAGGAAAAGGGCGTCTGCTAGAGGGCGGGCAGCCTGCACCACTGGTGCGCCACCTTCTCGTGTTACAAGGGCGGTTTCTGGTCATTCACAGGTTGTTTCTTCTCAACCTATATTAAATACAGATCAGCAAGGTGACGCCTCCGAGTCTTCGGTGGAGGACAGCCTGCTTCCCCCTCCGAAAGCCTCTTCCGGGGGCCGCCGCCGCCGAAGGAAATCCAGGAAGCGTGCCAAGAAGAGGCGCAGGGACACTTCATCCTCCATTTCAGGTACCTCGTCCTCTAGCTCCAGCAGCGATGAGGAACCTTCTCTTAAGCTCTATTGGGGCTTTGGGGAGTCTTCTGGACTTCCAAAATGGGCCTGGGAACGGAGGGCAAACTCCCACAGGGCGAAGTATGGGGCAGTCTTGGAGTGCCGCGATGGGGCGTTGGTTCCTGATGTGAGAGTGGCCACCAATTCGGCCAGGGACCTCATACCTGGTGCCCACTTGGCTACCAAACTCCGCTCTAGGATTTTGGATGGCCGTTATGTGGACATATTCAGTCTTGCCCCCCCTCTGGAGGGCCAAGACATTCAAGAAAAGGGATCGGTTGCCTCTAAAAAACGGCTAGCGGTGGCAAAGGCTGACCGGACGTTTGAGCGGTGGCTGGACAGTTTTCAGGTTTTTGCTGGAGTGGTATCTGCAGCTTACCCTCGGAGATCTTTGCACCTGTGGGTGTATTTGTCTATCGTACGTTCTGCATTTACGATGGGGGGAGAATCGGCTGCGATATCGTATGATGAGAACTTTAGGCGCAGGGCAGCCAAGATTCCCTCGGCCCGATGGGACCGGAAGGATCTGGACGTGTGGACCACTTATGTGGCGCCGCGTATTGATAAGAAGGCTGTGGACCCGGTGAAAGCTAAGGCCATTCCCATCAGGGTCGGTCGCAAATTGTTTTGCTGGGATTATAACAAAGGAACCTGCCTACGACAATATTGCAGGTTCTCACATGCATGTGAAAAGTGCTCCGGCAACCACCCTGCATCAGCTTGCACGGGAAGCCGCCGGTCCTTTCGGAAAGGTGGGGGCTCTCAGCAGCCCCCAAAGGCCGCCTCCCCGGCTCCTGCAGGTGGAGCGGCCAAATAACATCCTGTCCTCTTTAGCCCAGACCCCGGTGCGGCTGCAGCCGCTTCTGGCGTTACTGCAGTCATACCCAGACAGGAAGTCCGCCTCTTATTTGCAGGATGGTTTTTCGTTAGGTTTCAGGATCCCAGTGGTTTCTTCCCCGGTGGCAAGGAACCCAGTGAACCAGAAGTCAGTTTTGGATATGCCAGAGGTGGCTCGTAGGAAAATTGGGAAAGAGCTGGCCTTGCATCGGATGGCAGGCCCTTTTGTGGAGCCCCCGCTTCCGAACCTGCATATCTCTCCGTTGGGCATTGTCCCTAAGAAGGCCCCGGGGGAATTTCGCTTAATTCACAATCTTTCGCACCCCAAGGGCACATCAGTAAATGATGTTATTCCCCCGGAGCTTTGCACGGTGAGGTACGCTTCCCTTGATCAAGCGATCAAGATGGTTCGGAAGTTTGGGCCAGGTGCCCTCTTGGCGAAATGCGACATTGAGTCGGCATTCCGTTTGCTTCCAATTCATCCCGATGACTTCTGGTTACTGGGCTTCCAGTTTGAAGGGGGATTTTACTTTGATAAGGCCATGCCAATGGGCTGCTCTGTAGCCTGTGCGGCATTCGAGTGTTTCAGCTCATTTTTGGACTGGGCTTTGCGCAAGAAGACGGGTTTAAGCGGTGTCACTCATTATTTGGATGATTTTTTATTGGCCTCAGCCAGTGACACTGGGCATTGCGTCAAACTGTTGCAGGCCTTTGATGAGCTGACACAAGAATTGGGCGTGCCATTGGCCGCGGAGAAAACGGAGGGTCCTGCTACTCAGTTGACTTATTTAGGTATTTTATTGAACACTGTGACCCAGACGTCCAGTTTACCGGCGGACAAGATAGTGGCGCTGAAGGCAGTGATTGAGGAATTGTTGCCTCTTAGGAAAGTAACTTTACGTCAGCTTCAGTCGTTATTGGGCCATCTGAACTTTGCCTGTAGGGTGGTCGCCCCGGGGCGACCCTTTTGTTCCCGTTTGGCTAGACTTATGTCAGGCTTGAGAGCCCCGAGGCATAGGGTGCGTCTGTCACGCCAAGTGAAGGCTGATCTCCAGATTTGGTTGGAATTCCTGGAGGAATTCAATGGGGTGTCCTTGTGGCAGGACACCCTAAACCTTCGCACAGATTTTCAGGTTCATTCTGATGCGGCAGGGTCCTTAGGGTTTGGCTTGTATTGGGACGGTAGGTGGTGCGCAGAGCGCTGGCCAACAGCTTGGCGTGGGGAAGCGGTAGTTCGGGACTTAACGTTTTTGGAATTTTTTCCTATTGTAGTGGCTGTTTACTTGTGGGTCGAGCATTTCAGGGACCGCCGAGTTTGTTTTTGGACCGATAACCTGGCGGTGGTGAATGTCCTAGCCAAGCAGTCTTCACGGTCTCCCAGGGTATCAGCCCTGTTGCGGGCTTTTGTTTTGCATTGTTTACGTTTTAACATTGTGTTTTCTGCCCGTTTTGTGCCTGGTGTGTCTAATGTGATTGCTGATGCTCTGTCCCGTTTTCAGATGGAGCGGTTCAGATCCCTGGCGCCAGAGGCTCGAGAACGTCCGGAATTTTTCCCGGATCACCTCTGGAACCTTGGCAGCACTTAGTTTTACAGGGAGTAGCTGCATCTGTTGCCCCCTCCACTTTGCGGTCTTATGAGAAGGCTTGGTGTGATTTTTTAAAATTCATTGGGCAGCCGGAGTTGGGAGGTGTGGGTAAGCCCCACTCTACTTCTCAGGTGCTTCAGTATCTGGCGCACCTGTTTCAGAAGCGTCGGGCAAACAGGACGCTCAGACTGCATTCCGCAGCTATATCCTTCTTTAGTAAGGCATTCTTTAATAAAGACCCATGTGGGAAATTTGTGGTGAGGAAGGCACTTGAGGGCTGGGGCCGGCTTCATCCCTCCAGGCCTATTCCCCGGCGGCCCATTACATTTCAACTGTTGTCTCGGATGCGTGTTAAACTGAAGAGCATCTGTTGGTCAAGGTTTGAGGCACGGCTGTTCTCTGCAGCCTTTTCTTTAGCCTTCTTCGGGGCCCTGAGAGTGGGTGAAGTGGTTCTTGAACCTAACCGGGGTGGTGGCTCTAGGGGTCTGTTACTAGAGGACGTGAGTCTGTCTCCGTCTGAGGTGCAAGTCAACGTCAGGAGCTCAAAAACTGATCAGCGGGCTAGGGGAGCGGTGATGCGGCTCCCCGCCACAGGTGAGAAGGGCCCTTGTCCGGTCAAGGACCTCCAGAGATATTTAGATTTGCGTCCACCAGGCATGGGCCCCTTGTTTGTTCACAAGAATGGGCACCCGTTGGCTCGTCACCAGTTTTCTAAAGTACTCCGCAAGGCCATCGAGGCATGCGGCCTGGCTGCCGCTGAGTTTGCACCTCATTCCTTCAGGATTGGGGCCGCGACGACGGCCGCTCATTGGGGTTTATCGGCAAGAAGGATAAAAGACCTGGGTCGTTGGAGGTCGGACGCATACAAGGGTTATGTACGTAAATGATGCAATTTCGTGTGCTTACATATCTGTTTTACCCTAGGTCAAGCCCCTACACGTATCTGGATTGTGGGGCACAGTATTGTGCACTGGGCAGCTCGCAGAGCTCGACAGTCTGGCTTGGGTGACGATCTTGGCTTTCCGCAGGAAGTGAAAGTGTCCTGGATCGCCAGAAGGGGAATGCTGTGGAAGGAACTGCTGCCGCTTATCCAGAGGCGTGTTCTTTTGGAGGGCCCTCCTATGGCAATTGTCATACAGCTTGGTGAAAATGATTTAGTGTCACATTCTTGTTATGTTCTGCGTGCTATGATATTGGGAGATGTAAGGGATTTGGCGGCCATGGTGCCGCCAACAAAAATAATTTGGTCAAAATTACTTCAACGCCGTAAGTGGAGGGGTAGCCCTTGTGTGGAAGCCACTGAGCGGTCTAGGAAACGGATTAATGCCGCAGTGAGCAAGTTGGTGGCGGATTTGGGCGGGTTTGTGATTCCACACCCCTTGATTAGGTTCAAAGCCACTGAATTGTTTATGATGGATGGGGTTCATCTGTCGTCTGTTGGGAATGATGTGTGGTTGAGTTCAGTGGTGGATAAGTTGAGGGTGTGTTTGAGGCTGTGAGTGGTTGGCGGCGAGCGTAAGGGGCTCGTATGGCGGTTAGGCATTGGTTTAAATTGGTTGGTGGAGGGGTATGGATTGGCTGTGCCTGCCCCTCCAATGAGGTTGCTGCATGGGAATTCCGTTAAAGGAATTCAGGGACTTACCATCCATTCGTCCAAACCCCTGGAATCGGGTTTGGGCCGTGTAAGTTCCTAGGAGCATGCGGGGAGAAGCTGAGGGTCTGTGCCGCAGCTCCGCCTATCCCTGAACTTGTTCCTCCACACTGGCTTCCGCTGGAATCCGGGAGTCAGTGCTGTCCCCAAGGCGGGAGGGACAGCTAGTCGTCACCAATGCCTAAGCAACCACTCACAATTTGTATGCAAATAAAGTTGTGGCCAAAATTATGCCAAAAACCTTAAACAAAAATTCATGTGTGATGTGTGAGTTATTGGGGTTAAGGGTGTTTTGGGGACCTCAGCACGCAAAGCGTGTTCTCACTAAAGGAGAGCACGTGTTGCGGATGGGTCAGACAAAGCACCCTGTAGTAATTAGGTGGATGGGTTTAAGGGGCCTACTTTTGGCTGGAGTTGGTGTTGCTGGGGTAAATTTGATGTTGCAATTTTGGAGGAGGGGTCAGAGGTTATTTAAGGAAGGTCCACAGCAGGGTACTTTCTCTTTCGCTGTGGACATCGGATCTCCCGCCCGCCCTCCCTTGTTGGGCTTGCGCTTTGACCTTGCTTTGCCTGTCATGGGGTCGTCCGCCTTGGTGCGGGGGCCCAGTAGGAATTTACCATTTGGCTGATTAGTGTGTGCCTCTTGGGTTTTGCCTACTGCTTAGCAATACGTCACAACTTGTAAGGTTGGCGGTTAGGCATTGGTTTAAATTGGTTGGTGGAGGGGTATGGATTGGCTGTGCCTGCCCCTCCAATGAGGTTGCTGCATGGGAATTCCGTTAAAGGAATTCAGGGACTTACCATCCATTCGTCCAAACCCCTGGAATCGGGTTTGGGCCGTGTAAGTTCCTAGGAGCATGCGGGGAGAAGCTGAGGGTCTGTGCCGCAGCTCCGCCTATCCCTGAACTTGTTCCTCCACACTGGCTTCCGCTGGAATCCGGGAGTCAGTGCTGTCCCCAAGGCGGGAGGGACAGCTAGTCGTCACCAATGCCTAAGCAACCACTCACAATTTGTATGCAAATAAAGTTGTGGCCAAAATTATGCCAAAAACCTTAAACAAAAATTCATGTGTGATGTGTGAGTTATTGGGGTTAAGGGTGTTTTGGGGACCTCAGCACGCAATATACGGCCAATTTAGGAACAGAGAAGTTTCAGTGTTCTATTAAGGCTATCGGTCCTTTGTTTGGCATTTTGCCTCTAGGATTTGCCAATACCTAGCACTTTACACATTCTCTAAACACTCATAATGGTGCTTCCAGATTCCCACAGGTGATCCATTGACATTTTAAATCAGGGCAATACAAGCTAATTCTCATTTTGATGTAAACATTACATCATTTTTTTAAAATTACCAAGGTGCAATAACAGATTCAACAAGCATTCTAAAGCAAGCGGTCACAGTTGTTGTTGGCATCTGTCTGCCTTGAGTGACAAAGGAGTGCAAGTCAAACTGCTGTGTTAGCAGCACCCAAATGACTGCCCAGGACACAAGCCTGGACAGCGTGTATGGAAGTCCTGAGCTGTCCAGATGACAAGACCCCCCTTTTGGCTTCCCTGATGTGGTCCAAAGGAAAGCAGAGCAATACATTTGGCTGCAGGAGTTGCCAGAAGGAGGCATACAAGGCACCATCTTAGGGACTCCACTCTGGATTTGTTTAGGGTTTATTCCTTAACCTTTTCTTCTCCTGAAGATATAACACAAGGAAGCGGAGGTTTAGGCCCAGAGTTTTCCTTCTCCTACATGGACTACCTTCTCAGGTTGATGAGTCCCATCTGCACCTCATTTCCCTCTAAAGCAGCAGTTCTCAACCTGTGGGTCCCCAGATGTTGTTGGACTACAACACCCATCATCCCTGAGCTCTGGCCTTGCTAGCTAGGGGTGATGGGAGTTGTAGTTCAACAACATCTGGGGAAGCGCATGTTGAGAAAGGCTGCTGTAAAGCATGCACAGAAACTGCCTTCTTGATTGTTGGACCCACTATTGTTCTTGTCCACTCAATCTGCTGGGGTCTGTCTTTGCATGCAGGGAGAACCCATACAGTTCATGCAAGTTATTATTTCAGTCTCCTGGTTCAATGTTTTTTTTTAACTATATTATTCAAATCCCTCTTTCTTTTGGGATAAACCACAGAGTGGGAAGTGACTTCAGTTGTGTGGGAATGCATGTACAGCAAAGTTCTGGAAGATTCTAGTTTCTGCACCTTCTGACAGGCTTAGGAGGTGCACCTCAGTTACTATGTTTTCCCTTTTGCCCCTTGTTCTCCATTTGTACCCCATTTTGTTTCCTGAACTTACCATACCTCCCCCCCCCCTGCCCTCCAACACTTGGGAGATCCTATTGTCTGTGCTATAGATTATCAATTTTGAATTTCTGCTCTTTGGCATGTATTGAGAATTTGCTTTGTTATTTCATTCTGATTTGCATTCACAACTATATTTCTTAACTGGCTATTTTTATCTGTATTGTTTTATGGGCTTTCTGCTTTAAATGTGTGGTGTGTATGCAGCCTCAGCCCATGTCACCTTCACATATTTGCCCTTATTAATATTTGCCTATCATCTGTATCTATAGTTATGTCAATATTATTTGCAATAGCCTATGACTATGAACGCTAATTATTTATCATAACATAATCTGCACTTTTAAAAAAGTGCTAAATACATGTGTGAATGACTATTTTAAGAACATATTATTTTGCATTTATTTATTTTATGTGCATTTGAGAAAAGTATTTTCTGTCTCAACACCCATTTTTAAATTATTTCGTCCTCTCCTATTTATTTTTTTAGCTCAGAACTGTGTAAGAACATTTAGGAAGTGTGAAAGCAGGCAGATAATTAAATTCAGATCTGCTCATTAGTTCAGTAGCCACAAATAAGACAATTTGCATCAGAATTCAAAGGGATCAAATGCCTCTAGCATCCCAATACACAGCTGCACAGTGGCCTCTTGAAATCCAAACTGTACAGAGGATGTTCCATGCAGGAAGTTATCAGTATGCTGCAACTGGCAGGTGGATCTGATAATTTTCAGCACAGGACTGCAAAATGCCAATGAGGATGTTTTGCTGTGGCCTTGTGAAAAACACCTGCACCACACAGTAAGCTGCTTGCTCATGAACATACAACATTACACACACTGATCGGATTTAAAACAGTCACCACACCACTGCTTCTTTTTTGCAGACTGGGCCAAAGTCGAAGCAGTTCTGTGACTGGATATGAACCTCACCATTTCATGCTGGTCTAAATGGGGCGATTCATTTATTTTTTAAAAAAAGAAAATGCACAAGTGTAGGCCAGATATGTGTCCCCATTTATCCCTTAAATGAAACATTTCCAAATGACCCAATGAAGTGGTCTGGGAGCATCTGATACGACAGAAGTCTGTGGAACAGATCAGTGCCTACATGGGAGTCTTATGGAAGCCACTCTATGAGTGGGAAAGCAGGATATAAATATATGCTGATGTTTTCTATTACATCTCTGATGTTTTATTTGAAGTCATCAAATGTGAGTGCCTGATTATGGATTTACATATGTATGTTTTGCTGTGTTTGTGTGTGAAAGCCAGTGTGGTGTAGCAGTTAGTGTGTTGTTCTAGGACTTAGGAGAATAGATTCATTGAGTTGTAAAAAAGGAGGGATACTGAGGGTCATCTAGTGACTGGTTCACCCTTCTGCCTTGCAGGAATCTCAACACGTGGTCCCTCATCCAACTTGAAACCATACCGGACCCTGCTTAGCTTTAGCAAATGTGCTAGCAGTTTTATTGCTGCCCCAGAGTAGAGTTCAAATTCCCACTCCGCCATGAAACTCACTGTGTGACCTTGAGCTGGAGTTGTTACAAAGATAAAATGGAGAGTGGATGGAGAACCATATACACCACTTGAGCTCCTTTAAGGAAAGGTGGGATAAAAATGTAATACCAAATTCTCCCTCCCTCCCTCACAGATTATTTTCTTTAGTTATTATTGTATGTAATATGTATCTGTATACGTAATATATTCTCTGGTTCGTACTGCCAGAATCGTATAATTAGATAATAATAGCTACATTTTAATATATGTATTTTTGACTGTTGCATATTGCATTTGGTTATGAATGTGAATCAATAAGCATTCCGAATGAATAGGTTTCATTTTTAATGGTGTGCACACATCGTTTTTTGACATGCATTAAAAGTCATGTTTCCTGCCAATGTTGTGTAACAGGCTCAGTAATAAATGGATGATTTTGTTGTTGTGCAAAGACTTGGTTATTGGAAATAGATCAACTGCATAGGCAAAATGTCAAATCCACTTAAAGTACCAGCACAGCGCACATGCAATCTGTAAAATGAATGATAGTTCTAAGTTTCCGTACTGGTATTACATTCAACCTGAATGTAATGTATACCTGAAGGAGCATCCCCACCTCCATTGTTCAGCCCAGACACTGTGGTCCAGCACTGAGGGCCTTCTGGCGGTTCCCTCACTGCAAGAAGTGAGGTTACAGGGAACCTGGAAGAGGGCCATCAGATGTCAAGGAAATAAGCAACTATCTTACTTTTAAAAGACATCTGAAGGCAGCCCTGTTTAGGGAAATGTTTAATGTTTAAGGCTGTATTCTTTTTTTAATATTTGGTTGGGAGCTGCCCAGAGTGGCTGGGGAAACCTAGCCAGATGGGTAGGGTATAAATAAATCATCATCATCATCCACCTATAAGCCTTAGACTGGCATGCTTCCACATCCCCCTTCCTTTCCTTCCATACTCAAGGGAAGCATATTATGAACTTCTAATTTTTGTTTGAACAAACGATCCTTCGCTTTTCTACCAGGTTGGCAAACAGGCCCAGCCCACCAATGAGGCTAGGTGAGGTGAGTGCATTGGGCAGCAGGATCCACAGGGGCAGAAGATCTGGCCTCCAAGAAAGGCACCACCCACTGCTACTTGGAGGTCAGATCTGCCACCTCCTTAGCAGCCTCCTCCAATACTGCCTCTGCAGAAGCCTCTTGACAAATAGGAGACACTGCTTGTCTCCTCCCAGCCCTAGGCAGGAAATGGTGGGGGCTGCCCTCTGAGGTATCCTGGGCTCTGCATCTGCCTAGTGTGGTTCAGAGTGGTCCCCTTACACACACACACACCATGGTTGCCTTTAATTCCCACTTAAACCATTAGGTAAGGTTGATATGATTCCCTGCTAATGCTGATGTAGATCTTCACTCACCCATTCTTACTTGCTGTGGGAGCACCATTTTGCGGTTCGCCTCAGGTGCCAAAATGTCTTGGGCTGGCCCTGGTGGCAAACCACAGTTTGACTGTGGTTTGTTGAGAAACTACAGTCCTATTCAGAAGTTATCTTCTCAAATGAAACGTGAGTTGTGCTAAGTAGCCACACCTCTGTGTACAGTACAAACATCTGCAATAAGGTACACATAAAGAGTTCCACTTGATCTGGAACCTCAGTCAGTCAGAAACCAAAGCTTGTGGAAGCCTTAACACATACAACTGTATGTGCCGAGTTCTGCACCCTTCAAAATGTTCACGCTGCATATACATTGATGCCAACAGGCAGTGTTTGTGCACATGATGTTGGGCCAGGTGACTTGGGCATGGCCTATTTGCATGGGTATAACATCCTCAAAGGGCTTGTGGATTGCTTAAATCATTTTCTGAGTCTGGTAAACAATGTTTCATCTCAAATCAGAATCCTGAGCGTAAGGCTACTTATGCATGTAAAGAAATGTTGTGATCCTAACATGCCCCAAGATTTATGCAGCTTTCATAGATTTTCATGGTGCCTTTGATTCAGTTGATTGTGTGATGTTGTGGAAGAAGCTTGTAGAGTTAGGAATCAATCAATGCTTGCTGATCTTAATACAGAATTTATATTCCTTTAACATCTGCCAAATCAAACTCAATGCCAAAGGTCACCTCTCTTCCGACATCCCTAATATGAAAGGTGTAAAACAAGGGTGTATTCTTGCCCCCTTTCTTCTTAATTTATTTTTATCAGATCTTCCAGAGCACGTTCAAAAAATAGAATTGCATGCCCCCCAAATCAATCAAAACCCAATCCCACTGTTATCATATGTGGATGATGTGGCTTTATTATCACTGACAAGGATAGGTCTCAAACATATTTCGCTCTCCCTTGTTTTCTACTGTGAAACCAATAAGCTCTCAGTAAATTATGAGAAGACAAAAATTATGGTCTTCTCTAATTCCCAGAGATTAGAGAAATGGAAAATAAGAGGACAAGAAATCCAGCAAGTAAAGATGCATAGATATCTCAGAATTTTATAGCAGAGCAACTCAGATTGGTCAAACCATCGCACAAGTGCTGTAAAACAGGTAAAGCGTACCTCCTCAGCAGTAGCTCACTTTTATTTTCAGAAATGTAACGAATTTATACCAGCTGCTAGTCAAATTTTTCAAGCTAAAGTGTCATCCCAGCTCCTTTTGTGATCCCAATATGGATACAAGCATATAATAGTGATTTAGATAAGATACACTCGAGTTTCTTGAAACATATCCTGGGGCTCTTAAGTTCAATCAAGTATGAGACAAAATTTGAAAAACTAGGTATACACACGATGGAATATTGGGTGTGGGTTAGCGCTATAAAATACTGGTTGCATTGTGATTTCCATTGCCAACCTTTGAGTCTACTTTCTGACTTACTTAAGGACTCATATAAATCCAGAGGGTTCCAACTCTTACAGAGCAAAATGAGATCTATCTGTATTGACTTAGAACTCTTGTATAATTCAAGTGGGCAATATATTTATCATAATATTAAAATCAGATTAAGGGACACTGAAAGTCAAAACATTGAGTCAGCTGTAAATAAAGTATGCTCTCCCCAGTTCTATCATTTAAATACAACAGATAACAGGGTCACTTATATTTCAAAATTAATAATTCCAGTCCAACACATGGCCTTTATGTTAGCCTGATTGAACGTTTTCCCCTCAGCATTTTTCAAGGGCAAATATCTAAACTTTCCCAGAAACGACAGACATTGCAGATGTTCTTTGAGTGTGCTGGTCACAGTAAAACATATTCTTTTCCACTATCCATTATATAACCAGCTACACAAATATGTGCTGTCTCCCTTTTTTGGGTAGTGTAACATCACAGCGCAATGAAAATATCAGATTCTATCTGTCTGACATTAACCCAGAAGTAACTGCAAGGGTGGCTGAGTTGTTATCAATAGTATCTATTAGAGTGGTGGATGGCACTATTTAGCAGGAAGAAACTCCAAGGAAAATCTTCATTACTACATATTTTTACATGGCTGTTCATTTGCATATATTTTAAAATTTTATATATGGATTTTTTAAAATTTGTAATGGTTTGGCGAAGTAAGTGAGCAAGCAATTATTTTGTGAGAGATGAAGTAAAGTAGTTGTAGGACACAGCCACACCTTACTTTACAGCAGGACCAAAGGCTTCTTGACTACCACTCATACGTTTGATGCTCAGTTCCCAATAAAATGCAAAACATTTCCACTTTGTGAACTCCTTTCTTTTACATTCAGCGTACAGCTGTAGCTGACAAAATAGCTTATTATGTGGAAATTTGACATAAAAGATAAAGATACTAATTATTTGTATCAGAGACTTTATTCCCGCTGGCATTTCATATGCTGATTTACCAGAGCAATTTATCACTTGCATTAAGTCAAATGGATCAAATTATCATTGTCAAATAGCTGACACAATAGAATGTTTTCTGTGCTCCTGAACATAAAAAGCATGAGAAGTAACAGAATCAGGGTTCACTAAACCACAGCATGAATAAAGTACCTTTAACATGGAATTCTTGAAATCTAGTAAAGAATCTAACTCTTCTCATCCAGCTGGGCTGAGTCACTTGCCCCACTTCAAAGTCCAATATCCATGAGTCATGTGCTTCTTGGATTTTTAGTGTCTACACTCCATTGAGGAAAACTGTGCTATCCACCACATACAAGCTGCTAATAACTCCCTGGTGTACTGTTTGAAGAAGCAGCATGGTTCCCCCACATTAGGGAAATAAAAAGGAAAGAAATATTGTATTTTAAAGATAAGTTCATCTTTAGTCTCTCTGGAAGCCATGCGATACGTACCACTGCCCCCACTTTCAAGAGGGATGACTGTACCTTCACAAGTGGGGGTGAAGTTCAGTTTAAACATATAAAATCTGCATTTAAATACTGTTTCAGGAGAACATATACATTTGAACATGTATTTTGAGAAGATTAAAACAAACTCTGCAGATAGAGGTAGATTCATGCAGAAATGGAATGGAGTTGATCTTACATAATTTTATTTGTTCAAACCCTGCTGTCAGGGAACTGACATCAGAGGCACGGGAGAAGGAGAGGGTCTCTGATTCTGCAGGAGAAGGTCCTAGTGCTAGGGGGAGACTCAGCTGGGAAGAAGGGGAAGAGAATGAGTGTAACACCAGGGATCCAGGAGAGCAACGGGACAGGGAGGTGCAGGGGCTCCAGGACTCTTCGTTGGAAGTCAGTGAGGAGAGCCCAAGCACCCCGCTGCCCACGCCCACCCTGCGCAGGAGACTCCCGCGCAGTGAGAGGCGGAGACGCTTGGGCGTCAAACAACTCTTATGTTGGCAACGCTTTAAGAAACGCCCACAGACAGATTCTACGAGTGACTAAGGGCAGCCACGCTAAGATGGGCTGCGCAGTCCGGAGGGTTTAACCAGGCAATCCGATGCTCAAACGGAGCAGGATTACGCACGAGTAACTCCCAACCACTACAATAGTCATAACCAATAAATAAAGCATTAACAAATTACCAAACCAAACATTTCCCATGTAAATCACAAGAAGATATAAAATAAAGATAAACAAAAAAACAAAAAAAAGCATCAACAACAGCAACAAAACACATCCCCTAACAAGGACAGGAAGCTGGTCTTCCAGGACTCAGCCAAGATATATACAAAATATATACAAAATGACATTGATCAGTAGGAGACATCTGTCCATTCCTAGCATCTGCACTTCTGATCTTTCTTTTTTCTGCTGCTCTTCTCCAGAGGCCAGGTAAGTCCTGGAAAGATGCCAGATCTGGTGTATTCAGAGAATATCAATCAGTGTTCTGCTGAACATGTTTGCTATCCACCCCCCCCCCATTTTTGCATTTAAATGTGTTCATAAGATGGGAAATTTCCATGAAATTCACTTGACTGAAATTCCAGTAGTGACTGGTGGGAAGTTGCTGTACTATGCGCCTGACCTCCTAGCAGCACACTTACCCCACTAACTGGTTGCTGAAGAAGCATCATAAAATGAAAAGCTGTGTACTTTAACTACATAAACAACACAACTAGTAAAGGAATACAAAAGGAATAATGGAAACAAAGGGGATAGTGGAATGTGGAAAAGAATCTTACACATTCATGTACACATGTATATATCATCTTGTTAACAAATTGGTTAGGCTATCAACACCTCTCTAGTGCAAGGATCAGTAGACCAAGTATCCCAAAGCTCCACTCCAAATGTTGGAAGCTTCCAGACTCTAAAACTCATTTTCTCTCTCCGAATCTGTCTCCGGAAACTTCCAGTCTACTGATGACACCACTTCCTGTCTACCTTGTTGGCAGCACCTCCAGCCTGCAGAGAGGGTAAGAAAGACATGCTCTCCTTTGCTATGTTGGCCATCACAGTCCATAAATATCTCCAGCTACTTAGTTCCTTTTGCATTTATTTTGCCCCTAGCTTGCATAACAAAGGAGATACTTCACACACCTGGCTAGGGCTACTTGCTTAACAAAGAAGCCATTTCGACCGTGTTACAGTGGTACCTCTGGATACAAACAGGATTCATTCCGGAGTGCCGTTCACATCCTGAAGTAAACATAACACACGACTGCGCATCTACACATGTGCGGGTCATGTTTTGCCACTTCCGCGCATGCGTGTGACATCATTTTGAACGTCTGCGCATTCGCAAGTGGCAAAACCCAGAAGTAACACGCTCTGTTACTTCCAGGTAGCTGCGGAGCGCAACCCAAAAATACTTAACTTGAAGCTACTTCGACCCAAGGTATGACTGTACTAGTCTCCTCTGCTGCTGAATCCAAAATTACAGCTATAAAATCATGCGGTTGGAGAAGATCCCAAGAAGCATTCAGTTCAACTCCAATCCCATAATAACATCCAAGGCTCGGCACACTACAAACTTAAAATGGCAGCATAGCAGACATATTTTTTAAAGGTGTGGCTTTCAGCTGTTTGATAAATCCAGAATTGCTCATATGTCAGTCAAAACAATGCCTTTGTGTTGTGCGTGAAAAATTAGGTTCTGTTTAAAAGGAAAATGTGCCCTAGATCTGTGACCTGGTCTCTTGAAAAAAATCACCTAAGACTTCAAACGAGCAAAGCATCCAAAAGTTTTTTTGTGTGAAAATTGAGCCTTGCTGTGAATTGCTTGCCAAAGGATGGCTCATACAGCTATCTTTCTTCTGCGTACGCTCTAACCTGAAGCTTTGCAGCCTTATTTAAAAGGATGGAAGGAGAGCTCAAAGAGTTTATACACAACATCACCAAAACAGAAAGGGACCTTTCCTCACCAGTATAATATTTCTCTTTCTGTTTACAGAAAGCTAAAGATGAAGGTGGAGCATGATCACGGCTGCTCTCTGTGATAACATATCACTACTGAGTAGGTGGCTTTTCAGGTATATTTTTTGCTGTTGTCCCCATTGAAGTAGCAAAAGATGTGAAAGAGGCAGAGAAAGAAGGCATACAGAAAAGGACAAAGAAAAAGAAAACACAGAAAAAGCATGTCAGATACTGGTAGCAACCATCTGAAAACATCTAACAATTTCCAAGCTGTTATTTCCCCATTATTATCCTCATTCACTAGAGTGCAGGGTAAGTTTAATTTTCTCTCATTTTCTCATTTTTCCAATCTTAAGTTCAGTTATCCACATTTCCACATTAGTGTGTGTTTTAAAACCCATCGTGAAAATTCATCAGCATTTGAGTGTGAAGTTCTCTTAATATGCACATTTTAGTATGCAATTTTACCAAATATACATATTTTTTGCAAAGCAATTTTCCACAATCTAATGCATTTTTCTATGTAATTTCCAGCAATATGTGCAATTTTATGCACATGTTACCTGAGTATGTGCATTTTTTGTGTATATTATTTGGCCAGAGAACTTTCAAAATCCAGAAAGGGTCTATTTCAAAGGGTGTTTCAGTTCAGTTGAGTTGTTTTGGAAACTGTGAATAGGGTAGGTTAATCTTCAAATGCAAAATGAATTCCTTCCCCATCCATACTGGAGTGGCACTGAATCTGGTGCTTCACCATAGGTGCCAACTCCCGGGGGGCCCGAGCACCCACAAAATTCCCCATGAAGGGGCTGCACACCCACAAATTTCAGTGCCAGAGCCATGCATGCACCCATGACCCCAGGCACCCATGGTTGCAGGGCCAAACTGGAACTTCTGTGTTTCACTAGGGACTGCTGCCTTACTTTCATTCCCTCTAGTACGTTTTGTTAGACTTACTCAGTTCATCACCTGCCAATCCACACATTTACTATGTGCAGCTATCCTCTCCCCTTACCCCACTGAACTTCTGTGTATATTGAGAAATGGGATCATGCCCACTGGCTGCTCCCCCATTTTCCCAGAGGCTGCGTGTTTGGCTCTAATAACTAAGGTCCCCTGGTACATACAGCTGTATGTGAAGGTTCAAACCAAGTCTGAATTTAGTGATTGCAGGGGATTTCCATTTGCCAAACCATATTATCAGTCATTGGTAGGTCTGTGGAAGTGATCTGTTTAAATGTTCAGAGGAGAAGGAGAAGTTCAACACTTTGGTGCCATTTTCACAAGCATCTGTAGAAGAACTCCACATCTAGTTCCCCATCTGGAAATGTATGGCTGCAGTTCTGAAATAAAACAATGACAATTCTATCCTCTTGGTGTTTTTTAGGCTTCATTCGAAAAGGGTGGTGGGGAAAGAAAACAGGAAGCAAATGAACCACCAATAACCTGCTAACTATCAGGCTTTGGGGAACTGGAACCCTCCCCTGGTGGCAGTAATTAAGCAGATCAAACGAAAGGAGCATTCTTACCAGATAAGTTCTTTAATAATCACAGTGAGAGACAAAGGAATGCACATCACTCTAAAAAATGGTTTTGCTCCCAGTAAAGGTTCACCCCCTCCGTCCCCATTAATCTACACCACTCCTACGTTGGATAATCTGAGCTTGTTGCTGTTGCACTTTCTGTTCCATCACTTTCCAAGGCTATCAAGTCTTAGGCAAAGGGAGGGGGTCAGGCATGCTGTCCAAGGACACTGAATCTGCCAGCTGTCTCTCTCCTGGCGTTTCCTCTTCTGTTGCTCCTCACCCAATATTTCTCAGCTTTTCCCTTCTGGACTATGACCTTCTGCAAACCACTGTTCTAAATCCATACTGTCCTCCTGCCCATGGGAACATTCAGAAAAAAGGGAGCGGTCTCCCACGATTCCTCCTTAGTCTAGTCCCTGACACTAACCTAGAGTTAAAAATAGGGCACAGCTGTCTTCTTTTGATCTTCAACATCACTCTCATGGAGAACAATTCAGTCAGGAGGCCCAGGAGGCTGTGGATTCTTCAGATCATTGCTTTGCCCTGAGCTACAACACCATGCACCTCTCCTACCTAACCAGGACCCTCTTAGCTTCTACTGACATTGAAGACTGAAAGGGGAACAAGCATCATCAGAAGAATGATTCATTGCCCTCTTTGGTAACAAAGCTTGAAAGTAAAGGTGAGCTTTTATTTGTCAGTGGAAAAAAGCTGATGCTCATTGTCAAATCTCTCCAGTATTCCGTGAAGTAGCTGCTGCTGCAGGAAGGAAACCCTGCCCTCTGCCCCCATCAACCTCATCACAGAGATAAAAGGAACATGGGGCAGGCCAGCATTTTCAAGAGAAGAGAGATGAACAAACATGGACTCCTGAAATTGTCTGGCCAATTTGTAGGCAACAAAACTGAGATGGGCTATTTTACTGAATATTTTATCTGGAAGGTAGCAAAATTGCGTGTTGAGTCCCACATGCCACCCCCACCAAAAAACTCACACATCACACATTTTTGTTTAAGGTTTTTGGCATTAATTTTGGCCACAACTTTATTGAATACAAAAAATGTGAGTGGTTGCTTAGGCATTGGTTATGACTATCTGTCCATGCCCAGGGACAGAGCTGACTTCCGGATTCCAGCGGAAGCCAGCGTGGGAAACAAGTATTGGGGAGAAGATGAAGCTGGGCCTCAGTCCCTCACTTCTCACCCTCATGTTCCTGTGGGGCTTGCACGGCCCAAGTCCGATTCCAGGGACAAGGACGAAAAGAATGGCAAGCCCCTGGATTCCTTTAACGGAATTCCCATTTCCGCACCACCATTGGAGGGGTAGGCACTTACCCCTCCACCAACCAATTTTAACCAATGCCTAACCGCCAACCTTACAAGTTGTGACGATTTGCTACGCAGTAGGCAAAAACCAAATGGCACAGCCAATCAGCCAAGTGGCAAAATTCCTACCAGGCCCCCGCACCAAGGCGGACGACCCCGTGACAGGCATAGCAAGGTCAAGCGATCAACCCCCCCCCCCTTTTTAGGGAGGGTGGGCGGGTGATCCGGTGCAAAAAGGCCAAGAGGACGCCCCAGCAATGGCGACCTGTATTTAAAGGCTCCAAACCCCTCCTCCGAATTGGCAACATACAAAACTCCCCAGTACCCAGTTAACCACTTAAGGCCTGGGTTATCCAACTTGCCCAATCACACCAGGGTGGCTTGTATTCCCCAACCGCAACACATGCTCTCATTTAGGGAGAACATGCTTTGTCCAACAGTTTGAGGTGTGTGTATACGTGTGTGCAGAAGAATGAAAACTCTCAGCAGATTTCTTAGACGTGTCTCTTCTGAGAAATTTCAGCTCATTTAACACTTAATGAAAGTAAATTGTGAGTTCATACTTGTGGGTGAACAGAGCAGAGGGCCAGGAAACAAGGACTGGAAGGAACAAAGGCCAGTCCCATCACTTCCTTCAACAAAGCTAAAATAGTATTTTAAAAGGATCAGAAGTTGGTTGTTTCAAAACAGAAGCTAGAGCCATGGTAGTAATTATCTTTCTTGTTGCACCTTTTATTTGCGAGGCCTTCTGACACAATAGATGGGAACGATCTGAAGAACTTGGATCAAACAAGTATTACTGTATGTGAGAACGAATGATGCCCAGTGAAAGTATCAACTATTCAGGCTATTCGTTGTGGCTATTCAAGCTATTGTAAACTGCCATGCTGGAAAGTAATTCCAAAACTATTTTTAAATGTTCAGTTTCAGTAATCAAAATCTTCATAGTCTTCTGAAAGATCTCTGATCTGTAAATGTCTTCAAAGGATTATCGACCAGATTTTTGTTGTTGTCTCTGCCAGCCTAAATTCTTTTTCTGTTTTATTAAAATGCAAGATATAAGCACCAGCACATCTCTTTTCCCCTTTGCCTCATTTCTAGATCAGCCTGGCAATTTCCCTGTATTCTCTGGTATATTCTGGTTAACAACAGTTCAGCAATGTTCATGCTAATTTAAGCATCCTTCGTAGCTTACAACAGACAATAAACAGCAATTGCAGTAAATAGTCTGGGTTACTGACAGCTATTTTCTTCTCTTGTTCAGATTGCTTAAAATTCAATCAAAAAGTTTAATTCTTTAAGTATGAAAAAGAAGCAAGAAATAGTAAGTGTTGTTAGTTACTTAAAAGTTGCAGATATCTGCTAAGTTTATTTCCAAAAGATATGAAAGGATATTATTCACTCCACAAGTGGTAGCCAAGAACTGCACAGAGGAGTATGTGACATCTGGAGAAGAAATATCAAACTACCAGAATTCATGTTAACTGTACATTAGCACAACACACCTGAGAATACATGTCTACTTCAGTAATGTGCATTGTATGGGTATTTGTAGACCTCAGCTTCTAGGATGCTAGTAATGGATTCAGTTTCTACAGTCCAAACACAATCCCCATTATATATCTTGAATCAGATTTATACTGAAGAGCTATTCAATCCCTGGAGGGCCATCATATTTGATAGGGGCTCCATTTATTACTTGAACAACTAATAGGAGACTCAGATCGCAGTAGAACAAGATAAGGTTCCAATGCTTTCCCCTAAACAATTCTCCTCCTTTCTTGTTTCCCATTCTCAGCCTCCCTCCCGCCTCCCTGATATTGGAGCACTGAAATCCATTGAGACGGGGACTGAGCATTCAGCAGCAGTAGGGAAGGATTGTCCTGACATCAGATCTCCCGTTCTGATGTTGGAGAGGGAGCTCTGATCTATTATCAGTGTACTGGCAGAAGCAAAGATCACCAGTGTTGAAGCATTGATTCTTTAACATCAACTTTGTTGGACTGGTCATGTTTTGCAGATGCCTGATGATCATCTTCCGAAGCAACTACTCTATTCCGAACTTAAAAATTGAAAGCGTAATGCTGGTGGTCAACAAAAGAGGTTTAAAGACTGTCTCAAGGCAAATCTAAAAAAATGTAGTATAAATACTGACAACTGGGAAGCACTGGCTTGCGAGCACTCCAGTTGGAGAACAGCCTTTACCAAAGGTGTCATGAGCTTTGAAGACACTCGAACTCAGGATGCATGGGAGAAACCTGCTAAGAGGAAGGCACGCTTGGCAAATCCACACCATGATCAACTCCTGCACGGAAACCAATGTCCCCACTCTGGAAGGACGTGTGGATCCAGAATTGGCCTCCACAGTCAGTTACGGACTCATTTTAAAACCGTGTTTATGGAAGACAATCTTACTTGGCTACGAGTGATCGCCAAAGAAGAATAAGAAGATAGCTGCTGAGTTGTCCTGCCAGGGGCCACAGAACAGCAGTCTTAAAGAATGATTACAGCTACACTGATTGTTTTATTGCAACTTTTATCTTCTATGTCTAATTTTGAAACCACTTCAGTTTTAATTACAATGAAACAGTGTCAAAGAAAGAAAGAAAGAAAGAAAGAAAGAAAGAAAGAAAGATATAGATTGCCTCTTTGCAGTGGATAATGGCTGCCAAACTAAACTCCCAGCGCCCTAGTGGAATCATCAGCTAGTTATTTTTTCCAGGCGGTTTTCTTTCAGTTGTCCTTAACCTTCAGTTCAAAAGTGACATACATACAATTGGTATTTTTGATATGTTAATGTAAGTGCTGTATTGTTTCATTTTCCCTCCAAGGTCTTATTACTTTATTGCCAGATGCTGTTCCAAATCCCTTAGCAAGGAATAGGCCATACGGGGGGGGGGGAATCTTATTTTTAATTCACCGTATAGAAATATCTTAATACTACTTAAATATATCCTTCAAATATTTAGGTCATAACCCAGCACAAGCATACATAAGCCCATTGATCTCAAGTGGCTTAAAAGCTCCAAAATCTGTGCTGGATTGTAGGGTCTCACTGTTAAATTCTTTATACAAATTAAAGACAATTATTTCTAAAGACTTGCAGTCCTTGCATAGGAATGTGTGCACTGACTTCACTGGGGCTTGTACCCAAGTCATTGTGCATAAGAGAACAGCCTTGGGGATTTTCAGTTAGATCACACAATGGGAATTATTTTAATATGTGTTTTAGGAATGGTTCTTTTTTTAGGTTGCAGAAAGATGAAGTATTTAAAAAGGTCTCACAGCACATTCACAATGCTGCCAGTTTTAGTCACACTTAAGGTAACAGATAACTGTGCCAGTGACGTGATTACTGGTTGAAAATAGTTGCAGAAGAGGACAAACACAAATGATTAAGGTGCTGCAGATCTTTCCATATCAGAAAAGGTTAAAATATTTCGGATGTTTTAGTCTTAAGGCAGCTAAGGGTGGGGGGCATGATATAAGTTTATAAGATTAGGTACAGAGTACAGAAAGCTAATAGAGAGAATCTTATTTTTCTCTATCTGCCATAATTAAGGTTGGGTGGTGGAGGAGAGACTTTTTACTAAATATCTGGGGAGGGTATTTTTACCAACTTTCTTTATAAAAAAATATGTTCTGAGAAAGTTTGTCTCACTTCATATTGACTGAAATGCTATAGTTAATTCCTGTCAAGGGTGCTTTCCAGCCAAAGAAATGCACATGGAAGGTAGTTACCTCTTTATTGTAAAAAACAACAATTCTTACAGTTGCTTCTACAGCTCTGGATACCTACTCACACCAATCTAACATCTAAGCAGCTATTCCTACTCTATGGAATAGTTGCAGCCACAGGGGACTCCTTCCCCTCCAATATACCTTTCGCTGATGGGTTGTGTGTAGGCAGCCAGAGACTGTGCCTGCATGGCAACATCCTCTGCTCATCCCTTTTCAAACCCCTCTTGGTTCTGGGAGGCAGTGGTTCAGGGAACGGTGGGGAAGCACCTGGCAACTGTTGGAATTCTTTCCCCCGTGCTGCAGATGTGTGGTTGTTGTTGTCACGCGTTTGTGTTTATATTCCACAGTGTTGGATGTCATGGGAACAGAAGTTCAGATATGCTGTTCCGTTCTGTATTGCTTTTGTTTTTTCTCTTCTCTTGCTGATGAAGAAAGTAAGAGGAGCCATGTTTTCCTTTGTCCTGTAAAAAATAAACATAGTGCTTTGTATCCATGCCTCAAGCCTCACTTTCGCTGTCTGCTGATACTGCTTGCAGATGTTTACGGATATCTGTCACACTGGTGGCTCAGGAGGAGGATTAATCACCTGAGTGGCCCTTCAAAGGGAGTAACACACCAGCCGTGGTGTTGATTTCTCGATAGCAACTTCATTTGCCTAACTTGCCTCTTCCTCCTCTGCCTCTGCCTCTTGCCTGCTGGCTGATACAGTTCCCCACAAATCACTTACCCCCTCTCCCAAGTCAAACTCCAGCCCCCCCTTCCCCTGGTGCACACTCATCAGCATCCTGCCAGTCCCTGCCAGCTTCTGTTGCCTGCATGATAACAGCACCCATCTCCCTCGCAGTGTGCCCCTCTACCAATGAGTGGCATAAGCCCAGGACCATCCTAATGGAAATCAATGTGATTGCTTTGCACTAAAAGTTTAAAGGATTAATAAAATGAGAGAGAGAGAGAGAGAATGGGAGAGAGATTTTTCAAAGGAATTAATGGCTTAACAGGACTCAGGTGTATAAATAGTTTGGGTGATATCTCCCCATTACACTGTAAAGCACCCTGTGATCCTCAGATGATGGGTGGTTTATAAATTTAATAAAAATCATAATAATTTATCCATTTTCTTTGTACAAATAAACAATATTGATTTGAATAAAAATAGAGGACCACCTCTGCTCCATTTTCTGTTCCATTTCTGATATTCTATTTCTGTATGCCTAGGACTGTAGCTGCATCATAGAGAAGAATATCCCTGGTCAGCCCTTGACATGTCCATTTAAAGACCATATACCAGGTGATGAGAAAGCTCCTGAAGAGCCACCATCAGGAGGCAAGAGCAGCTCCTCTCTAAATGAAAGTTATATTTGGTACTTTTTTTTGTTTAGGAGGTGAAAGGTGAATTGGGGGGACATATAGAAATCTACAAAATTATTCATGGGTGGTGTGGAGAAAGTGGACAGGGAGAGAGAAAGTGTATGCGAGAGAGAAACGAGGTGTTCTGTTATAATATTAGAACTTAGGGTTATCCAATGAGGTTGAATGGTGGGTGCTTAAGGAAGATTAAGTCAAAGGGAAGTACTTTTTGGAACACCAGATAGTTAAACTATGTCATTATATCTCTGGATTCAGAGACAGCATACCTCTGAATATCAGTTATGGGGGAACAGAAGTACTGTATAATGTTGGGAAAATGTTGGCCACATGCCTTGCTTGCAGGCTTTCAATATGCAACTGATTGACCACTGTGGAAAATGGGCTAGATAAGCCTTTGGCCTGATCCAGCAGAGCTTAGAGTAGTCAATAGTCTCAGCTGTATGGACCAGTGATCTGACCTGGTATATAAGGCAGCATTCTATGTTCTCAATTAGAAATATTTTATTAGGGCAATTTTCATGTTATATGGGCACACTGGTTTACCTATGCCTCTGCTAGCTGTCTGTTTCATTGCTTTCCAATATCTGAATAGCTTGCTGTGCAAATATATCTTCTCTGAATTATCCAAGGTCCTGAATTTGTTTTAAAAATATGGCACAAGTACCAAAGTGTTTTTCACAGCACTATTCATATTTTCTTGACTCGACAACCTATGCTTTTATCAAGTGTGGAAATGTGAATTTTATCCTCTTTCTATGGAGTCATTTATTTGCTATGGCAAAGAGAGGGTTACACACATCCATTCACTTGAGGTAGAATGTCTCAAATACAACTGACAGAAGTAAATTTGGTTTTTATGCAGGATCTAAGCATGTTTAGAATACTAATGTGCCCATAAAGGACATTCTGACTACAACCATTTGTCATTTGCCAGGCTGTGTTTACCGACAGCCTAAGAAGGGCTGAAGGAAGAGAGAATCTTCCAAAAAGCCAATTTCTTTATTCCTCTTGTTTTATCACATTTTTGTCTCTTGAAATTTAGAAATGGTGTCTGGTAATTTAGAATGTGTCACCTTCCCAACCCACAGTGCAGCTGGACGTATAATCGATCACCCCACACCTACATAAACACAACACAAAGACTTGTCTTCTGCTTTGCTGAGCAGAGGAGCTGCATAGAAATGCAAAAAACAATAAATGCAAATTAATGTACATTTCAACAAATGTCAGCACTTTATTATTTTTCACATTTATAATTATCCACATCTTTCCCACTAAAGCAGGGATGGGGATCCTGCAGTACTTCAGATGTTGTTAGACTCCAGCTCCCATTATATATGGCCTTTGATTATGGTGGCTAGGGATAATGAGAATTGCAGTCCATTGGAGAAACACAGCTTCTTCTTTCCTGTCTTAAAAAGGGGCGGTGAAAAATCACTCTGGCCGTCACTGCAACCTGAATGTACAGATAATAATAATAATAATAATAATAATAATAATAATAATAATAATAATAATAATTTATTATTTATACCCCGCCCATCTGGCTGAGTTTCCCCAGCCACTCTGGGTGGCTCCCAATCAAGTGTTAAAAACAATACAGCATTAAATATTAAAATCTTCCCTAGGAAATGTAAAGAAATGTACATTCTTTCACCTATGGTGGACGTGCCCAAGGATTAAGGCTTTCTGGGAAATGATATATAATGAACTGAAAAAGGTATTTAAATATACCTTCTTGAAGAAACCAGAGGCCTTCCTCCTGGGCATAGTCGGCCAATTGCTGCCAAAGAAGGATAGAACTTTTTTTATGTACGCTACAACAGCAGCAAGAATACTCATTGCAAAGCATTGGAAGACACAAGATTTACCCACCCTGGAAGAATGGCAGATGAAGCTGATGGACTATATGGAACTGGCAGAAATGACTGGCAGAATCCGAGACCAGGGAGAAGAGTCGGTGGAAGAAGATTGGAAGAAATTTAAAGACTATCTACAGAAATATTGTAAAATTAATGAATGTTAGAATGATGGATAGAAATTAAGTGGTTTCCAGCTGTAATGCTTTAAGGGAATATGAAAAATGGGTTGTTAATAGGGAAAAATCTAATGTTACTATTTTAAGACCAAAGATTAGGATAAACAAAGAGGGTAAGGATTTTCTGAGCCAACAAATTGAACTGGAATACAAAAAAGGGAGGTATGAGGAGGTCCAGGAAACAAGCTAAGGAAAATAAGTAATAGAAAAATGGAGTGGTTTTTATTTTGTATTTTTTTTCCTTTTTCATTTTGTATTGTAATATCTTAAAAAAATCTTAATAAATATCTTATTAAAAAAAAAATCTTCCCTAAACAGGGCTGCCAGATATGGAGACTGATCCAAGAGTTGGGAAGTAGATGCCAATTGCCCTGACTGCCACACCTCACTAGATCCAACACAGTTGAGTGTAAACACAGCTGTGTCAGATAGGGGTAGTATTCCAATATTTTTGGGGAAACTATCAAAAAAATTAGGCTTTAATTTTATTTTTGTTTTTTGTTTTTTAAAAAGAAGCATGAAATTATTATTTATTGTCCTTAATTGATCTAATATCTGCAACATTTTTTGTCCATACTTAGTATTCTCTGTGTGAGAGGTTTATGGGAAATGATTTAGATAGTTAAATTTTAAAGAAGAAAGCCCTTGTGGTTCTTTTATCATATTTGTTCCATTTCCTAGAAGAGTTTGGATTTGATATCCCGCTTTATCACTACCAGAAGGAGTCTCAAAGTGGCTAACATTCTCCTTTCCCTTCCTGCCCCACAACAAACACTCTGTGAGATGAGTGGGGCTGAGAGACTTCAAAGAAGTGTGACTAGCCCAAGGTCTCCCAGCAGCTGCATGTGGAGGAGCGGAGACGCGAACCCGGTTCACCAGTTTACAAGTCTACCGCTCTTAACCACTACACCACACTGGCTCTCTATTCTAAAGCAGACCTGAATGGAACCTAGAGAGAAGAGGAAACCTCTTATGTACCTGTTGGGACTCTGTACTAGTTGACCATTTTAAAGTTCTGATCCAAACTCTCTGTTGTATGTCAAGTGCTGTAAGATCATGTCTACAGCAGACAGAGAGATGGGACTGCTGGGCTTCTCCATGGGCTCTCCAATTCCATCATTCTCCTCCTCCTTCAACTGCCATCTGGGAGCAAGCATTCCATCAGGCTAAATGTTCAGACTGCACCATGATGTTGGTGGCAACTGATTTAAAAATGAAATGTCTCTCAGCCTTTTCTATCTTCCAAGAATGGTGTGAATGTACCTTTTGTTACATAAGACCACTCCAATGGCTTTGCTGGGAGTCCAGCTCCAGCTGGCTCCTTCTCTCCTTGAACTATTTTCCATTCCAGCTGGTCATTTTAAGAACTATGTAAATTTAAGAATTGGTGCCTAAGTTTGCTTAGTCCCCTCTACCCTCTCATTCCCCTTTTCCTTTTGTGCTATGTCTTTTAGAAAGTAAGCTTGCAGGCAGGAACTGCCTGGTTTATTGATCTCATAAATATAATAAAGTAGGTATGAAAACAAGCCACCATGGGGGCTTCTTCAGTGGGGCCAAAATGCTTTAAACAAACAAACAAACAAACTATAGGCAGAGCAATGACTGAACAGAGAGTTCAACTTGGCTCTGACATTATAGCCATTTGATGCCTTTGAGAAGCAATTTGTAGAATGATCTAAAAGAATGTACCAGTATTCACAATGAGCAGCAAATGAAAAGAATTCCTTTATGAGTCATTAGATATATCTCACTAATTACAGAGGTTTTGCCTTGTTTTGGTCTTTTTTGCTACCCTGCTAATATGCCAGTCGCTAATGCAAGGAACTTCATCCATTGTTACATCCTTTGAGGATGTGTGTGTGTGTGTGTGTGTGTGTGTGTGTGTGTGTGTGTGTGTTTTGGCAAGGATTCTTAGATAGCAATTGCAGGGTGTGGGGATCTGGCAATTAGAAACATAATCAAGATCATGTAACAAAACCCATCTTAATGTGGGTGTAAACATTGTTGAAGATATTTGCCTTTGTATTCCATTGGATTTAGTCAGAGCAAACTTTCGTGAAACAAGGCATTGTTCTTTAGGTTCTGTATTCCTCTCTAAAAGCAAAAGTACATCATACAGCTCCATAAATATTAAAGGGATGTGTTCTCAGGCTCATGTTTTTACCATGATCTTTTTGCAATGCAATCTTATGTATGTTTGCTCAGAAGTAACTCCCACTGCGTTCAATTATACTTACACCCTAGTACACGATTTAGGATCGAAATTTAGCCATTACCATTTGAATCTATTCATCAGTTACTGGTGATTAGAACTTGTAGTCCTGTTTCCAAGATATGTAAAAGAATAATCACAAGGTCCACCCAGCAGACCTAAATGAACTCTGAAGAAGTTATAAGGTTCTATTCCAATCAGAGTGAAGACAGATATGCAAATTCACAGTGGGTTTTTCACACTTCAATGTTGCTTTGCATCTTACATAATAGCCAAACCTGGATGCTGGTACTGCTAAAGGGAACACAGCCCCAGTGAAGCTCTAGCTATACTTCTGGTTCCCATTTGATGGGAATGGTTTTGTGAGGGGATCCTTCTTTTTCAAAATGCCGCTGCCCACCCATGTTCACATTTGGTTAGGAACTGGCTAAAGCCTAACTGAGCCTGTAACCTCAGGAGTTGAGTTGCTTTGAGGGACTGAGGGGAGAAATCAAGCTCATGATTGGCTCAATCATCGCTTTTACAGCCAGCTTCTGCTGGTGGTTTTTTCATAGCTGAATGGTGGGTGGAGGGGGAGAGAGAGAGAGGAAGAGGAAGAGTGAGGTGATTTAATGTGGCAAGAGTGCTTCTCAGCCACTCTATAAATCTGCCCTAACCTTCAGGTTTGCTGGATTTTTCTTCTCTGCATTAGTTAATTATTTGGGCTGAGCTACCCATTACACTTGACACAGGTGACTGCCAAAACCAGCATTCCAATGCTGAATTAGTCTTATTGCCTCCTCCATTAATCACAAGATCATTTACTCTATGTCTTGACATCAACACATCATGTTGTTCTACACAAGCTAATTATGTGGAGTATGGAATGAGACATGCAAGACGGCAACATCAAGATGTGGGATAATTGACCCTAGATGCAATGGGAAGGGAGAAGGAGAACTTGATGTAGGTATGCAGCCCCATCGAGTTCAGCCCTTATTATCGACCTTTCTATAAGTCAAAATGGTTTTGTTTTTTTTATCATCTCTGCACACTCACTCAAAGTCTGTGCGTTCTGGAGGAAAGTCAATCATTTTAGCCTCCCATAATGGTGAGCCAGAGGAGAAAGTGAAAAGCTGGAGGCAATGGAAAGAATGTATGATCACAGGCAGTATGGTTCTGATCCTGCACACCTGGAAAGTTAACAGGAAGATAGCATATTGCTGCCGTGGGCTCCTTCAGAAGGAGGGAAGGGTATGAATTGAATCAATAAAGGAATATTAAAGGAATATGTCCACAGAGGCTCATGTTTTTACCATGATCTTTTTGCGGTGCTGTCTTATGTATGCTTGCTTCAGCCTTTAAACTCTTCCATTTCTGCAGTTGCCTTGTAGCCACTGAATGTGTCAGACTCAGAAGCCTCAACTGGATGGCAAGCATCTGTGGCAGAATAAAATTATAGCATGAACATTTGGTGAGGCTTGATTCCAGAATACATTTCTTTAAGTTCATTTAAAAAATAAATGCCAGAGACCTTGAATCCTGACAACTGCTTTGTTACAAAACATGTTTTCTGGGAAAGGGGAGCATTCATTTAAAAATCACAGACTGAATGAATGAATTTAGCTTATTACGGTCACAGACCAGCATAAAAAACACAGACTAAATTCACACTTTTATCTATTTATATGCCCAAGTTGTCACAGCCAAACAGTTGCAGCAAAGTTGGTGGCATTCTCTCCAATTAATCTCAAAATGTTGAGAAAGACCTCATTCCTCCACTAACCATGATCTAGTTTAACCATAGATGTGTGAATTTGCTCCCTTTCTATCCTCCTCACTTTTATGTAAATTTTGTCAGCCCAGCTGCTATGGGACAGCAAATACACTGTACAGTACTCAGAAAAATCTAGATTTGGTAGAACCCACAGAGAACAGAACATCATGGCCTTTAACTTGCAACATTACAAAATGCTGTGTGAGTCCTAAGAGGTGTGTTGAGATTTGGTCCTTTTTGTAAACTCCACCAGACTTGGAAAGCTCCAGAAGAATTGTGGAAGAAATTAGCCTTATCCCTAAATTTACATGTTTTAATTTTCACCCAAATAACAAAGCTCTGGATGTGGCTCAATAGCTCTTTTGTCTTCCGCAGGGCCTGCAATTACTCATTTTTACTCTCAGGTTAGCCTGAACTGAAATATCTATCATCCATGACATCACCATGAATGAAAGCTGGACCTGATCTGCTTTATAGGAACTTGGATGGATGAAGTAGAGAGAAAGGAGAGTTCTGTTTGGTCTCAATGACTTTTAGCCAAATATTCTGCTCAGGAATGACCAAATGTCAGTGGACGAGGTAGTGGCAGTCCATAAAGAAACCAGTCTGATACAGCATATTTTGCGTATGTATACCTTGTGTTGAAGATTACAGCAGAATAGAGCTATTAGGTGGTGTGCTGACCTCCCCACATCAAGTATTTTACCTGAGCTGAAAAAGGTGATTTCAGATTTGATCTTAATAACCCTCAGATTTACATTTTAGTGTGAATTTTTCTAGTAAACACATCTTTGGGTGCAGTTCTGACTAATTTACACATTTTTTCCAAGCAATTTCCCCTAATGCAATGCATTTCTGTATGTTATTTTCACAAATATATTAATTATATGTACCCTTTCCCCTAATATATGCATTGTTGCAAATATTGGATGGTCAGAGAAGTGCATTGCAAAATTCACATTAGTGCAGTAATGGAATGGAAGCTCAATTTAGCCAAGATAAAGGTTATTCTGGTGTTAGGGGCAGTTCTGGGGTTAACATTCAATCCTGCAACTTGGTGGTACTCCTGGACTCAGCACTCATATATATGTAGTCAGAAGTCTCTTTTACTGATTTTCATGCTGTACCAGGGCTGGTGCTGAAGACAGGTTTGAAATCAGCTGATTCATAAAGCAGTAGCACATATTTTGTTAGGTTTATAAAGGTCATATAAAACTGATCCTTTTTAAGCTTATTTTTTTAAAAAATACAAAGTTTGAAGCATTAAACCCAAAATGGCTTGAGTATGATAGTTCACTTCTATCATACATCAAGCTATCTTATGAGTTGGGCCTTCAATGGAAAGAATTTACTTCAGGAGTCACCCTCAATTTGAGGTAAAATTGACAACCACTAGAAATAGATTTTTTTTTCCATTGATGGTATTCAGACTTTGGAAAGGAAGGAAGGATCATAACTCAGTAACAGGAAACATACTTTGCAAGCAAAAGATTATAGGTTCAATCCCTGGCCTCCCCCAGAGCATTTGGAGAATGTGTGTTTGATACCCAAGAACACAGCTGCCAGTCAGCATAGAAAATGCAAAACAAGATGGAACACCCTCAGAAAAATATAAATATAAATATATGTTTGGTTCTCAATTGCTCTTGCTCTTCTTTTTGTGTATGACATGGGGTGAGTTCTATGAACTTGCCTCTCAGTCTACAGCCTGCCATCCTGTGCCATAGACTACACCTTTCCCAATAGTTCTCCAATCCATGGGGGCAGACATTCATGGGCTGCAGAAGCAATGGGGAGGTGGTGAAACCCTGCTACTTTCACAAAAGTATAGTTAGGATCCAAGCAATACAACAACAACAACAACATACACACACACACACACACACACACACACACAGATCATTGCCCTCCTTAATCCATTATCTGAGGGACGCGGGTGGCACTGTGGTCTAAACCACAGAGCCTAGGGCTTGCCGATCAGAAGGTCAGCGGTTCGAATCCCCGCGATGGAGTGAGCTCCCGTTGCTCGGTCCCTGCTCCTGCCAACCTATCAGTTTGAAAGCACGTCAAAGTGCAAGTAGATAAATAGGTACAGCTCCGGCGGGAAGGTAAACGGCGTTTCCATGCGCTGCTCTTGTTCGCCAGAAGTGGCTTAGTCATGCTGGCCACATGACCCGGAAGCTGTACGCCAGCTCCCTCAGCCAATAAAGCAAGATGAGTGCCACAAACCCAGAGTCGTCCGCAACTGGACCTAACGGTCAGGGGTCCCTTTACCTTTAATTCATTATCTAATATTTAAAAGATTACACTTCATTAATATTAATTGTACTACTAAGATTCAAGAGGAATCTTCTAACATACATTCCTCACATGAAATATAGCCACATAAAATGTCATTGTTTTATTGAGAGCTGATTAAAATCAGCATTAAATCATTCATTCATGTAAAATTGCCGCTCACTGTTAGTCAAATTTGCACAGGAATGGAGTGACACAGAACAAAAATGATTACCGGTATTTTATTTTTTTAAGCAGTTTTCTCCACATACCTTTTGTAACCCTGTTAAATATTTCTGCTAATCTGACACAAATTATTTGCAAACATCATATTAGCAGCGTATAATTATGGTTATAAAGCATATCAATTTAAAAATCCCTATAGTAAATAAATGCTGTTAAAATGTCTCAAGTAGGTTACTAGCCTTAGTGTTTATTCAAATAAGGCTTTTTAATGTTGATGATTTTGCAAAAACTGCTTCCTGTCAAATTCATTGCTTCCAAAGGGAGACAACTGGGATCCGACAGCATGTCGCTGTAGCTGTGTCCCTGATGATGTCACTATAGCCTTGCTACCTATGGTGTTACCATAAATGTATTGGGGAAGACAACTGCTACTCTAAAATAATAATGGGTTTTGCAGTTTCTGTTTGATGTGGCTGAATGAGAAGTCATCATGTATAGCACAAAGAAAGGCCATACGCTTAACACAAATGTTAATAACACTTAAGCCCATTAAAATCAACAAGGGTAAGCATACTTAATCTGTGCTGAAATACTGTATGACCAGCAGCTCAAATCACTAAGTAGGTCACTTCACTCTCTAATATTCTAGCAGTGTGGATGGAGACCTGGGTGAAATCCAGTCATCCTAATTCAAACACCTTAAGCACACTTAAGGTAAAGGTAAAGTGATCCCTGACTGTTAGGTCCAGTCGCGGACGACTCTGGGGTTACTGCGCTCATATCGCTTTACTGGCTGAGGGAGCCAGTGTTTGTCCGCAGACAGTTTTTCCAGGTCATGTGGCCAGCATGACTAAGCCGCTTCTGGCAAACCAGAGCAGTGCATGGAAACGCCATTTACCTTCCCGCCGGAGCGGTACCTATTTATCTACTTGCACTTTGACGTGCTTTCGAACTGCTAGGTTGGCAGGAGCAGGGACCGAGCAATGGGAGCTCACCCCGTTGCAGGAATTCGAACCGCTGACCTTCTGATCGGCAAGCCCTAGACTCTGTAGTTTAGAGCACAGCACCACCCGCGTCCCTTAGCTGCACACTTACTTGGAGGTAATTTAATTATATTACCATGGGAAGTGAGACTTGGTGAGCTGCCCAAAAGTGTGGAGAGAAGCCTGAAGCATATTATCATTATCATTATCATTATCATTATATCATTATCATTATCATTACTATTATTATTCAGATGCAGGATCCGCTCGTGTTCATGGATAGTGATAGATGCATATGGATCAGGCTGGATCTGTGTCTGAACAATAACCAAATTCCATAGTTTTCTGTTAACGCTCTTCTGATCCTTTACAAATCCCTGCACTCCTGTCTTTATTACCTATTCCCAGACTTTCTGTCTGCCTGCTTGTCTTCCTGAGTCCCTCTGGTAGATCAATCCAGTGTCTCCCACCAACTTGCAGTCTCATCCTGCTCACTGCCATTCCCCAGCAATGTTAATGTCCAAGAAAATCCAAGTCAGATTGCAGTTTTACATCATTATCTTGACCATATTGGCTTCGGTTAAGCTTTCTTTCCAAGTACTTGTTCTAAAGATTGCAGGCTTTGTTGGATTTTGTTTCCATTTCCTTCATATCCTTACAGATAAGTATGAATAAATATAAAACCACAGCTTCCACATTATGGCTGTGCTCAAAACTATGCTCTCCGCCTTCCTTTAGACTTACACAGTTTGTCTCTTTTTTCATTCGTATTTTTATTATATATTATTAAACAATGAGCTTTATTTGTGATAATGGTAATTGTCGAAATGCTCTTTTAGCAAGCTACCAGCTTTTCATAAATATTAAATTCTTCCTTTCTTTAGCTGAGCTCTAAGACTATGAAAATTTGGTAATTTTAGAGGATGAATTATTTATCCATTTTATAATTTGCATAAAGAGAAATGCTGTTTGCTCATTAAATTTAGAACGACAAGGATGGGGGACAGTTGGCTATTTCCTCTTCATAACCAATTGCGTTATTATTATTATTATTATTATTATTATTATTATTATTATTATTATTACAAAATGAGGGTAAATGTACAGTATGGAGGATGCTCTAATATTGTTGGAAAACTGATTCACCCCTTTGCCAGTCTGCACTCACATAGGTGTCAGCCAAGTTAAAGCTATCATCTTTCCTTATTTTTGTCTCTCTGCACAGGATTATTAACATTTCAAATTAGCATTAATTTTCTTCCAAGTATGTCTCTTTTCTTTTTTCTTTCAGTTGCTAGCAACTCATCCGTCATATCACTAAAACCCACAGTAGCACAAGAAGGAAAATAAGCTCCATAAACCATGTTATTGATGAGTCGTTGCTTTCCATCAGCATAATACCCACCCACATCTCTGAAATAGAGATTTCCAAGCCATCCTCATTGATGTTTCAATTCTTTGACGTTTCAATAAGGCTCCCATCAAGACTACATTATGCCTATTATTTCTTCATCACTACCACACAGTAATAGCTCTCGTTTTCTCCTCCATTATATATGCAGGCACAATGAACGCAATGTTTTCTTACAGCCCAATCCTATTAAGTGTTAAGGTTGGATCACATGAAATACTTTTCAGTTAGCTGATGATGATAATAATAATAAACCACATTGTGATACTGCAGCAGCAGATACACTGGTACCAATACTCAGGATCAAAAATGGTAAATTTTAATCTTAGGAAAGTAGTGTTTATTGGAAAAAGCATTGAATGTGTATATTCTAATTTCTTAATAGAAGCCACAGGCATGATGGGGAGATCTGAATAGGATCTGGATGATGGTGCGTGGAGAGGATTTTTAAACCCCTTTCCCTGTGTAGTTCAGTCCCACCAAATACCGCTCTGAAATCACTCACTGCTGCCAAGGGGAGCTTGAGATGAAAAGTGGAAAGACTTCAGTCCTATACTTCATTATCTGGTGTAGGAGATATCAAACAGCGTGTAGCTGTAGCTTAGCCACATGAACAGAGAAAGGGAAGGCGGATTGCTGTTTCCTAATGAGAAGCCAAATGCACAGAAATTATAGCTTGCCGTTAGGCTAGAGTGAATTTAAGAAAGAGGAACCCGTCCATAATATATTCCATGAGGGGACATGGATGTGGCACATGGAAGCATGGAAGAAAGTGCTCAGAACAAGCAACTAGGGATATGTAGCACATGTCTGGCATCTGGGGTTTAAGCTAAGGGGGAAGCTGAGAGAACTATTTGGGGAAAATCAGTGTGAGTTGTTTGGCCTGCACACTGATGGATTGATTTAAGGATTAATCCTTTTAAATACTTGGTTGGGTTGATGTGTTTAATGATGCATTGGGCTCTGGACTGAAAGTTCACCACTGCTACCTAACCTCTACTACTACAGAACACAAGAAATGCCTCTTTTTTTGTGTCATCTTCAGATGTGGGAAGTCTGTATGGGGCAGGGTCTCTCTCTGTGTGTTCTTACTAAAGCTTTTGTCAAATGTTAAGCTCATTTCATCTCGGCTGCACTAATTTGAGGCCAGCAGATGGACAAAGCCCCAAGAATCAGGGAAGAGAAGTTGATAATGAGGTTGGCAGGAGACCTCCAGACCTAGTCCTGGTAGCCAACTAAAAATCCTGCTCAACTCTAATTTCTATGCTGGAAGTAAGTTTCAGTGAACTTAATATGACTTGCATGCATGCATAGGATTGCGTAGCAAGGAGGGCTATCACGGTTAACAAGCTCACCCGTTACATTACTTGTATTAATGAAGAAGTCCTGTTCAAGCAAGGATAGTGTGCAGGTCATATTTGCTCATACGTTGAAATAAATGTGCAGCCTACACCTTGAAGGTGACTGAAATGGCACATTAAATATTGGCATATGCAAACATTATTGTTTTGAAAAAGGAAAAGTTTTTTTGCAGGTTGGGTTTTATAAGGAGTGGAAACAGAAATCCTGAGATCTCTCCTTACAACCCCATCTGGGCTACTGTTTATTTATAAATGAAAACTTGGAGGAAAATTAAATTACACTTAAATTTATACTTCACTATATTTTTTATATTACTGCAGACCACTGTTTGTTCATTATATGAACCTCAATGCTATATTTCAATGAATACCTGCATGAGTATTGAAGGCACTGTACTACATTGGTTCTGTACTTGCTTGCAGGGTTCATAGAGTGACATTGGGGGTGGGTGCTGTTAGACCTGCTGGTACTTGTGCTATTGTGTTCTGCAGGGAATGTCTAAAATCTTAGACCAATGGCCAGACTCAGTATAAGACAGCTTCTTAAGTTCCCAACTGGGGAAGAGCAAATTGCTTTCAGCACAACAGTATGGTTTCCTAATTTCCATAAACACGTATTAAACATTTTCTTCACAGTGGGGAAAAACGAACACTAAAGATAAAACAGCAAATCCCCTTTGCTCTGAGCAGTGGGTGCATGGCAAATTTGCAAGAACAGAAGCTTTAGGCCTGCTGAAGAAAAGGAGTCATGGTGATAAACCTTTTCGGTGAAAAGATTTCATACAATGAACATCTGAAAAGAGTAAACCCTTCCTTTTAACGTCAGACTAGATTAAGGGTTTTGATGTGGGATGCATCTACCTACAAGCTATCATTTGAGTGATGCAGAGGCCACCTCAAAACTCTTACAAATATATAGGAGCACAAGAAGAGGAGCAGATATGTAATTTTTCTGTTCAGGTGTTCAGGTATTTAGAGATCTTACTAGACTGTCTTATAATTTTGCACAGGGAACTGCTACTTTTCAAGGCACTTAAAAAAAAGACCTAATAAGGGTAAAAAGCAGGTATGGGGCATAATAATAATAATAATAATAATAATAATAATAATAATAATATGCTGAAACCCATAATTAAAAGACATAATGAATTTTTGTTAGGCACAATTTCTGCTGCATTTTGGCTGTTTTGTGAAATAGTGTGTGTGTGTGTGTGTGTGTGTGTGTGTGTGTGTGTGTGTGTGAATTTCTATACCTGTTCAAAGCAATTAACATCCATGCATCTTTCTATTAGATTCTTATATGACCCTCATACCACATACAATTATAGGTGCAGTTAAAGTAAATGTGCTGGTGCTTGGGCAAAAAGATGAGCCCAGCAAATCAGGAATCACATACAGAACATAGTGAAATCAGGGCACCACATCATCAATCAAATATAGTTAAATGAGAGGTGAACCTAGGGTCCATCTTTCAGTCAGGGGGACTGAATGGAATTGATGCCTCCTGTCTCAGTCTGCTGCATCAATGCAGTGATTTCATTGTTTGTAAAAGAAAGACTTTCACGCTGATCCAATCCTAATCACATGTAATCCTTACTTAGGTATCCCAGCTAGTCAACAACCATCAACCTGACTGTGGAGAGAATGCTGGTACAATTACCCTGATAAATGGGGTTGTTTCCTTTCTTCTTCTGCCTCCCAGCATGTTCTGCATCCATTTCAATGTAGGAACCTGGCCCGACTGGCATGTTCTCTCCCTCCTGGTCATTCGTTCAGGAGCTTCAAAAGCTTTCTTCAGCCCGAACATCACAGCGACTGATACCAAGAAGCACCAGCACACTCAGTGATCTGCTGAGTATTCGCAGTTTGCGTAACAGAACCAATAGCACAGCATTTTGGCTAATCTACTTTATTTACATATAATACACTCAGAGCATTCTGACTTAGCTTCTGCCTCTTTCTCGTCAGACAGCAAAGAGAGAGAAAGAACAAAGGACAATAAGACACAAGATCGACCCACCTTGGAAGAATGGCAGATGAAGGTGATGGACTATATGGAACTGGCGGAAATGACTGGCAGAATCCGAGACCAGGGAGAAGAGTTGGTGGAAGAAGATTGGAAAAAGTTTAAAGACTATTTACAGAAATATTGTAAAATTAATGAATGTTAGAATGATGTTGGATAGAAACTAAGTGGTTTATAGCTGTAATGTTATAAGGGATTATGAGAAAATGAACTATTAATAGGTAAAAACCCAATGCTACAATATCTTAAGATTGAAGATCAGGATAAACAAAGAGGGGAGGGATTTGCTGAACTAACAAACTGAACTGGAATACAGAAAGGGGAGGCGTGAGGAGGTCCAGGAAATAAGCAAATGAAAGATAAGTCATTGAAAGATTGAATTGTTTTTAACTATTTTTATTTTGTATTTTTCTTTTTCTATTTTGTAATATTTTGAAAATCTTAATAAATATCTTTAAAAAAACAAACAAAAACAAAGGACAATAGTCCCACTTCACGGAACACAGTAATACCAAAGCATCCTGTCTCCATCACTTCCCACACTGTGGAATGAAAACATACACCGTCATGTGATAGACAACAATCTCATGACTGCAAACATGGAGCAGGAATCTTAACAAATTTTGTATAGAACCATCTCTGCCTCTCTTTTGGTTCAACAATATTTCTGTTGCTGAACTGTACAAGTTCAGACTACTTATGGAACACTGCAAGTTTGAAGGTTCCCAACCTATTAAAAGAGAAACAACTCCCATCAGAAGTCTGAAGCGGGGTAGTCTTTCAGCAGATTAATCTGATGATCATTCAGTCTTTGCTCACTCAATCTTTGCTGTGGTACACAGGGAGCTAATACATGGTCATTTTCCTTAGGCATTGGGTTGCAAAGCTGCCCGAGACATTGCACACATCCCTGGTTGATTGACTGATGTCAAGCAAATAAGAAAAGCTGGAGGGATTTGTAATTTGGAAAGTTTAGTTTGTTTCTGAGTGTTGTGCCACATCGTTTTTCTATTCTAGCAACAAATCCAGGTCAGCAACTGCAAAGAACAAATGTCATCTTGAAAGTCATTCAGGTTTGTGCTTGCAACAAAAATAATGACTGTCTCCTAAAGTGCACAGTTGAAGTAGAGATACCATAATGAGGAAGAAAAATACAAAGTGAAACTGAAAGAAAAATGAGGAAACTAATGAGCCCTATCTTGGATCATGTTGGTTACCAAACCACTATCTGGTTCAGTTAACATTGTAACAAAGGTGAGTGCTAAAAGGACATTTAAAAGAGAAACAGACATTTTGGAAATGGTTCTCTATTACATGCTCAGTCATCAGTTATTGCCTTTGGAAGACTGGAAAATGGGCCAATCTGTCTTTCTAAGCAGCCCACTGAAACAAAACAAAACAAAACAAAAATACTCCTTGAAACATTCCAGAAAATTGCAGAATATTTACAAAGGAAATTGTCAGTTGGTTGACAAGAGAAGTAAAGTGGTTGTCATCTGCTGTGGAAGCTCCAAATGTCAATGCGGGAAACATCAGAAAACTGTCCCTCTGC
Source organism: Podarcis bocagei (assembly GCF_964188305.1). Lineage (NCBI taxonomy): Eukaryota > Metazoa > Chordata > Lepidosauria > Squamata > Lacertidae > Podarcis > Podarcis bocagei. The sequence continues at coordinate 26,542,303 of NC_138134.1, read as the reverse complement.
TACATCTTGTATTTAACAAAGTAAGAAGGGAAGAAGAAGAAGAAGAAACACATTTTAGAGGAATATTAAATGGGAAGCTACAAGGAAGATAATTAAAAAAAATTGTTAGGGACATGGAACAAGTGTTAGTCACAGATATCATTTAGGTCTGAATGCTTGAGACAGGATTTGCATTATTAAAGGTGGCACTGAATCATTTTTATGACTAAACACTTCCCTGGATTTCTGGTAAGCCTTTAAATTATTTTCTTTGGCATGTTAACAAGCAATAGATTGTGAAGCAATCCTCCGGATGTGGCATCGTGGTCAGTCGAGTTGATCTTTTGTTTCTTCTTTCCCTCAGGATGTGGGATCTTTTGATTGCCTGAGGAAATAATTTGAATGGCACATTACAGTTTGAACATGGAATGTACCTAATCTACACCCCCTCTTTCTGCAAACAGCCAAGAGCTCAGAACCACCCCCCCTGCATGCATATCAGGATTATCTACAGTTAAAGATTAGTTTCTGCAGCATTCAAACAGAAGAAAAGCTATTATCTTTTCCCCCCTTCTCCCCCAGGCCTAATTAGCCAATTAAATCGGACCCTGGTAAAAGCTGGATAAATACTTCCTGATTGTATCCCATTTAACTTGCTTGTTTCAGAAATATGCACATCTCCAGGTGACAGGTTAGGCAGCAAAGGCTATGCTAACAGCTTCCTTTTCTGTCATTCTGTTTCTGTGTGTACATATTGTAACTGTTAACCTGAGGGCGGGTACCATACGTTAGGCTCTGTAACAGATAGGAATGAATATGAAATGTGTACAGTGGCAGCAGAGAGAGCAATCTATAACCAAAGTGCAGAAACATAGGAGTTCTAAAACAGAAAGAACTGCAGAGACAGTAAGAGCTTCTTCATCGTAATTGGAGCATTTTCATTTCCCTTGAAGAATTCCTGCTACATTACATGTACTCTGTGGCTAATGAAGCAAATAAATATGTCATGGTACCCAATGGAACTGCACTAGTGCCACAGGTTGCAGAAGAGGAGAGCTAAAAAATATACCGTCAAACATCAGGCTTCAGAGAAGGGCACAGCAAGACAAAGGACCCAGTTATACAGCTGCAAATAAAATGTTTTAAGTGAAATATACAAATGTGACACTAGAGGCCGATGGTGAGCTATGCCAAATTCAAGGTATTTTTCAAAACTTTTTTTAAAAAAGCATTTCCCCAACTTTTTTATATGTGTGTAGATTCTACCAAAGGGAAAGCCAACAGATTCAGTGAGCGGGTTTCAAACACAGACAAGGAGCTTTAACCTGGACTTGTTTATCAGGCTATCCCTAGCATCCAATTGCTGAATCCTTGCTAAGATGCTTGAGTCAAAGAAAGCTGGGAAGCTCAAGGAGCCAAAAGAACTATTCCTTGCACTTAACTGCATCAGAAAGCCAGTGTGCTCATGGCAGCCTTCACTAACAAGATGTCCTTTTTTAAAAAATGGACTACACCTCCCATAATGCCCAGCCCTCATGGCCTTATTAGCTGGTGTTGATGGGAATTGTAATCCAAATCACCTAGAAGTTACTAGGGTTGGGAAGGTTTGCTTAGAGTTTGGGATTTGGACTGGAGAAACTTGGCATCTCATCCTGGTTCAGCTCATGGGGGGATCTCTGCCTAACCTCTAAGGGTGAATTTTGGAACAGACTGAGACACAACTGTATATCCCTAGCTACCTTGCAGTATTTTTGGAAGGATGGAATGGAGGTAGCCCATGTATGCCACTTCTTGGAAGAAGGGTGGTATATAAATGTGAGTAATAATAATAATATAGATCTCACAATGTATAATTTGGGAAATAGTAAACTGCCTTAAGTCAGATAATTGGTCAATCTAGCTCGGTAGTGACTCTGTACTGATAAATAGTAATTTCAGTGTTGGGGAGTTTCAGTTTCAGTTTCTGGAGATACTAGGAACTGAACCCCTGGCACAGTTGGTAGTTCACTAGGCTTGTGTGTTCTTTTAAGAGGAAGGCAACAGTGTATTGGGAAGTTCTCCTGGAAATGCAGATATTGCTGTTTTATTCCCTGTGCAGATGTTGTGTCTTTTAATCAGAAATCTAGGTAAAATAACTGGACAAGAGGTATTGTAGTCAACTGATAGCATCCTTGGTAAAGTGATTCTGTACCTGAAGTAGAAGTAAGTGGCTTGGTTAGGGATTAAAATTATTTTTGTTTTGTTCTCATTACATCTATTGGAGAAAACATGGCTATCCCTAAAATCCAAGGAGCAGTTCTAGTAAAATCCTTGACTTCTAAGTTGATATGGTCTCATTGATTTTAGCTGGCTTAAACCCAAGTACTCTGGCTTAATTGATCTGTGTGAATTCCGTTAGAAAAATATTGAATTGACGCTTGGCAGACTGAGACATAAAAAAAAGTACAGCAATATATGACCTCATTTAAAGAGTGTTACAGAAATTGAAGAGTAAGGAGCTAAAACACCATTTTAGAGAAAAGGGATATGAACTGATCAATTTGTGGGGGTGGGGAATTGGGAGGGAGAATTTAGTTTAACAGCTGTATTCAAGCAGGAAGGAAAAATTATTGAACACGATATCCATAGACAATTTCTTGAGGAGTGGTTTCACGCAGGGACCACGCCATTTCACAAGGAGGCACTTTATTTACTTTATTCATGCAGAAATTCACTGATTCTCTCCCACACTCATTCCTGGATCTGCATAGCCTGCTCATAGATCTAGAGTGTGGGTGGGGAAACTTTCCCAACCTAACTTTCTGCCATTTTTACAATGCAGCAATTAAAACCACAAAGACAGGAATTAATTTGAAACAGGATTCGCCAAGGCTTACCTGTTCTGAATACCAGGGTTCAGTGAAAATAAACAGCGCCTCTAACCATCTGCACCTCATCACTGAGTAACCATAACCTTGCCTTAGACACCTGGGATTTAGGACAGGTCTTCTTCTTTTGTCACAAGACTATCATTTCAGGGATTGTTCAAACTAGAATACTAGAAATCAGGAGATAGATCCCACCCCCTTATGCTTACAATCCAGACATTAGCAATAGATGTTCTAAAGGAATTTAATGCCTCTGGCAGCACATTTTAGATCAAACCACTTGGATTTTTACTAAACATTTTGGCATATAAATTAAATATGTATTAATTAACATTTTTTATATAAAAACTACACCAGGGTGGGGAGCCTGTGGCCCTCCAGATGTTTTGGCACTCCAGTTTCCATAATCCCAGACCATTAGCCAGACTTTCTGGAGCTGATGTAGGGCTGGAGGAGAAATTTGTTCTGTTCACATTTAGCTGGGGCAAGCAGAAAGATGGGCAGCATATAAATAATAAATTGTTGTTGCTGTTGCTGCTATTATTATTATTATTATTATTATTATTATTATTATTATTATTATTAGTGGGCTTTGAACCAGTCTTCCTGATTTGAAACTTAGTATCTTAGTCCCCATGCTACACTAGCTACACAGTCAATTTAAGGGTTCCTTCTAAATGCAGATATATGAGGAACTGAGGAGGAACCAAGGAGAATTTACCTACGTCTTTCCAAATTTCCCAGTGTTTCACATCTTCTTTCAAGTCACTCAACAAACTTTTGAAGTGGAAAGAAATCAACAAGCCAGCATCTGTCAAACGAGTGTGCTACTCATCTAAATAATCAGTGCATTGAAATGGTAGATAATCTCCTCTGTATACCTGACTTAATGGCAGATGTAGACTTAAATGCTTTTGTGATCACGAAGCATCTGCTTAGAGAGCAAAGTGGACAATATTTTCCGAAGGTTGCCTAAATCTTTGTATTACGTAAACCCTAGACATATGCCAGATTGGCACTCAAGGGCAGGAAATTATGTGGTTAAAATATTTATACAATGCCAATTTAGGTTGTGCTGTGTCTAGAAATGTTCAGAAGTGGAGTTGCTTCCTAATGGCTCCTGCACACCAAAGTGAAAACGAAGGAAAGTGAGGTGTTTGAAACCAGTCAGGTATCAGGGGAAAACAAACAAAACAAAACAAATATGGCCTGTCTGTCAGGTAAGTTGTCTGTTATGGACTGTTTTGCAATTTGCAGAAGGAGACAGATGCCTGCATTTCCACAGTGTGTCGACCAGAATCCTTTTTTCTCTAACACACTGGAAGAAGTGATGCATTTATGCAGACATCTGGGTTTGTGGGGAGGGGGAAGAGCCAGAGAGCCTTGCCCCAAAGCAGTTGGTGTGTCAAAACAGTCAAGCTTCACCAACACATCCCCTTAGGCCCTCAGGACGAGGATGAAGGATGAGGAGAGAGAGCATGCAGCTTTAAAACCTCCACATATAATTAACACTTCCAACCTCTGGGAAAATTGTTTGCTTCTCCTGAAAAATTATGAGGAAATTTCATACTGATGTTTCTTATGCTGCTTTTTAGCCCTACTTATAGGACAAGGTAGGGACGCGGGTGGCGCTGTGGGTTAAACCACAGAGCCTAGGACTTGCCGATCAGAAGGTCGGCAGTTCGAATCCCCGCGATGTGGTGAGCTCCCGTTGCTCAGTCCCAGCTCCTGCCCACCTAGCAGTTCGAAAGCACGTCAAAGTGCAAGTAGATAAATAGGTACCACTCCGGTGGGAAGGTAAACGGCGTTTCCGTGTGCTGCTCTGGTTCGCCAGAAGTGGCTTAGTCATGCTGGCCACATGACCCGGAAGCTGTACTCCGGCTCCCTCGGCCAATAAAGCGAGATGAGTGCAGCAACCCCAGAGTCGGTCATGACTGGACCTAATGGTCAGGGGTCCCTTTACCTTTACCTATAGGACAAGGTAGAATTGTAGAACTCTGGGAATGGTGAGCACAGTCCTTTATATCCCAAATCCATGATTTGTGATACTTTTGTTAAAATTAACCAATATATCGGAAGTTAGCAAGCAGACTTTTAAGGCCTCCAGCATTCTTCACCAGGCTGGAAATTGTGCAAATCAGATGGCACAGGGGTGGCAGGTGGACACAGGAGTGACTTGATGCTCAATCCATGAAAGCCTTATTCAGGCATTTGGAACCCACGATAAATCTCCATGTGCATGTTGAACATACAAAATGCAGCAGTTACACAGATGTGTCTCCAGCCCCAAGCAAAACACACCAAGAAAGAGCACCACCATAGATGCTGATTCTCCTTCCTTGCCAGAAAGAACACTCAGCTCCAGCTGTCCTGTTGCCCTGGAACTGCAGAAGCGAGAGGGGAGGACACTCTGCCCCCATCCATCTACCAACAAGACGAGAGCCTCCAACTGCTCTTCAAGTGTAAACACTCTAGCAAAGAGAAGATCAGCAGAATACAAAAATATAGCATGCAGCTCATTCCACCAACATTCATGCTTGTGGAGAAACTGTCAATCGCCACAAGTACGCCTTATAATTTTTGTTTCTCAGAGAACAGTTTAAAGATACAAAGTTTCTCCTCTCCCTATTTTTCATTGCGGCAACCCCAAATCGAAAATAATGTGCATTGACTATAAGGAAGACGGTGGAGGGTGTCTGGGGACAACTTTCCATTTATTTTGCTTCAGTGATTTACTGAATGCAGAAGAGAGAGTGAGTTTATATGGAGGGGATGAGAAGGAAGTCTTTCATAACTGCTATAAATGAAAATTTTGTGAGGATAGAAAAGGATGTTCTTCTTTTTAATCATTGGGTCTGTCTCATGGAGAGAGAGAGAGAGAGAAAAAAACCTCTGACAGTTATGTGATGTATGTATGAGCACCATTACCTTTTACTGTAATATACACATGTCAAGACATCTCATATATAGCTCTTCTCTCTGGTGGATTAGCTGATGGAAGTGGTTCTTTAACTCACTGGTTAGGGACATGTGTTTTTTTGAATCTGAGCAGCGCAAGTTGAGATTTCTGTGTTAGAGGGCTATGCAGTTGCCTGGTGACTGGAGTGTGAAATAAGGTTCTGCCAGCTCCTGCTTTCAAGTACCTATTTTTCCTCTGCAGAACTGTCATGATTAACTGGCAACCCATTTGTTATGTATCTATCTGTAAATGCGAGCAGAGGGCTACTGAAACTTTTTACTTTTCTAAAGTGTAAAAATAACTTCTCTAGAAGCAGGTACTTAATACATGCCATTTCCTCCAAAGCGGGGGATATTTTAACACTATATCAAAATGGGAAGCCCACCAGTATGGACAGGGATTAGCTGAACATGGAGATAAACTGCACCCACCCACATCCACATACTAAATTACTCATCTATCTTTTGATGCCTCTTTGAAGCCATTCTGTCTTTCTCATTGGAAAGGCATGGATTGGATCTGTCAGACTTGGAGAATCCAAACATGTTAGCCTTGTAAAGCCACTGAGCCAGAAATGAATGAAATGGAAAGGAAGCTATTGGTAGACTTTGTTTGGTAGAGCCAAACCAACCAACCTCATGCTCCTTAAAACTCATGGACGATGAAGAATGGAAACCTTAGGAAACCCAATTCTCATCAGTATCATCATACTTGAATTCCATGGACTGATGCTTTCCTGAACTTGTCCGTATGTTGTCCTTGTGGTGTCAGATAATATAGCTGGATAACTGCTAATGGCCCAGTATAACCTCCTTATCACTGCCCTCTCCATGGGAACATAGGAAGTTGTGTTATACTGAGTCTGATCATTGGTCTATCTGGCTCTGTATTGTCTAGAATAAGTGTCAGTCATTCTCCAGGATTTGAGACAGAGGACATTCCCAACACTCCTAATTATGGCTGAACCCTGACTCCTCTCCACTACTGCCATTGCTGCTTCAACAGCCACCTGGGGAGTGAGGGAATAGATCAGTGGGGGCCGGAAGTGTTTTTTCTTCCCTAGTTCAGACTGAAATCTGAACCAGAGAACTTTGGTATGAGGGTATGCTGGTTGGCAATACTGACACGTTTCGTGACATGAGCATGCCTACTGCATATTAAGTTTGACAATATCACCACTATTGGCAACACAGAAGCTAAAGATTTCTCTCTGTGTTTGTATCTATATACATTGGCACCTTGGGTTAAGAACTTAATTCATTCTGGAGGTCCGTTCTTAACCTGAAACAGTTCTTAACCTGAGGTATAACTTTAGCTAATGGGACCTCCGGCTGCTGCCGTGCCACCACTGTGCCACCACCGTGCAATTTCTGTTCTCATCCTGAAGCAAAGTTCTTAAACCGAGGTACTATTTCTGGGTTAGAGGAGTCTGTAACCTGAAGCGTCTGTAACCTGAAGCGTCGGTAACCCGAGGTACCACTGTATGTTTATCTATCTATATCTACACACACACAGTTGCCTTGCAATCTCTTGTAGATAAATGGCTATAATAACAACCTTCTTCTTAACCTGCTTAAAGTCCCTGGGAAAATATGTCCCAAGGTTTAAATTATGTTTACATCCTGGCATTGTCTGCTACAAAATAATCTTCTGAAGATGTATCGGGTTACTGGAGAATATTTCCATTTGATAACATCCATAGTATAGTTCAAAGTCAAGGTCAAATGCAAAGGAACTGCATGGAGAAATCTGTTCGATGAGACACGCCGAAGAGGAAGGCGAACAAAGCAGGCGAGCGTGTATCTTCTTGTTAATTAAGATTTGCTCAGCTCGTGTTTATACTTCAGTAATGACAGAACAGTTCTCTTTATTATAAGTTGGATGGCTCTCAGGGTTGTTGAAAGGTTTACAAAATGGGTTGGTATTAGTGTGGTTCATGCAAAATAAACAGAGGAACTATCAGTTCCAGATGTCCCCCCATGCTTTGAGAAATCAAGTTGCTTGCCAAAGCTTTACTGGCTCTGCACCTTCATTTAGTGAATCTTGAATGACATAAACAAGGGAAAGCCATATGCTCATAGATCTAGCGAAGCCCTCCAACCCAATGGATGCAGACAGCGCAGTTGTCTTATGGCTTCTCCTCTAGCAAGTCTTTGCTGTCAGTTTGTTCAAACACTCATTCATTACCAACTTGTTTTCTGTAAACACACATGCACACAAAAACTGTTTCTCGGTTGGGAAAGCCTCTCTCGTTTTCCTTGCTAATTCTGGTTCTTCTCTCCGTGTTGGAGCAATTGAATGGCAAAATCATTTGCCAAACTGTCAGTAGGAGATGATTTTTTTTTTATTTTTGCAAAAGGAAAAATGGGAATTGCATTACCTTTGTTGCATTGTTAAAAAGTATTCTCCATGTGGAAATGTAAAGTCAGAAAGTTAAAGTAAAGGGGAAGCAGTGGTCTCCTACCCTGAACATAGGCATGCTCCAAATCCAAAGTACACAGAGTGGCGTCATTGAAGAAAGTTTCCCAAATGTACTGGGGTTGGAATTTTTCTCCCTCTTGTCTTATCCCCACAATCTCCTTGTGCATGTGTACACATATACAATTACACAGTGCTGAGAGCTCTGCTCCACTTGTTACATACATTCCTCTACTGTTCAGCCATGTCCCAGTAAGCTAACCATTTCATTTCTTTAAGACACATACCTGCTTAATTAGAATGTAGTAACCCCGCAATGGGTCTTGTTGGAAAAGACTGTAGCTCCAAACATGCAGGAACATTTACAGCTGGGTTAGCAAACATTGAAGAAAGTAGAATTGAAACTGCAAATGGCAGCCGTAATGAAGCATCTAAGTCATAACCTGATCTGCTAACAGAAAAGCAAAAATGATGTTATACTTTGAAGGAATAATTGTCCGATTGTACACTAGATGATATCTTAGTAACCATGCAGATGTTTTCAGATGTGTGTGGCTTGCTCTTTGCTCTGGTGGAATTTTACATAGTTAATTAAGTTATCATTCTATTATTCCACACCTTTTCATTTCAATGCCAAGGCCATTCATTTCAATGCGGAAGGGAAAGATACAGGCATCAACTATGTATCATTTATAGACAGAAAACAAGTGACTATCAATGCATTTGTAGGACTGATATTTTGTTACAGACATAAGCAAATATTTCTGCTCTTGTTCCCATGTCCTGTCTGAGCACTCTGACATTCTTAGTCAAAGCAGATAGACATGGCTTGGTCCAGCATGCCAAATGGAAAGGACCATAGGCCAGATGTTCCCCATCACTGATGTAAGAGGAGATGGCACTTTGCCGATGTCCCCATCAAATTTGGATGTGTCCATGTCAGTTCCTTAAAACAGAAACAGTTGGGGCATTTGAAAATGAAGTAGATTGGAATTTTCAGTGATAAGATTAAATCACCTGCTTTTTTCTGCTGTTTCGTCGAAATGAATTTATTCCTCAACCCAAATGTATAGGTTTCCAAGTCCAAATTTTACTTCAGCTTCAAAGAGCTTTGTTCTGTGTTGTGTTTTCTCCTCAGAATCAAGAGAAGTTTAGACTCAACAGGATGGTGTCCACCTGAAGAAAAAGCAAAGTAAGCACATTAACCAATTAGAAGAGATTCAGTTCTAAACAGAAAGATAAGGAAACGTCTGCTGCAGCAGCTGGAAAAAAAAGTTCATCTGGGTCTTGTGAAGCAGAATGTTCTCCTTTCTGGCCTGAGGGAAGAAAAGATCTGTCATCCTGATATCCCTGCCTTTTCCTTATGGCAGTTCCAGTAATGATGCAACTTGAAGATAAAGCACTTAAGAATTTACCCATTATCTAAGAGCCAAGATTTCAACTTCAGGCTTGTTCCCCTTGACTTTCATTCCTTCTGTCTTCTTCCCACTCTTCAAATCCTCTCCTCGGTTTTTTCCTCCCCCCCCCCCACAACCCACAGCAGCATCTGCCTTACATAGGGATGATTTTTTTCTTAAAACCTCAATTCGTGTGAATTTTCTTCTTCTTCCTGAATCACTCCTTGATATCAATGAGATGTGAGGCTTTCATTTAATGGTTTCACTAAAAATAAGAAAGGGACAAGGCATTTCTAGCTTCTGCCCACTTCTCCCTCCTACTTGAGAGTACTTCTTGCCCCATTTCCTGTCCCTCCACAAAAGCATTCCCATCTGGATCCCTTTTGGGACCTTGCAGCAGAGAGCAGCATTCTTTATATAAACAGAGTTTTGTCATTTTCTAAAGAATATCATATACAAGCACAAACACATACTTGTGCACATACTTATACTTATTTATTAATACTTCTAAAATTATGCTGCAGAAATATATGCTGCTTTCTTTTATTTCTTTAAAACATTTATAAACTGCTTAATATTTTATGCACAATATATGTCTTTTTTATAGACTTTTATCTATAATACAGTTAGTCAGAACTGTACCACCACAGCATAAAATATGCTCCGAGATAAGGACCTGGAACCAGAAGAGATGTCCTGCATTGTCCTGGTTCTGAGGGTTGACTTGTGCCTGTATGTTGCTGAGGTCAGTAGTTGGCAGGATGGGTTAAACAGTGAGAGATTAGGGTCTCTTCTGATGTAAAGGTAAAGGTAAAGGTACCCCTGCCCGTACGGGCCAGTCTTGACAGACTCTAGGGTTGTGCGCTCATCTCACTTAAGAGGCCGGGAGCCAGCGCTGTCCGCAGACACTTCCGGGTCACGGGGCCAGCGTGACAAGCTGCATCTGGCGAGCCAGCGCAGCACACGGAACACCGTTTACCTTCCCGCTAGTAAGCGGTCCCTATTTATCTACTTGCACCCGGGGGTGCTTTCGAACTGCTAGGTTGGCAGGCGCTGGGACCGAGCGACGGGAGCGCACCCCGCCGCGGGGATTCGAACCGCCGACCTTTCGATTGGCAAGTCCTAGGTGCTGAGGTTTTACCCACAGCGCCACCTGCGTCCCTCTCTTCTGATGTAGTAGGGGTTAAAGTGCTACTGCTGCTAATGACTTGGAGTTTGGTGTGTGTAGCCTCCTACCACCATTTCAAGTGATGATCATACCAGTAATGAAAAGTGTCAAAGTACGTTTCCAAAATAGCCCACCCATTTCATAACATTTGACAGAGGCAACAGGAAAAGGTTGCCTACCTTTGGCCAGGAGGGCACCACACTGGAGGAAGATAGTTGCACTGAAACAATAACCCACTGCAAAGTGCTATAAACTTCAATAAAACTGCTGCTCACTAAAAGCCAATGTCTTCTCTCTTCGTTCCATATGTGTGTGGGTGAAATTGATCTCACTTTCTCTTTGAATCAGGGATGAAACAAAGCTTCAACTTTTAAAACTGAATAAATCTGAGCTGCTTTTTCTTCAGAAAAAGAACAAGAACACTTTTAACAATTTTTAATAGAATATTTAAAGAGAGAAGTAACTGGATGTTCTTATTTTGAAGTTTAAAAAGTTTGTGGCATACCAAGTCAGAAATCAAAGTAAAGCACTTGCAAAATTAGGTTCATTGCATAAGTTTAGGTGGGATCAAGCAATCCAATAGCTGAATCTAAGTCAGTATTTGAGATTTTATCCTAAGAGTCCCCAAGCCAAGTTTGGGGGGACAAACTGTGATCACACCAAATTGTCTAGAAGCAGGACAAGATCAAAATCAGGTGGTCTATTTACAAAGTGAATGGGAATTTAAGCGCTAGAGTAGGGGATAGAAAACTGGAAGATGCAGGTATAAAGAATGGCCAAATATGCAGTCATTTCACATAACAGAAGATACATCTCAATATAGCCACTATCAAAGGAATATATGACAACTCTAGGACATCCCACAGGAAGCCTGGAACTATTCATGGTCAGCATTGAGCCAGAATCCTAAAACGGGGGTTTCTCTTGGAGTAGACTTCTGGGAGTTTGAGCAGCCAGACCTTTAATAAGAGAGTGATCCAGGTCATAGGCCTGCAACTCATCACAATTACTAGTTTCAACTTTCAAACGTGGATGCTGAAGACTGGTAACTGCGCTTCCCCAGGAAATATAAGCCAAGCAATTTCATTCTTACATTTTCTAACCTCAACATTTATTCTGGTACATTGATTGCTCAATAACTCCCTATTAATGTGCTAGAAGTGGTTAAACCTAGTGTGGTGGGGCATCAGTGCTCACCTGGCCTCAGAGGCAACAGGAAGCTTGGTCTGGTGCTCCTGCTTCTCCAACTTCATTGAATCAACCTCCCTGCTGCCTCTCCTTGCCTCCCCTGCAGTGATTCAGTGTTTTGCAAGTCAGAAGAGTGGCACCACCCCACCATGCCATCTACTACAGGTGAAACCTCACCTTAAATAAAATGGAATACAACTAAAGGATTTCCATTTAAGAACCCAATTGAAGATCCTATGCAGTCAGTTTTATTCTTAAAATGAAGGACTCTTCACTGACATCCACTCTTGGATTTCCTCTCATGTTGTTTAACTTAGGATGGTACAAAAGCCTTGCTCTCTACCTCATTCCCTCCATAATATACCTTTAGCTTCTGATCCTAGTTCTGCTTTATGGATGGAATATCAAACCATGCAGAATGCTAAAATATTGCTTCACAGATCATCTCTACATAGTTTCATTTCAAGATGGAGAAGAAAGTTCTCTCTGTAAGAATCTCCCAGCTAATGCAATGGCTGTTCTCAAAGGTGAAACGTCCAAAACTTAATTTTCGCTTTGTATTTTGATGGGTCAGGCTCTTTTTAATTATGGATGTTGCACTGGGCATGTGGTAGCATATTCTTTCTCCATTCAAGGAAATTAGAGAGACTGATCCCATTTTTAAAAAATCTCAGGAGATTGCTCATGTCCTAATTATCCACATGGTGTATGTAGCTCATGAGCAATATGAAGAAACACAGGTCTAGACAGTGACATGAATGCAAGAGATACATTCTGCTCGTTTTTAAAAGAGATTCACTCTCACATTTGATTCAGTTCACATTTAAAGGTGAACTGACGTAATTCCCACTTTCTGAAACACATCCCTCCTTTGGAAGTTTCACTTATTAAAATGTTGTGATGTAGTTCTCCAGTTATGTGTCAGCAATGCATCTAGTAGGGTAGAATATAAATAAAAATTAATATGCAGGTTCATATAGTCAAATATACATTCATATGAATATACGAACATGCATTATGTTTGGGGAAATTGCTTTGCAAAAATGTGTATATTAAGCAAAATTGCATGCAAACCTGTGTCTATTAGGAGAAATCCACACTAATATGCTAATGAGATTTCATGAGCACTTAAAAAAAAAAAAAGAACACAGTGCTTTTCCCCCCTAGGGGAACCTAAGGTTATGCATTACCAGCACTTTCCCCCAAATGTTAAAAGTCCGCTTACTGCAACATCATGGTGAGTACCAGCGCCTTTAAAAAATAAAAAAAAAGCACTGTGTCAACTGATGTGGAAATTTGGAGAACTGAGCATAAGACTGGAAAAATGCAAAACATAAATGGCAGATTAACCCATCCCTATCTGGGAATAAGCCTCATTGACTTTAATAGAGGTTACATCTAAGTAGACATGGTTAGGATGATGCTGTAAGCAAGTAAGGATTTCCTCCTAAGGATCCCCCCCCCCCCAAGAAATATGCCAGTTCTTGGCTCATACAAGGAGTCCTATCAAAATCCTTTCACTCTTTATGGAAAGCCCCAACACACTGTGAAACCTTGCCAAGAGCTGACATCTCTAATTGGCAGCTGCTGCTATCACATGGACGGCTGATTAATAAATTAGTAAATTCTCCAGCAGTAAGGAGCTGTCTGATATTATTAAGAACTACTTGCTCATCACAGATGCTCAGTCTGCCTATTTTCCACATGAGTTCAATGTGGAAAGACTGTGATCCGTGTTGATCATTATTCAATGCACAAGCAATGGCTATCGACAGAGATTTATACAGTCTCAGCAGAAAAGAATAATAAAAGTAATAGGAAGCCTCATAAACTGTGTAGGGAAAAGGGAGGTGGCTATGGAGGCATGTACAAGCGCAATTGAAAGAAACTATGAAGTGAAGAACGAGCAGCTACAGTCAGCAGCATATTATATGACAGGCACACACAAACTTCTCACTAAATAAGAAATTCCTTGAAGAACTGATTGTCAAAGTAAAAATGGGGAATCTTTCTCATAAGTGTGTTAAGAGATGTCTTTGTATCCACACTTTAGGGAAAGTTACACTAAAAGCCAATTAAGTCCCACTGATTTTTATGGGTGAATTATCACATGCTTATATATTTTTAACTGAAGCCAAGTGGGTTTAGGGTGATCTCTTTTGCATGTCTACTCTGATGTAAGTCACAGTGAGTTCAATGGGACTTACTTCCATTCCAGAGTTTATAGGCTACCAAGCTCAATAGTTCTCAACTTTGGCTACAACATTTCTCTTTTCTCTATTTAAAGGGGGGGGGGTTAAATCTATTTTGGAATCCCCTAAAACAATACAGTAGTACCTTGGAAGTTGAACGGAATCTGTTCTGGAAGTCTGTTTGACTTTCAAAACATTCAAAAACCAAATTGCTGCTTCCGATTGGCTGCAGGAAGCTCCTGTAGCCAATCAGAAGCTGTGGAAGCCCCATCGGATGTTTGGGTTCCAAAAGAATGTTCACAAACTGGAACAATCACTTTGGGGTTTGCGGTGTTCGGGAGCCAAAACATCCGAGTTCCAGAGTGTTCGGCAACCAAGGTACGACTGTAATAGAATATCCACTGAAATAACAATATTCATCTGAATACTTTTCTTAAGATGGCCAAAGGAGCAATTCTAAAGAAACACTGGTTCTATTTCTTCCTGGTAGGGATAGCGACCTATACATGGAAGTTAAGTTGATTTGTTGTAGGTTTTCATGCAGGGATGGTTCTTATTTTCACCAGGGGGGTGCAGTTTCATTCCTATAAATAATGAATCCGCCGTTTATGGATATATTTAATCTGGGAATTGATGTACTGTCATTTGTAGTACTGTCATTTGTAGTGACTCACTCAACACAAGAAGGCTGCCTAGACTAGCGTGATTGAAACCATGCAGCACAAACAGCTGAACAGACCGTTGTGCATAGATGGCACGAAAGACTGATATTATTGGTAACTGTGGGTCTAATTATAAGAGTGCTAAATAATACAAACACTGAATGAGCCACACCAGCGGGGGGAGAGAGGATCTGTCTCCAAAGATGAATAGCACATACCCAGATAATGTGGTCTTGCTTCCAATCAGCTGATGCTTATTCAAAAATCAAGAGGAAATGCACTATATCTATAATTAAAAGCAGCAAAATTTTGACCTGATCTTTGCAGGTATTTTGTAAAAGAGTACTTCTTCCTTCCCAGAGGGAAGTGGGATGCCTTCATCAAATCCAGTAGTGCAGACATGCATTGCTCTGTCCCCTACAGTCAAGGTGTTTGGGGCACCTATTCACATCTCTGGGACATCTGTCACTGGTGATGAAAAACATAGCACTTGTCTGGAGTCCTATCCTGCTCACACATTCCTTGACAGAGAAGAGGAATGAACTGTTTGATTACTTAGAGCTTCAATTTAATTTTAGGACTAGTGCTACACGAGCCTAGGAACTCTTGGTCGCATATAGTCTTTGTGCCATTCCTGGATTCCTGTCAACACACCACTCATACATATCCAAAGTTGAAAGTACAGTACCACATTTTAAAGTGGTTATGTGGGCTGTTCTCTCGGGTTCACAGGCAAGACACTCATACATTTCAGTGTGACATGTTAAATTGAAAGCTACATTAGCGTGAGCTTCTTAATATGGCTGAGAAGACACCAGAGACAAAGGAATGCAATCAATTTGATGCAGATAAATTGGTATAGGAAGAAACAGGGCATCTCTTCAATAGGAGAACAGGAAATAAAATATTTAAATAAATATTGGGAGATTCATATAATCAATAATGATGAGATTCATATAATCAAAAAGGTACCCAGGAAGTCAGCCCTCTTGTGTCTTATTGGGGCCTTCCTGCTCATTCTGCTAAGGTAGGTCCTTGTCTGCTGGCCTCCGACTCCTATCCTGGCCACTCATTCTTGAGTCTATTACTTGTATTTCACAGCTTCAATCTTTTCTTCTATTTTCTTCTTCCTTTTATCTTGTAACTCTCTGTCTCCTGACATCTTCACCTCTTCTTGCTTGCAACTGCTTAAGCATCTGAAACAAGTACCTTAGTTTAGAAAGAACCTCTAAAATCTCACTGCACCACACTGGCTAGGCTACAGTTGCCCTCCGCCCCAGTCAGCAGAAACATAATCATTCTCTCCCCTTCTCCAGCCACCTACGCTATTTTATCATCACAGCAAACCTGTGGGATAGGTTAGGATGGAAAGTGATGGGAAAGTGACTGGTCCACACCCAGTCATCCAGTGAGCTTCATATCTCGGTAGGGATTTGAACCTTGTCTGACATTCTAACCATTATACCACACTGCTCCCCTTCCATATTTTGTTAGTATGATACGTATTGACACTTAGATTTCAGAATTACTCTCAGGCTTGTACCTTTCCCTCACAGTTCTTTGACTTCAAATTCTTTGACCTCTCCCTCTGAACACAGCCTAATGCAGGAAGGTGGGGAGGAGAAGGAAGAGCACTCAAGCAAACCATTTTAGCATCTTAACGGAAGCATCTCTGACAGCAACAGGGAAGGAGACTATTTCACCAGCCAGCACACGTGTGCACGTGTGGGCAGGTGAAGTTATAATGCCATTACTTGGAAACCTGGTGCCTAAACATTTCAAGTTGCGGCTCTTTAAAGTGTATCATGACATTCATTGTTCGGAATCAAAGCCACCATTTTGCATTTCTTCCCCACCCCCTTGCAGTCCCCTTGTGGTCCCCTTTGGTGTGCTTTTTTTTTAAGAACCCACCCCTTTTTTTGCTTTTAGATTATTCTTCAGTGGCAGCTTGAACTAAACAACAATTTCTGCTCCTTGCTCCCTCACCACAAAGAGACAGTTTATCATACATTTGCATAGCGATGCATTATACTCTTGCGGCACTCACAACTTCCCCAGATCAGCAAAAGACAAGAAAAGAGTCGCAATTAGAAAGGAAAGCACAGTGTGATCTGAAAGAATGTATGCTGAGCTTTAGATGGCAATGAAAGGTGGGAGGGGGAAGGCATCGGTGTGAGCAAAGTTCTACAATGCTGAGATTTTGCAGCATGACTCAAAGCTCATGTGTTGAAAGCACAACATGCATCCAGGACATGCTTCTTACTGGACCCGCTAGTCATATGCTATGTGACTGTTGCCCCCCTTTTTTTCAGACGGCACCACCTCCTTCCCATTGCATACCACTGCACTGAAACTAGATAGGATGTAGCAAGAGGCGAGAGGAAGCTCTGGGGTTTTAATTGTAACCTCTTCAGTGTGCAAGAGGCTTATATGACCAGAGTCCGTGACTGATTGACCTAAATCCTTTTGTTCGGAGTTGGTTGGATAAAGGTGAAGCCATGCCATAGCAAAAAAGCTATTAACTTTTGAAAGCTAAATGGCATTTCTCCCTCCCTTGGAGTGGCATGTGGCAAGAAAACAGCCCCTTTCACAGACACAGTCTGTGAAAACTATTTCTCCAAAAGCAGGGATTGCTTTCAACAGGAGCAAAGGGAAGAAAAGGTGACTTTGCTTACCTCAAATGTTAGATGTGTATCTAATATGTGTTAGGATATTTCCGTTCCACCTTAAAAGGGAGCGGGCTTAAAAAGAACCCCGCCCCGATCAGTAAAGAGACAGCCGATACATTTACCGTGAACATTCTCCAACCAAGCACAGAATGCCTTGAACTTAAGGAAATGCTTGTGATTTCTGCTCGAGCATAAGCACATGAATGTACCTGGAAAAAGAATCAATTAGAACCATGAAGTATCTTGCTCCTCCCAAAGAGGGAGCAAGTGGACCTACCAGGTCTGCGTGGACTAGCTGGTAGGGTTTGGAAGCCTGCCTGCTAGACTCCTTGCCTTTTGGAGCAACCTTCACCTTGTTCTCTGCACAAGATACAGTGGTGCCCCGCAAGATGAATGCCTCGCAAGACGGAAAACTCGCTAGACGAAAGAGTTTTCCATTTTGGAGGTGCTTCGCAAAATGAATCTCCTATGGGCTTGCTTCGCAAGACGAAAATGTCTTGCGAGTTCCTGCGGGTTTTTTCCCCCTTTCCCCCCCTTTTTCTAAGCCGCTAAGCCGCTTATCCGCTTATCCGCTAAGCCGCTAAAAGCCGCTAAAAGCCGCTAAAAGCCGCTAAAAGCCGCTAAAAGCCGCTAAAAGCCACTAATCCGTCAATGGGCTTGCTTTGCAAGACGAAAAAAACGCTAGACGAAGAGACTCACAGAATGGATTCTTTTCATCTTGCGAGGCACCACTGTACACATTTCATGTGAAACTTACAGGGTTTGATGTTCAAACCCTGAACCAATCCTGGCATCTTGGCCAGCGCCTGCCAAGACAGGTGACAAAATCTTCTGTGTGCATCATGAATGCATCCTGCAGTCACAGCAAAGCAAATCCCCCAGTTTGTGACAAACTCTACAATGGTCATCATATTGTATCACACCTTCCGACAATATGTACTATATTAACAAAGAGTGAAGTGACAACACAGTTTTCTTTTATGTATTATACTGTTTCCCAGACTACTTAGAATACCTTTTATTGACTTCCAACCAGAGGCTGGAATACCTCCACACATTTCAGTAGTCTGTCACTTTTCTCTAGCTGTTTAAATATACCCTATCAATGTAAGAGGGTGGTAATTTTAATAAGCAACTGATGGGGAAGGGGAGATGGTTTACCACTAAAAGCCTGAAAAATATCCACTGAAGTTAATGAGGACATATAATGGGCAACAAAAATTAATTCTAGTATATTTCTAAGGTGCTAAATCAATGAATACCCAACAGCAACAACTATTGCTGGGTTTCCAATAATATGGATAAACATTTTTGCATGTCTGTATTAATTGCCTGCTTTCATCGTTTCACTAACAAGCCTACTATTTGAATGTCAGGGTTTACAGACCGGGTTGCAAATCCCAGGAGGCATATCTTAGGGGAAGCCAGTGTTGCACAACTCCCATCAACACCAGCCAGCATGACCAAGTATCTGCAGGGCCTAGAAATGCTGCTTTTATGCCTTCTGCCTAATTCTGTCTGTTAGTGTTGCTGGGGTGTGACCACAGGTTTGTCATTTTAATTTCTGTTATGTCAATGATGAATCTCGTACTGTCTTGGTCCATGTCAATATCTTTTTTGGAAGAGGGCACCTCTGTCTAAAATTCAGGTATGTCCAAAATCCGTTTTGGTGATCTAATCTGGCCCGCTGGTCGGTTTAATCCAGCCCCTGTGGCAGTTTCTTTCCTGGGGTAAAATCCTAAAGAAAACCCCAACAGCTTCAGTTAACAATTTGGTTGGCCCTCACAACCCTTAACTTCATCAAATCTGGCCCTCTTTGAAAAAAGTTTGGACACCACTGGGACTCTAAATCAATGTTCATTGGCTTGGCAGCAAATATCTATCCCTTGATATCTCCTCCTCAAATTCTCTTGCACTTCATTATTACTAATTTAATATATCTAGCTAGCTAACTGCCTATCTAGCTCCCAAGAACAACTTTAGTATACAAAGTAGTAGCACATATAAATCTGAATCATCTTAAGAAGTCTATTAAAGTCCAAGCATGAAAACAATGTAGGTCCCAAGTATAAGAAGAGTCAGTGTGAGAGGAACTGGCAAATGTGCCAATTTTGATTCTCAGTTCCTTATTTTTCCCAGTCTTAAGTTCAGTTTTCCATATTTCCACATAATGTGGATTTTATTTAAAATCGTGAAATTTCATCATATTTTCCTAATATACCCATTTTTGTATCCAGTTTTCCCTAATATATACATTTTTTCAAAACTATTTCCCCAAATATTATGCATTTTGCGCATATATATATATATAGAGAGAGAGAGAGAGAGAGAGAGAGACTTTACCCTCATGTGTGTGTTTTTGTATGCATTACTTTGCTAAAGAAGACTGCTCACCATTCATGGTGGGTGGCGTTGCAGCTGGCATCTGGGCCCCTGTAATAACCTGGCTTAGGGGTGTGGACTGCACTTCAAAATTCTGAGAAGTGTAAAATTTAGAAGATTTTTGTGTACTTTTTCAGAAAGGGTAGAATAGGTAGATTTGCCTTTAAATGTGAACTGAATCGTAAGACCACATTTGTTAAAAAGCCAAAAGCATTTCTGTTAGGCATTACAGGCCAAGACTTGCCAAAAGAACAGAAGATATTATTTATGTATGCAACAATAACGGCTAGGATTCTAGTAGCCTAGAAATGGAAAGATGAGAAGACACCAACTAAAGAAGAATGGCAAGAAAAACTGATGGAAAACTTAGAGACAAGGACAATAGAGGCTTCAATAAAGACTGGGAACCATTTATATTATATTTACAGAAAAACTAAATAGACTCGCTAGCAGGGTTTGACTAAACACTTACAATTAACAACGTAGAAATTAAGAGGTAGAAATTGGGAAATAATAAAGGGTAAGAGGGAATATGAAAAATAAGTATGGTATAAAAATGTTAAGAATATAATAAAATTTAAATTAAAGACTGCAGTATTAAGGTAAATGAAAATAAGCAGGAGAAGCAAAGTCTCAAGAACCAGAAAAGGAAGTTGAGGGAAGTCCTGAGGGGGTGGGGTGGGGAATTATATTGTAATTTTGCTTTTGAAATAATGTTGATTATGATTGACAAAATTGTAAAATTTAATAAAAAGTATTTTTTTTAAAAAAAAAGTGAACGGAATCATGTTTATTCCCCATACCTAGAGAGGGTGTACTGGTACAGAGCCTGATAGGTCCCTTGGATAAGCTTTGCTGCTCTCAAAGGGAAAATAGTTCCGGGAAAGTTCAACATTTTGCCTGGAGCACGACATGTTTTCACCAGTAGGTTCATAAGGCCATGTCAAAGATGATGGTGATAGAAAGGATTGATATACTAGATAAAACACCACAAGAACACATCCATTTGGACCAAAGTTTGTATTGTTAGATATCATGTGACAAATTTCAAAAAGAACAAAAATCAAAATCAAATTACAGGCAACCAAGTCACAGTTAAGACCTTTACTAGGAGAATGAGGGGAAATCTAGGAATTTGATGAGGTATACTTTTTCTCTCTCGCTCCCAAAGCCAAAAATACAATGATGAAAGAGTACTGAGCTACGAAATAGTGCTGTCAGCATTTATCCCATGGAAGATAAAGGATCGCTTTAAGATAAGGAGGTTGCAGATAAAAGAAACATAAAATTAAAAATTAAAAACACTGCAAATGTTTAGCGCTGCACAATAGGCCACAAAATCAACAGGGGTAAAGTTAAATATCATAATTAAAAGAGGAAGTCACCATACCTGTGCTAGACATATGCTATTAAATTATTTAATGCATCTTCCTCATTAATTCATTGTATGATCAGGATTCAGATTAGCATGGATGTAATAAATCAGCAGATTAATAAGTGTTCTCTGGGGATACATGAAGAATAGCTGGCAGAAACCTCAAGTCCCAGGTCTTCTTAGCTCTGCTTCATCAACACTCATAAAGTCATGTATGGATTCATATTGGTGTTATAGTGATATGGATCTGTTTCTCTGAAATTTTATCTTTGTCTAACTTTCTGTGCAACCCTGGGCATGTTGACTCACAATTAAGGCTGCAATCCTAACCCCACTTCCATGTGAGTAAACCCCATTATATACAATGACAATTACATCTGAGTAGACGTGGTTAGGATTGTGTTGTAAGTCCAATTAGGGTGGTTAGGAACTGTGCTTAACATTACAGCACCAATCACTTAGGATCCTTTTTTGATTAGGTGGCAAATAAATCTTGTCAAATAAGAAATATTACATATTTGTCTCAGTATGTTGCTGGGCACAATTCACAAGTGTTGGTGCTAACCTTTAAAGCCCTAAACGGCCTCTGCCCAGTATACCTGAAGGAGCTTCTCCACCTCCATCGTTCAGCCGGACACTGAGGTCCAGCACCGAGGGCATTCTGGTGATTCCCTCACTGTGAGAAGTGAAGTTACAGAGAACCAGGCAGAGGGCCTTCTCAGTAGCAGCGCCCGCCCTGTGGAATGCCCTCCCATCAGATGTCAAGGAAATAGACAACTATCTGACTTTTAGAACACATCTGAAGGCAGCCCTGTTTAGGGAAGTTTTAAATGTTTGATGTTTTATCATGTTTTTAATATTCTATTGGGAGCTGCCCAGGGTGGCTGGGGAAACCCAGCCAGATGGGCAGGGTATAAATAAATTTTATTACTATTATTATTATTATTATTATTATTATTATTATTATTATTATTATTTTGTTTGTTGTCGTTTTGAAGTTTTACCTGCACTTTACCCTGACGTCCCATGGTGGGTCTCAGCAATTTAAAATACACTATAATTACAATCACAAGTTTAGGGTGACTCCTAAAAATAGAAATCTTAAGTGTCAAAAGCCAAGATAAAGACATATTCAATGAAAACTGTATGGTGAAGTTGCCAAACACACCTCTGTGGGGAGCTAGCACCACAACTCAGGGGCTGCAACAGAGAAGGTCCACTCCCAGATCACCACCAACCAAGCTTCTGAGGGTGAAGGAACCACCAAGTGGTCTCCCTCTGCTGATCTTAACACCTGAGAGGATCTGCAGCGAAGGAGACTGCCTTTCAGATATTTAGGATTTAAGTTTAGGACTTTAAATTCCAATGTGAGTGCCTTAACCTGGCCCCAGAAATGAACTACTAACCAATGCACCCGTTTTAAAACAGATATTATACAAGTTCTAAGTGGAATCCCACCCCAGTAATCTGGCCGTTGCGTTTTGGACCAAGTGAAGTTTTTCAGTCATCTTCAAGGGCAGTCCAATAGTGAGCATATTATAATAATTTCATCTGGACGTTATAACAACATGAAGTCCAGTGGCCAAGTCATTTCTGTCCAAAATAGGTCATAGCTAGCGAACCGGATGGAGTTGGAAAAAGTCTCTCCTAGCCACTGAGGCCGCCTCAGCTACCAATGAAAGTGTCAAATCTAGGAGTACTCCCAAGCGATGGAACTGCTCCTTTCAGAAAGATGCAACCCCATCAGGAACAGGCCATTTCTCCCCCTCCCAGACTCAAGAACTTGGGACATATAACACCTCTGGTTTTTTATCAGGATTCAGCTTCAATTTATTGGTGCATGTCCTGTCCTCCATTGCCTCCAAGCACTGGTCTAACAAATACGTTGCAACCTCATGCCCCTTCTGTCAGCCTCGGTAAATCTTAACTTTTGTTTATGTGTTGAAACAGTGGAGTCAAATTGACTTCTAAGTTAAAAGGGAAGAAAAATCACTCTCCAGGGGGGCAAAATTCTGATGTTATAAAATGATTGAAGAGGACTGAAATGAGGCAGAAAGCAATGTTTATGCAATGTGCAGTAGACAATAAACATATAGGACTTGGCACAGGTTCGTAGCTCTGACAGAGTTACACTGTCCATGCCAAGCCTCAACAGAAAACAGCATTGCTTAAATAAGTGGAAATTCACAAGTCATCTTTTTTTGGCTTGCAATGAATGAACAGATAAATGCTGTCATTCAGTTCATGTGTAACCCATGACAAGCCCAAGCTTAATAGCTTTTAACCGACAATCAATATTTCTTTCATTTTATATTGATTGTCTTTCCAGCAGGAGAAAAGCCACAATTGCATTGTACTTCCCATTAATACATTTTGTATGCAGATGACATTGCTCACCTTCCCCACAGGTGTTTATGGTAGACTTTGACAGAGCAATGTGGATACCACAAGTCTGTGCAAGCTCAGAAAAAGTCACATAATTTGGTGTTAAGAATCTCACCTTTTATCTTAAACTAAAAGCAGGTATCTTGTCCTTAATGTAGGCTTTGAAGTAGGAATTAATGGATTACAAGCGTTCCATTTATTTTATGTTATATGGTTTCACTCTGCCCTATTTTCCACTTTCCCTAAAGTTCAGTTCAGAGGGATTTCTAAAACTAATTTCAAGACTGCATCTTGCATGGTTTGCCACAGCTTTCATTTCTTTCCATTCCATCCTTTGCGTCTTTCACCCACTCTACAATGCCAGGGGGCACTGTGCATTGATAAAACAGCAACAAACAAACAAACAAACAAGCCCAACAACACAACAATCTTCAGATTATTTGTGTGCATTCTCACATCAAAAATTGCTTGGGGGGAGGCTTTTTTTTATCAAGGTGCATTTGTAAAACACCATACAAAAACAATATTGAAACAAATCATAGATAAAATCACATTGATACCTTTTTTGCAGGGTTTTGTTCACAGGAACCACTGATATGGATGGTTAAGGGGAAGACAAAAATGAATTGGGGGAACTAGCAGGTGTGGCCAATGGAGCTCAAAACGAAAGTCATTTTAAAAAGAAAGAGAGAGAGAAAAGAAAATATAAACACTAGGATAATGGAGCAAGCAGGTTCAAGGTGTACCCAGCTCTGCCTGGTACGTCTTGTGTGTAGTGCTGACTCTTGAAACCCTCTTTCCCTGCTTAAAGACAGAGAAACTTGAAGGCAGAGAAACTGAGCTTGGGACAACAATGGTTTCTACAGTCCAGAAGAGCAACATTTCCTACCAGAATCTGAGGCTGAAAGTCCAGCAAACTGCAGCAGAAATAACACATAGCAAATTTGTTTCTGGCCAGGGATTCTAGGAAGAAAAAGTTATTCTGTCTTGGACTGAGGGCCCCTGTTATAAGCTTTCCCTGCCCTGAGGTCAGCAGCGTAGCGTGGGTTGTCAGCACCCAGGGCAAGGCAGGTAATTTGCGCCCCCTAACCCGGGGCAAGGCAAGTAATTTGCGCCCCCTAACCCCTAACCTGCCGCCGCTGCCAGCTTCTTTTTGTTGCTGCCTGCTCTGGTCTGGTGTGGTTCTCTCCGCGCTCAGCGCTGCGCTGGGCGGCCGCTGCACTGTCCCTCCCCCAGATAGTCCCTCGCTCTCTCTCCGCACCGCACGCCTGGCACCCCCCCCCACAGTGGGCGGCGACCCAGCGGCTTGGATCGGATTCGCACAGCCAGCACTGCAGTGAGAGAGAGAGTGAGTGAACCAGGTAGGGGCAGAGAGCTGCGAGTGTGAGCGCGCCCCCCCCCAGATGTTGCGCCCGGTGCGGACGGCCCCCCCTGCACCCCCCACGCTACACCACTGCCTGAGGTAATTTTCAGGGCCTTGGGCCCTTGGAACTTGAGGCAGAGGAAATGGGAGGTAGAAGGATCAGGTGCTTTGCCCTTGCGTTCATGTTGTGATTCGAGGACCCGATCCCCACTTGGGGAATAAAGACACGTGGACACAGTATGTAAGGTTAATGGCGATGGTTGGCATGGCTGCATTTGAATGGCAAGCCATGCCCCTGCCGAGCTTCCCTATTGGGTGCCCAACTGGGGAGGGGCGTGGCGCGCCAGCCCTGGAGTTGAAGCAGGGGGCGGAGCACCCCTGCATGATGTGGGAATCGTCTCCTGCTCCCAACCCCTCCCCTCCTGGAGGAGGAGAGGCTTTTTCATGAGTATTCAGCTGGAATTCTTTCAACGACTGCATCCCTTTCAGAGCATGCCCTGTGGCATTCTGGCATCCCTCCTATGACTATTTGGTTGCAAGTAGACTTTCCATTTTTTAAAGAAATCCCAAAATGCAGGGGAAACTAATATAAAAATGGATGCTGCATGGCCACTTCCTGAGCAAAAATCACAGATCTAGCAGAACGCAGACAGTTATCTAGACTTATACTATGCTGCACATTACATCCCCATAGGCACATTACGTGGCACACGGTGGAGTCCTTCATTTATATCCTATGCCCTGTATTTAATTCTGGATCCATTACTGAGGGTAATGCAGTAATGAAATGGTGAAAAGAATACTGCTGTGCTTTGAAATAATCTGAAAAGTATTGCTTAACATTGAATGGGTTTTTCATGCAGTATCTGCCAGTTTTGATTATGTGCATCCGGCTCCCTGAGATGCACACGAGCAAGCACACATTGTCTTAAAACCCCATTTTGACATCTGTGAAGAAATACAAGGCTGCAATTACAATGCTAAGAGTTGAAAGAGAGAGAAGCTTACACGTGGCATTGACAGTGAAGTGGCAATGAAGTGTGCCATGTCTAATGGAATTGCACTTTTATCATACCATCAAAGATGGCAGTGGAGGGTCAGCCTGAAAGGAGAGCCCAAATAAATCCACTTTCATATGCTTTCTCTTCTCTGAGCATCTTATGATATTTCTCAAGAGACAGAAGTGCAACCTGTGACAGCTGGAATGTCAGCCATTACAGCTAGCCCTAGTGAACTGTACTTTTGTTGTCTATATTTGTGTTCCACTAACAGCTCATTTACAGAATCAAGAGTAGATGGGGGTCCCTGGCTCCTTTTGGAGTCACTCACTATTCATACCTTATGCTCTTTCAGGTCATTGTTTACTTGCTGTGAATTCCATATATCAGGTGGTATTCAGCTGAACCTTACTCAGACTAGAATTTAATAGATCTACATAAGTACGGGTTACGGGTGTGCAACCTGTCAGGAGAGGGTATATAAGCCTAGACCTATGGACAGCTGCCTAGAGGTTAGAAGCATGTGTGGATGTGTATCCAGAGCACTGTGAAAGCTTTTCTTGTCAGTAAAGAGTTAATTAGCAGCTGTATGCCTGATAGGACAGTTACTCTCACCACCAGTTTTATCATCTATAAAATGGGGATACATAAAGGGTTTGTGTACCACCCACAACATTTGACATGTATCTCTATCTGTAGCTTTGGGAAGCAGCCACTCTATTTTGGAACCACTCTGTCTTTCCAATCCAAATTTGATCTGTTAAAAACAAAAGCCAGACACCCAATCCTTATTCACTATAATGGGGAATCTAAAAATAGCTATAACTCCCCCCCCCCTTACAGAAGTATATGAAATTTCTGGCATATCAGCTCCTCGTGCATGAATTAAGACTGCCATATTAAGGACTGGAAACTTACTTCTAAAAAGCAATGAAAGCTGTGATTCCCTGGATCCTGAGTTCTGCACTTGATGTGCATGGCTATTCAAGTGTGGTGCAATCTTGGAATACAAATACTCTAAAAAAATAAAAAAATAACCTTGATATTGTCATTTGTGTTCTCTTTTGTGAATAGATATGATTCAATTTTCTGCATTGTCATAAGGTTTTATTTATTCACATGGCACTTCAAAACAGTGAACTGAGAAAGGAATGAGTTCTACATAGCCAGATCCGAAGTCATTCTGTTGCATTCAATGTAGGTTCCATCCAGCAGGAAGCACGGAAAAATCCCTTTACCTTGGCAACATATGCTTACAGTTCTGCTGCTGTCTGATGCCGCATGTTTGGTAAAAATTTCTGAACCTTTCAATTGTGTATGCTGGCAACTGGGATTTTAAGATTTGAGTATTTGTGTGGAATGTGCCATTATCTGGGGCTGGATTGGTTTGATTTCTTTGCTGTTTTATTTTTGATTTGCTAGCCTCCCCATCTGAACTGTGCTGGTTTCTGAGGCCGTAAACAAAGCGAGAAGTGGCATTCCCAGTCCCTCAAATTCAGAATACTGAAAAGGCCAGCATTGTGCATTCAAAATCATAATAATTCAATGACTATCCCAGACATTCATGTTCTAATGTTTCATTTTGTGACACTGAATGCAACAAGAACAGAAAAACAGTGTGACCTTATGTCATGCTGTTGACAAAAGATCGTAACGTCTGCAGAAAACAGCACAGGAAAATAAAAAGGCTGAATTGCATACTGGGTATAGTCAAAAAAGAGAGGCAAATAAATGGCTAAATGTAACTTGTATTTTTACATTCAGTGTTAAAAACAAATCACATTAGGGAGCAGTGTAGTGGTTAATAGTGTGAAGTTGCCAGTCCAATTCCAGTATCACTCCAGCCAGAACATCACTAGGTAACCCTCAGGTTCAGCAAGCCTCTATACTATCAACGCATCCTTCCCAATCCCCTCCTACCTTACAAGGTGGCTGGAAAGATTATTGAGATGATGCATATGAAGCCATTTATGGGCAACCTCATACGCGTCTACTCAGAAATAATCCCTATTGAGTTCAATGTGTCTCACACCCCAGTGAACTGGTAAAGGATTGCAGCCTAAGGCACTTGAATTGTGGAACACAGCAAGCTGCCTTATACTGAGTCAGACCCCATTTAACTTAATATTTTTTAAGTGTTGAAGCAATGATTCTTCAACATCAACTTCGTTGGACTGGTCATATTGTGCGGATGCCTGATGATCGTCTTCCAAAGCAACTACTCTGTTCCAAATTTAAAAATAGAAAGCGTAATGCTGGTGGTCAACAAAAGAGGTTTAAAGATTGTCTCAAGGCAACTTTTATTTTTTAAAAAATGTAATATAAACACCAACAATTGGGAAACACTTGCCTGCGAGTGCTCCAATTGGAGAACAGCCTTTAACAAAGGTGTCATGGACTTTGAAGACTCTCAAACTCAGGACGCAAGGGAGAAACGTGCTAAGAGGAAAGCACAATTGGCAAATCCACACCGTGATCAACTCCCACCCTGAACTGTGGAAGGACGTGTGGATCCAGAATTGGCCTCCACAGTCACTTACAGACTCATTGTTAAAACCGTGTTTATGGAAGACAATCTTTCAGCTTCTGCCTTCTGGAAGAAGGTACAGGGTTATGGGTTATAAAGACTATGACTAGCTGCCTGAGAAACAGTTTTATCCAAATGCGCTTTTGGTTCCTTACACGCAGTGTAAGGTAGTCTCTATGGGAGTATATTGTATTTAATTTTGGGGTATCAGAGTTATCAGAATTTTTTAGGGTGCTAACCAGGCTGGGATAGCTGGGATAGCAGGCTTGTTGGTTTTTGAATGTCTGATGTAGATTTTTTTCAATTTCGTTGTTCTGTATGGGACAATGTCAATAAAGATTATTGTATCGTATTGTTGCAACAGCAATTTGTTGTGCTATTTTTATTATCCATTTATTAAATGTATATGCTGTCCTTCATCCAGAAGGAGCCCAGGGTGGCAAACAACAAGTGCTGAAACAATAAAAAAGATATATTTTTAAAAAATCCAATACAGATGCAGACTGAGAAAGATCACAACTTAAAAGGTTTGTTGGAAGTACGTAAGTAAAGTAAGTAAGTAAGTAAGTAAGTAAGTAAGTAAATTTCTATTTGTACCTTGCCCTCTGGGCTCAGGGCGGCTAAAATCAAATATCAAATACATTAAAACACAATCAGGAAGAAGGAAGATCTTCAGTGGGTGCTGCAAAGACAACAAATTACCAAATATTCAAGGGGAGGTGCCTCACCACGAATGACCCGATTCTGAAATTGTGCAGAGCAGACCTCCTGATAAGTTTGTATCTGCAGGAGGCCCTCACCTGCAGAGTGCAGTGATCTGGAAGTAGTAATGACGGGGCTTCTTTCGGTTACCTCTGCACTGGGATCCGTAATATGCTCCCGAAGTGTTTGTTGACAAATGTAAATAAATAAAAGCAACACACAAGTTTACAATCCCTGCTGTGATTAGGTAGCTCTTGATGTGCTCCAGCTTCTTTCTGCAGCTCACTAGCTAGCTTGCTGAGTCTGTATCCTTTAAGCATAGATACCACAAGGCATACAGAACGAAGCTGTTTTCTTTATGGATTGACCACCTGTGTAGCCCCAGCTCTGCTGAGTTTGTGTCTTCTTGTTTCAGAAACTCAAGTTACGAATCATTCAAAGCAACAGAGGAGAATGAAAGAGGAGCTGAACCCTGTTTATCCATTTTGGGAAGCTGATCAATGAAAGAGGCAGTGTTTCCTAGCTTCTTTCACAAAGGAGGAAGAGTATTTAGTGGATTTTTCAGGAGTGCACGGGTGTGTGTGTGCTTTGATGTGGCACTCACCTTATTAACAATACACAGTGGCTGAGGGGTGTTTGCAATCTTCCTTTGTCTTAAAAAAACAACAACCCTACACAGGCGTGGTCCTGTGCTCCACAGCATCACTGGCTGCTTGAACTTCCTGGCTTGTATTCCATATGGGAGGACTCATGAGCATCTGAGGAGGTTACCTGAAGAACACCTGAGGATGCTGCAAAAAGCAGCCTCCCCAGCTGCCCACTGGTCTTCCTGTGAGGAATACATGCCAGGAAGTGGCGGGAATGCTGTAGATCATTGTATAAGGTTTGTATGGGGATTTTATGCTAAGGGGGGGATACATACCTAGGCAACCTCAAAACTGTCAGGAGCTCAGCCTACTCTTGAGTAGGACCCTGGTAGAGACACATGCCCGACTTGCATGTTCTCTCCCTCCTGGTCGTTCGTTTGGGAGCTTCAAAAGCTTCCTTCAGCCTGAACATCACAGCAACCGATGCCAACAGACACAGGCACACTTTGGGATCCGCAGAGTTTGCACAACTTGTGTGACAGACCTCAGTAACTCAGCATTTTGGCTAATCTACTTTATTTACATATAAACACACACAGAACACTGCAACATGGCTCCCTCTCTCTCTAGCATCAGACAGCAAAGAGAAAAAGAACAAAGGACAATAGTCCCACTTCACGAAACACAGTAACACGAACATCATATCTCCGTCACTTCCCACTCTGTGGAGTCAAAACATATACCGTCATGTGATAGACAAAAATCCCATGACTGCAATCATGGAGCAGGAATTCTAACAAAAAATGTTAAAGGTAGAAAAGTGGAGGGGGTATATTGATTGAGAATGTATTGTATTGTAATTGTATTGTAACTTTTGAATATATTTTTTTATATTTTAAAAAAGGGAAACAAAGGTAGAAAAAAATTAAAGAAAGTTAAATTTCACATAATTACATCGCTTTGAAATTTAAGAATGATTGTCTCCCTGCAGAACTGGTTTCAAAAACACGTAGGGCTGGTTAACATATGACTTCAGTGTGTAATTTTACATGCACTGGAGAGTCAGGATCAAGTCTTAACTTGTGTACACTACCAATACAAATGCAAAATATTTAATGTGAACTGGAGATTCGGTTTATAAATGACTATTCAAGTAAGATCCCACTCATATGATATATTCGATACAAATAAATAAAAGTTTTTAAAACAAATGGATCAAGCCAGTGGATCCCTATCATGTAGCCTGTTATTATGCAAATGTAAATACATGGAATTTTTGCACATAAGCACCTTGGGATGGAATGATGTGTTGATTTTGATTCTTCCAGTTTCTCATTTTCCCCAGTTTAAATTCAGTTCTCCACATTTTGCAGCAGCTTGTAATATTTTTTTTTAAAAAAACAACTTCACAAAAATTCATTAGAATTCTAGTTCACATTTTATATGCAGTTTTAACTAATGTATACATTCCTCCAAGCAATCTCCCCTGATATAATATACTTTTGTATGCTGGTTTCACTAAAATCTTCATTTTTATGCTCATTTCCCACTAATATTTTATAAACCATTTCTGATTGGAGAACAGTACTGAAAAATTCAGATAATGTTCTTTGGCAAATTATTTGAACATTATCAGCCTTCAATTGGGCCTAGTTCTACAAAGATGCAGCCAGCATGGGTCTGAAGCCTGCCCTCACCATCAGGCCTTCTGGTTTAGGTTGCAGCACAGCAGGACCACCAATCTGGATTTAGATAAATACATGGCAGCATGTAATGCCAGTAGAAATTGGTGTATGTGCCTGTGTGAAAGTGAGAAAGACAGGGATAATTTCCATTCCCATGGAAAACCTGGGAAAACTATTTCCCATTGAAAGGTACTGAAGAAAGAATGATGCTAGAGTTAAGATGCTAAACTGGGATACTAGATTCACACCTCAGATCAGTTCTGCTCAGCTTTCATGATTGCATGTAATTTCTCATTACAGCAGTTGCATGCTTTTAAATTGGACTGAATGGTTCTCTAAATCAAAAGATTTGTTGATCTAATGAATTCATAACCGTTTCCCTAATGATATAAAGAAGTATTTGAGTTAGGAAGTCTGGCGAGAAGCCAAGTTTAAAGCAGTAAGAACAAAATCAGAAAAGAAATCCCAGCCTCATAAGGAAGGAAAACAGAAGAGGCAGGGTACCCGGAATAGCTGTGATTTATTTCACATTTAAATCAGCATTCACTCAACTATCTCTCTTACCCGCTAAAAGAAGGGAACAGTGTACCAGATTAAAGTGCCAGGCAGTTAAAACAGCAATCTGATCTGTAGCAACATGCCAGGGAATCAGATACATGGTAAGTCATGCCAAATGAACTTTGAGGATACAAATACCCAAGTATGACAGGTTGCATTGTGCTTTGGTTCTTGACAGATACATGACGTAGTGTTTGTTAACTCTGAGAACAGAGATATGGCAAGATGTTTGACTTGACAGCACATGTCACAGCTTCTGTGTAAGTTTTACTTTCACAGCCATTGCTTTGCCCTTTAGTTTTTGGCGAGAAATTGAGGAGAGAAGGTTGCTTGAGTTACTGTTTCCGGAGTGAATAATCAAGCAGTTGTCCAGGAGGGTAGCAGAGGTGGGGCAGGAGATTTGCTTAAGCACAACCTGGACAGTGGAACAAAATGGGCATCAAGGGACTCACAAGATACTGACCTCTCATTAAAGCAACACTGCATTATGCAGTGGTTTCTTTTCTCCGTATAGAATGATAAAGCATGTTTTCAAGTTGATAGATGTAAAGCCAAAGACCAGCTTACTTAAAGGCTTCAGTGAGGGCAAGACGCCTGGCAGAGAGCCACGATTGCAGTGTCTCCTTGGCGTTCTGCCTGAAGACAAACACACTCAAGCCTATTCAGCCACTAAATACTGTTGGTGAGGGAAAAGAAAATTGGAGATGTGATGTTGTACAACAGCAGCCAGCTGGGTTTTGCAGTAGTAGCGGTTGTTTTGCAGAAGAGCTTTTTGAGCAAGAAGCATTGATTTATTTAAGCATTGATATCTCTCCCTTAGATCCAAGAGGTTCTGGTGTGGCTCACAAAGCATTAAAAAACAAAACAAAACCATGGTGCAAATTAAAACAATAACCTGAACAAATAAAGGTCCTACAGCAATCAAGCAACAGGTGCAAAAACAAGTAAATAATAACTAATTCACGAAACAGCAGAAAAGTCAATGCTTTCTGCAACAATATAGCACCTCAGTCATTGTTTAGTAAATGTCTTCCACCCAACAGCAGGGCTAGATCTAGACACATCATAACAGCATTTCAGTTGAATGCTTTGTAAGCTTCATAAAGGGTAATCCTGTTGGTGAAAGGCTTTGAGGATACAAATCCTCACTGGTGTCACAGTGTCATAATGCATATAAAGCGCTTTTTCTTTACGAATGTAGCTGAGTCCCAGGTGTGCTGCAGGTGCAGTGGAAGGAACATCCAGTGGTTACATCCACATTGCACCAAGAATCCTACTGCCTGGCCCTAGCCCCTCCTCTTTTCCCCTTGCTAACATTGCATGATGGTGTTGGGGAGCCTGGTCATCAATGTAGCCCCCACAGATACAACCTAGCTGGCCCCTACTGCCTTTGTAACAGACATGGGAAACCTATAGCCCTCCAGGTGTTATTGGACTATGGCTTCCATCATCCCTGGCCAATGGCCAGGCTGGCTGGAGCTGATGAGAACTGGAGTTCAACAATATCAGGAACACCCATAGTTTTCCCACCCCTGTTCTATTATGTGCATTGTCTGATGCTCTTGACAACTGTTTACCTCTTACCACAATTAGCAAGTCCTATGCAACTATTATCCAACAAATAAGTAAGAGGCAGCTTCCATTTTGGCTGCAATGCATTACATAGATACTTGAGGCTCAACAGGACTGACTTCTGAGTACACATGCATAGGAACGTGCTGTGCACATCCTCATAATGTCCCCCCCCCCCAAGGTACAAACTCAGTTTGGTATTCTTTGTAACTTCCAAGCCGTGCACACTTCATAATTTGAAATAACAAAAAGAACAATTTCTGGATTTCTGATGAGCCCTTCAGATTGTGTCTTTAATTTCTGCTCACATCGTATTGTCCAATTAGCACAGTTAGGCTGAAACACTTACTCAAGTTGACATGCAGTATACCATTTCGAGAACCTAATATTCTTGGGCTTTATGGATTTCAGCTCCCAGCCTGTCTTCATAGCTCATAACCTTTAATCCTCACATCAATCTTGGTGCTGTGTTCAATTACTACAGTGCTGTCTGCTGAAAAGTAGTAGGAGCTCAAGGGAAGTTTGTGCAAACTTGCAAGTTTCTCATTCATTTTCATTTAAGGGGGGAAAACTAGCAGGACAAAAAAAAATCATTCAGATGTTCCTTAGAATTCCCACTGCCTGTCTGTGATGTATTACATTTAATCTTGTTTTCAGGACTGCTAGCAAAATACTGTGTCTGATTGTTTTAGAAATTTTTATTAGCAGGCAGTGTACAGGATTCCCCAAAGAATTCAAAGCTTTGAATTGATTTTTTTTAAAGATTCCATATATTGTACAAGTATAGATCAAAAATAAGCTTTTCAAATCATTCTTTGGGACCACGAGCTCACTTTGCCCTTCCACTGTAAGTCTTAAAATCTGGCAACTGAGAATCTTGGCCTATGACAGAGACCAATGGCAGTGCCAAAGTTTTCAAATCAGTTGTGCAGAAATAATTCCCCAGGGCATTCCTGAATAGTCTTCACATTCTTGTTTGAACAAGACTTTTGAAGAGTAGGGTTGTCATTCATTGTAAAGACCTCTGAATTTCTAAGGAAGCTTACCAGAAGTTATAGTAAGTTTCTTCAGTGCTGTGATGGCTGGAGTTGATGAAAGTTATAGCTGAAAATATCTGGAGGGAAACAGATTGAGAACGGCTGTTCTAAAACATGGGTTGTGGACTGCCTTCAGCCACCCTCAGTGGCACCTCTCACATTTTGTAGAGTCAGTAAGAGATTCATATCCTGAAATTGGAAAGTTTGTAAGAAGTGTGGGGAACCTTTGACCCTTCAGATGCAGCTGAAATATAACTCCTATCACCCCTGGACATTGGCCATGCTTGGTGTGGCTGATGGGACTTGTAGTTCAGCAACATCTGGAGGGCCAAAGGTTCCTCTCACACATAATTTCACAGTCTTAAAGATAGATGTAATACAGTTGGTGCTTTAAAAAACGATAGAAAGCTGTAAATGAAAGCTGCCTGATGTAGTAAATTGATGGACTTGTAGCATCTATTACAAAGGGAATTAGAATAGATAGCAAGTGATATACAGTGATACCTCGGGTTAAGTACTTAATTCATTCCGGAGGTCTGTTACTAACCTGAAACTGTTCTTAACCTGAAGTACCACTTTAGCTAATGGGGCCTCCTGCTGCCGCCGTGCCGCCAGAGCACGATTTCTGTTCTCATCCTGAAGCAAAGTTCAAATTTCTGGGTTAGCAGAGTCTGTAACCTGAAGCGTGTGTAACCTGAAGCGTATGTAACCCGAGGTACCACTGTACTGTATTTCAAAAACCATTAACTGTATGCTGAGGGTTACAAAACAGCTTAGCTGTCAAAACTAGGCATGGAGACAAATTATCAATAGAACTTATCACCATTTGAAAAGCCTTTTCCATGTTATCTTTCCCTTCCTCCAAAGATTAAGTTCCATTTCCTTCTTCCTCTCCAAACTTTGTACACCAATCATCATGATACTTGTGTGTTGCATATCCTTGTGGTCAACACAATAGACAAGTGTTTGCCCACCATGCAACTCCTAGCTGGAATGTGCCTCAGCAAATGTGTTTTTTTAGGATTATGCTGTGTTAGTACAGCTCCTGCTCTTAAGCCTCAGTGACATAAAGATATGTGCAAATTTCTCAAGAATGCTTAAGGAATTTGAAGATGGTAACAAAAAAAGTCAAAGTCAGACTTGAACTTTGTCGGCAACCAACATGCCTCAACAGTCCCCATAAAGAGGACAGATGTGCTTTGCTGTTTCATATTTTGTAAAATGCAGACCTTATTCTGACTTAGAGGGAGATTTGTGAAGGGATGTATTTTTTAAATTGTATTAGAGTACTGCTCCTCACACATACTGGCTCCAGGTTTCTGTGGTGGGAGCCCGCCCCCGCCCCCAATTGGAAGCAACTGTTTGTCTCGCTCCCAGTTTTAAAATTTAGTTTAAATTTATCTCAATATACATGTATTTGTATTTAAATTTCCCTAATATACATATTTCTGCAAGCAATTTTTTCTAACACAATGCACATTTGTATAATATTTTCCCTAATATATGAATTTTTAAGCACACTCTGCCTTAATAGGCACATTTTAAAAACACATTATTTGCAGATCAGCTACTGCAAAACTCAAGAGAAGGATTTTTTAAGTAAAAAAGATAGCTGTGTTTAGGTTTCCATATTGTTTCAGTAACTGCAAATTAGAAAGGCTTTCATTAAGATGCACCCCAAACTAATTATCTCCCTATCACTATGGCAGATACAAATTTTCCAGTGACTGAAAACTTCATCTGAGAATTGATGTTTTGGGTGAATTTCTGCATGATTCTTGGTGTGTATCTTTTTCAGAGGGGAAAACCCAGCTTCTTCCAGAATTCAGTTTGGGAAAATGAAGGACTCTATGAATTGAAATCAGAGACTTTGTATGTATCCTTTTAAACTATGAAAATACTTTAATAAAAGCAACTATAAAATAAATATATCTCCAGGGATGCTCATTGAACATCAGTTGAATGCCTGGCTCCCTAGGAAAAAGTAGTATGAAAGGCCAAAAAACCCCAACAACCTATGATAAATAATAAATTGTTCTGAACTATGTTGCTCTGAGGGTCTGCAAAGCTTCAAGTTGAACAAAATTATTCATGAGGCAAAATTGTATGGTGTCTCATTCTCAGGTACAATAAGAACAAATTTATTT
This sequence comes from Podarcis bocagei, assembly GCF_964188305.1. Classification (NCBI taxonomy): domain Eukaryota; kingdom Metazoa; phylum Chordata; class Lepidosauria; order Squamata; family Lacertidae; genus Podarcis; species Podarcis bocagei. The sequence continues at coordinate 26,505,486 of NC_138134.1, read as the reverse complement.
GTCAAAGGAAATGTTTTATTTATGTCAGACAGATGTTGGCTGAGACACAACACCTATGATACAATACACTGTCCAATTGGGACAGACATATTTGGAAATAATTCAAGAAGACAAGGTTTCTACTTCACCAATTTTCATTTGTATTCAACCTGGTTAGCAATTCCCAGGCATTTTAAAGTACCAAACACTATATTTTGATGTCTTGCTGTGCTATAGTCTGGAGTAGAATGAAGATGGAGGCACTTCTTTATATTAGAGAGAGTAGATGGCATAGACAGTGTTCAGTGTAACAATAATGGAGTCTTAAAAAGGTAAAGGGACCCCTGACCATTAGGTCCAGTAATGACTGGCTCTGGGGTTGTGGTGCTCATCTTGCTTTATTGGCCGAGGGAGCCGGCATACAGCTTCCGGGTCATGTGGCCAGCATGACTAAGCCGCTTCAGGTGAACCAGAGCAGAGTACGGAAACGCTGTTTACCTTCCCGCCAGAGCGGTACCTATTTATCTACTTGCACGTTGACGTGCTTTCGTACTGCTAGGTTGGCAGGAACTGGGACCGAGCAATGGGAGCTCACCCCGTCACGGGGATTCGAAACACCGACCTTCTGATTGGCAAGTCCTAGGCTCTGTGGTTTAACCCACAGCGCCACCCACGTCCCTAATGGAGTCTTACTTTCCCAGTAATAATAGTAGGCAGGTCTGCTCCTCTTTGTGCTGTTCTTGTAGCTCTGTAATAAGAACTCTGAGGAGGGATGATGTCCAGAACATTGTCTCCCAGTTCAGAGATGTTACCCTTTTAAATAGTCTTATGACACCACTCTAGATATCATGAGAATCATAGCAAGGGATGTGAGCCCTACTATTTCAAGCATCACCACCACCATCATTATTACATTGTTAAGAAATTGCATTGCATGTTGGGGGTATTTGGGACCATCTTGGTTGTGAGTCCTAGAAGACTTGCTCCCTGCCTTTCAGACCTTTTTCCACATGGCCTGGGAGACCAGGCCCTGACTGACTCCAACTACAAAAGTGAGACTGCTGAACAGACTCTTGGGCTGGAGTATTATTTAGGGGGTTTGTTGTGGGAAGGTTATAGCTGTTATTGATATTAATTTTTGCTATTTTAGATCTTATTATTTATGTGGAAATTTGGTTGCATAATTTTTGACGCGTTATTTACTGTTTATGGCTACTTTTGTTGTTTGCAATCATGTATTTTTTCATGTTGTAAACTGCCTTGAGCATGGTTTTAGCTATGAAAAGGCCAGCATACAAATAAATGATGCATGTATATATGTATATTAACAAAACCAGACATGCAATTTTCATGTTGGCAGGTGGTCTATACCAGAGTGAGAAAAATGGGGTCCTCCATATGTTGTTGAACTACAGATCCCATTATCCCTGTCCATTGGCCATGTCAGGTGAGGTGATGGGAGTCCTGCAAATCTGTAGGGCCAAAGGTTGTCTATCCCTGGTCTATATAAAAAAATTCCTTCCAGTAGCACCTTAAAGACCAACTAAGTTAGTTCTTGGTATGAGCTTTCGTGTGCACGCACACTTCTTCTTTTTTATTTTGACTATGGCAGACCAACACGGCTACCTATCTGTAATAATAAAAAAGTCATTTTGCAACATTTCTGACCGGGGGAAAAGTCAGGGAAAGGTTGACTTCAGGGATAAGTATAACTTTTGCACAATAAAGTAACATGGATTTCTAGAAAGAACAGAGAATATATTATTTAGGAATAATTGAGAGTGTGTTTCAATCAATAACAAAACTCTAACCATTTCCCACCACAAATTGAACAGTGGCATTCCACTGAGTAACTCATCATTCCAAACTATTTTATTCATATACTCCAGAAGTATCCAAAGAAGTCCTTTGATCTTTTAGTGGCTTTGCAAAATCACAGTGGAATGATTCTGTACGTTGTATTGATAGTTTTCTTTCCCCCTGTTATTGTTAAGCTGACTTTGTGTTGTATCTATATTCTTGTCCAAATTGATGCACAAGATCCTATTAGATTAGCAGGAAGAATTGTTTGATGTACAAAGGATGGAATAGTAAATGTCACTGTATTTATTTTGATGAAGGTCAATCAATACTGCTGGCTGCAGAACTCACATGTAGTGAACACACTTTTCCAGATATTAGGGGTATGATTAGAAAACGTTGACTTCTCTATACAAGCAAAAGATGCAAATGTCAACTTTTCTAAATCAATAACTTGATAAACTTGGAAGAATGCTGGTGCTAACTAGACTCATTCAATGTGTTAAAATGCTGCTTAATGCAAGGAATTATTGAAATACACAATGTAATTTGTTTAAGGTCTGCTAATATAATTCTTACTCATCTTCCAAATTTGCTTCACAAAGATGAGACATAGTTCATGTAAGTCAAACTGCCTCAGCTAGACTGTTGCTCTCTTTCCATGCTTTAAGCAGGAAAATATGAAGAGAGATTCTAAGTCTGATCAGCTGAAGGTGCTTAGAAGCCTTCCCCTTATTGGGAAGCATATTATACAGGTTTTCCAATTGAAGAGAGACTTCTAAATGTGTTCAGCTGAATGCAGGAAGGTTGGAGATGGAGTTGATCATGACAGGGATGTTGGAGTCAGCTGACACATTATTATTATTAATTTTATTTCTATACCTCTTTATGTCTTTAAGTAAACATCTCGAAGTGGTTTACAACACATTAAAACATCAAACAAAGCATTCCAGAATAAAAAATTACCAAAGAAAGTCAAAGCAACACAATTAACAGGAAACTAAAAATATTATCTTAAAGAATTCAAAATAAAACATTAAAAAGGAGCTCAAGTACAGAATGTACAGTTAACACAGCAAAGTATAAGGTGTGCATTCAAAACAGCATAATTAACAAGAGAATAAAATGTTATCATAAACATTGAACTACTGCACTAAGAGACATGCTCCCTCTCAGCCTGTTTAATTTCACAAGACCTGAACAGGGCTAGAGAAAGAAAATGTAAATTCAGCGTCATATGATGCAGTATTTGAATTGATAGATGGGTACTCTCAGATTCTAGTGTCCCAGGTCTAAGAGGTATAAGCCTCTTGGTAAACTATTCACCAATATAGACAGGCTTGCAGTTGTGGCACAGTCCAAACAAACCAAGCTGAAGCACAGAGAAAGTCTTGGCTGTAGTCTAGGTCCATAATGGTCCAGAAGGAAGACCAGAAGAAAATCCTGGGTCAACATCACAGGCGACTGAGCAAGGAGGAAGGTCTAGAACCAGAAACCAAGAGTCCCACACCTCTGTTGTTTAAAACACATTTAAAATTGATTTCAGACATTTCAAAACATTAAGAACATCTAAAAACTTTTTTTTTATGTGACTTCATGTAATTAATTCCTGGCTCATCTCTCCATGACTATTGCGAGGGCCCGCAAATATTATTCAAAGCTGGCATTTGAATAATAAGCATATAGATACAGTGGTACCTCGCAAGACGAATGCCTCGCAAGACGAAAAACTCGCAAGACGAAAGAGTTTTTCGTTTTTTGAGTTGCTTCACAAGACGAATTTCCCTATGGGCTTCCTTCGCAAGACGAAAACGTCTTGCAAGTTTGTTTCCTTTTTCTTAAAACTGTTAATACCCAGGGTGCATTGCTTGAAGAGGTACAGTTGCGACTTGACTTCGAGGAGCAACTCATAGCACGCGGTGTGGTAGCCTTTTTTTGAGGTTTTTGAAGACTTTGGTGATTTTTGAAGCTTTTCCAAAACTTCTTTTGCAGCCATTTGGTAAGTTAAACTTTTAAAACTTTTTGGGGTTTTTTTTGGATTTTGGGTTGGGGTGTTTGGAATTTAAGGACTTGGTGTTGGGGAGGGGTTTGCAAGAATCTGGAAGCTTGTGTGTTTTTTTCTGCATTTTTATGATTTTTTGTGACCATTGGGGCACTCTGCTGTTGTTAAAAAAAAAGATTTCTGGGTTTGGATTTCTGTGTGGTGGGTGGCTGGGGGGGTCAGGGAATTGTTGAGAAGGGGTTTGCAAGAATCTGGAAGCTTGTGTGTTTTCTGGGAGGTTTGGTGATTTGAATTTTTTGGATGTGAAGCACTGATTATTATTTTTTGGGTTTGCGAAGGTAGGAGCTGTGCTGCCATGGGGCCCAAGAAGACTGCTGCTGCAGAGGCCGGTGAAAGGAAGAAGGAGAAGGTTACGCTGGAAATGAAGAAGGAGATCATCCGGAAGCACGACGGTGGAATGCGTGTGACAGACCTCGCCAGGGAGTACGGGAGGAATCCATCGACCATCGAGACCATCCTGAAGATGAGGGAGAAGATCCTTCTGACTGATGTAGCCAAGGGAGTCACCAGGATCGTGAAGAACCGCCCAGCTGTTCTGGAGGAGGTGGAGAAGTTGCTGCTCATCTGGTTAGAAGAGAAGCAGCGTGCAGGGGACACAGTGACTGAGGCCGTCATTTGTGAGAAGGCCAAGGCCTTGCACACAGACCTCGTCCGGCAACAGCCAGGAACCTCAGGCGAGCCAGAAGTCGTCAGCGAGCTAGTGGAGGAGCATGACCACGAGCTGACCACCCAGGAGCTGGTCAAACTGCAGACAGAGGCTGCGCAGGAGCAGGCCTCGCTGGAAGAGGAGGAAGCAACTGAGGAACAGCTGTCCTCCAAAGAACTGAGGGACATTTGCCAGAAGTGGAAAGATGTGCAGGCTTTTGCACAGCGGCACCACCCTGACAAGGACCTGACACGTGACCTTGCGAACACTTTTGATACGAGGGTCATGTCGTCTTTTAGGGAGGTGCTGAAAAGGCGGATGAAGCAGCAGACCATGGACAGGTTCTTCAGCAAGAAGCAAAGAGTGGAAGAGGAACCTTCTTTGAGTTGTCCCCCAGAGTCTTAGAAAATGTATGTACAGTACACTTTGGTGATGTTTAAATGCTTTTCTGTCATGTTTAGAAACTTAAATTATTGTTCCTTCAATTTTTGAAATGCTCTTTACAGTATGTGTTACTTTAAAGAGCACTTAATAAACTCTTTTTGTACCAAATTTGGCTTTGTTTGGACTTTTTTTGACCATAGGAACGCATTAATTGATTTTCAATGCATTCCTATGGGAAACGGTGCTTTGCAAGACGAAAAATTCGCAAGGCGAAAAAACTCGCAGAACGAATTAATTCCGTCTTGCGAGGCACCACTGTATTGCAATTCCATCAAATGATTACAAGTAACTGGCAATTGCTCCTTCAAGTAAGAGACCAAAGGTGTCTGAATGAGATAGGGGAGAAATTTGATTCTATTTGTATTTCACTAAGAAATTACCTGCTTCACCATTCCCAAACTGACACATGAACCGAAACACAAATATCCTTCTAAAAATCCCTGCTTCTCCAAATTTTGCAATGCAGTTCTTCAAACAAATAATGTGGTATGTTTTTGTTTTTTAAAAATAGAATATATTAGCGAAAAGCAAGCATGAAAGTACATGTATTGGCAAAAATAGCATAAAGGTAAAGGGACCCCTGACCATTAGGTCCAGTCGTGTCCGACTCTGGGGTTATGGCGCTCATCTCGCTTTATTGGCCGAGGGAGCCGGCGTACAGCTTCTGGGTCATGTAGCCAGCATGACTAAGTCGCTTCTGGCGAACCAGAGCAGCACACGGAAACGCCGTTTACCTTCCCGCCGGATCGGTATCTATTTATCTACTTGCACTTTGACGTGCTTTCGAACTGCTAGATTGGCAGGAGCAGGGACCGAGCAACGGGAGCTCACCCCGTTGTAGGGATTTGAACCGCCAACCTTCTGATCGGCAAGTCCTAGGCTCTGTGGTTTAACCCACAGCGCCACCCGCTTCCATAAAAATAGCATACAGAAACGCATATTAGGAAGAATTGCAAAACCGTGTCTATCAGACTTGAAACTACATACAAAAATGCATATATTGGGAGAAACTTACTGTAAAAAAATTATGAGTCCTTTGAAAATAAATAAATTAATAGCAAGCTGCTGCAGAAAAGTGGGAAACTGAATTTAGGATTAGAAAGAGGAGAAACTGAAATTGACAATAAAACCTGGAGAATCCTGGCAACTGCTAGGAACAACAGCTCTGTGAGGTCAGCCTCCTTAACAAACTACAGCTCCAAGGATTCTTTGGGGGAGCCATGACTGTTAAAGTGGCGTAATAGTGCTTTAAACATATGGTGTGTGGATGTGACCTCTGCTTGCCTTAGTCCTATACCCAGTGCCTCATTGTTCGTAAATAGGAATTTATTTTTTCATCCTCTGCCAGCTGTCAATGCTATATTTTAAAGTGGGTGGGGAGAGCTGCCAATTGCCAGTTAAAGAGAACAAATGAGTAAGTTGGATTACGGTGCAATCATGGTTATAAACATTTATATTAATTTACTACCAATCAGATAGCAAATATGTGCAATTGGTTTTAATTTATCTGGGCTGGTGCACATGGAAGCATATTCCACTTTCAATTAAATTCATCATTTGATCCATCCTTCAGAGATTTCTGCCTGCAACTGGTGTGTGCAAAAACATTGGGGTGGGTGGGGAGTAAGTATGACTGTAGATCTGTGCCTAATTATGTAATGAAAATAATACAGGAAGACCTAACCTTCAGCTCCAAGGCACTTGCAAGTCACGTAGTTTGTGAATGCAGCCATACTATTGCAGGGACACTGCAGAAAAACTGTACATGTGTTGTGTCCATAAAATAACCAGTATTAATGATAGCCTGCATATTAACTTATAGAATAACTAAAGCCTTCTGGCCATTTAATTTATGAACTGTCACTTGTACTTCCTGGGCAGGAAAGAAAACAATGTTGTCATTAACAACAGTGACATTTGCTGCTTTGCTTCATTTCATGTATTTTTGGAAAGACACTTTCAATTTTAAATGTCAAACAGTGCTCTGACCACATGCTCTAAATAATACATATCACAGATTCCTTTTTTTCTTTTCTTTTCTTCCCCATTGCAAATCTCAGGCTGAAATCTCAAGCTCCCCTTCCCCTCTTTTTCTTTTATTTTTAAATTGTGTTGTTGTTTGGATCTCATGTTAGCATTCTAGAGATATATGGTTCCATCTGTGTCACATATCTCTGAAAGGGAAGACTAGGTTAGGCTAATCCCATGTTATTGCAAAATGCTGCTACAGTATATTAAACTAACCTGATTATGGTTGCAATCTCTATTTTGCATTTCAGATAAAGTTGGCATCTCAGACTATGGTCCTATAATCACTTCCTGAGAGTATGTCAATTGGGATCTACTTCTGAGTAGACAGGCATAGGAGTACATTGCTAATTTTGCCTTAAAGTACACTTTGTGTGCGTGTGCCGGTGTGCGTATGCACGCACGTGTGGTTTAATTACAAAATGTGCTGGTTCTGATTGAATAAATTACATGATTAAATCCTACACTGGATACAGAACAGTGCAAGTTATATTAAAAAGTCATTATATTTGTAACTCAGAGCAAGGCATTATAATTAAAAGGCAATTGGATGAAATTAGCTTTGAGACTACATGCTTTTAAGCAGGATTTGCTAAATGAACATTAACAGTTAACATGTGCCTTTTATTAGCTCATCTACTTTCTCCCACACACACCAAGACTCCATAGACAAAGTTAAAAAACTTAAATATCGGCAAAAGAGAACACATGAAAGACACCCACGCAGAGTTTTCCCATTGCACTCTGGTGGTGACCAAGCCCATTACATTGTGATCTAAGCCATTGATAAATCAAAGTGGAGGACCCTGAATGGGCTACAATGTACTCCTTGGGTTTTTTTAGATATTTCATTTCCTACAGCTGCACAGAATGGAAAACACACAGCTGCTTTGTGTTGTATACCAGCTATCACTAATTTAATTGCTGGCCATTAGCAGCCAGGTATTGCAAAGAAGAAATCTGGTTTTATAAAATCATCATTATGTCCTTAATAGGTAAATCTCACAAGTTTAAATGGGCTGTGGAAAACGTTATTCCAGAGAATAGGTCAAAATAAGACAATTCTTTTCCTCACAGTTGGTTTTTAGTGAACGCCCTAGTCTCATTTCCCCCCCAATTGTGATCAATTTTCTGCCTCCTTTTTCTCTCTCCCACTTCAAAAGTTGTAAATTGACTTGGAACCGATGGCCCCAAACTATAGGTCCTTTAATGTGTGAGCTTTGAAACCTAATGGCAACAGTAGCTTTCTCTCCCAGCTCTCCTCCTCCTCCACAATGAGAGGCACACTTCCTCTTCCCTGCCTCTTATCTCCCTGATATTGGGCCTGGTGCTTTAGTAGTGTTATATGAGATGGGCAAGGGATATAGCTCCCTCCCTGATGCTGATGATAGTGGAAGAAGGGGGAACTTGAGCCTCTGCTGATGGCTGTGGTGGAGAGAGGAAAAGGAAGAGAATGGAACGAAGAGAGGAGTCGTTTTTCCCCATAGATTGAAAATGTGAGCGTGGAGAAAACTCAGGGGTCATATTGCCTGACCTGTATTGAAGACAAGGGTTTATGAGTCACCATGATTCACATTCCAAACCCAAAAAGGTACAAATTCCGGCTTATAGTCTCTTGTGGTGCAGGGTGTATTTTGTGCAGCCACAAGGTCATCATAGAGGTTTGGATCAAAATGTGGCAATTTGAGGACTTTATGATCATTTAAAGAAGAAATTATTGGAAGTACAGCCTCTGAACACATGAGCACTATACTGTAAATACTAGAAACAGGAATGGAACAGAGTATGCCGTCCAGCTGGCCAGAAGTGGAGCTCTCTGTCCTCTTTCTTAGGGTTTTTTCCTGCCTAGAGATCTTGTCCTGTCCTCCCTCTATCTCTCATTCCTCTCCTTACCATCTGCTACCCTCACAACCTATTCACCACAATTTTCAGCACAAAAGCCGCAACAACAAAATGTTCCAAACATTTTGTTTGGAAAGGAGCATCAAATTATACCCCTGCTCATCATACACTTTAAGAAGACTTTCCACACCATTTAGACATCAGCTTCTACCTTCATCGACCCACCAACCCCTGAAGTAAGCAGCTTCAACTTGCTGTTGGGTTGAGCCATCCTTCAGGCAAACTGGTTTTTGCAGTAATGGTGGCCAACATTCAGTTTTTCTTAAGGACTTTGAGTTTCATTTGGATTTTGGTGTATCACTGCTGACCATCACATATTTCATATTCCCTTGAGTTAATTTAAATACACTACTGTTGAGTTTTTTAAAAATAGAAACATTGGCAGCATATACAGTGGTACCTCTGGTTAAGAACTTAATCCGTTCTGGAGGTCCGTTCTTAACCTGAAACTGTTCTTATCTTGAAGTACCACTTTAACTAATGGAGCCTCCCGCTGCCACCACGCTGCTGCACAATTCCTGTTCTCATCCTGAAGCAAAGTTCTTAACCTGAGGTACTATTTCTAGGTTAGCAGAGTGTGTAACCCGAAGCATCTGTAACCTGAAGTGTTTGTAACCCAAGGTACCACTGTATACTGTTATTTCCATTTTTGGCCCAGCTTGCAACATCATGCAGCCCCACCCTCCAAGCCATACATTGTCATGCCAAACATGCATTTCATTTTGCTAAGTACTTTCTAGCCACCTGTTTTAATGGATCCAAACAAACCGGAAACAAGAAAATCATGAAGCAATGCTGAGTGTCAGACTCAGCCTTGCAGGAGGCAGGCAGTTCAAATCTGGGCAGATGGAAACAGTATAACTCTTGAGGTGTTTTGATTCTGAGCGAACACAGAAAAGAGGGCATCAGGGACATGTATGCACAGCCACTTTGCTTGTTGCATCACTGTCCACAAGCTGGAGGCAAAACTTATGAATCAGGAAGTCTCCTGCATTCATGGAAGTTCCCCACACATTTCAGAACCTTGGAAAGTTAGGAGATAAGTACAGGAGGTTCCCCAATTCAGACCTTCACCTTTCTTAAGAAGAACTCTGCTGAATCAGGCTAAAGGTGCATCTCAACTTGCATCCTAATCTCACAGTGACAAACCAGAGACCTATGGGAAACCCATAAGCAGAACTTGAGCATAAACAGCTCTCTCCCTACTTGTAATTTTCCAGCAATCAGTATTCAGAAGCAGAATTCCTCCAACGGTGGAGGTAGAACACAGCCATTGAGGCTTGTGGCAACTGATGGTCTTATCCCTCCACTCCAATTTTAGAAACACAAAGTGATAAAAAATGGTGATGGGACAATGCAAGAATGTTTGCCCCTCCCTGCAATCCTCTCTGACATGTTTACTCAGAATCATAATGCCGGAAGAGGGCTCATGTGAGTGGGGGGTTGGGAGAGGTTCCAGATGAGGTTATATTAGCCATGTGTTTTAAAACATTTTTGACTATTTCGTATTAAATTGCTTTTTAAAACTTCTGTGAACTAGACAAACACAGTAGGAGGAGACGAGGATGAATTTCCATTTTCAGCCTAGCTAATTGGAGATCCCTTCCTCTTCTAAAATAGCAAGTTAAGTGAGCAAAATTGGTAGCTTCTGCTGGGAGATGTTAATATGCAGAGAGATACGTAATTTCTCCTGTGATTCTTATAGTAGACTAAGGCTGCAATCCCAATCCCCTTTACTTCTGTGAAAACCTGTTTAGGATTGCAGCCTAAAGTTCTTCAGAGGTATATTGGGATCCAAAGTGATCAGGGCGGAAACTGGCATGTTTTACACATCCCACTTTTTAATATATAAAGTAGCTTGCTCATATTATTTCTTGGCCAGTAACATTTATTTCACATTCTTCTTTCTGCTAATGCATTTTGAATACAAGGTTGACTGCTATTGTACTTCAGTGAGAAAATTGTTCACTGCAGTGAGTCGCTCTGGATTAAATCTGCCAACACTGTTCTTCAGTTTGCAACTTTCCATATTCTCCTGTAGCCAAGACTTAGGAGCCACAAGGGGGAAAGACTATAAAAAGAACCTTGCTGAAACCATCTAATCCAGAAGCCTGTCACCAGCAGTGGCCAGCCAGGTATTCCTGGAAAGCCCAAGAGCAAATCACACCCACTGTTTGCACCTCAACAGTTGGCCTTCAGTGGCCAACCATCTCTGAATTTGAATGTTCTTTTTCCCTATCATAACTAATAGTCACTGATTTGGTAGGCTTCTTCTCCATGAATACGTCCAATCCCCTTGTATATTAATCTAAGCCATTGGCTATCATCATAGCTCTATAAATCAGGCTATTAACACTTTCCTGGGAATAAGCCCTGTTGAAATAAATGAGATTTAATTTTGAGAAGACCGGTATAAGATTGTGCTGTTAAGGTGCTTATTATATCTTCTTTCATCTAAGTCAGGGATGGAGAACCTTTCTTTAGCCTGAGGACCACATTGCTTCCTGAGCAACCTTCTGGAAGCCAGAGGCAAAAGTGGTCAGGACATTAAATGTGAATTTTATCTTTGTATAGTAGATCAGTTTCTTCACCGTCTTCCTTCATTTAGGCAAGCAATATACAGGATCTGCATTCTGGGGCACATCCCAGCAAGGCTAAAACTCTCAAGGACAAAGCAGGCCTGCTGAGATCTCAGGGAGAGGGCTGGGGTGGAGAGAGTCCTGAGGGCCAGGCAATGAGTCTGGAGAGAGGCATATAGCCCCTGAGCCTAGGGGTCCTTATGCCTGTTATTAACTATTGAGTTCCAATGATTCTGGGACGCGGGTGGCGCTGTGGGTAAAACCTCAGTGCCTAGGACTTGCTGATCATAAGGTCGGCGGTACGAATCCCCGCGGCGGGGTGAGCTCCCATCGTTCGGTCCCAGCTCCTGCCCACCTAGCAGTTCGAAAGCACCCCTAAGTGCAAGTAGATAAATAGGTACCGCTTTATAGCAGGAAAGTAAACGGCGTTTTCATGTGTGGCACTGGTGCTGGCTCGCCAGTTGGAGCTTCGTCACGCTGGCCACATGACCCGGAAGTGTCTTCGGACGGCGCCGGCTCCCGGCCTCTTGAGCGAGATGAGCGCTCAACCCTAGAGTCGGACACGACTGACCCGTACGGGGAGGGGTACCTTTACCTTTCCAATGATTCTAAACCATAAACTTCCAAAGCACCTTCTTGTAAGAGGCGGAGAAGCCGAGTTGTACACAGTATTACAAATGCTGCTTAGTTTTAGCAATGGATTAATTTTTTTAAGTACCATATTGGCGGTTTTATTTTCAGTTCCTTTCCTTGTCTTACTTTCACTAGTGCTTCCCAATGAGGGAAAAAGAAAGAAAGAAAAGCATATTGACTGAGCAGTAAGCCCCAATGAATACAATAAATAATTTCCATCTCTCTCAAGGGGCCCCAATGGATAGAGAGTATCAAAATCACAGCAAATAAGACAAACAAATCTGCTTAATGTTGCACTATGTCAACCTTTTCATTGAACTACCCACCATGATCTGTTTCCTAGTTGGACACTTTCAGTTTAGCTCTCTACCAAGCATACACGGTTAGGATTTTTGAATCACTTTTAAGCTTACTTACATGGAATGTCATTTGCCATTTTGTTGCCCACTCACCCAGCCCGGAGAGATCTTCATAGATCACAGGTTGGTTGGGTTTTCACCATGTTGGGCAATCTACTGCCATTAACAGCACCTTACTATTCACATCCACACTTGACACCAGATCCTGGATTAATAAATTAAACTTTACAGATACCAAAACAGATCCTTTGGAGACCCTATTACCTCATTTTATCCATTGTGAGATCTGCCAGTTTATACCTGCTCTCAGCTTTATTTTCTTCAACCAGATACCAATCCATAAGATAACCCCTACCACAGATCCCCATATGACAGATTCGTTAAGTTTGTTTAGGCACCTTTGCTAAGCAACTTTGTAAAGAGCTTTTAGAAAATTAACTATGTGCCTATTGGATATTCCAGGGGTCAGCAAACTTTTTCAGCAGTGGGTCGGTCCACTGTCCCTCAGACATTGTGGGGGGCCGGACTATATTGGGGGGGGATATGAATGAATTCCTATGCCCCACAAATAACCCAGAGATGCATTTTGAATAAAAGGACACATTCTGCTCATGTAAAAACACATGGATTCCCGGACCATCCGTGGGCCAGATTTAGAAGGCGATTGGGCTGGATCCAGCCCCGGGCCTTAGTTTGCCTACCCATGGGATATTCCATCAATAGGCTTCTTGACACTCTCAAATCTAAAAGGGCAAGGTTGGTGAGAGAGGCAGCTATGCTGAATCATCCTAGACAAGGCTTGTTTTGCTATATGTTTAATGTTTAGCTTTCATAATGTTTAACACAATTTTACCCAGACATTAGACTAACACAGGCTTCCTCAAACTCGGCCCTCCAGATGTTTTTGGCCTACAACTCCCATGATCCCTAGCTAGCAGGACCAGTGGTCAGGGATGATGTGAATTGTAGTATCAAAACATCTGGAGGGCTGAGTTTGAGGAAGCCTGGACTAACATGTCCCCCTCTCCACCAGCAGCCTGCCCAGTCGCTTAAAAAAATTGCATTTCGTTGACTAGTTATGCAGTATGAAGGCTGATTTTACTTACAAGTTTCATAGTTTTGTTAAAAGATTGACTATTTTGCAACTGCGTTCCATCTCGACTCTGCCAATTAATTTGTCCATGATCCTTCAATTTCATTTCCTGTTAGTTCTACTGTATTCACCTCAGTTCAGCTTCATACCCACAAGAAGTGGTTCAGACATGAGTACCTGTGAAACAACTGCAGTGGAGACAGACAAAAGGGGTTCATTTAGCTTCTCTGCAGTTACTGTTTCCCTTACAAAACTCTCACCCTTGTAATAATGTAACAAACTACTTTCTCAGCTGCTTCCCTGCTTTTGCTATATCTTTATTCTCCTTATTTGTTTAACACTTCCATTTGTTAAAAGGAAGCCATCAAGCATTTTATCATTTCCTTGACTTTTCAAGTCCTCTTGGACTAAATCTGCAGTCTACATCCTGTCTGAGTCTCTATTCTCACAATTTAAAATAGCCTCTGTGTGTACTGAAGACATATGACCCTGATGACTCTTCAGTTCCTTCAATTTCCTTTTAATTAAACTCTCCTTAAAACAAGTTTCTTCTTTTGAAATGAAATTTGACCATGCCGGGCTTTCTGGGAAACTGTCCACTTACATATATGTTGAATTTGTGGTTTCTCCTGATTGCTTCAGCAACTCTCACACCAAATCTTCAGCACACATTCAGGATTAAATCCATTTCTTATCCCTTGTAGGTTTCATGACTAACTTTTCTAAGGCACTATTATTAATAATCTCCAGAGATTTTGTCTGTCACAATTTGAAATTGTGCACATTTGCTCTGTAAAGGTGAGTATAAGTTGAAGTCACCCATCATTATAACATTTTATCATACATTCCTTTTGAATTTTATGTCAGTTAAGTAAGGCTGTGAATAAACTTAAATTTGTTCAGAAGCAATGAAGTATCCCTGATTTCCATCAAACTCCCAGAAGCGGTGAGGATAAGCATGATATTAAGATTCATTACTTAGTCCATAGAAGAACTGTAGATATATGACTGGGGGGGGGGAGCTCTCATCATGTCAAGCTTTCTAGATAATGGTTCTGGTTTTAGATTAAATGTCTGCTGTAATTTTTGTATTTTCTACCACTATAGAGAAAATGAACATACCTGCAGTTACAAACTTTTTCAGAGTGGCCACCAGTTCAAAAGAATTTTAAATACAGATGCAAGGCGGATCAATAAACTTTTGCTTTACCAAACTCAGTTCTCAAGAAAGTCATAAGAGTTAACAGTTGAACAGCTGAGATGTGGCTTGCCTTTCCAAATAACAGAATATAAGGAACTAGCAGAATGTTATCTCACAATTATTAAGGAAGCACCCACAAAAAAAGAAATCTGATGAATGGGTGGAAAGATCCATTCAGAAAAAGGCAGGGAGCACACCAACATTTTGTTCCTCTATAGAGTACACATTAACTTGCTGCTCACCGAACAACAGCAACAATTAACAATGGACACTAATGTCATTTGCATCTTTAACTATTTTCTATTTTTCTTCTTCATGAATGCTTGGAATGTATCCCCACATACATTTTGAAATGTTGACAGAAAACATATTTATAAATGCATCGCCTGAGAGAAAATTAATTTCTCAGTGCACCTTTTTGTGTGGATGTTTTTAAAAAATCTTGCAGACTTATGTAGAAATGGGACAAAACAGACTTATGGGTGAAAAAATTGAGAAAGGATACCAACCAGAAATAGGCTGATTTGTTCCTACCTTTATGTGAGATTAAAAAGAGAAAATAAGTGACTGAATGGAAGAAGTGAACCAGTTTATTTGCTTTATCTTTTTGACATGGAGGACTCACCTGCCTCTCCTAATGGTCTTATGTACAAAACAGAAAGTGCAAGTATTGCAAAGAAATCTCAAAGTCATTACTAATGAAATGATTTCAAAACTACTCCGGCCAGCAGTAGAATATTAAATGAAAGAGGACACAGATATGACAGGAAGCCTAAAGCTGTTCTCTTATATAATCAAGGATTCTAAAACCTCTGGGTAGTGGATTTCTGACCAGTGAAGGAATCATACCAGAACTTGACAAGTCATTCATTACAATAGAATGGTCTATTAATGTGTCTCCTTTTCCCAAGGTTACTGAATGAATGAATGAACCCGTAGACCTTCCTTTCTGAAAATCGGAAAAGCAATGCAAAGGAAAGCTAGCTTGCCAGTTAATATTTCAAGCACATGGTCCACAAGGTGGCTCACTAATTTTCATTTTTATAACAATATAGTAACAGAAAGCAAACATTCAACAACTGACTTTACACGCACTGCAAAAACCAGCACAGAAACAGTGCTTTTTATCTGTCACATTCCATTAAATCTATGAGGGGGGAAATAGATTTTTTTATTCGGACCTTAAATAATAGTAGGGTTTACTTGGTGCCTCTTGGGAGGGAGTTCCACATTTGGGCACCACCACAGAGAAGGCCCTGTCCCTGGGAAGACCTGGAAGAGACTCCGCTGAAGATTTTAAGAAATGGAACAGGTTCTTTTACAAGTAGGCAGTCTTTCAGATTATTCAATCCCAGACTGTTTATGTCAAGATCAGCCCTTTAAATAATGCCCAGAAACATACCTAATCAGATCACTAAGCACAGTTATAAATGGCTCTACCCATACAGACTGGCTGTTGTATTCTGAACCAACTGAAGCTTCCAAACCATCAACCCCATATACAATTCATCACAGCTCTCTACCCTGTTATCAAATGTGTCCAGAGTGTTTTTTTGTTTTGCAGAAAGGGCTACTGTTGACAGTACTGTCCCAAGACACTGTGCTGCCTAGAGGAAATCAGATCAGATTACAAGATGAATCTTATTTCAAGACTAGTGATTGGATTGTGTCCACCACCACATCTGAGGGCAGAAGGGTTTAGGGAAGTCAGGGAAGGCCATGTGGAACACACTGCTGCATCATCTAACACCCCACTACCACTTCCTATTCACCCCTCTCAGAATCTGCCACCCGAGGTGGCTGTTCCACTCTGCCAAACGGTAGGGCCAGCTCTGCTGCTTGAACCAGCTGCAATTCATGAAAGGTGCTTCTGGCACAAAGCCTGCTTGGGTGTGCATTTGCAAGCTGGGTCTAAAAGAACTCTCAACGTCCACAAATTTGGACCTGGTCCAAAACAGGGAGTGCAATTTGAACTAGAACAAGCTGAATCCCTTTAAAACAAATTAAAAGCAAAAGCAAACAAGAACCTGTTTTATTTGAGAAAGTTATTCATTCATTCATTCCCACTCCCAGGGGAGTGAGAAGCACAGTGTTTATAAAAAGTTGTCTTGTGTCAAAGATCCATTATAGCTTAGATTTAATAATCATCATTCAGTTAGTAAACAGTGAGTAATTGAGCGCTGTACATGCATGTTTGTATGAAGTGTCCATAGAGGCCATTTGACATTATGTCCATTCCTAAATCATTCAGTGATGAGCAAACACTTAATGTGATGGATGCACAAGCATGTTAAAGACTCAATTCAAGCAGATCTGCCTATTTTTCTTTCCCCCTTAAACTTTGGTTAGACCCATCATGCTAATTGATTGAATGCCTCAATCCCCCCTCTAAATTTGCTGTGAGATTTAAACGCTTTGCTCCAAGGAGCAGGAAGCAAAATTTGTTGTTGCTTTTTAAATAGAATTAATGCTATGAGTGAATTAATACTTAGTTTAAATAAAGAGTGCAGGCTTACTCAGAAGTAATTACCTGGCTGCAAAAGGGAGGCCCACATGACTCCACACATGTACATGTTTAAAGAACACACTTTGTGGATTCTGAGGCCAATCCTGCCCTAAACAATATTGCATGCAATAGCCATGCCTATGCCCCAGCCACACACAGTGAAAAGGTTTTCACACCAACTGTTCAGCCAACATGTGTAGCCCTCCTCTACATGTTACTACCAAGTAAACACACACATGATAGCAGCTATGCAACACAATCCTACATGTCTTCTCAGAAGGATGTCCCACTCACACACAGGAAGGGGATAGATGGGAGGAAGGTGGTCCTTACTGGAAAGGCAGGGTAGAAAGGTTCTCTCATGGTGGGAGACTGGGAGACAAAGTAGGGTCCCAGGTGGGAGCTGGGAGGGTCTATCTTTATGTGTCTGGATAAATGACATGATATATATGATATAAATGTGATAAAGGACTTCCCCTTCTTTCTCTCTTTCTCTTTCTCTTCTTTTTTCTCCTTTCTTCTCCTTTCTTGGTTTCTTATTCTTATTTTTATTTAGATTACTTTGATTTTTATTGTATTTTATGTCAAAAACTTTCAATAAAAATACTGTGTGTGTGTGTGTGTGTGTGTGTGTGTGTATGTGTGTGATGTCCCACTGACTTTAATGGGACTACTCCCAGCTAAGTATGTATATGACTGCAGCCTTAATCCATTCTGTTAACAAAATAATCAACAAAAGCTTCAGTTGATTGGTGGGGATCAATTTCAGTTATTGGGGCTGTGAGTTGAAGGTATAGTTTCTAAAATTTCTGTTCTGATGAGTTTCTGTTAACAAAGAAAATATTAAAGGCAGCTTTTCTTTCTATTGAAACATTGCTTTCATTACTTAAATGAAAAACCCTGCTTCCCTCAGTTGTTGAGGTGTTAAATTTTTAGCACCTTTATACTGAGCTTCTCTCATATGCAAATTTGTTGAATGAGATCAGTTCACAGGAATGTGCTTGCTCACCTTCAATTGATTGACAGCCATATTTAAAATGTAGAAATGTCGCCACTTAGAGTGTTGCCCTGAATGGGGATTCAAATCCTCGTTCTGGGAATTGTGATCCTCCAAGAGAGACAGAATAGTAATCTTATTCATCACCATTATCATCATCTGGGCTTTTTTTTTCAGCCAGAACTCACTGGAACTCAGTTCTAAGAGAATGAGGGAGGTGTTCATGGTGAGTTGCAGCACCTCTTTAATAATAATAATAATTAATAATATAATATTCTTTGAGAAATCAAGCTTCTTCTAACCTCCTTCATAAAACTTTCAAATGTAAGCTGGCCATTCAGTATTTGAGAAAATTGCTTGCATTAGAATCTAGGCTGCCTTGGCAGGGAGAGGGAATAAAAATCCAATTTAAAAAGCAAATACTAGACCAAATATATCATTAACAGAAGTAGTATACTTGCTACTCAGTCACAGCAACCTTCACCCCCTTCACACACTTACAGCTTTAAAGAAAATGGCATTAAAAAATGAATGTTACATAGACAACATCAGCTTTATCCTTTCTATCAATTAAAACGCAGGAAGCATGCTTCTTCGCCACTCACTTAGAAGGGAAAGCTCCCAGACTGAACAGCCAAGATAATTCATAAATAGAAATAACATTGCGAAATTGCTTTGACCGCTTCCGCCAGATTCAATCAGATTCAAACAGGTAGCAATATCAGTCAGAGGAAAAAGAAAAGGAAGGCAGTTATATGTACAAGTATAATGAAAGTTTTCAATAGCTGTGGATACAGAGGTGTTTCTGAAAAACAATAGGGACCTGCTTTAAAAATGAGTTGATACATGCCATGCAAAGTGCTTCTGAGCCTCTCTCCCACTGCTGGGGTGTGAATGTGAAAGAATATCATTCCTTTCACATTCCTTAAGGTGAGATCTGGGATGGGTGGGTGTAAAGTGAGCATGCTGGTGTTCCAATGCAGGCCAACCCTAGGGATGGTGTGGGTCTTTGTATAGTGGCACCGTCCTCTTCTTGATTCTGTAACAATGATCCTACAATTATGGGGGTGGGAGGGTGGAAAGAGTGGAAGTTGCCATTTTGTTGGTTTGTGGATGGAGGAGGCTGTTGTCCTCAGCTTGCTGTTGAGTGTAAGCGTCAGAAGAATGGGAAGCAGCCAGTTTCTCTCTCGTTGGGCCTTTGTAGAGGCGGGAAATTATGGGAATTGTAGCCCTAAACATCTGGAGGGTATCATGTTGGCCTTCCTTGTTAGAAAACAACCATCTCTGTCCAAAAGAAAGAGAAAGCCTGCATCTATAGGCCTAGCACCCAATAATAATAATAATAATAATAATAATAATAATAATAATAATAATAATAATAATAATTTATTATTTATACCCCGCCCATCAGGCTGGGCTTCCCCACTACCGAGAAGGCCCTCTGCCTAGTTCCCTGTAACTTGGCTTCTCGCAGTAAGGGAACCACCAGAAGGCACTGGACCTCAGTGTCCAGGTAGAATGATGGGGATGGAGACACTCCTTCAGATATAATGGACTGAGGCCGTTTAGTTCAAAGCACATGGGAACATCTTATTGCGTAATTGTGATCCTTTAGCTGGACGTTTGTGCTCTTCTCTTTGCCCCACCTTGTTCCACATCTCTGATGGTAGATGATAGATGATAGATAGATAGATAGATAGATGATAGATAGATAGATAGATAGATGATAGATAGATAGATAGATAGATAGATAGATAGATAGATGATAGATAGATAGATAGATGATAGATAGATAGATGATAGATAGATAGATGATAGATAGATAGATAGATAGATAGAGAGAGAGAGAGATGATAATAGATAGATAGATAGATAGATAGATAGATGATAGATAGATAGATAGATAGATAGATAGATAGATAGATAGATAGATATAGATAGATGATAGATAGATAGATAGATAGATAGATAGATAGATAGATAGATAGATAGATAGATAGATAGATAGAGATAGATGATAGATAGATAGATAGATAGATAGATAGATAGATAGATAGATAGATAGATGATAGAGTGTCCTAGGAATGGAAGTGCTAATCACAAGACTCTCTTGTCTGCTGGTGAAATGGGCAAGAATTGATACATGGAAATTGCTGGTTTTTGCAGTAAGTAGGGGAATGGTAGCAAGCAGGCAGCTAATATTGAAAGGAGGGGTAATGATTTTGTTCTTATTGTTATTTCACAAAATATAAATTAAGATGTATGCCGCGTCAGCCCAAAAAGTGCTTCTATAAGTTGGTGTTTAACTATACATATATCAATAAAGGTCTTATGATATCATCAAATATTCATGGTATTGCACAAACTGTTCTGCTTTTCAGCCATTGCTTCACTTATTAAGTTAGCCATGCATAACATTGTTTGGGTATGTATGTATTTTAGGCATTTCACTATAAAAGGCAAAGTTTCCAAAGTGGTTCCCATTAAATAAATAAAAAATATAAATGTTAAGGCTGCAGTCCCTAGGAGTGCCATGGAACTCAGTGGGACTTATTTCTGAGTAGCTAGGCATAGGATTTGTGGTTTAAAAATAACAACTGACAATAAAACACAAAAAATTAGTGAAAACTGAACAGCAGGGAAAAGCAGATCCAGATTAAACCATCAATAACATATTAAAACACACTAAAATGACAATGTAATTTTATGTAAATTGTGTAATTATTATACTCTTATGTTATGTAACACTATAATTATATCAACAATGCAAATAAATGTTTATTTATCCTGTGAACCACCCTGAGACCCGCAGGTATGGGGTGGTATATAAAATCAATCAATCATCATCATCATCATCATCATCATCATCTACTGGACACAGTGGGCTTCTGGTGTGATGGATCCTCTTGACCTGTAAGGAAAACTTATGTATGCTGGAAACTCCACACTTTAATTTGTAAGGACCCAGGATAAGAGGAGAAGCTCTTTAGTTAGTGTTCTGAGAGCATGCTCTGAGCAAAGAAAGCTTTGCATCCTCTATAACCAAGAACTTGAGGACCTCAATGATTTTCTATTTTTGGTCTGAATTTCTCACTAGTCCTGCTTTGCTGACTCTGGAGCAACCAACTGTGCTTCATTCAATCTTGTGGGCTCCAACTTCTCAGATGTCTTTGCCAAAGAGTTTACTTGTTCCTAGCATCTCTTTCTAGTGAATTTCAATTCGATTCTCCCAAACTTATGTGGGCTACCCTGTGTTTCACATGCAATCTAGCCCTAGACACCTGTTCATGGCATGCATATCTCTACAGGGCCCTACATCAAGGAAGTGGACTCTGTGGTCCTCTAGATGTTGGTCTCCAACTCCCATCAACCTCAGTCAGCATGGCCAGTGCTTAGGAAAAGTGAGAGTTATAGTTCAACAACATCTGCAGGACCACAGTTTCCCCATGCAACCTTAGCTGACCACAGTCTTCACTGGAACATCTGGGCTGTTTATATGGAGCAAAGGAAAAGAAAACTTGGGGAGAATACAATGATTTGGTTAGAGAAACTTGATAGTGTTTCATATTTACACCCCTCTATGAACCTGTGTATATATTGAGTGAAGATAGAATTTGGTAAATGTATAGCACTGCAGAACAAATAGTAGAAACCCAAACCCTGGACTGAAAGACAAACTGATTTTTTTGAACTTGGGTGTTGGAGACAAATCCTAGTACTATTGTGGCTTGCTCTTCTCTTTCGTCAGTTATATGATGCCGTGATATTTTCCTTGCATAAGAAATAAGACTAGTTTGTCGGTGACTACTCTGAAAGGCCTGAGTAACAATTAAGGTTTGCGGACACAAAAAGAATGAAACCTATTTCATCTGACACAGCACATGGAGCTCAATTTGGTGTCGCTCACAGCTTTCAGTAAGCAGACACTTTCTTTTTTAACATACCTTGCAGCCTGACGGCCATAGCAGGATAATAAGAGGGAATGAGGAAAAGCACACTGTCTCTAATGCCTTCTGAGTACCTTATTTTCCCAGGATGTAGCCCTATCATTTTTTGAATGGCTCCACTGTTCACCTTTACCAATCTGATCTGCAGGGACTCCACACATTTATTATTCTGCAGCTGCAAAAGTGCTTTTCTCGGTGTTGTGACTGAATTTATTTGTCTTTCGCTTCCTATTATGCAGGCTGTTCAGTCATCTGCAGCATGTCGAACACAGAGTCTTCAGTTAGAATTTTAAAAGCAGTATGTATTGCATTTTCATTCTTATTAACTCAACTTCCTAGCTAATGTTGGTTCTGAGATCTTTAATCTCTTTTTTTACGGGCTATTTGCATCTTGCCAATAAATCTCTCTGTTAAGAAAGGTCAGGGCAACAATTCATTAAAAATACTCTCTGAACTATTGGGACTTCAATGAGTTGAATCATCCACATACATTTAGGATAGCAATCTATGGTTACCTATGGTTGTGTTTTGGCCTTCGAAACTTAAGCAGGTGCCTATAATTAAAGTACAAGAAGGCTGTTCATGCCTTGAAGGATGCCATTTGACTTATACAAGGGGCAACTTTCTGAGGGCCACATGCCAGTGGTGAGTAGAGCTGGAGGCAAAAGTGGACAGAACAATAAGGTATAAGTGCCCCATTCCCCCCCCATTCCACCCTGTTCTGCCCCTGTCCTACCTTCTTCAAGGTCCAAAAGGACCTGTGCATCAGTTGGAGATCCATAAAATGGCCGCTGCCTGTATACCGCCCTTCATCCAAAGATCACGAGACAGTTCACAACATAAAAATGAAAAATACAAAATACATAATAAAACAAATGCAAAGCAAACCAATAACCCCCCTCCCACAGAAACATTTAAAAGGCCATGGAATGTTCATCAGCCGACGCCTGGTTGAAGAGAAAAGCTTATTCAGATGGGGTGTGTGTAGGCACTAGAGTCTGAGTAATGTTTTCCATTTTATTGGTTTCAGCGGATTAAAGATCTACTGAATATATTAGAGTTAATCTTTCCGAATACTTTATTTGCTTGAGAGAGTTTTAATAGTTATGTCATTTAGATTGGTTGCCTATAACCTTTGGAACTCAAAATGTAGATTTGAAGGCATCCCCATCAACTGATGGAACCCACCCCAATATTTAGCCCTAGTCTCAGGAGAGCAAAGAGTTCCTTGTTGTTGTTGTTTTTAGGAAGGGAAATAATCAAATTACTTCAGAATAATACCTGACCCTAATTACTGTAATGTCCTAATTATAGCAAGGTCTTTCATGTCACCATCATTTAGCGTGTGTCAGCATTTCTACGTTCAAAAAGTCTTTACTGTTTACAGCTTCACCATAAATAAATGATACCAAAGGTTGGCGAATAATAAGATTGCAGTAGATAATTGATGTCAGATACTTTGGTCTTTCTCCTTTTGCTGCACAAAGCAATTATGGTGGGGAGTTTTCTTCCTTTTTGTATCTTATAAATCCCTTGCAACCGACAGAATAAACACACATTAAATCACAGAACTCTGGACCTTTCCAATAAATTGCCTTTCTTTTCTTTTCTTTTAAAAAAGTTGGTTTGACTGACTGCAAACAATTCCAAGTCCTTGCTATTTTTAGATGGTTAAATTACAGTATTTTTATTCTATGCTGTCTTATCAAATTAGTTTAGTACATAATTCATGTCCCTGTGAACCAGCAGTGTTACTTGGTGTTCTTTGTTTTTATTTATTTATTGGTAAAGATCACCATATATTTAAATGCACCACTGAAGGACTGTCCTAATATAGTGTTTTAAATAAGTTGCCTTTAAAACTGTGCCCTTCTGATGTAGAGCCCCATATCTGCTACAGTGAGCATACAAGCTTCCATGTGCTCACATGTTCCTTTTCATTTCAGAAGGGGGTTCTTAAATTCTCCTTCCAATAAATAACATAAGAATAAAATGCAACTTTTACTACAAGCCTGATATTAGGGGTGGACAATTCCCTTCAGAGAAATGGTGCTGGTATTAAAATCTAGTATTAAATTCCTCTTGGCTTTTCATTACATTTGTAGTAAGGTAAAAGGTAAAGGACCCCTGGAAGGTTATGTCCAGTCAAAGGCGACTATGGGGTTGCGGCGCTCATCTCTCATTTCAGGCCAAGGGAGCCAGTGTTTGTCCGCAGACAGCTTTCCAGGTCATGTGGCCAGCAGGACTAAACCGTGGAACACCATGACAGAAACCAGAGTGCACAGAAACAGCATTTACCTTCACACTGAAGTGGTACCTATTTATCTACTTGCACTGGCGTGCTTTTGAACTGCTAGGTTGGCAGGAGCTGGGACTGAGCAACGGGATTCGAACCGCCAACCTTCCAATCGGCAAGCCCAAGAGGATCAGTGAAAAGGAATCTACAAATCCTTGACCTCTCAGCAGCATTTGATACCATCAACCACAACATCCTTCTGGAGCGGCTGTCTGAGTTAGGGATGAGTGGCCCCATTTTGCAGTGGTTCCAGTCCAACTTGAATGGTCCTTTCCAAAGAATGATGCTTGGGGAGTGCTCCTTTTGGCCCCAGGTAGCCTTCAATGTGGGTTTCCTCAGGGTTCAATTTTATTACAATGCTGTTTAACATCTACATAAAACCACTGAGTGGGGTCATTCAGAGTTCTAGAATACCTTGTCAGCAAGGTACCTTGTCATGCTGATAACACACAGCTCTACTTTTTTACATCTGCAGGTGTGGCAGTGGATGTACTGGGTCATTCTCTTGCCTTGGTAATGGATGGAATAAGAGCCAACAAAATGAAGCTCAATCCAGATAAGATTAAGGCATTGTTAATGACTGGTTCCCTGGACCAGATAGATGAGGAGTTGCCTGTTCTTGATGGGGTTACACTCCCTCTGAATAAGCAGGTATTCCTGGATCCTGAAACCTGCATCCTTTGCTGTCATTAGAGGCTCAGAATACCTCAGTTGTGCAGAGTGCCTTCCATCAGCTTTGGCTGGTGGCCCAGCTGCGCCCTTATCTGGGCAGCAATAGCCTAATTTCTGTCATCTATGCTCTGGTAATCTCTTGGTTAGATGACTGCAATGCATTATATTTGAAGTTGCCCCTGAAGACTGCTTGGAAACTTCAGCTAGTGCAGAACTGAGCAGCCAGGTTGCTCACTGGGCAAGATGGCTTGAGCATATAACACCAATTCTGGCTCAACTATACTCGCTGCCAAACAGTTTCTGGGTTCAAACTGTTAGTTTTGACCTATAAAGCCTTACATGGCTCAGGATGTTAAGTTGTGGGCGAACATATCAGACGACACAGCGATTCTTCCAAAGCAGCTTTTTATTTGTAAGCTGGAACAGAACAGAACTGAGGAGCTCAGTCAGCCTGCTTATATAGAGCTCCACTAGAATGCAACAATAACCATTTTCTGTAACTAGCCAATCACTGAACGTCACTTTCGATCCTTCATTTGCATACAAACTATCCAATCACTGAACGTCACTTTCGATCCTTCATTTGCATAACTATCTACAGTATCTCCCTGCTGGCCCAGGGTGAGACTTCAGTACATAACACAGGACAACAGTACCTGAAGAACCACCTCCCTAAGTGTGAACCGATCTGGACTTGTGATCATATTCTGAGGCCCTTCTTCATGTGCTTCCTCCACAAGAGGTCCAGAGGGTGGCAACATATGAATAGGCGATTTCCCTGATTGTGGAATGCTCTCCCAAGGGAGACTTACCCGGTGCCTTCATTACATAGCTTTAGGCACCAGGCAAAAGCATTCTTCATTTCCCAGAGTTTTGGTCAATGGCCTTTTAAACTGTGTGTGGTTTAGGGGGATATTGTTTCTATTTGTTATTCTGATACGTATTTTTGTGTTTTAATATTGCAAATCACCGTGTGATCTTCGGGTGAAAGGTGGTGTAGAAATTTAATAAATAATAAAAAAATGATTTTCTGATACATTTTAGCAAATTAAACAACCTGAGTTGTACACTCAGGATAAACCAACAGTCCTCTTTAAATCTCTCTCTCTCTCTCTCTCTCTCTCTCTCTCTCTCTCTCTCTCTCTCTCTCACACACACACACACACACACACACACACACACCACCCAGAACTTTGAGAGCATATTCGATGCCTGCAAAAGAAGCAGTAAAGATCAGGGGAGAAAAAAGTAATTTCCTTTCCAATCTGAACTTACTGAGGGTTCAGTGTTCCTTGTGCCAAAGTGGTTCGACTCCTTTTCAGTTCAAATAACTTCAGTTTCCCCAGGCTAAGTAATTTTGAGGTAGACATAAAGACATTAAAAAACCCCCACAAAAACAGCAACCCAAAACCACCTGTGGCACATAAATGGGACTTTAATGTCCTTAGCTTGGGGCGGGGGAATAGTATGACCTAAAACCTACATAGACAAATAGTTTCCATTGGCAAGTGGCTGCTGCTGGATGTTGTACAGCAAAGGCAAATGTATCTTTGGATATGTGTGACACAGGATAAAGGAATCTCCATTATCTTGAGATGGGCAAGGCTGAACATGCTGAGAGTTAAGGATGGGAAAGATGAATGAGAAATAGCAGTTGTAGCTCATTGTAGATCCAGTGATCCAAGGCCTCAACCTGGTTACCTCTTGGTGTTAAGATGCCCCGATGTTTCACTGCAAACCTCAGGAATGTAAGCCTACTACCTAGGAATGTGAACAATCTAGGGCTGTCATTGTTCATGCTTCAGAGGCCTTTTTGGGCACAGAAGGGATTAGGCATATGGTCAACATCAGTCCCTGAGATTGGCAGTCAGAATGAAGCTTCTGGATTGGCCAGGCATAGAATAGTTCTTAGGAGTTGAGCAGTTTCTTGTAAACTTCAGCCAAAAAAACAAAAACAAAAAAAACTTTATTTTTTAATCTATTTACTATCAATTAATCATAAGGTAATTGTGTTCCAAAATTATCAAAGTAAGATAACATTTCTGAGAAATTATCATGGGTGGGGTGCAGGGATTTTGTTGCACTTAGCTTGCTTCTGGGGTGTTTGCAACTGCCCTTTACTTCCCCCTCCCGCTACAAATCATTCACCAATGGGGTCTGCACTCTGCCTCATGCTTTTGCTGCAACAGACATATTGGCTGACATATTGACCGAAATCTGAAACACATTAAAGAGCATGACTTTCATGTTCTTTAGTGGAAATCATGTTCTTTATATGTGTAACTGTAGGTTCCCCCAAATAGAACTACAATTCCCAGAAGCATTAACAAACTACAGCTCCCGGGATTGAAACCATGAGCTTTAAATGAGCTTTAAATGTATGGCTTTACCTCTGAAATTTGTCAGTATGGTGCCTATTCTTATGGAATATATACAGTTCAAAATAATTGAAGAGTAACACACACACATGCACACACACACACACATGCACACACACAGTGCTACAATTTCAGCCACATGACAGTATTCTAACAGGGTGAAAAAGTCACAAAGCTGCAACAAAAATTGGGAATCAACTTTGGAAGACAACATTATCCTCAACACTTCATAAATAATGCTGAAGTGTTTGTGCAATATTGGCACAAGCAAATAATAATGCTACTAACCAGACAAGGGAGTACAATATCCACTGTTTGTTTACATGACCTTATAAAATGTTAAATCAAAGTCAGTGATGCCAAAATTCTTTGTGTTAATGCAAAGTGATGTTTTATTCCCATCAATAATAATATCTGTTACACATACTGCTGGTTTCAGATAATCCTGCCTTTGCTATTACTAGCTTGATGGAAAGTTAAAATACATTATCAGTGGTTTATTATCTTACATAGCAGACAGAAATAAACTTTGTAAGCCAGCAATGAAATCCATATTGAACTGGCCATAGCACATAGGACACGTACTTATGAAAACAGCCATCAATATAGGTAACAATTTATTGGTGTAACAATTTTCTGGAGATCTTATTAAAACAAAACAAAATGACATATTTAACATTTTCTTAGAGACTGTGGCCTGGCTCAGACTTTCAGGCCAAAGAAAACATGACACAGGAGTCCTCTTTACACATATAATGTATAAAGGGAGTGCACACGATGACTGGGGAGAGAGGTCACACAGTTGCCCCCACACCAGGAATCATGTGACTGAGCTAGCCCCACAAATCCAGGCACACAATAAAAAAAACTGAAGAAGAGCCACTATACACGAGCAGCTGCTCACATGCAGGGGCTCTTCTGTTAAGATTCCTGCTCCGTGTTTGCAGTCATGAGATTGTTGTCTATGACATCACGGTGTATGTTTTCATTAAACAGTGTGGGAAGTGATGGTGACAGGATGTTTGGGTTGCTGTGTTTCCTGAAGTGGGACTATTGCCCTTTGTTCTTTTTCTCTTTGCTGTCTGATGAGAAAGAGGCAGGAGCTAAGTCAGAATGCTCCAAGTGTATTATATGTAAATAAAGTAGATTAGCCAAAATGCTGTGCTATTGGTTCTGTTACACAAACTGTGAATACTCTGGGAATCCCTGGGTGTGCTGATGCTTCTTGGTATCAGTCGCTGTGATGTTCAGGCTGAAGAAAGCTATTGAAGCTCCCAAATGATCGACCAGGAGGGAGAGAACATGCCAGCCGGGCATGTGTCTCTGCCAGGGTCCTACACGAGAGTAGGGCACTCCTAACATCTTTTTCATAATTCCATGTCAAGCCTAGCCCAGATGTACAAGTGAGGGAAAGCCCATTGGGTAGACCAGGGCTGTATTTAGGTTTGATGAGGCCCTATGCTACTGAAGGTAATGGGGCCCTTTATATGTGATATTTTAGGGAGCAGGCTAGCAGGCAGGGCCCATTACTTACAGCATAGGGGCTTACACAACACAAAACAGTGGTGCTGTATGTAGGGTTTTTTAAATTTGTTTTTTATTTTATATTTTGGAAATGTACATCCAGGTTTTTTTCCTTTAAATGTTTTGGGGGCCCCCAAGAGAGTGGGGCTCTAAACTATAGCTTGTTTAGCTTATATGTAAATCTGGCACTGGGGTAGACTCCTGTAACGGAAAAGTTTGTTTTGCTGGGCAGGCTGGGTCAACAGGTGCTTTCTTTTTTCTTTTTTCCCTGCCAGCAAATTGTTGATGAATGGCAGCCTCTTATTGGCTGGCGTTCCAGGAGAGGGGGTTGAAAAGGAGAGGATTTGGAGAGACAGGTTTTTTTAGGTTGGGAAAAAGTTGGGAGAGTAGGTTGGGAGATAGCTAGGGAGATAGGGAGTGAGAGGAGAGAGAGTTGGTTCTGGATAGAAACATCCACTCTGAGGAATATATCACAAGCTAGAGAAAGGAGTCTTAGTGTGAAGGACAGTGTGTGGTGTCCTGTAAGAGTAATTGGCCAGGAATTAACTGGGAGGCTGAGGCTGAGCCAGGAGAAGTAGAAGCTGTGAGGATACAGTCTATTTAGGACTCATTCCAGTCAGGAGAGGAGAGATTCTTCTACAAAAAGAGAAGACTCCAGAGCTAGTTAAGAGGGGTGTGGTGATCTGTTGGGTCTGTTACATGGAGTACCTCAGGAGTAGGTTTTTCAAAAGAGTGTATTGTTGCTCCTGTCAGTTATACACTTTGGCACAAGGAACACTGAACCCTCAGTAAGTTCAGATTGGAAAGGAAATTACTTGTTTAAGAACCAAAGTATTAAGTCGCAACAGCTGTGCAACAACTGAGAAAGAACTAAAGTGAAATAGCATTATAATCTGAAGTATCCTATGTTTTACCCACTTTGTGTAATAAACTTTCTTTGTTGAATAAAATCTTCACTCCAAATTATTAAGTTTTCCCTCACACAAGTCCCCCACAAAATAATCTGGGGTAGTTTGTAGGAATTTGTGGAATTGGTTTTCTGTGAGGTGGGTGCACTATATTTAAGTGAGGGCGAGTTCAACGGCGCCAGGGGGAAAGTGCTATTGTACCGTGGCAACTACCTTGAGATGTGTGGTGCTTGATTGGGGCAACTCTATTTACTCAAGTCACTATGGACAGCACATGTTGTCAGGCCTGTGTATGTCTGTGTGTCTGTGCCTGTGTGTCTTGATCCTAATCTCCACTACTTAGAGGAAATGGCACTGTATATGCATAGACCATATGTCTGTGTTGAGCCTTGGTGTTGCCAATGCGCAATATGAGCACATTTTTTGCTAGCTATGCCTCTGTTGCCAGGCAGAAAAACAACAAAAATACATTATTGTCCCCATACTTCATAAAATCCTGTCACAAAACGAAGCTGGGGTTAAGGCCTGGTACATATTTCAAAAAGAAAAAATAGCGGGGTGGGGAATGTATGCCATCGAAATGCTTATTGTCATTAAGTAATAGAAGTTAGAATGTGAATTCCAGTTACTTTGAAACAAATTGGCTTTGATAGTTTTAAACTGCCTTTTGAACAAAGTGCTCACCTCCTGAACACGCTGGGAAAAACAGCCATCTAACATTCGGAATTGTACCCTTCAGTGTAGTGAGAAAATGCAACCGCTCCTACGTCTCTGAAAGCTTAAAAGAATGGGCACATTATTTATGACACAGCATCTTCTTTATGTGATTTAGACAAAAGGCAAACACTTCATCTTGTGTTCAAAGGGAGTTCCCTCCCTCCCTCTCGCTTTGTCCTCAGCAGTCCTGCAATTCATGTTGCTCACAGTCCTGTTCCTGCCATCTCTATTTCTTCAAAAAATGACCAGTGCCTTGAGATTGCTGATGTAAATCAAAATTGTTTGCTTGGTTCAGCTCTCCCATCATCGCTGAGCATTCCTCATGGAATAATGAGATACATTTTCTTAATTTCTCATTGCATTATGAATTCCTCAGTACCCAGCAAGAGCATGATTAAAAATGTCTATACAGCTAGGTGCACACCACCCTGTTTCGGAGGTCTCTCCTGTGTTGAAACAGTCACAGCTGCAGAACCAGCAACTCACTGAGCAACAATGGCTTGCTGCAGCTAGCAGGGAGATTTATTCCCAAGCAGTAGCATGTCACTTCACTTCACCTCCAGCTCTGAAGGGTGGCGGCTTCAGCTCTGCTTCCTGCAGGGATTAGTTGCAGAAATTGAGCTCCTCATGTGGAACACAGTCATGCAGATGTTCCAGTAACAACTCTACCTTCCGCACATGTGACATCACATATGATACCAACTGTGAGGCAGGTGGCCATTGAATCATCGAATTGTAGAGTTGGAAGGAACCCCAAGCTTCCTGTCTTCCCAAAATGGATGCTGAAGAAATGTGATTACTGTCCATTCCAATGTCTGCATTTCCCGGAATAATATGTTGATCAGGTGCAAGTGGAAATATAACTATCCTTTGGATTTCACATTTCATTAATGTCATAATACGGTCCTGAGCTCACCTCCCTATCCTGCATTGAAGTGTATTTTTTAAAAAAGGTTTAAAACTTTTAAAATTATATATTAAAGTATACACATGTTTGGAGTATAGAAATTGTGTAAATGAGATTAGCATGACATAGTTTTACATAATTAAACAAAATGTCCAATAATGACTTGGGGGGGGGGGGACCAAGTAATCGTTCAACTGAAATAAAGAATTCCAATTCTAGGAATCGTAATTAAAATATATCCATTCAAACTGCCCTCACAGTTCATGGTATTATATTTTAGTACGTGGTCTAGAATATTGAGTAATATAACATGGGATCTTAATCACTAGGAGCACCAAAAAAGCAACAAACAGAGCCATGTAACTCAATGGATTAGACTTGACTTCTTGATCCACTATCTAAATAACTGAGCCAGCCAATTTAAGAACTCAGGTGAGTTTTAATATGTAGCAGCTCACCTGATGCAGCCGAGCTGCAACAATAGCCTCCTGCAAAGCCACACAAAAATATATCACTGGGGCAACTGCTCCACAATAAGGAGTATAAGCAAGCAAACAAATAAATTACAGAAGTAATCTTTTTCTTTGCAGTCAGGCAACATCAACTTGCGAGTCAACACCCGATCACTATTCCAGTAAAATTGGCCTTTCTTCCCACAAAGGGGCTTAATCATCGAGTTGATATGATGAAACAGAATTATAGTCAATATCTATTTCCATGTAGGATGGTTGAATTTCGGTGAGAATGCATACATTATATACGGTATATACAGTGGTACCTCTGTTTAAGAACAGTCCGATTTAAGAACAATTTGGTTCTTCTGCAAAACCGGAAATAGTGTCTTGGCTCGAGAACTTTACCTCGGTCTAAGAACGGAAGCCGAAGGGTGGAAGGGCACCAGCAGTGGGAGGCCTGATTAGGGCAAGCACACCTCAGTTTAAGAACGGTTTTGGTTTAAGAACGGACGTCCGGAATGGATTAAGTTTGTAAACCTAGGTACCACTGTATTGCCTGCACAATGAAGTCTAAGCAGTATACAATCAGTCTGGCAGCAGAGTCATTACCGCTTACCACGAGGAAAGGAGCGTGATAGGAATGAAGTCAGGGATGTGTGGACACATTGGCAGAGCCAATCCAGTGCTCCCATCAGTGTGCCTGGGCTGCCCTGTCCACCCCTTTAGCTCTCCTCTTCCCCAGAAGGCTACTCCATCTCACCAGGAGAGTCTAATTTCAATAGCAATATGCGCGGGATTCCCCGTAACATGGAAGGAAGTCAGCGCTACCACTGCACATGCATATACAAGCTCTCGGATTTAAAAAATGGAGGAACCCAGGCTGTTGGATTTGACCTTGTCAGATTGTTTTGCAGTCTGAAGACGGTGCATATGACAATGTCTCTTTACTTAGCCACAATTCTGACAATGCTGACCTTCTCCTTCTTTCAGCTTCTTTGGTTTGCTAATATATATCAAGGCCACGCTGACCCTTCTAAGTCCCTAGTATTGAGTGCCAAAAAGACATTACACGGCCTCTTGATTAATTCAATAAAAAATGAAATGTTTAAAAAGCATTAAGGTTTTATATTTGCATTAAACTTTACATTTCTCCCTCCGATTGTTAAACCAGCAGGATGGAAAACAGTTTATCACCTCTTGTGTAGATGTTCCCATAATGTTAGCATCCTAAATGACTTCACTCCAAGCAGGTATTAAAATTAGAAACTTGGTGGCTTCTACCATTTTCTTTTCAAGATGAGATCCACAGAGTAGCTTTCAAGGAAATGGTTTCATGCTTTGAGCAGTGTATGTTCAATTGCAATATTTCTGTATTCTCTCTCTTTTTTAGAGTTCATTGCCAGTTTATGCAAATATTACTCACTGCTGTCAGCAAATCAAGCGAGGGCTCATCTTTTATGTAGCTACATTTCAAAAGTCAGAGAACAGCAGTACGAGCCACAAAGCGTTTTATGTTGTTTATAGCCACATTAATGCAATCATTACTGGCTGTTTAATTTTAATATATATGGGATATGTGTCTATAAATGTTTCACGAGGTTCAGAAGACATGAGATATGAAAAGAAAAGATATTGCAGCAGTTATAATCACACCGACTCAGGTGTTCTGATGGCATCATTTCAGTTGACCGTTAAAAAAACCAAAGCATATCTAAGGACATAACTGCAGGTCATACTTTTAGAAATGTTTTGGAAGGCCACCATGAGAGGAGAGAAGCTTCATACCTGAAGCAGCCTGAGTTTGTGCTGGGGTGGAACTGCCTTCCTCACAGTGGTCTTACGGCACCTTAGCTAGTTAGGCCTAAAGGAGGACATGTGATGTTGGGCCTGTGAGGGCAAAGCCAGTCCACCCATAAGGCTAGGTGAGGTGGTTGCCTCAGGCAGCACCCCCTCAAGGGTCATCACCCCTATTTCACCCCCTCCAGCTTTGCCGCTGATCTCCCCAGCCTCTAGCAGCAGAGAGGGACTGGCAGCAAAGCTCTGCAGAATCCATCCCCTCCTGCTGAATCAGCTAGAGGGAGAGGAATTATGCCACCCAAAGTTGCTGCTGGGTAGGTGGGGAGATAATGATGATGATGATGATGATGATGATGATGATGTTTTCCCAGCCACTCTGGGCGGCTCCCAACAGAATATTAAAAACATGATAAAACATCAAACATTAAAAACTTCCCTAAACAGGGCTGCCTTCAGATGTTTTCTACAAGTCAGATAGTTGTTGATTTCCTTGACATCTGATGGGAGGGTGTTCCACAGGGTGGGCACGCCTACCGAGAAGGCCCTCTGCCTGGTTCTCTGTAACTTCACTTCTCACAGTGAAGGAACCAACAGAATGGCCCTCCGAGTGTCCAGCTGAATGATGGGGGTGAAGAAGCGCTTTCAGGTATATTCTTTTGGGCAACTCTGTGTAAGGGTGCACCGATGGAAGTGCTTAGGTCACTGGTGCACCAACACAGCACCTGAGCTCACCACTGTCAAGGAGGGGGCCGCTTTCCTGAGTCCTACCTCCAAGCTACTAATCAATCACATGCAGGAACCGAATGGGTTACCAGTCTTTATTGGCTTCTTCTCTGGCACCAGCTACAGAACATCAAGCAGTAAGTCTAAAACATGGGGTGTTCTCTCCCTCCCCAGCAAGTTAACGCAAAGATTTATAAGGGCTGGGGAATGCTGGCAACCAGCTTTGGGCACTAATTGTTACCACCTGCCGGAGGGACCCCATCCAGCTCACAGGATCACTACTTCATGAGTACTCCAATTGGAGAACAGCCTTTGCCAACAGTGTCATGGGCTTTGAAGATGCTCAAACTCAGGACAAAAGGGAGAAACGTGCTAAGAGAAAGGCATGCTTGGCAAATCCTCACCGTGATCAGCTCCTGCCCAGAAACCAATGCCCCCACTGTTGAAGGAGGTGTGGATCCAGAACTGGCCTCCACAGTCACTTATGGACTCATTGTTAAAATCATGTTTATGGAAGACAATCTTACTCGGCTATGAGTAACCACCAAAGAAGAAGAAGAAGCCTCACACCAGCGTCATTCAGGTAGGCTGCAGGGCCACCAGTATATGGAGGATGGCTTCATCCCACCTCATGGGCCACTGCTGCGTCATATACCTTTTGCCCCTCATGCTGGTCTTTCGTCTGAGCTACTTGCATGGGAAATGGCATAAGGGGGAAGGGTTGAGATGCTCTCCTCCCTGTGACAGTTTTCCCCTTCAAACTGTGGCCTAAGCAGTCATTCTGTGTAAAAGACACTTCCCAGAGAGATTGATTGTTCAAAGACCCTGGAAATTGATCTCTGTGAGAGGAACAGGGGTTTGCTAACAAATCTCAGCACCCTTAACAAACTACTGTTCCCACGAATCTTTGGGGGAATACTTGACTAGTGTTATAATACAGCTTTAAATGCATAGTGCTGATGAGGGCTTTCTGAAGTTTTATCCCTGTCTGGAGGCACCATTTTCTCTAGATAGGTATATTTGACTGAAATTGGAAAACTTTTTCACCCGTTGATGGTGCTTTCCCACTTCTGTCTCTCCCCCCTTCCTTTCTCACACATATGTGTTTTCAAGAATGGGTGCGCTAACCAGGAATAGGGAAAAGAATAGAAAAGTAAGATATTAAACATGTTGACTTCAAAGTAAGGCCTATGGAGCTTAGTGAGGTTCACTCCCTGGAAACTGAGCCTAGGGCTGGATCTATACTGATTTTTTTAAAAAAACGCTTATAAAAAGAAATGTTATAT
Organism: Podarcis bocagei; assembly: GCF_964188305.1. Lineage (NCBI taxonomy): Eukaryota > Metazoa > Chordata > Lepidosauria > Squamata > Lacertidae > Podarcis > Podarcis bocagei. The sequence continues at coordinate 26,469,647 of NC_138134.1, read as the reverse complement.
AGCTCTCAATGCAAGTACAGCTCCCTCTGGTGTCACATTACTATAACTCATTTATAACATTATAACTCACAAGTATAGATTAGTCCTAGGATTACCATAAGTTACCAAACGCCCCTGTTTCCCAGGGACTGTCCCTGGATTTACAAATCAGTCCCCTGACAAAATCCTATCATTCCTGCTGAAGTTGCAAAGTGTTCTTGGATTCATTGAAAAAAAATCTGGTAACCTTAGATTACCACACAATCTTACGCATGTGGTTTACTCAGAAATAGGTCCCATTTATAGGCGTTTACTTTCAGGTAAGTGGATATAGGATTGCAACTTAAGCCAATCTTAAAGCATCTACATTTAGATCTATTCTGTCCAACTGAAGATGAAAGAAAAGAGTACATCAAGTTTGTACAAGAAGGAAGCAGGTCCCACTGCCAGTTAAACCATGGATCTACATGCCTGTTGAATCTTTGGATTGAGAAGTGGGGACCAATAAGCACTCTCAGAGGGGCCAAAGCTGGTCCTGGTGCACAGCTGAGAATCTCTGCTATAAAAATGCAACAAAATAAATTGAAACTAAGATAACAATAAATTGGGAATTTATTACATTTCGGGGGGGGGGTGGAATATATTCCAAGCAGCTCATAAAGTTATTAGCAAAATGAGCACATCAACTGATATTCAGTTAATAGACCTCTTAATTGATATAATTCTCATTTGAGACACTATTTTTGGTAATACCTTCTTTATGAATAAAACGTTTCATACATTTGAATTGTAAATCTAAAAGAAATGCTGTCGCAAATGGATGGAAACAAAAGAAAGATTTCCAAGTAATTTTTTATTTAATCATCCCTGGCTTTTTTATTCCATGATATAGTCTAATTGCAGAATCTTCTCATCCTCTTAAAAATAAGCCCTTTAATGGAGAAATCCACCCTATTGTAGATAAAGGAGTAGGTGCCATTACCTTTTCATAATAGCAGCTAAGACCCTTTTTATGTTCTTCGTTCTATCCCATCACATCCATACTCTTGACAAAAGAATGATTTCATTCAATGAGCTTCAGTGAGGTATTTAACTGTACATCCAAAACCGGCAGGTTTTAACTGATTGAGGTAAAAGAAGTCCCCCAGCCCAAAGGAAAGCAGCACAAAGCATACTTTGAGTGACACTGGGCTTTTCAGAAAGATTTGAGAAGTGAGTCTTCCTTTTGCTGAGTGTATCTGGCAAGCCTGCTGCAAAATAAGTCACCTGCATTATCATTTGGAAAGAAAGGCCAAAAGAGAAGAAGGAAGGAAGAAAAGAAACCCGTGAAAGCATTTATACTTGTGTGGAAGTTCATACCAAGTGCCAGGAAGTATGCTCCGAAGACTTTAATTTGTTCTCCCCCAACTTCCATTATTGTGCAAAGCTGAATCAAAGAAAAGAGCCACTCTTTTCTATAATCCTTCTCCAAGTCCAGACCTGGAGAAGGATTACATCAAGCTCCTGCTCTTTCTACACCGAATAGGGCTCATAACGTGTTGTTTTATTTATTAGATGAATTCATATAGCAGTCCCATGACATAAATTATCTGGGCAGCTCGCAAAAGAAATACAAGACTTGGAATATTGTGTTAAAAAGTAGAAACCATCAAAAACTAAAAATGCAACCATCAGAAAACCAGAATGTATACAGCAAGGCACAACCCCCATTGCCCTGGTCACCACTGTGACTCCACATGACCGTGATAAGGAAGTACTTTGAGGCCCTTGTCCACTCTTGTAAATGGACAGGTTAGTTTAAAATTCACAAATAAAAAAATGAATAAATGGATGAATAATAAACAGGCGCTGGTTTAAAAAATGAAAAGAGGAAGGAGAAGCCAGACAGCATGGCTGAATAAGGGAATGACCATGACTAAAGAGCATTCAGCTTGTTGGTGTGTTCATTTGCAAGCCAAATTGTGGATTTGGGGTGAAGTTAGGTTCACAGGACAGATCAGGGAACCTTTTCTGGTCACTGCTAAAATGGTATGTTGGTCGAGACATTTAGATCGTTGACACAGCAAACAGAATGAAGAGTCCTGTGGAATCTTAAAGGCTAACCACTGTTTTGCAGCACCAGCTTCTTGAGCTAGAGGCTGCTTCACCAGAAGTAAAAGTGAAATATGAAAAGATAGGCAACTTTCTCTCCCTGATTATGCTTCAAGATGCTATAGAATGGAGACGGGCAATAGTGTCCTACACCTGCACTCCAACTCCCATAATCCTTGACCATTGGCTATGTTGGTTGAGGGCTTATGGGAGCTAGAGTCCAGCAGCAGCTGGAGAACCACAGATTTCCCACCATGGAAGTTCTCCAGAACTTCCATGTTATCATTTCCATTGTGTTCCTTTGCTGTATAACCCTTCAACTGGAGAAGTCCAGGAAAAGTTGCTTTCTTTGCTCTCGGCATACGACTTGGCGGCGCTCATGCATTGATATAGTGTCATTCTTGTCATCCTGCCAGGCTAAAATAGGCATCCAAATTTTTGGCTTGGAGAGAACAGATTCCCTGTTTTTGAGTGCCTAGAAAGCTTTCGTCGTAATGTAGCTTTTGGCTGAGCATGCCTATACCTTCTCTCCCAAGTGCTTCAACTTCTATCTGTGTCTACGAGGACACACATGCAAAACAGCTTATATATTTAAACGCTCCTGTGAACTTTCACCGTCTGGCATATTTATGTGAGGAGACGTATGCAGCGCAAACATTTCACCATAACAATAAAATGTGTATGTCCCCCACAAGTGCATCAGAACGAAGACACAAAGCAGTAACTGAGTGTGTCACATTTCTGTTGCACATAAGGATTTGCAATGAGCATCAAAGTACCTAACAAACTTGATCCAAGTACAAGATCTCTACAGCTGTTCCTTCTTGTTGTTTGCATATTCATCCCATGACCAGAATCTAAGGATAACCAGTGCCTTTTTCTGGTGGTACTCAATGGTACACAGTACTGGCACCTTCCCCCAGAAATCTTCTGAATGGAGGTTCGGAAGAGCAAGCAAGCAACTGTGGCTAAAAGGGGAGTTTACACAGAGTTCCATCACAGCGAACAGCAAGATGAATAATGTAGGTTTTGTCAGAAGCTAAACTGCAGCAGAAGACAAACAGTGCTGCATGCAATGGACAATAGGACAGAATGGAAACTGATGCCTTCTTATATATGTAGGTGGAGCTACATCAAGCCTTACATCTGACTAGGGTTCAAGAGTCCTGTGCATCACTGCTCTGTGAAGGAATTTTCCTTCAAAGTCCTGTGACAAACTAATGAGGTTTCCAATGCGGTCAAGAGAGCAGCAGATAAAACCTTAACGACACCTGCCTCCTCCCAGAGTGAGCTGATGGCTAGATTTAGTAAGCAGGTCACAAATTGATTTTCTGCATCCTTGAGGTGAGGATCGCAAACACCTCAAATTCGGAGCTCACTTTTTTTTATGTCTCACTGCACAAACAAGCTCATCCATTTTATCGCCTCATTATTAGGAACTGACAATAAGTCACTGGCCTCGATTTTTTAGCATCTCTCCTTTTGTAATTTTACAAGCTCCAGTTCTAACAGCGCAAGCAGGATTTGTGGTTTGTGACATAGTTGTAAAAATGTGAACTAAGTAATATGCACAATTCCTTTATGAGGGGATTTATTTTTTAAAAAACCCACATCCTTTTGGTTTGGATTTTGAATTGAGATTATGCAAAATGATTATATTATACGCCCTAAATGTACCATGTTGTCATACTTAAAAACCCTATTCCTTGTTTAGGTGAAGCAAATATACTGACATTACAAAAGGGTTTGACTTGAAGAGGAAAGATATTTCATATCAGTTGTGATACTTATTCTTTCATTATTACTACTTTTATTAATATTACTACTGCTGCTACTATTTGGATTATTATTCCACCTTTCCTCACAAAGTTGTGGCTCTTCACTTTTGCTTATCATTATTATCTGTTTGATACATGTCAGGGAACTGCCATCGGAGGAACAGGTGGGGAAGAGGCTCACGGAGGCTGGGAGGGACTCAACAGCTGAAGAAGGGACCAGCAGGGGGAGATATGGGTATCTGGAGGAAAGTCTCACGGAGGCTGAGAGAGACGCAGCAGCTAAGGCAGGAACTAGCAGGGAAAGAGGAGGATCTCTGAGGGAAAGCGAGCAAGAGGGAGGGCTCAGGGACACGTCCAGCGAGAACAGTGGGGAGGTGTCAGAAGCTCCCATAGGGAGACCCATTCCTCGCCGGAAGCTGTCTCGTCGTGAGTCCCGAAGACGTGTTTCCGTTAAGGAGCTTTTATGCTGGAAGCGCTTCCGAAAACAACCACTGTCGGAATCTGCAAGTGACTAGGGCAGACATGTCTGAGGAGCTCTGTCACACACAGAGGTTTGTGGAGTTGCACAAACTCTGAGGGACTACTATTTTACGCACAAGCAGCTCACCATCCCATCACAATACAGTTGGTGTTTTATAGCAAAACACATTGCCTGTTGGTGGTGAGAGTGTTAGTTTTGGTCTTGTAACTAGCAATCTGTTCCTGTTTTTTTTGTCCACACTGTAGCCTTTAAAAATAACAAAGGGGGGGGTGAGCATACTGTATCAGGTAAATAAGCTAGTTCTCTTCAGGCATCACAGCAACTGTGTACCCCAACACATGAAAGAATGTATTGGAAGGAATGTACTATTTGCCCTTCTTGGACTGGAAATTGACTATATGGAGTTGGGTCCTATATGATGTCGACTCCTTCAGCCTGAGGAATGCAAAGGCAGAGCACTTGCTCGCATGCCCCCATGCCACACCTCACCAATAGATTTACAGTTAAAAAGGGGAGGTGGGTTATTTTTAAAAATCACGAGGTACCTCAAGGACAATTAGAATTGTGCTGCAAGACCAGATAGATAACCATCTGGTTGAGAATTCCTTAGAAACAACAAACTGTAAACGTTTAAATATTTTAAAATAGAGAGATTCTTCATTCTGGTCAGAGTTTCACTCAGAGCAGTAAGAATAGAATCTTACTTCACTGTTAAGCATTATTCAGCCATTAATGTTACATCCACCAAGAGCTGTGAAGAAGAAAACTCAAGCTACAAAATATCACACAGCCAGCGAAGATGACTACCGGGCAGATCAATTATGTCACTTGTATACCATGACTAAACCCACAACAACATCCGTCTCTTGAGAAATGACTCTGCCCAAAGGTATCATGTATCATTGTGTCCCTCTTGCTCTTCTAGAGTTTCCACATGTTTTGTAAGGGTCTTACTTCCCTTCTAAATATGCTACAGGATGGCTGACTGACACTTGTGGGACAAGTCTAAAGGAGTTTTATGCAGACCCCAGTAAACCCCATCCAATTTTAATCAAAGTGTGGCATAATTCTTTTATGTCACAATTTCACTCATGTGGGAAAGGGAAATTGATGTTTTCAACTTTTAAGAGAGAGAGAAATCCACCAGTTAAAAGCAATGATGTCACTGAAACTTGCAATTACCTGGTTCAGAATAACAAATTTGCCTAGCACTCAGAAAGTCTGCAAAGTGAAAATTGCTTGTTTACAGTTTTTCTGAAGTTTGGAATGAAAAATGAGGCTTGCAACATTTATTTAAAATATGTTTAAATTGGTTTTAAAATCTCATTTATTTCTTATTCTAAATCCAGATAGCAATTGCTCCTCACACAGAGCTAAGCTAAATAGTAAATCTCTCCAAAGAGGGATTTGTAAAAGCTCCAGAGACAAGAAGGAAAGCCCAGTCAGAAGGGCATAGGAAAAGTCCTGCAGGATCATATCCACCCAGTCCAGCCTTTTGTTCCCACGGTGAGCACCCAGATGCCCATGGGAAGTCTGTAAGCAAAACAAGAGCACTATTCCCACTCATGCTCCTCTGCAACTGGTATTCAGAAGGACACCATCTCCAAAACAGTTCCCAAGCTTTGCATGGGAGTTGACTGGGAACTGCAGCTCCAACTGCTTCTTTGAGCTGACCAAGCTCTGGAAAGCTCCTTAACTCAAGCAACCGGGCTCTTATGGTGGCCCCTCCATTAGTGAGTGTTTTCGTGACTGTTTTCACATCATGCCATGGCAACCTAGGAACACGCGTTATATGGAATTAGGCCATTGATCTAACTAGCTCATGATGGTTGAAGCTGACTGGTAAAGGCTTTCCAGAGTATTTAGCAGGAAACTCTCCAGGTCAGGGATAGAACCTGTGACCTTCTGCACACAGGGCAGATGCTCTACCACTAAGCTATGACAGTGAGCAATAAGAAAGTTGAGGAGGCTGGTCAGTGGGAGGTGGGAGGTGTTGACCTTTGTCAGCTCTCCCCACCAGGATTCTTGGTGCAGCAACAACATAGTCTGCAGGATCAGGACATGGGTCAATAAGGATTCAAAGGTTAGAATCCAAAGGAACCACATAACAACTTCTACTGATCCAGTGAGATTTTATTATTATTATTATTTAAAAAATATATAATAAAAGAGCAACTTCATATTGTAGAACACAGTGTCACCTCACAAACTCCAGGAAATTTCCCCTCAGGTTTGGAAGCAGTTTGCCACAGGGCTTGAGAGACTGCTGTTTGGGAAATGCAATCCTCATCTCCCCTTGACACAGAGAACAATATATGCCAAAGTCTTTGGCAGACTAATCTGACACCAGGTTACCATAGCAGGCTTAATGCTATAGGTTGAAATGTCGCACCAAGACAACTATTGTCGTCCCAACCCACAACCCCGCAAAAGATTTATTTAGGACTTGGTGAGGAGACAAAAGTAGGATGCCTCCCGGCCATGCCGTGGTTTAAACGGCAAGCGGCCACACCTCCCAGATTCGCCGATTGGTCAGTCGGGGTGTGTGACGCAGCTGGGAGTCACAGTGACACAAGCGACATCCCTTTGCCCTCCCGCTGGGTCACTGGGAAGTCCCAGGTGCCCTCCTGCAACACTGCCCCCCCCCCCCCCGGGGAAGGGGAGCGGACTTTCCAGCTCACCTCCATTCCAATCCCTGTGAGCGAAATCTTGGCAATGGATAAGCAGCAAAAATGAATCAAGCCAGAGATATTTTTTTCTGCATGCCTTTCATTTCTTTCACAACCAGCACCCTGGCAATCCCCGAGGCCATCATACTTGCCGCAGGCAGCAGCAAAGTGTCATTGGCAACAGCTTTCTTCAGCTGTGTGGGCCTGTGTGTGAAGTCAGTTGGGACCCAGTTGAGAAAACTTGTTCTACATGGGATTGATTTTTTTACATCAACAAAACCTGTGTGCCACATACATACATGCCTGGCCCTTTTGCTGCCAAAGTATAGCTGCTGCCAAAGTATAGCTGCTCCAAATTCTTGCAGAAATTATTGTTAAAATCCTGACCTAGCAACCAGATGTCTAACAGCCAGAGACAAGCAGGTCCTTTCATGAAAATATTAGTCTTCTCAATTCAGGAGGCAGAAGAAAGCCAAAACATGATCTCTGAAGTTTGCTTTCCCCTGCCCACACACTCCTTAAACCAACTAGTTTTTCCAGAGGCAGACATTTTAGGAATTCCAGCTCTGTACTGACTGCCGGAAGGCAAGAAACAAATGAAAACATGAGAGACAAGAAAAGAAAGAACCAGATCTTGACATTTAGTGAGACAAAATTCAGGCCAGTTGGTATATATTTGCTCTAAAGTGAGAAATGGGGGTATCAATCAGTTCCGTTTAGTGATTGACAGTTCTGCCAAGGCCATGAATTCAGGCTGTCAGCCTGAAGAAAGATGTAGAGTGCATCCATACCTCATATTGAGTGGAAATAATTCATAGACAAGATGGGACTGTATCATCACCTCAAATCATATGTCTCAAAACATAGTCAGGGGCTTCTCTTGCTAAACTCGCTTTGATCTTTACCCACCAAAAGAAGGGTGGGAGGGGTGAAGCCCTGGCTTCTGAGAGAACAATTTATTATGCATGATTTGCTTTCCACGTACCTCTTCACCCCTTTTGCAACCAGTGCAAGTTGTGTCAATATGATTGATTAGGTCCTTTTGGCTTTGCTAACCAGGCCACAATGAGTAGCTTCAGTGCAGGCTGAAAGGATGAAAAGCTTGTAGGAAACTTGTGAGCACCCAGGGGCGTAAGTGTGGTGAGTGCTTCAGTAATGGCCCCTGGCTGGAATGTGTCCTTGGGCTGTAAAGTTGTCTCTTGCTTGCCTGAATGGAAGAAGGAGAGATGTGCGAGGGTGTGACCTTTGCATGGCTGGGATGGAGCTGGTTGTGAGAGAGGCAAAAGTCACACACCTTTCTCTTCACCTTTCACACTGAGAGCCAGTGTGGTGTAGTGGTTAAGAGTGGTAGACTCGTAATCTGGTGAACCGGGTTCGCGTCTCCGCTCCTCCACATGCAGCTGCTGGGTGACCTTGGGCTAGTCACACTTCTCTGAAATCTCTCAGCCCCACTCACCTCACAGAGTGTTTGTTGTGGGGGAGGAAGGGAAAGGAGAATGTTAGCCACTTTGAGACTCCTTAGGGTAGTGATAAAGCACGATATCAAATCCAAACTCCTCCTCCTCCTCCTCCTCCTCTTCTTCTTCTTCTTTTTCTTCTTCACCTCTCTTTGTCCTTGGCCCACAGGCACGTGCTCTCCCCAACTTCTGAGGTTCCCCGTGAGCTTACTGTCACCTCTCTGCTCTTCTTCCTGGTAAGCAGCAGTATATGGGCTGTTGGGAGGCTGTCACAGCAGTTCTGCCCCACTGGGCCAGCCGCCCTTGGGAGCGACAGATCACTCTTGCCAGAAGTATGAACTGATGACCTGCAGAGGGATTATGAATCAGGCCAAGGACTGTATTCACTTACAGCCCATCATCGTCCTAGAGAACATGTACATATACGAAAACAATTTTATACTGATGAACACACATACATGAGCAGAATACATTTTGGACATCGCCCAGGCAATGTGCATAGCCGACAACTACAAGTGATGTCAGAAAATGCATAGACATTCTATACATGAACTCCCCTGAAACCCCCAGGTATAGGGCAGTATATAAATTTTAATAATAATAATAATAATAATAATAATAATAATAATAATAATAATAATAATAATAATAATAATAATACATGTCGGCCCAGTGAGTATAGTTGCCAGGTGATGCCAGAGAATGTGAATTCAATCGAGAGATTCTGTACATTGACCAATCAATATGCACATCCATGTGGTTATCAGAGAATATGAATTTTGGACAATGTTTAGTTAATGTAGGTAGGATGTTGGAGAATGTGCATAAATGACTTGAGATTCCACAGGTCATACATACCCCACTGCTTACTCTCAGTTTAGGTCTATAATAATGCTGGTTGCAGATTCACAGGGACTTGGGCATGCTGCTCTCAATAGCGCCCCCATACTGAGGGCACCAATATCCTTGCCACTGTAGCGCTGTCAGTTTTCTTGCCACTCCCTCTAGACAGCTGCTTATCTTGTCTCCTTTCACTGCTTGCTTGTTCAGGCAGAGCAAATGAAGAGGCAGAAACAGGAAGACAAGAAAACTTCCAGGAATGGCTGTGCCCCCACATCCAGGAGAGGCCTATGCAGGTGCTCCACAATCCCAGCCCCACTGGCCCTTTTAAAACCACTAAAATGTTTCCGAGGCAGCACTGGATGTCAGTCAATATTTGGCTGGCTGGAAAAGAAGCACAGATTGAATTATGAATGAAGCTAGAGCTCTTGGCACCTGAAAAATGCAACACAGCCAAGAGGGGTTACCATTGGTGGAATGTGTGGGACAGGTGGTCTCACCTCCTCTGTGTCTAACCTACATTAGGATGCTATTTTACAGAGTTATTTCTTTCATAAAACAATGGGTATTTTAAATGTCGCTAAGGAAAGGCTTTTTGAGAAACTCAGCAAACTGACCGTGGACAAATGCTACAACAGCAGCTTCATTTTGAAATAAATAAAAAATAAATACTTCTAGAAGTTAAAGAAACAAAACCAAAAGGTGTCAGGTATAAAGAGCTGTGCTGAAAATGTTTGGCTCAACTTCGGGAAGAACTCTGCAAACTACATGTCCCAGGATGAAGGTAGGTAAATTCAGGGTTTTCTAAAACAGTATTATTTAGCGGCAATGGATGAATCTTTCAATTTCAGCTTCTTTCATTTTTCATTTTTTCCAGTCCTATGTTCGGTTCATCACATTTCCACATCAGTTTGGAATTTTTTAAAAAAGAAGTTGTCTCAAGAATTCATCTGCATTTTATTGTGTGCTTTTCCAAATAGACACATTTTTGCATGCAATTTTGCCTAAACCAATGCAATTTTCATTGAGTGCATTTTTTATGGATGCTTTTGCCTAATAAGCTCATTTTCATAGACTTTTTTTGGTTGAAGATCTGCTTCACAAAAAGTGTTCATACTGAAGGATAGCTGCAATTTGGTACAAATTCAAATTAGATAGATTTGCATTAAAATGTGAACCAATTTTTTCCCACATCCCTAGCATCAAGTACACCATTTTTTCATTTGATGGAAATCCCAAAATACATTCAAGAATTGGCCCTGGTGCAGGTACATGGTAATGCATGGATCAAAAACAAAACAAAAAAAAATTACTGCTGAAATTGTCAATATCTATTCAAACACCAGTCCATCATGGCACCCATTGTCCCCACATCCAATGGACCTATATCTTTCTCTACGTGGGAGAACCAGTAGCTGAGAACAGGGCTGAAATATCTGCGATTTTGACAAGAAAAAAATCATTGTGGTATATTTACAAAGTGTTTGATCATTAAACTGATCACCAATTGGCTAGGAACATAAGTGTATCAATTTTAGGAAGCATTAAGCTCACTCAAAATGGACTTCATTATCCCTCAGTGATATCAGCACACAGCCAAACCTTACTGTCTAATTCCGCATTGGCTAAGCGAACTCTAGGAGGTATAAAACTGAATAGCAGAGGGGAATAACAGTGGCTACAAGGAGTTGTGAACATACATGAACCACGTGTTGCTACGACTGGTACTTTTGAAGCAAGGAAACAAATTAGGAGAAGATATGGTTCAGTCCTGAAATGTATATATGTATGTGTGTGTTTGTGTGGATATTCCATTTGTTATTATAGTTCATAATTTATTTTATTCATTTTAAACACTTTCAGGACACTTTTTAGAGTCCACTCTCCCAAGTTGGTTCCTAACATATGAATTAGCAATATAAAACCATCAAATATCATCAAAGTTGTTTCTTCTTTCATGGTGGAAACAATAAAATGTGATACCCCAATTTGGGAATGGAAATCATTTTCGATTTGAAAAATGCTTCAGTATTAACCTGCAATGTATGGAATCTCTCAGATGAATCCCCATTGTCTAGCATCATTTGGAAGCTATTCATATTGTGCAGGCAAAATGTACTATGCAACTAAATATTCAATTAACCTTGCATCAAATCAATGCGACATTTTCACTTTTTGACTATAAAAATCAGAAGAGGTGGCTGACACTAGTCCTCTGTTTGAAAGTCTATTCTCATATTTGCAATCTCAGTCATTAACTTAAAATGTGCATTAATGGGATGATGGAATCATTTTGCCATTACTTCAGTCACTTTGGCAGAAAGTTACTCCTTTTCATACATCATTTGCTGCACTGTCAATCCATTCTTTCACCATGAGCAGATGATTGCTATTCATCACTTTTACAATTTTACAGCTGGGGGAATTAGACAGACTTTGGCCATTTTGTCAAAGAGATAATTCTGGCCATTCCGGTGATTGCAGCAATAAATAGAATTTGGATAGGATTGAATGGGTGTTTTGGAAGGAAGTGACCTTTTGAATGTAGATTTATTGCAAAGTATGTCCACACCAAAAGTTTTGGTGGTGTTCAAAATCTGTCCATCTTCTAAGTAGAGATACCAACAACCTTCTCTGGAGACACACTTGGGATTGGGAAAACCCACCTAAAAGAGCAGATGAGCTTTTAAAGCCCCTAAACACGCAGCTATCTCTAGTTTTGAAATCTGACCTTATTAGCTGGATGGCCTTTGCTGGGTTTTTCTCTCTCCCCTTCAGTCTTAGTTTTAACTGCACTATACAAGCTGATGGAGCTGCTTCAGCACATTGGTTCATACTGGGGGAAGAAACACTGTTGGTTCTCAGCAGGTGTCAGGCAGTTGATTGACTTATAGTCCTTTTATTCAGTGTCATGTTGCAAGCACAAATACACAGCTCTCCACAAGGAGAGCAGTTGGCTAGTCAAATCATCCTTCCAGCTTCTGCAGCAGTTTGCGTGCCAACGGGCAGTTCCTGCCTCCCTCTGATTCCTTTGCTCTCTGATACATTCTGACCCTCGAGTTCATAAAGAAGGGGGGTTTCCCATACTCTCAAGTGATGTGTCAACTAGCTGCCCCCTCCCTTCTGGTTCTGTTGTCATTATCTCGTAACTGGGTAACTCCCCCTTAAGCTGTTCAGCTTCTCTCTCTCTCTCTGAAGAAGAGGAGTTTGGATTTGATATCCCACTTTATCACTACCCTAAGGAGTCTCAAAGCGGCTAACAATCTCCTTTCCCTTCCTCCCCCACAACAAACACTCTGTGAGGTGAGTGGGGCTGAGAGACTTCAAAGAAGTGTGGCTGGCCCAAGGTCACCCAGCAGCTGCATGTGGAAGAGCGGAGACGTGAACCCAGTTCACCAGATTACGAGACTACTGCTCTTAACAACTACACCACACCAGCTCTCTGCTTCTGAACATGCTGTGGACGGGGGGGGGGGGCGTTCTTCCTCATCCCGCTCTCCATCGGAGAGAAGCTGGTTTGCCATAGAATGCATTCACCAGTCCTCGTCTTCAGACCATTCCCTGACAGCAGGAGCTGGGCTAGTCCCCCTTCCACCAGCTTCAAATGTTGTCCCTAAAGTGCATCCCAATAGAAGTTAATGAAACTTCCTTTGCTCCATAAAGCTTGCAAATTTAGGAAATTCGGGGGCAGACTGTATATCCATTTCATTTTTATATATATCTGGGACGAATATCCCACCAAGACATTACATTGGCATAGAAAGTTACTAATTTCAATGGATGGATCAAAATGGGGGAAAGTAGGGAGAATCCAGGAGGCTGGGATAGGTAGAGAAGCCTGATGGGCAGTTTTTGGCATGCCTAGGCTTGAGATATGCCCCACCCACCCTCTCTAAGGTTTAAAAAAATCTCTTCTGCCGGCAGAATACAACTTTGCTTTGCAAAAGGGCATCTTTGGATCTGAACCCATAATATTATTTGGAACGTAAATTATAGTTAACGTGTCTCATTTTGTTTGGTCCTTTTACTCCTCTTCCTTTGTTAACAGAAATATTTCCTCAGAGCCTTTGCAAACAGCAGTGAAGCTCATCCTTTGCTTCAATGAGGGATCCTTTGATCAGTGCGCATCACCGTAACAGAAGGTGATGAGGGCAATCTTCCCAATTTCAAGAATACTGCTTCATTACATCTATTTTATGAGAAAATGCATTTGGTACAGTCAGCTTAGTTCCTCAGCTTTCTTTTTTCAGTGATGCTTAATTGCACTTGGTTATACGATACAGGCAGGTTTAGAGTTAGCACATTCAGTCCCTGTGGGACATTTTACTAGTTCTGAACTATTAAAGGTAAAGGTAAAGGGACCCCTGACCATTAGGACCAGCCATGGCCAACTCTGGGGTTGCGTCACTTATCTCGCTTTACTGGCTGAGGGAGCCGGTGTACAACTTCAGGGTCATGTGGCCAGCATGACTAAGCCGCTTCTGGCGAACCAGAGCAGCGCACGGAAATGCTGTTTATAATAATAATAATAATAATAATTTATTATTTATACCCCGCCCATCTGGCTGGGCCTCCCCAGCCACTCTGGGCGGCTTCCATAAAAACCAAAAATACAGTAAAATGTCACACGTTAAAAACTTCCCTGAACAGGGCTGCCTTAAGATGTCTCCTGAATGTCAGGTAGTTGTTTATCGCTTTGACATCTGCTGGAAGGGCGTTCCACAGGGCGGGCGCCACTACCGAGAAGGCCCTCTGCCTGGTTCCCTGTAGCTTTGCTTCTCGCAGTGAGGGAACCGCCAGAAGGCCCTCGGCGCTGGACCTCAGCGTCCGGGCAGACTGATGGGGGTGGAGACGCTCCTTCAGGTATACTGGACCGAGGCCGTTTAGGGCTTTAAAGGTCAGCACCAACACTTTGAATTGTGCTCGGAAACGTACTGGGAGCCAATGCAGGTCTTTCAAGACCGGTGTTATATGGTCTCGGCGGCCGCTCCCAGTCACCAGTCTAGCTGCCGCATTCTGGATTAGTTGTAGTTTCCGCGTCACCTTCAAAGGTAGCCCCACGTAGAGCGCATTGCAGTAGTCCAAGCGGGAGATAACCAGAGCATGCACCACTCTGGCGAGACAGTCCGCAGGCAGATAGGGTCTCAGCCTACGTACCAGATGGAGCTGGTAAACAGCTGCCCTGGACACAGATTTGACCTGTGCCTCCATGGACAGCTGTGAGTCCAAAATGACTCCCAGGCTGCGCACCTGGTCCTTCAGGGGCACAGTTACCCCATTCAGGACCAGGGAATCCTCCACACCTGCCCGCCTCCTGTCCCCCAAAAACAGTACTTCTGTCTTGTCAGGATTCAACCTCAATCTGTTAGCCGCCATCCATCCTCCAACCGCCTCCAGACACTCACACAGGACCTTCACCGCCTTCACTGGTTCTGATTTAAAAGAGAGGTAGAGCTGGGTGTCATCCGCATACTGATGAACACCCAGCCCAAACCTCCTGATGATCTCTCCCAGCGGCTTCATATAGATGTTAAAAAGCATGGGGGAGAGGACAGAACCCTGAGGCACCCCACAAGTGAGGGCCCAAGGGTCTGAACACTCATCCCCCACCACCACTTTCTGAACACGGCCCAGGAGGAAGGAGCGGAACCACTGTATAACAGTGCCCCCAGCTCCCAGCCCCTCAAGACGGTCCAGAAGGATGCTATGGTCGATGGTATCAAACGCCGCTGAGAGATCCAGCAGAACTAGGAAACAGCTCTCACCTTTGTCCCTAGCCCGCCGGAGATCATCAACCAGTGCGACCAAGGCAGTTTCAGTCCCATGATGAGGCCTGAATCCCGACTGGAAGGGATCCAAATGGTCCGCTTCTTCCAGGCGTGCCTGGAGTTGTTCAGCAACCACTCGCTCAATCACCTTGCCCAGGAATGGAAGATTTGAGACTGGGCGATAGTTGGCCATCGTGGCCGCATCTAAAGATGGTTTTTTAAGAAGCGGTTTAATAACCGCCTCTTTCAGCGGGTCTGGGAAGGCTCCCTCACGGAGGGAAGCATTCACCACCCCACGAAGCCCATCGCCCAGTCCTTCCCGGCTAGCTTTTATAAGCCAGGATGGGCAAGGATCCAGGAGACAGGTGGTTGGTTTCACTCGTCCAAGCAGCCTGTCCACATCCTCGGAGGTAACAGATTGAAATTGATCCCACTCAACTTGACTAGACAGAACTCTAGCACTCTCCCGCCCCGGCCCTGCTCCCACGGTGGAGTCTACTTCTTCCCGAATCTGGGCGATTTTATCTGCAAAAAACTTTGCAAAATCATTGCAGGAGAACATGTGGCCCGTACTGGGCCCCGATGTTGCAGGTGGTTCCGCTAAATTGTGAACCACCTGAAAAAGTCTCCTGCTGCTGTTTTCTGCAGATGCAATAGAGGCGGTGAAGAAATTCTTCTTCGCCGTCGCTATCGCCACTTGGTAGGCTCGACGTTGAGCTCTAACCTGTGTCCGGTCAGATTCGGAATGAGTTATCCGCCACCGGCGCTCTAGCCGTCTCAACGATTGTTTCATTGCCCTCAGATCCGTGGAAAACCATGGGGCTGTCCGGGCTCCATGCAATCGGAGAGGGCGCTTCGGAGCCAAACAGTCAATAGCCCTGGTTAACTCCACATTCCAGCGGGCCACCAGGGAATCGGCTGAAAGGCCATCAACATGGGATAAAGCATCCCCTACCACTCTCTGGAAACCATTTGGATCCATTAAGTGGCGGGGGCGGACCATCCGAATTGGTCCCACCTCCCTGCAGAGGGGATGGGTCGCAGAGAAGTCCAGTTGCACCAGGAAGTGATCTGACCATGGCACTTCTTTCATTTCGCTTTTACTTAGTGTCAGATCACCAACATCCATAGAGGTAAACACCAGGTCCAAGGCATGTCCACGGCTATGGGTTGGGCCAGACTTATTCAGGGACAGCCCCATGGAGGCCATGCTTTCCACGAAGTCCCGAGCGGCCCCTTGTAAGGTCGTGTCGGCATGGATGTTAAAATCCCCTAGGACGACCAGGCTAGGTGTCTCCAGGAGAACATCCGCCACGACCTGAAGCAGCTCGGGCAGGGAATCCTTGGTGCAGCGGGGAGGTCGGTACACCAAAAGGAATCCTGTACTAATTGCACTTTGATGTGCTTTCGAACTGCTAGGTTGGCAGGAGCAGGGACCAAGCAACTGGAGCTCACCCCATTGCAGGGATTTGAACTGCCGGCCTTCTGTTTGGCAAGTCCTAGGCTCTGTGATTTAACCCACAGCACCACCCGTGTCCCTCTAAACTATTGCTATCAATAATAACATGATTTTGTACCCTTGATGACTGCTTGCTCCAGCTTCCATGTGATTCTGAAAAAAATGTCTTGCCATGATTTAGATTTCATAGTTTAACTCTTCAAGTCATTATGCCAACAAGCCAGATGCAATCTACTGTTTCTATTAGTTATCTGAATTTTGATCTCATTTTGAAATACATTGCAAGCATACTTTGTGTTGCACCACTTTATTCAATGAGAACTGTGCAGCTACTTTCAAAACTGCAAACTTTGTTTCTGGATTCTTCATATATAGGGCCTATTACTTCTTACTCCATATAGAGTAATAAAAATACTATAGTATACTGTATGTGCTGACCCAGCTAAGGTTCTGCCAACATTTCCACTATAAAATGGTATTCCATTAGGAAAATTTTTGCTTTTTCAATAAACGAGAACAAACAACAGCTTTGGGGAAAGCTTTTCTGTGTTTTTGTTTTTACATGGGATGCTGTAGCTTGCAAGCTTGATAGCTCAATTATTTGCTGACTTTGCTTTTGAACTTGAGAAGTCAGACCTCGCTTGCTTTTCTCTCCCTTTTCTTCTTCTTCTTCTTCTTCTTCTTCTTCTTCTTCTTCTTCTTCTTCTTCTTCTTCTTCTTTTTGCAAAAGCCAAATATAATAAGTCGATTAAAGGAGAATCTTCCTCATGTAGTGGCTAACTGAGCATTAGACCATTAGAAGTGCCCCCTGGATCAGGCCAATGGCTCATCTAGACTACCATCCTGTTCTCACACTGGTCAGCTGGATGGCTATGGGAAGCCTGGAAGCAGAACCTGACTATAACTGAGCTCTGCTCATGATCTCCAGCAGCTGCTATTCAGAGGCATATTGCTTCCAACAGAGGAGGGAGAATATAGCTAACATGGCTAGTAGCCACTGATAGAACTGTGGTCTAAACCACTGAGCCTCTTGGGCTTGCAGATCAGAAGGTGAGCGGTTCAAATCCCTGCAATGAGGTCAGCTCCTGTTGCTCGGTCCCAGCTCCTGCCAACCTAGCAGTTCGAAAGCACGCCAGTGCAAGTAGATAAACAAGTACCACTGTGGCGGTAAGGTAAATGTGTTTCTGTGCGTTCTGGTTTCCGTCACAGTGTCCCATTGCACCAGAAACGGTTTAGTCATGCTGGCCACATGACTTGGGAAGCTGTCTGTGGACAAACACCAGCTCCCTCAGCCTGAAAGCGAGATGAGCACCGCAACCCTAGAATCACCTTTGACTGGACTTAACCGTCCAGGGGTCCTTATGTTTTTTACCTTAACCCCCCTCCCACTGGGTGGAATAAATTCAAATATATCCCCGCTGCTCGCTCCCACATGACTGGGTGATCAAAGGAAGTGCTGAGGACATATGTTATGGCAATGGGTGTAGTTAGTTTTTGCTTTTGCTCAGAAGCAGAATACTGTACCAAACCTAGCCTCAAAATGAATTCCATATTTTACACCAGAAGCAATCTGAAAGGAAAACACACTATAATGAAATGTTTGTTTTCAGAATATAGTCTGGGTTCAAATATAGCATGGACCATGTAAGTAACCTTCAATTAAAAGAGCTAGCTTATGTACTGCTGCTCCTTGGGTCTCTTCCATCCATGGATATTGCCAGAGCAATCTCAGCTGTGTTGTCGAGAAAGCCATAAAAACAGACAGTTGCACCACAGAGCCTTCGAGCTCTAATAAAGAACGCCAAAAAACAAAAAACAAAAATCCAGAAAATAATATTGATCTGGAATCTGAATACTTTTAATCTTCTGCTATCCATGTCTGGGGCACGCTCCATACAATAAGGCCATCTGAAAGGGGAGGTCAGTGCCAACTCCAATCTGCAGGGAAAGATCACTTGGGGGAAATGTCTATACTGTACACCTCCCCCACTCCAAAAAAAATACACAAATGATCTCACAAAACCTTGCTCTCGTTCAAGGAGAGACATCTAGGGAGCAGGAACAAAGTTTCCTATGGTGGGCTCCTGCCCATCTGCTGAAAGACGTCAGCGGTTGCTGCTAACTGGCCTGGCACAGAGATCTTGTGTCCTACTTTACAGAGGCCAGTCCTCTTTAGAATGTCAAAGGACAACACTTCATTTGAAGGCACTGTCTGTTTTAAATGGTGGTTGGTCCAAGTCAGGTTTAAATATAAAGAACTATCTGAATGGAGAGCAGAGGCTTCAAATGGTTAATAGCCGGGCAGCAGACTGAGCAGGCAAAATTTTTCACCTTGTCACATTATTCCCTGTTAAAGTGAAATGCATTGTATTTTTATCTCAATTATAGTTATTATAGCTAAAATTGCATTTATATGTAAAAATTAGCACATGCAAAATCTGTGACCAGTTTTTGCCCTCTCTTTGGATGGTGTCCTTTCTCTTTGTTTGATGTGTCTGTGACTACCTTTCCGTAGCAGCTATTACTTTACTTACCCCTGAGAAAGAAGAACAGGAGTTAGCAAATTGGGTTCTTTTGGCCTTCTAAAAAGGTACATGCAAAATGGCTTCAATATATTGTGAGTGGAAGCATGCAGAGCAAACGGGTTAGTGGCAAATATGTGGAAAGTGGAGCAACTTGTTTGTCAGGCATGGCTGTATGACGCACGACAAGATGCAACTGTTCTTCTTGCAGCTGCTCCAATGGAAGCCGCTCAGCAATGGGAAACAGCCTAGTGGTGGAATCCTGCAAAAAAACTTCTGCTGGGATTTCTACTTGTGCATTGGAATTTCCCCTCTCTCCTTTCTCTCTGTGCTCTCCCCAAACCCGCTCTGGGGAGTTGGGGAACCTCTAGAACATATTCAAGGGGAAGAGACAGGAAGCTCTGTTGCACAGCCAAAAGTCTAGCAGAATTACTTTGTTGGATGCTGCTCAAATGTTGGACAGTCAGGATACAGCAACTTGCAATTAATGAGATGCTCACTCAGTACTAATGAGCCAGTTAAGGTCTTACGAAGCAAGAGAGGCTGACTGACATTTAGGTGCCTTTCGTTTTATTTCATGGCAAAGGGTCTTCCAAGTTCCTACCACAAAGTGCAGAAAATTCCTTTTGGAGAAATCTCTTCCCACATGTTAATAAGTAAATGTTACTGATTTTGACACAGTCAACCATTTATCCAATAGATTGATGGGGATGCAAAGACAACACTATGCTCAACTTATTGGGTTTTTGTGTGTGTGCTTATTTGAAAATAAAAAGAATACATGACATCAAACTGGTTTTAGCACCAAATATTCACACAGCAAGATCACAACCAATCTTGCACAGTTTGCAACGTTGCATTATAGGTGTATGGATTTGCTTTGTTTTGTTTTAGAAAAACTTAGCTGTATAAATAAAGTGTTGTGTTTAAAATAGCCCTTTCCTGTTGAATGAAATCAGCGACGTGCCTCTCGCTAAGCCATTGTGCAAAACCTGCAGCATACTTTAAAGCAATGTGTTAAATTTATTAATATTTATATATTCCCACAGACAGCATTTTCCACCCGATGAAGCCCATCAACTATTTCACCTAACAGTTCTGAAACAGCAAGTAATTGTTCTGCCACTTCAGCATCGCTAGTGGAAGCAATTGGCAGCTCAGAGGTGGTGAGGGAGAATAGGCGTCACAGCTCACTGGTATCTCAGGACTTATTATTATTGTTTGTAATTATACAACGCCAGGATCATCCTCGACACTTAGAGTACGGTAATGAGGATAGCGTTATTTTAGCTATAAATCCCTCCTATCAATTTTTGTTTGCCCCTTCATCCCATCGTGGGTGGCTTTGCATGTACAATCCTCTCCTCCCGCCAGAGTAATTGTATCTTTTGGTGCTGTTCGCAAGCCAGTCAGCGGAGGTGTCACACAAATAATATATTACAGCAGTGATTTCCACTGGAAGTCTCAAAATTATATGCACACCGATGGTGAACTTTGTTCTCCAACTGTCTCTTTATATGTAGCCCAAAATGACACTACTCATAAACAAGAGGAAGCTATCAGCATTTGTTTGCAAAAAAAATGTTTAGAAAAAAGCCCTACAATTGAGAGTGAGGAACAGCTTGGTAGGGCCAATGTTCTCATTGGGCATGAAATATTGACACTGTCATACCCTCCAACATGATAAAAATAGGGATGTTATTTTATTTTATTTTATTTACAGTGGTACCTCAGGCTAAGTACTTAATTCATTCCGGAGGTCTGTACTTAACCTGAAACTGTTCTTAACCTGAAGCACCACTTTAGCTAATGGGGCCTCCTGCTGCTTCTGCACCACCAGAGCACGATTTCTGTTCTCATCCTGAAGCAAAGTTCTTAACCTGAAGCACTATTTCTGGGTTAGCAGAGTCTGTAACCTGAAGCGTATGTAACCTGAAGTGTATGTAACCTGAGGTACCACTGTATACCCCACACATCTGACTGGGTTGCCCCAAACACCCGGGGTGGCTTCCAGCATATATTAAAACATAATGAAACATTAAATATTAAACAAGCGGGCAGGTGGTGCTGTGGGTTAAACCACAGAGCCTAGGACTTGCTGATCAGAAGGTCGGTGGTTCGAATCCCTGCGACGGGGTGAGGTCCTGTTGCTCGGTCCCAGCTCCTGCCAACCTAGCAGTTCGAAAGCACGTCAAAGTGCAAGTAGATAAATAGGAACCGCTCCGGCGGGAAGGTAAACGGCGTTTCTGTGTGCTGCTCTGGTTTGCCACAAGCGGCTTAGTCATGCTGGCCACATGACCCGGAAGCTGTCTGCGGACAAACGCCGGCTCCCTCGTCCCATAGAGCGAGATGAGCGCCGCAACCCCAGAGTCGGTCACGACTGGACCTAATGGTCAGGGGTCCCTTTACCTTTTTAAACATTAAACAAACTTCCCTATACAGGGCTGCTTTTAGATGTCTTCTAAAGGTTGTGTAGATACTTATCTCTTTGGCTTGGGGGGAAGGGCGTGCATACCTCCATACCCTCCAGTGTTTCTCTGGTGAAAATAGTTATGTCCTAAGGATAACTGGGACATTCCAGGATCAAATCATAAACTGGGATGGCTTCTGTGAATCTAGGACTGTCCCTGGAAAATAGGGACACTCGGAGGGTCTGCACCATTGGGTGTGGGAACTGGAAAACTGATGCAAGATGGCATGCGTTATTGTGGAATGAAGGCATGGCTGGTTGTCTGGAACACTGAAGAAGAGCATTCTGCACACCAACATTTTCTTGTAGGCCCATTTGCTCTCCCTATTTCAGCAACATTCCCAAGATTGATTAGAATATGATTAAGCTGCTGGAGGAGAGGAACATCACCTCTCTAGTGACATCAGCCCTAAGCCAGATTCCCAAATAGCAGGCATTCTCACTACCAAAAGCCCTAATACTGCCCAGTGCATTGTTTGACAATGCAAACAATGGTATCGATACAAATTAAGAGAAAAACAATGGAGTGCTGGCTCAAGGCCAGAGGATAATGATGGGTCCTTTTAGACTCTTCACATTTCAGTGAAGGATCAGAACCTTAGAATACTCAGATGCAGGAAAGATAGTTGAATCTAGTAATCCATCGGAACAAAGCAATTTGTCCGGGATTTGCCTAGGTACTGAAGTACCTGACTACGATTTTCCTTGTTCCCCAGTCTATCATCCCCAATACTGAGCTAGGTACAGCTACTGAATTTTTATAAGCTACTTTTACTCTCAGCTCAAGACCTTTTGTTGAATCTGCTTCTTCCCAATCCTTTTGTGGGCTAGGCACACCAACAGCTTTCAGCCTAGGGACTGAGCCTCAAAAGTGTCGTGGATATTGCTTTAAGAAGAGAGGTGTTGTCAGGGAACTGCCATCGGAGCCAGAGGGAGAGGGAGGGCTCCAGAGGGATTCCGGAGAGCGTCCCGGGAGGGAGAGAAGCAGCACATCTTCTGGGGAAGGAAATCAGCGTAGCACCAGTGGAGAAGGGGGGCAGATGGGGGAATCGGCAAGGTGGCTCCAAGACTCCTCGCCGGGGACCAGCGGGGAGAGCACGGGTCCTCCGCTGCCCACACCCTCCCTGCGCAGAAGGCTTCCGCGCAGGGAAAGTAGGCGGAGACTAGGCGTCAAAGAGCTTCTTTGCTGGAAGAAGTTCAAGAAACATCCACTGACGGATTCTGCCAGCGATTGAGACAGCCACAGGCGAGTGGCTGTCCAGACAGAAAGGGTTCACTCAGGCAACCCAGCCAGATGTGGCGCCGATTTACGCACGAGCAACCCCTAGAACCATTACAGGTGTGTACAGTTTTTGTGCCTGTGTCCACAATAATTGGCCTGTACGGTGATTCATGTGTAACATTCAACAAATGTACAGCCTGTGTACAGAAAAGTTGAGATATGCAAATTAACAAGTACACTCTTTCACACAAACACCTGCACATGCGTGCTGACAGATTGTGGTCATGTTTGCTTTAGCCTTTACATGTTCAGTATAAAGTCTGAACAAAATGATATGTCATTTTCAAAGACTTGAATAATTGACCCCACTTACAGGCATCTTTTCTTTCTATCATTGTTGGTCTTCTGAAAGAAGAGGCAGAAATGACCTCATTTTGTTCTCCTTTGACAAAACTTTTGTAGCAGGCATCAGTTGCCTGGCCTTCTGGCTTTTCGTTGCTTTTTACTGGCTGATAATTCATTTTTGTCCAGGTAACAAGAAAATGGGGTCTGACCCAGACCAATAGGCAGAATTCCAGTGTTCCAATTGTGCGAAAAGAATGGGGGATGGGGGGTGGAGAGCAGGAAAAACCCAACGGGGGGTGCACAGCCCTTCCGACCCCCAATCCATAATAGGGATGGACAGATCTGTCAGTTTCCACTTCATTTGGTTTCTCATTTTCCCCATCTTAAGTTTTCTTCTCCACATTTCTATATCAGTTTGTGATTTAAAAATTAAAAGTCTTCATGAATATTCACCAGCATTTTAGTGTGAATTACTCCTAATCAACAGGTATGTGAATGCAATTTTGCCCAATACACTTACTTTTGCAAAACACTCTTTCCCAATGCCAAGAACCACATTGCAAAATTCAGAGAAGTGCAGATTTCAAAGGATGGCTGCATTTCAATTTGTGTATTGTTTCACAAAGTCCAAATTAGGCAGATCCACCTTAAAATGCAAACTGAATCAAATTGCTCCCCACCCCTGCTCTGTACCAGAGGATGTGGGTGAATGGAGCAAAATTCAAACATCAAAATATCTTATTCCAGCTCTGTGCATATCGCACATTATCTAGAGCTGGATGCAGCCTTACAGAAGTAAGGCATCTATAGAAGCAATAGACAAGCTCCACCACCCTGTACCCCTTGTCCTCCACAGGTTGGAGGGTGAATTTCTGAAGCACAAACCCTCCTGTATCTGTGGAAGGTTCTATGTGATTTAGAACCCTGATCTTCAGTCCTGATCTTCCAGGGTTCTAAATCACATGGAAGTGGCTCCATTTACCATTGGAGGCACCAAGCTTCGGATATTCATACTCATATTAAAAACTAGTTTTTTCCCTAAGAGACACAATAGGTCTCCCTATAACGTGATGGTGAAACTCACATGTTTTAAGTACTCTTCTATGCTGGATTCTTTTCAGTAGATTGCTAGGCAGGTGGGGAGCCAGAGAAGCAGGGAGAGTTAGAGAGGTTAGAAAACATAAGACAATGGAAGGAGTGAAATAATCACATTGATCTTGTGCAGTCTTCCTCTGCATGAAGTGTGACTCTCTAAAATTTTATTTCATCATCAGAGCACACAGTGAGGGAACAGAACCTAAGGAGAGCATGAGCTAGGAGAAGCAGAGATAATAAAGAAAATTCCAAGGGATTAATTTGGATTTGAAGAATAAAGGGAGCTGAAAAAGCAAAAGCACAGTTTTGCAGGCAACTCCAGCAGACTATCAAAATGATCAGAGGTATATGAGATGAGGGCAGAAAGTACTCAAAGGAGGCAGGAAAATAATAAGAAGGCTTTTTGCAATAGCAGCATTGGTATTTTTGGAACACTGTTCCTACTGAAATCAGATGGGCACCTGTAACTTTGATATTGTCTTGCCTGCTTTTGTTTTGCCAAGCAATTTTAGTATCTTAGTTTGATTCAGTGTTACTCTGTTCTGGAGGGTTGGAGGGGGAAACCCCTGAAGAGCTTTAAGGGTCACATGCTAAGAAGAGAGGGCAGTGAAGTTCCATGTGCTAACAGTGTACGTGCTAACTGAACTGCTTACTTGGATACTGCCCAATGTAAGCTATATATATAGATGTGTCAGGTTTTCAAAGGACAAAAATCAAAATGTTGCAAAAACTCAGAAGAATAGACAAGTTTACTTAACAAAAATGTATCATCATCATTTTTTAAAACTGATATTTTACTAGTATTTAATTTGCCATAAAATAGACACTGAGAAAATCACACCTCTCGTTCCTGCAGAAGTGTATAGGGTGCATTAAAACGTTCCCCTTTTTATATAGCCACGCATGCTTATCACAAGCAACCTCATTTTACTCAGAGATAAATACAGCTTATAATGAAAGAGCTTTTAATGTGTCATCAAGAGTAGTCAATGTGTTTTGTGTGAAGTGCCAGGCAGAAACAAAAGAGGATATAAAAATTAATGATCTAACTCTTGCGCGCATTACTTTGACTGAGGGAGGGAAATCAGGCACACAAACCCAAAAATCAAATGTAATGAGACCATTACAGAAGAAATAATGAGGTGATCAATTTTTAATATATAACTTCACTGTATTGGAATTAGTCGTAATTTCAATCGCGTAGTCTGCTTTTGTTAGGTATGCAAAATGCAAATGAGACATTTTGCTCAGGCTCCCAGGCTACTTCAGAAGTTGCAAGGGGGCTAGTAATGAACACACCATGGGGTTAATAAAAACTTTATTTTGATACACTGTTAATTTTCTAAGGAATTTAAAAAATCAGTTTTATCCAAAGAATTCGCAAAATGAAAATGGTATGTCGGGATTTTTATTTTATTTTATTACAAAATAATAGAATTGTGTGAGGCCTTCTTCCTTGTACATCATCAGGTTTTGTATACATGAATCTTGTGACTGCAAGTCCAATGGCATATTGCAATTACAGATCCAGTGATGCAGGTGAGAAGCATCTAACTCCCATTGGCCGAGCCAGCATGGCCATTAGGCAGGAGTGAAGGGAGTTGCAATCTAACAACTTCTGGAGGGCCACACATTCCCATCCTTGCTACTGTGTCTTTCCTCTTATATGCATTGCATGACTGATTTGAATTCCCATTGATGCCATTCGCTCTGCAAAATAGGTTCTATTAAACCCTAGCTTACCTTCCATTAATGTTGCTGAAAATGGCCACGGGAGGGGGGATAATTCATCACACAGAGGCTTCGCATGTTTGGCTTTCCCACTTTTGGAACAGAACATTTTATGAAGAAGGAATCGCACGTACCCTTTTCATAGTAAGGTAAAGGTAAAGGGACCCCTGACCATTAAGTCCAGTCGTGATCGACTCTGGGGTTGCGGCGCTCATCTCGCTTTATTGGCCGGGGAAGCCAGCGTACAGCTTCTGGGTCATGTGGCCACCATGACTAAGCCACTTCTGGCGAACCAGAGCAGCACACGGAAACGCCGTTTACCTTCCCACCGGAGCTTTCAAACTGCTAGGTTGGCAGGAGCAGGGACCAAGCAACGGGAGCTCACCCCATCACGGGGATTCAAACTGCCGACCTTCTGATCGCCAAGTCCTAGACTCTGTGGTTTAACCCACAGCGCCACCCACGTCCCTTTTCATAGTAGGACCCCTGAAAATAATGGACATGGCTTTTTTAGCTCCCTTAGTTATTACGTACTTATCTCCCTTAATTTGAATGGGTGTACCCTGAATAGAACTTAGTTAGATACGAGCCAAATAATTGAATGCTAAAGTGTAGAGAGCCCAACACAGACAAAACAACAACCACACAGCAAGTTCGCTTCTCTGGTGAAAGGAAAAGGAAAGGAGTCAAGGGGCTCCCTTTTATCTGTTCTCCTTTTTAGAAAGGATAAGCTTAAAATCCTTGATATTCTAGTCTTCTGTTCACTGCAGGGGATGAGGGGATGTGAAAGGAATCAGAAAAACTTTTTTTTTCTCCCTGCAGAAGTGGCATGTGAGGTGGGGCAGATTTGTGGACCTGTCCTGATATTGGCATCACTGGCGTCAAACAGGGATGGGACACGGCAGTGGCAAGGATAAGACCATGCAGGGAAGCCAGTGGGGGAAGGGGCACCAGATTGGCAGTGGCTGTCCATGCCAATGTAACTCTGCTACCCTAACCTTTCCACCACCACCCCAGCCCTGCCCAGGTCAGCAGCAGTGATGCTATTCCTGGGGGTGGCTCCACAGCCCTGCCTCACTACATGCACTTCTACTGCCCAGCAGCAGCCTGAAATTGTACATTCCACTTCTCAGGATTTCACCTCCTCATTCAGCAACATGCTTAGATCCAGCACTCTAGAGAAAATGAAGGACATTTCTACCCTTTTAGCTTCAACCTCTTTAAAGTGCAGTAGATGTCCCCTCCAATCTGCCTGTTAATAGGGACCAGATCTTTTCTATCACTATCCATTATAAGGTCACCCGAGACGCCGCTCTGTCTTCTGACTTTTATATTTGGCCTGTCACTGGAACTTCATTTTTTCGCCTACATGAGAATTCATCTACCAGAACTCATCCAGGGCTTTCACAGATTGATGCTGATAACTATATTCCAAGCTTTTGTGACCTCCAAGGTTAGATTATTGAAGGGTATTAGTTTATAGCCTCTCATAAAATGCTCTCTGGATGCCACGTTGCACAAAGGTCTTTTAGTTCAAGCCTGAGAGAGATGTCTTACCTTGCCATACAAACCTTGGGGGAGTTAGACTGATACTTGTCAAATGTTTATTAAATGTTAAACTTTTCTTTATTACATAGAAGACTGAACATGGTCTGGAACTTGCTCTTCTCTAAATAGATGTCTCAGGATCCTCAAACAAATGGAAGACCCAAACAAAGCAAGGTTTTAAGGCCACAGACACGCCATACATTTAAAGCAGTATGATAGCCTTTTGAACAGACATGGCTTCCGGCAAATAATTCTGGGAACTGTAGTTTGTTAAGGGTGTTAAGGGTTGATCTCTATTCCCTTCATGAGCTATAGTTCTCAGAGTGGTTCCAAAAGAACTGGGAAGACCATCGTGGCTGTGAGTCCTGGAGGACCTGCAGACCTTTTCCATCTGAAAGCACAGTACCCTGACTCACTCACTCAGCTACAAAAGCTGAGGTTGCTGAGGAGGCTGAAGACCATCTTGACTGTGAGTCCTGAAGGACCTCATCCCTGCTTTGTACCATTCCTGGTCCAACTGCACTGGTTGCCAATTAGTTTCTGGGCCTAATTCAAATTGCTGGTTCTGACCTATAAAGCCTTAAACAATACCGCAATACCTCAAGGACCGCTTCTCCCCAGATGAACAGACCCAGAACCTTCTATTGTCATCTGAGGCACTTCTTCATGTGCCTTCTTCATGAGAGATCTGGAGTGGCAACACAAGAATGGGCCTTTTTTGCAGTGGCTTCCTGTTTGTAGAATGCTCACCTAGCGCCTTCATTACATATCTTTAGGAGCCAGGCGAAAATGTTTCTCTTAAGCCAGGTCTTTGGCTGAATAACATTCTATGTCCTATTAAATGTGTTTATGGGAAGGGGTTATGTTAGGATGCTGTCAGCGGCTCCCAGCTGGTTGTCCAGGAAAGTATAAAGACAAGGAAAAGTTTCTTACCATCTTTTTTATTTCAATATTACAGAGAAAGTCTTGCCTCCTCCTCTCCCATTATTTCCCAACTTTCCCCCTCATCTGCCTTTGAGCTGTGACCTCCTTCAAACCACTGTTGTAAATCTACACTGTCTTCCTCTCCCTCCTCCCTGGAGGGGTCAGGATGGGGAGGCGGTCTCCACCATTCCTCCTCTGCCCAGTCCCTGACAGGTTATTTGTTTTGGTTTTGCTTTTATTATGTACTTTGTGTTCTCATTTTGTATTTTTATGTTGTGAAGCACCCTGCGATCTTCAGATAAGTAAGTAAAGAATGCAGGCAGGTGAAGGAAGAGTATTAGTAAAGGACCCACGGCAGGGATAGAATAGAGTGGACGGGGTAGCATATGAATACAGTGGTACCTCTAGTTACGAACTTAATTCGTTCTGGAGGTCCGTTCCTAACCTGAAACTGTTCTTAACTAGAGGCATGCTTTTGCTAATGGGGCCTCTTGCTGCTGCTGCACCTCCGGCACACGATTTCCGTTCTCATCCTGGCACAAAGTTCTCAACTCCAGGCAACTTTTCCAGGTTAGCGAAGTTTGTAACCTGAGGCGTTTGTAACCGGGCGTGTTTGTAACTCGAGGTACCACTGTAGTACATTATCACCATCATTGTTACTGTTATTGTTTAGAATAGGGTAGAACCACAAGAGTGTCTATCATGCCCCAATAAGACCTGGGATCTGATACTTAATATTCCTGAATAAACTTACTTGTGTTGATAGGGATATATATATATATATATATATATATATATATATATATATATATATGTAGGTTTTGGTGTCTTCGGGTGTCTTCCCGTGTAAGAGTTGGGGTGTCTAGGCGACGTTTCGACGAGGTCTCACTCGTCATCTTCAGGCTGGTGCTTTCGGCTTCTTGTTACTAGAACAGAGCAGGATCTCAGTGTTTGAGTTCCTATAAATACTGTTGAGGGGGTGTGGTGTATAGCCTCCAACGTTCTGGGCAGAGAGGAAGTTCCTAGGTTAATGTGTCTTTTCTTCTTTTGTTCATTAATTACTTGAGGGATATCTTGAGTGATTACTTGAGTGATATTCTGAGTACCACTTAGGAGGGTCATTAGGTGTGGATTAGTTGCTAAAGCTTTCGTGTCTTGACCTCTTGACCTTGTAAAGAGTTTTTCTGAGAAGATGGCTGTACTGCACTTAGTTGTGCTCTGGCTTGGCTTCGTGTATAGGGGCGAGCTGTGGTTTTGTGCCCTGTGCCAGCCAGATCTGTGTAGGGATTGCAGGGGGGTGCAGCATCCGGAGGTGCCACTATGGTTTGGCTACTGAATGGTGTCTGTAATTTATCTGTGGAGAGGGTCTGGGTTTGGGTCTGGTGTGGTTGATTGGAGATGGCGTTCTGTGTGCCTCTGGTTCTGGTGTCAGTTTTTGTGGGGAGGGCTAATTTCCAGATGTCTGGCAGGCGGGACGTGTCGTCACGCTTGTTCATGTTGTGAGGGTGTTTCTCTATCTCGATGGCTTCCATGATTATTCTCTTGTGGTGATGTTCCATGTTAAAGAGCAATTTGGAATCTGCAAAATTAATTTCGTGTCCTGTTTCTTTCATGTGTTGGTAAAGAGAGGAAGTTTTTTCTTCTTTTTTGACGGCATTCTTGTGTTCTGCGATACGTGCATTTATTCGTCTGTTTGTTTGTCCAATGTACGTGGCTGGGCAGACTTTGCAGGGTATTTCATAGACCCCTTGGTTTTCTAACTGGATTTTATCTTTTGGGTTTCTGAGGATATTGGCTATTTTTTGGTTGGTGCAAAAGGCTGTTTTTAAAAGGCTGTAGATAGTGATGACACACTATCTACCGGAAAAAAACACACACCAACCGCTACTTACATGCACAATCACACCACCACCCTGCACAAATAAACTCCGTAGCCAAGACTCTCATCTCCAGAACCAAACGCCTGGCTGACAAAGACCACTTGACAACTGAGTTACAGAATCTCTCAAATGTGTTAATCGCCAACGGATACCAGCAAAACAGGGTTACGAAGCTAATCCAAAAAGAAACACCCCCCAAAAACCAAGACACAGAAGAAAACAATGGCATGGCCCTCCTTCCTTATATCAAGGGCACTACAGATAAAATTAGCAAAATCCTCCATAAACACAATATCAAAACAGCCTTTTGCACCAGCACCAGCAGCAGCACAACCTTGCAACTTACCCAGAACAGTTTTTGTGGTTGATTCTCCTCTCTGGCTCAAATGTGAATTCTTCAATGTGAGCATCATCCCGTCCAAGAAGAGACGAGTGGGGATTTGGGGGGAAATTGCTCTGCCTTCTGAGTCTATAATTGATTAACAATTCTTCAGCACTGGGCCAGGAGGCAAGGCAATGTTCTACCAGTATAACAGTCCTTGCAATATGGTATTTTTTATATGATGATTAGAAGTGCATGACAAATTTAGTCAAAGGATTTTAAAAATGCAGATGTATAAATCGTGAAGCAAAGAATACAGATCTAGCTGTAGTATCTGGGTCAAGTTAAAATAACTGAATTTTATGGTAAGTAAAATACAATTTGTGACTGACAGCCTAGGCTAAGCTTGTTACCTCAGAAGAAAATCCCACAGGGTTGAATGGGACAAACTGCTTAGGAGGTGTGATTAGGATTTCAGCCTTAATGTAAAAGCCTACAGGACTTTGGCATTTAGTAGGACACAGTTCAACAATCTATTTTGTTTAAGTATACCATATGTCTCTGTATAATTTTAGAATTCAGATAGCTGATAAATGATAGCATTTTTTAAATACACCCCCCAACAGATTGTAGCCTTGCTAAGGAAAGAGACGCAAAGTATGCCAGATTAGCACATATCCAACATATGCTGCATTTTGAGTGCTTAGTATTGGACAGCTTTCTTCCAGATCTTCTAGACTACAACTCCAATCAGCTCCTACCAATATGGTCAGTGTCAAGGGCTGATGGGAGTTGTAGTCAAGTTGGAGAAGGGTGCTTATGGGATAAATACCTGATGGGATCTTTTTGACCCACAATTCCATTGAAGACACGGAACCCTACAGATACATAACCAAGTATGAGATTGCACCCTGCATTTACACAACAACCTATCCCACAAGTGGATGTTAATCAGCAACAGCAGGAATGAAACTAAATTGATTTCTAAGAATTCCACAGCCTTCAGCATGTTGTGTCCATTGACCCAGATGCCAAGAAAGGGAAGGCATGCAACCCGGTACATGGTCATTCCCAGGCGAACATGGGGCAAGATCTTGCATAAATGTTTCTCATCTTAAATAGAGGCTGAACAATTTGTCATTGTGGGATGCAGGGTGATTCAGAGATGTCAGCTGGTGACCCACAGGTCTGATTCAGCTTGCAAAGCAAGTTCAGCTACCTCCTGGTATCCTGTCAAATTTTAAACAAGTTGTAGGATATGTTTTACCTAGAGTTTCAGTTATAAGAGGAGAAAAATACCCTTTGTATGGCATAATTCGCTCTTGTTCTCTTTGGGGGTCATATGCAGCACCTTATCTATGATAGAGACCTTATCCATTACATGTCTGTAACAGAGCTCAGGCATGTGTGAACAAAGTCCATTGTGAAGCCTTAGTATATCACAAGTCAACAGTGTGATGCAGCAGCAACAAAAAAGCTAATGCAAATCTAGGCCGCATCAATGCAGTTATAGTGGCCAGATCAAGGGAAGTAATACTATCACTCTATTCTGCCTTGGTCAGACTTCATGTAGAGTACTGTGTCCAGTTCTGGGCAAAGTTTTTTTTGACAAACTGGAATTGTGCAGAGGACAACCAATATGATTAAAGGTCTGGAAACCAAGCTTTATGAGGAACAGTTGAGGGAGTTGGGTATGTTTACCCTGGAGAACAGAAGACTGAGAGGTGATATGATACCCAACTTCAAATATCTGAAGGGCCATCAAATGGAAGATGGAGCAAGCTTGTTTTCTGTTGCTCCAGAGGGGTTGGACCCTAAACAATGGATTAAAATGGAAACAAAAGAGATTTCTTCTAAACATTGGAAAGAACTTTCTGATGGTAACAGCTGTTCAACCATGGAATGGACTCAGATGATGGTGGAGTCTCCTTCATTGGAGGTTTTTAAACAGAAGTTGCATGGACATCTGTGAGAGATTGTTAAGCAGTGGTTTCTGCATTGCTGCAGGTTGAACTAGATGACTCTTGGGGCTCCGTTCCAACTCTACAATTCTATGTTTCTATGAGAAGTAGGTTGCTGTTGAGCTTCTGCTCAAATGTGTATTTATACCATTTGACATTTTGGAACAAACCAGAACAACTGGCATGACTTTATGCACTCCTCAATACAGTATTGGTTAAAAGGCTGCCTTCTCTTCTGTTCAATCTCTTCTCTCGCTCCTCAAATAGCCATTAAATCACAAGCAACTGATCATTCAGAACAGTGCTGTGCTCAGGCTACAAATGCCATTCTATACTCTGTATCTTAAGGTAGATTACTTTTCCACTTCTATTGCTTCAATTTCCCACCGTACCCCCTTCAAATGGTACTCCAAGCACAGGCCTTTCACGTTACTGAAACTGTATTTTCCTTCGTCCTTCCTGGTAAAAAGCAACACTGTGCTCACTTTTGCTGTATTTTATTTTCCCTGTGACGGATGTAGCTAAACTCTTTATGTGATGCACTAACCCTGGACAATGCACTAACTTTCAAAAGATTGCATGTTGCCTTAAAGTGAGGAGGGCTGGCCACACATGACCTGCCCCAAACACCCCACATTCACCTGCTTGGCTTCCAATCTTCACACATTTAGCATGGAAGCCTGAAGCGGGGTTCCAACCAGGTTCAGTTAGATATGGTTGGGAGCCTCCCAGCTATTGGAAATTCTGAGCAAACAGGGCCTCTGATCCAAGGAAGGATTCTATGGTTTCATACACATCATAAATTTACAAGACTCCTCTCCACAAGAATTTAAGGAACTGTAGTTCGCAAAGCTCCTGGCAAATAGAAGGGAAAGAAATGGAGGCAGTGAGAGATTTTACTTTCTTGGGTTACATGATCACTGCAGATGGTGACAGCAGTCACAAAATTAAAAGATGCCTGCTTCTTGGGAGGAAAGTGATGACAAACCTAGACAGCATCTTAAAAAGCAGAGACATCACCTTGCCAACAAGGGTCCATATAGTTAAAACTATGGTTTTCCCAGTAGTGATGTATGGAAGTGAGAGCTGGACCATAAAGAAGGCTGATCACCGAATAATTGATGCTTTTGAAATATGGTGGTGGAGGAGACTCTTGAGAGTCCCAGGGACTGCAAGAAGATCAAACCTATCCATTCTGAAGGAAATCAGCCCTGAGTGCTCACTGGAAGGACAGATCCTGAAGCTGAGGCTCCCTGGAAAAGACCCTGATGTTGGGAAAGATGGAGGGCACAAGGAGAAGGAGATGACAGAGGATGAGATGGTTGGACAGTGTTCTCGAAGTTACTAACATGAGTTTGACCAAACTGTGGGAGGCAGTGGAAGACAGGAGTGCCTGGTGTGCTCTGATCCATGGGGTCATGAAGAGTCGGACACGACTAAATGACTGAACAACAAAGTTCGCACAGCTACAATTCTCACCACCCTTAACAAACTTCAATTCCCATGATTTTTCAGAGGGGGGTGTGTGTTTTCAGTTAACATATACCATTTCTTCTCCCAGCAGAAATCTCTAAGCAGTTCAAATCATTCACAACGAAAAGGAATCATTGTCAGAAACACAATACAAATTCCACCTTCGAAACCGAGCAACACTGCTACTACTGGTACTACTAACTCATCACCATAATTCTATATTTTAAACAACATAAAGTCTGCATACAATGCACATAAGTAAAACAACTGAGAACCCCAAAATTAATCATATGCAAAACATTAAAATACATCAAAGAGCATCAAAATACAACGTAATTACAGCATGCCACCATCAAAATATCAGAAACATTACAAACACACCCTAACAATAATAACAACAAAAATAAATCACCTCTATCTTCATGTTTCAAGAAAGTAAACACACAACCCTTGCATACACAACAATCACACCCTCTTTACACCTCCTATAAGACTCCATCCACTTATTTCAATAAAACACTCAAATGACCAGCTTACTAAGAACTAATCAGTTAGAATCTCCCAGTGCCTTTTTGGTACGCATACCCCTAAGCATTTTGTGAATCTTTGTATTTACTGTATTTACTGTATTTATTTTCCCCTATTTGAACTATAAAATGGTGATTTTCTTG
Organism: Podarcis bocagei; assembly: GCF_964188305.1. Classification (NCBI taxonomy): domain Eukaryota; kingdom Metazoa; phylum Chordata; class Lepidosauria; order Squamata; family Lacertidae; genus Podarcis; species Podarcis bocagei. Next base: position 26,434,961 of record NC_138134.1, on the reverse strand, counting down.
AGTTAATATGAGAGTACCCCTAAACATTTTTAAAGGGGAGAAAAACACTGGAATATCCTAAAGGCAAGTGCTACAAAATGTGCAGAGGAAAGTTACAGTGTTAATAATGTGGGCAATTCAGCCTCATCTTACCAGCATATTTAGCTTTAGTTAATGCATGGAGGGCTTAAGACAACAGAGTAAGCTATTCTCCTAGACCTAACTAGATAATGTCCCCTCACCTTGGAAAGAAGCAGGGCTTTCTTTCAGTCTGAACTCACTGGAACTCAGTCCCGAGCATCTCTCAGGTGGGTGCCATTGCCATTATAAGAGAACAAGGGAGGCATTAATGGTGAGTTCTGGCACCTCTTTTTCGAGAAAAATAGCACTGGAAAGAAGGAAGTTACATTTCCACTGTTCATCCTCTTCCATCATGGGAACCCAGCCAGATAGGACATGCAAGCTTCATTGCTTCAAACTCGGACTGCATGTTCATAAATGCCTTACCATATTTTTTTCCTTGAGATGTCTGCCTAGGTTTTCTTGCTGCTGTATGGAAAAACACATGAATCTGACCTTTGAAAAAAATGTAATTAAAAGTCATCTTAACTTACCAAACTGTGTGGTCTATTCTATGCCAAGGGATTAGAAAGGGGGAAGCAGTGTAAGTGACTTAAAATGGAATATTTAAAGGTGCCAACAGTCTATATTTGCACACTTTACTTGGCTGCGTGTTTTGTGTTTTAAAATCTCTGCCCTGGCTCTCTCTTACGAGAGAGTATTCTGCCCCATGTCTGGAACTAAGGATCCAGCGAATTCTTCTTTATTTAACCAAATAACTGGCAAATAATTACACAAGATAGAGCTTAAATGCAGGGGTGGCCTGCATTTCATGCAATCTTAAAGATAGCAATATAGGGGAGGGAATTTCCCTATACTGTAATTCTGAGCACCTGCTTGGGAGTTGGTTCTGTTTCCATTTTGCACAGTAACAGTTCTGCGTTTCGACTTGCCATCAATACTTTCAACATCAGCTAATGTGCCTTGGAGGTTTTCCAACACAGCACAGCTTGCATTCATTTCCTGACCTTGCAAGCCCTGACAAGATCACAGCCAAGGGGCTATCAAGAAAGACACATCACCACAGTAAGTCATACTACTGGTTCTAATCCTGCAAAGGGCTGAGATCTTGACCAGGATACCGAATCCACTCATGTCAAGTTCCGGCATTGGTCTAGAGGGCACTTGGAATTTGAAATTGAAAACACTGCATCTGTTGCTTTTATTGAATAAATCCTTGATCCTGATGTTAAAATCACTGCTGAAAAATCACCTAGCTTTAGCTTTAAAATGAACATGTCCTGATGTTATTGGCACAGGGATCCAGTATTTACATGCTAGGATGAAGGGTGGACAGTGGGTTTGATGTGGTTTACACCTAATTTGAACTTCATCAATCAGTATACAAACCAAACTGCAGCTATCCTTCAAAATTTACACTTCACCAAATTTTGTGTTGCAGTCTTGCATCAAACATCTGGGGGTGGAAGAAGAAGAGTTTGGATTTGATATCCCGCTTTATCACTACCCTAAGGAGTTTCAAAGCGGCTAACATTCTCCTTTCCCTTCCTCCCCCACAACAAACACTCTGTGAGGTGAGTGGGGCTGAGAGACTTCAGAGAAGTGTGACTAGCCCAAGGTCACCCAGCAGATGCATGTGGAAGAGCGGAGACCAGATTACAAGACTACTGCTCTTAACCACTACACCACACTGGCTCTCAGTGGAGTGAAGGCAGGAGCCCTCAGTCTGTGTATGACAACTTTTTGATTTTAAAATTATTGCATTATACATAGGATGGGAGTTTGCTGGCCACCATTGTAATTGTTTGTTTGTAAGCATATATTGTATTTTAATGGTTTATTTTTCTGTTTTTATTGGCTCTTGCTTTTATCTGTAAGCAGCATTGATTCCTGTCAAGGAAAAAGGGCAGAGTATAAATGAATATATAAAAACAACAACAATACCAACTCATGCAAAACAGTGTACACAAGGGCAAAGTGTACAGACAAACACATATATTTCTAGAAATAATGTACAGAAACACAGCCTGTTAGGAATATAACTGTTCTAGGAAACATACATACAAAAATGTTCATATCAGAATAAAAGTGCATGAAAATGCATAATTTTGTAAATACTTTTTTAAAATAAAAAAATGCAAATTTAAGAGGCAACATTAAAAGAACAACACAGATTAAAAAAATGTACTGAGGAGTAGCAGCAAGAACAGTGAAATAAAAATATCTGGCAAATAGAGAGAGGTCAACAATAATATACTTGGTGTACCAACAATATGCCCAAACTAAGTGGCTTCAATAAGACGACAACAGAGAAAGGACCAAATGATCCTCCTGGGGGCCACAACACAGAAAGCTCTCCTAGCCACCCTTTGGATTTATTTGTTTATTCCACACACACACACACACACACACACACACACACACACACACACACACACAAATGTGTGTGTGTTTATACATATACATATACACATATATACATATACACACCCCACTTGATTAGAAAAAACACTCAATTTGTCAATGGAGGATGAAGATCACATAGATTAGCTCTCATCCAGATATCACAATGTTTTGTGATTTTCCGCATCCTTGCCTGTGCTTAGTGACAGTTGAGAAGCATTCAGCATAAATGATTTCATAAGATGAGGTAAGTTGTGTCATGTGTTGTGCAGGGAAAAGGTTGACATATTGTAGGTGCCTTTTTATTGATGAGATGGCTCATGGGAGTGGGGCCTGCCAACACCATTTTGTGCCCTGCTTCATTTTCTGCACTTTGAGATGTGGCAGCCATTTTGCTTTGTGCCACACACCCATTCTGTGTTACGCCACACCACCAGAGCAACCATTTTGTGGCTTGCAGCCAGAGAACATTTTCAACATTCCAAATGTCTGACAGACTCAAAAACGTTGACAACCCCTACCTTACAGTATTGTTGTGGAGAAGGCTAAATACTTTTAACGCTTTTACATAGCATAACCCATAAGACATAGCATTACTACAATTCTGGCTAAGCAAACAGGTAAAACTCTATAGAGAAGCATGACATCAAATATGTTTTAGGAAAGATGAAAGGTTTTAAAGCTTAGAATAACTTTTTTGGAGACTTTGTAAATGTGAGTTTACATTTGATTATTATTTTTTAATTATAAAAAAAAAACACTTTTCAACTATATTTCATACCGCTACAGGAGAAGCTGACACACATTTGTGTACTGATTCCATTTGAGAGTAGAGTTGAAGGCAAACCAATTTCATATGTATACAACCTTGCCATTAGCAACAAATAACAGCAATACTAACAAGAGCTGGCAGCAGCAATCACGTTTGCCAAGATGTTTTTCCCCCTCTCACTTTTTATTTAATAAAATGCTGCAGAAACAGCTTTCCGGGCTCAGTATTTATTATTTTTTAAGGAACCCTTGTTGAAATGGGAACTGCAAGTACGACATAAATGGATTGATAAGTTGTCTACAAATATCACTGTAGATCTATAACATCTTCTTAAAACTACCTTGCAACAGCAGTGTTCACAGTAGCCATAGTGTGCTGGTTGTACTTTGATTGGGGAGATCTGAATTCAAGCTTTTACTTAATCGTAAATTTCACTGGGAACCCCTGCCCATTCACGACCTTTCTGCCTAACTTGTTTCACAGGGTTGTGGTAAGGGTAAAATGAGGAGAGCCAAAAGTATAAAGCTACTATATACTTTGGAAAGAGGCTATTCTGTCTGTCCATTTGTCTTCTACAGGTTCTGATGCCTCTTGAGATACCGACACCAAACTTAACATGAACATTCCCAAGACAAGGACAGTAGAGTTTGTACATGTTTAGGAGAGTGGGTGCCATTTTGAATCCAGATTGCAGATCAAAATGTGAGTTTGGCATTACTTCACCCAATTTTTGGCATATAGCCTCTAAACAGCATGGGCTTCAAACTTGACATGTGGTTGTTCAAGGTGTGGGGTGGTTGTTGCTGTTGATCATGATGAGCTATTGTTTTGAATTAAGATGGAGGACTGAAACATGACTCTGGAATGACTTTGCTCAATTTTGGGTTGGATAGGTCCGGAAAGCCTCATCAGTGGGAGGGGGAAAGGTTTGAATTTCATCCTGAGTCACCCAGTAGTGCTGCACCCCAAATTATGCTGGGTTTTTAAGTTCTAATGAAAATCAGATATTCTGAAGGACCAGAGATTTTCAGAATTGTCAGTCAAAGTTTTCCTAAACTGCTTATATCTGGATTTTTTTATATAAAAAAATAAAAATAAAAATACCTGCACAGTATATTTTGTTACTCAATTCCCAACTTAAGTGTTTTGCAGAATGTCCATACTCCCATCATGGCTGCCTTCATTCCAGTCCTCCTCTTCCTTGTAAACTGCAATGCATTACCCAGGCCTAACAGAAACTGGACCTCTCCCATCACCATCAGTCCTGCTGCAATTTCTGCTTCTATAGCCACCATAACTGATGCTGGATCCTACCATAAATACTGGCAGGTGTGCCGTGTTAAGACAATCAAATTCATGTTACAGCACACAGTAATGCATCAGCGTGCCACACAACAAATCGTAACAACGCCATCACTCATGGTGCACTCAAAGCACAATCAGCCTTTTGGAAAACCTGCTGCCGTATCTTGACAATGGCACAGAAAGTACTGTGGCGATATGGAGTAATGGTTTTTTAAAAGCTGCAATTGAACAGTTACAGATATTTCAGGTTTGGGTGGGGGTGGGGTTAAATCAGGCTTAGCAATGAATTGTTGTTGTTGTTGTTGTTGTTGTTGTTGTTGTTGTTGTTGTTGTTGTTGTTTATACCCTGCCCATCTGGCTGGGTTTCTCCAGCCACTCTGGGCGGCTTCCAACAAAATATTAAAATACAGTAGTCCAAACATTAAAAGCTTCCCTAAACAGGGCTGCCTTCAGATGTCTTCTAAAAGTCTGCTAGTTGTTCTTCTCTTTGACATCTGGTGGGAGGGTGTTCCACAGGGCAGGCGCCACTACCGAGAAGGCCCTCTGCCTTGTTCCCTGTAACTTGGCTTCTTGCAGTGAGGGAACTGCCAGAAGACCCTCGGAGCTGGACCTCAGTGAACTGAACTATTAAGTAGTGGGTTGACATAGCAGCCGGCACAGCGATTTCTTCAAGTAGCTCTTTATTAAGATAAGCTGGAATAGAACTGACTGCGAACAGCTCAGCCGGCCTGTATTTATAGGCAGCCGGCTGTCAACATTGTAACCACAACAGCCCAGAGTTCCCGCCTAAACTAACTGCCGCGGACCTGAGTGAAAACTATATACAGTATCCCCCTGCTGGCCCAGGGTGAAAACTACACTACATAACACCCCTCCCCACCGAGATAAGGCGTTAGGTACAATCGTAATGGTTTCCTTATATACAGCACTACGCGTAATGGTTCAATTAGGCACAAAAGCATAACGGTTACATTCCCATACTTAGACCAACAGTGATACCTGTCCAACAACGTAGTCCTTTAAATAAGTTGGGCGCTTGGAAACTCTGCCAGACCGCCGGGGACTGGTAGCCAAGTCCGGAGGGCCACACAGTTCTCGCTGAGGCTGTGGTGCGACCCTAGGTGGCGTTGGAACCAACTCCCCTGGATCCGCTGCTGTGGGTGGAGCCTCCGCAAATGGAGTGGTCTGAGTCTGTTCTGAGACGGCTTGGTTCGGCTCCACGCTGGCAGTTTGCGAGGGAGGTGTAGGTGGGGCCTCGCCATCTGTACGTGTCTCTTCTGGAGCCGCAAGCGCAGTTGGGGGCACCTCGGTAGTGTCCAAGTCGCCAACTCTGCGCCTAAGCTGGTCTATGTGCCGTCGCCACAAACGTCCGTCTTCGAGTGCCACCTGGTACGAGCGAGGTCCAGTGACTCCCACTACTGTGGCTGGCACCCAAGGGATGTCCCCCACATAGTTCCGGGCAAAGACCTGGTTTCCTGGGACAAATGACCGTGGTGCGTTGGCACAGCCTGGGGGTTCAGCCACGGCAAAGTCTGGGTGTAGCCGGTCGAGCTGTGACCTGAGGCGGCGGCCCATAAGCAGTTCAGCAGGACTCCTCCCTGTGGCCGCATGAGGAGTGATGTGTTGCACGAACAAGTATTCGGCGACCCGCTCATGCCAGTCTCCCCGGTCCAGGCGCGCCAGTGCCTCTTTTGTCGAGCGCACCATTCTTTCCGCTTGCCCGTTGCTGGAGGGATGAAAAGGTGCCGTTAGGGCATGGCGGATGCCCAGTCCCAAAAGATACCGCTCAAACGTGCCTGACGTGAACTGCGGTCCGTTGTCAGAGACAAGGACATCAGGACACCCATGCGTTGCAAACAGGCCTCGCAGCACCCGGATGACAGCTTCGGTAGTGGTGGAGGGCATCAGGGCGACCTCCAGCCATTTGGAATAGGCGTCCACCACTACCATAAAGGTCCGGCCGTGAAAGGGGCCAGCCAGATCGATGTGCACCCTCGACCAGGGTGTCTTTGGCGTCTCCCAGGTGTGTCCCTTAGCTGCCGGTGGTGCAGGCCTCGACTCTTGGCACGCTTGACAGGCGGACACCCAGGCAGTGATGGCATCGTCCATATTAGGCCACCAGACGTAACATCGAGCCAACGCCTTCATTTTGACAATTCCCGGGTGGCCAACGTGCAGAGCCTCCAGGACGCGCTGACGGAGTCCCTGGGGAATCACGACGCGGTCTCCCCACAGCAGACAGCCGCGATGAGCTGAGAGTTCATGTTGTCTGGTTGCGAAGGGCTGGAACTCCGATGCAAAAGGCCCTTGTGGCCACCCCCTCCACACCCAGTTGAGCACCCGGCTGATGGTGCGATCCTGGGCAGACGCGGAGGCCACAGTGGCAGCCGATACAGGCGCTGCCGGAAGATCCTCAATCAGAAGGAGCGATGAAGCTGGAGCCGGGTCTTCCACAAATGCTGGAAGATGGCAACGGCTGAGGGCGTTGGCATGGCCCATCGATTTCCCCGGGCGATGGATGAGCCGGTAGTGGTAGGCAGCCAGGAAAACAGTCCATCGCAGCATGCGTGGTGAGAGGACCGGTGGAGTTGGACGATCACCGGCGAGGAGGCCCAGGAGTGGCTTGTGGTCAGTGATGAGGTCAAAAGTCCTGCCATAGAGGTATTCATGGAACCTCTTCACTCCAGCCACAAGTGCCAATGCCTCCTTGTCGAGCTGGCTGTAATTCCGTTCCGCCGGAGATAGTGTCCTGGAAAAGTAGGCGAGCGGTGCTTCTCTTCCATCTGGAAAACGGTGACTAAGGACAGCACCGATGCCAAAAGGTGAGGCGTCGCAGGCAAGGACCAGCGGTCTGGATTCACTGTACTGTACCAGCACACTGTCTGAAGAAAGGAGAGCCTTGACCGCGTTGAAGGCCGCCGTCTCTCGATGACCCCAGGCCCAAGGCGTCTTAGTGCTAAGGAGTCGGTGAAGAGGCTCAGCCACTGTGGCTTTGTGGGGCAGGAACATGTTATAAAAGTTCAGCAGCCCCAGGAATGCCTGCAACTCCGTTTTGTCCTTTGGGGTGGGGGCCTGCTGGATAGAGCGGATCTTGGATGTGGTTGGATGAAGGCCGGAGGCATCGATAAGATAGCCCAGGAACTCTACCTGTGGAACGGCAATCAGGCACTTCTCCCTCTTTACCTTGAGCCCGGCCTCCTGGAACCTGGTCAGCACGGCACGGAGGCGCTCGAACAGCTGCTGGTGTGAGTCTGCAGACACCAAGACGTCATCAAAATATGGTACCACGCCCGGAAGCCCTTGCAGGAGACGCTCCATAAGGCTTTGGAAGATGCCAGGAGCCACACTCACCCCGAACTGCAACCGGCGGCAACGGAATGCCCCCCGGTGGGTGACGATCGTCTGGGCTTCAGCAGTGGCATCATCGATTGGCAGTTGTTGATAGGCTTGGGCAAGGTCCAGCTTAGCGAAGACCTTACCCTCACCTAGGGAATGCAGCAGGTGTTGGACAACAGGAACCGGATAAGCGTGCTGCTGAAGTGCCTTGTTGATTGTGCACTTGTAGTCAGCGCAGATTCTCACCGACCCATCTGGCTTGACAGGCGTGACGATGGGGGTTTCCCACTTTGCGTGGTCAACGGGCTCCAAAACTCCTTGGGCGATCAGTTTGTCCAGTTGTTCGTCCACCTTAGCCTTGAGAGCAAAGGGAACCCGGCGTGGCTTAAGCTTGATGGGGGCGACTTGTGGATCAAGGCTAAAGGAGATGGGCGTACCAGTATATTGTCCCAAGGTGCCGTCAAAAACCTCGGCAAAGTCTTTGACCAGACCCTCAGTCTCTGCGTTAGAGATGCAGTTAATGCCGGTGACTTCCAGGCCGAGGGCATCAAACCAGTCTAGCCCTAGGAGGCTTGGCCGCTGACCTTCGACCACCACCAACCGGAGCAGGCCCGAAAAATCCTTGAAGGCGATCCGGAACCGGCCAACGCCTACCACGGGAATGTCGTTTCCCTGGTAGTCTCTCAGGTGTACGCGGTGAGAGTTGAGTTGCCTTTTGGATACTCTGGGTACCAGTCTTTTGATGGTGCTCCATGACACGACGGACAGGGCAGACCCGGTGTCGATCTCCATGTCACATGGAGCTCCTTCAATGAGCACCGTGACGTTCAGCTTGCGTCGCGTAGACGAGTCGGTTTGGCCAATCGTGGTTCCAGACGGGCAGCGGCAGTTGGTGAGAGCGAAACAACTTTCCTTGGCAGACTGGAGTGAAGACTTGAACTTGTGAGTCGATGAAGGGGGGGTGTCAGACGGAGCCGATCGGCAGACCTTAGCGATGTGGCCCCTTCTGGAACACCTCCTACAGATGGCGTCTCTGAATTGACACTTGGCACGGGAATGGTCGCCTCCGCAGCCAGCACATTCCGGTTGGCCCTTGGACTTCTGTTGGAGCTTCCTGCGCTCCCGCTTTGTCTGGTGCACATCATCGTCTTCACTGGAGGATGCCTCATCACTGCTGGCCTCTTCATGATGCACCGGAACTGGCCCCCTAGCAAGACGCGGGCTGCTGGACTTGCGGATCTCCTGGGCGGAGCGTTCAGCAGCTTCTGAGGCCACAGCCTCCTCAATGGCTTTCTGTAGCGTGAGGTCTGGCTTGGCTAGGAGACGCCGTTGCAGATGGATGTCCCGGACCCCGCAGACGATTCGATCCATCAGGGCATCGTCTAAGTCTTGGAACTCACAGTGCATTGCAGCCTGTCGCAGGGCGGTGGCGTAGTTGTTGATTGACTCCCCCTCTGCCTGGTTCCGGTGGTAGAACGCATGGCGGGCAGCAATCTTGGACGGCTTTGGTGCGTAGTGGTTGCAGAGCTTCTCTTGGATCGTGTCCCATGGTGTTGCCTGGACTGCTTCAGGCGCAACCAATGCTCGGGCCGTCTCAAACACCTCAGGCCCACAGAGGCTGAGGAATAGGCCCCGCTTCCGATCCAATGATATTGCTGTCAGCTCGTTGGCTTGGAGGTAGCAGTCGAACCGAGCGAGGTAGGAGTCCCATGACTCAGAGGCTGGCGCAAACGGCGGTAGAGGCACAAGTGAAGCCATGATTCCGATGCCGGCGTGAAGGGCGATGGATGGAACACAGTGCTCTAGCCAGAACAGTCAGCTCTGAATTGGTTCTGCCCAGTGATTTCGCTCAGTGATTTCGCTCAGTGATTTCGCTCTGTGATTCAGCTCAGTTCAGAGGCTGGCCGCATCTGGCTGTGCTCTGATGTCCATCCATCCCACCTTCGTCGCCAGTATTAAGTAGTGGGTTGACATAGCAGCCGGCACAGCGATTTCTTCAAGTAGCTCTTTATTAAGATAAGCTGGAATAGAACTGACTGTGAACAGCTCAGCCGGCCTGTATTTATAGGCAGCCGGCTGTCAACATTGTAACCACAACAGCCCAGAGTTCCCGCCTAAACTAACTGCCGCGGACCTGAGTGAAAACTATCTACAGACCTGAGTGAAAACTATATACAGTATCCCCCTGCTGGCCCAGGGTGAAAACTACACTACATAACATGAACGATGGGGGTGGAGACGCTCCTTCAGGTATACTGGATCGAGGCTGTTTAGGGCAATAAAGGTCAGCACTAATACTTTGAATTTTGCTCGGAAACGTACTTGGAGCCAATTTAGGTCTTTCAGGACGGGTGTTATGTGGTCTTGGCATCCGATCCCAGTCACCAGTCTAGATGCCACATTCTGGATTAGTTGTAGTTTCTGGGTCACCTTCAAAGGTAGCCCCACATAGAGTGCATTGCAGTAGTCCAAGCAACAGATAACCAGAGCATGCACCACTTTGGTGAGACAGTCTGCGGGCAGGTAGGGTCTCAGCCAGCGTCCCAGATGGAGCTGGTAAACAGTTGCCCTGGACACAGAATTGACCTACGCCTCCATGGACAGCTGCGAGTTCAAAATGACTCCCAGGCTGCACACCTGGTCTTTCAGGGGCACCGTTATCCCATTCAGGACCAGGGAGTCCTCCACACCTGCCCGCCTTCTGGCCCCTCAAAAGAGTACTTTTGTCTTGTCAGGATTCAACCTCAATCTGTTAGCCACCATCCATCCTGCAACCACCTCCAAACACTCACACAGGACATTCACCACCTTCACTGGTTCTGATTTGAAAGAGAGGTAGAGCTGGGTATCATCCGCATACTGATGAAAACCCAGCCCAAACCCCCTGATGATCTCTCCCAGCAGCTTCATATAGATGTTGAAAAGCATGGGGAAGAGGACAGAACCCTGAGGCACCCCACAAGTGAGAGCCCAGGGGTCTGAAGACTCATCCTCCACCACCACTTTCTGAACGTGGCCCAGGAGCATAAGAGCAATGAGGATATGAAAAACAGCATGGAAAAGAATATATGTCTATACCAGGGGTCTGCAACCTTTAAGACAAAAAGAGCCACTTGGACCCATTTCCGAAGAAAAAACAACAACTGGGAGCCGCAAAACCATTGCGACATTTAAAACAAATATATCTCCGGAGCCACAATCTGACAGCGGGCGGGAAGGTGACGTCGGGACGGTGTGTGACTAACGCACGCACCACCCCCATGCGACGTCACAGCCAGTACAGCGCCCGCCACAGTGAGGAGTGTCGGGGCGCACAATGCGCCTCCTCCCCTCGCTAGTATCCGCCCCGGAGCCGCAGCAAAGATGTAAAAGAGCCACATGCGGCTCCGGAGCCGCGGGTTGCAGACCCCTGGTCTATACCTAGACAAGACTCTTTCCCATATTTACCCCTGTTAGAAGTTTCATGGGGTGGGAAGAGGAAGCTGTAGAGGATTAATATGGAGGGAGGGGTTTGGTCAGTGGTGTGTGCAGGAGCACAGCCCCTAGTTATAGATATAAAGCTAATAATCTTCCACAGTTCAATGTCAGGGAACAAAATATGAAGCGCGCACACACAAAGGCTAACACACTTGATTGTAGTTCAGCACATAACACTGAAGTTTAATAAAAAGAAAATGGAATTATCGCTCGCACAAAAAGCATGAGACAGGAAATCCTAACGGCTCATTTATTATAATTAATTGGGCATCAATGAAATGTTATAGGTACAACTTCTTATGAATGTGCTACCTAGCACTGCCCTAGAGATATTCTTTTTAATAGCATCCCATGCTAAGTGTAATAAATCCATTTTTGTCTTTGCTTCATTATGAGGGAACAGGAGTGTGTCTCCCAGCCCTTAGGCCCATGGCCATGATATGTATCCCATCATTGTGATGCCCTCCCACTAATGGGCTTCTAGTGAGAAGTGGCAAAGAATACTTGATATGTATTTTCTATCTTGTTGCCATCACAGATTAGTATTTGGCAAATGCCATTGCCTCTCATTTGAGAATCCTATAGATCAGTACCTAATCAGTGCTCACACCAATATAATGTTGTTATACAGTTATAGGGCCTCTTCAGTTCTATTCCTAGTGAATTGTCCAGCTATGCATTATGTCCAAAGCAGGTGACAAGGACTGAAGTTATACAGCTAATGACAAACTTCAAATTAAGAAGTCACTGGGTCCAAACTGCATTAGCTTAGCTTTCTTAAACACTCAAATATTAAAATGTTTACTTTTGGATAAACATGATTTTATAATTAAAACAGGCCTCCTTAGTAGAGGAGGGCAGCCAATGCACCACCACTTGCCAAAAGGGATTCAAGCAGGGTTTCCATATGCCCAGAATTTCCCAGACATAACTGTCCGGCCCTCATAAACAGTGTCCAGGAGGAAATTGCTAAAAATGTTCAGGAAAATCTGGACGTATGGCAGTCCATGTCATACAACTTGCCAACCCTAAATTCAAGGGACAGCCTTTTTGGGCCTATGTAAATGCCAGAAGGGCACTGATGGCATATGATATTGCATTAAGATGGAGGTGGGTAACCTATGGTCTTCTGTATGTTCTTGGACTCCAGCTACCATTTGCCCCACCCACCATGGTCACTGGTAATGGATGATGGGAGTTGGAATCCAGTTGGAGTTCAGGTTTCCCATTCTTCCCTCAAAAGACGTGCTGGTGAGGTGACACCTGAGGATATAGATGATGTTTTGGGGTCTCAGAATATGGGTCTTGCCATAGAATTCCATAGAATTCCCAGTCAGGTTGGGTGGTGTCAGGGAACTGACATCGGAGACCAGCAGAGAGAGAAGTCGCCCCGATAGTGCAGGAGAGGGAACCAGCAAGGAGAGAGAGAGGGTTTCCGAGGGGGAAGGGAATCAAGGGGACACCAAGAAGGAAGGAGGGAATGAGAGCACTTTGGAGGGAAGGCTCAGGGACTCTTCCAGTGAGATCAGCGGGGAGAGTGCCGGACCACCACTGGGCGCGCCTACTCTGCGCAGAAGGCTTCCACGCAGAGAGGCTAGGCGGAGACTGGCTGTCAAGGAATTCTTATGTTGGAAAAAATTTAGGAAACACCCACTAACGGATTCTGCCAGCGACTGAAGCAGACGCACAGGAGTGCGCTTCAGTTAGGGAAAGGTTTAAACAACAAGCAGTTTAGGGAAGTCGGTGACTTACACACAGGCAACTACAATTCCCATTACAGGTGGGGTTCTCCATTAGAAGCAACTGGATGGATGGACATATTCCATGTCTCTTTTAAAGGTGCTCATTCAAAAGTCTGTTCCGTTCCATATCCACATTAACCTGCATTTTTTATAAATAAAAAAATCTGCATGGAAATTTGCATCCAAATGCATGTTTGTGAACTCATTTTCTCTCAACACATTTCTAAAAGTATTTTCTCTGAAAATGTGCAGGAGTGGGGGACTGAATCCAGCTGGTGGGCTGGATGCTTGGCTTCCCCACACTCCCCTACCATTTTCACAGACATCTGCCAGTCACTCGATATCACTATGACATCAAGTGACCCATCATTTCCTTTGTGGTGCAACGATCATGAAATTGCCACCAGTCAGCTGATTGGCATTGACTTTAAGCTTCCTGTGCTACCAAGGAAAAATGGGTCACCTGAAGTGACAGCTATGTCAGGTGGGCCGGGAACTCAGTACCATAGCCAATCTCAGTTGGTTTGCCCTCACTGCCAATCAGACAGTAAGCCTCCCTTGCCAACACACAATATGGAGGACACTTTAATACTTCTGACTGAGTGCTGGTTACCGCAACTACACCTGCCTCTTCCCTGATGCCACATATATCATTTGAGAAAAACAGCCTGAAACCAAACTGAGTCCAAATTTGGATCTGATTAGGCCTGCAGACTGGTGGTTTCCTATGTGTCATCTAAGATGATAGATAGATGATAGATAGATAGATAGATAGATAGATAGATAGATAGATACCGTATTGGCCTGAATATAAGCCTCTGACCATGAAAAGTTAGTGTGGCTTAAATTTGTGACCTTACAAAAATTGGCTTTAAAACACATTGTTCTGAGCAACAAACTGCATGGCAAAATTCAGGAAAAAATGAAATATGAAGGATAATTACATTCTTATCTGTACTTTAGTCCAGAAAGTGCAGGTTATATCAGAATTTAGAAAGAATGACTTCTTCAATCAACCCTGGGCAGCCACAGTATCAAATAGAGCAAAAACAAAGAAACCAAATACAGACTATATAAACTCACACCTATACACACACTGTCATCTTAAAGCTGCTTAAACAGACAGCAAAAGTCTACTGAGCTCCTGGTGAGCAGTCAGCCTTACATGGTGGGTGGACTGTGTTTACTTTGGTGGTTCACAAGTTGCTCAGGTGGGCCTCTGGTAACAAAACTAGTTTGCTTCTTCTATGTATCCAAGTTCCCTCTTCCTCCAGGATTTCCAGGTGCCATGGAGATGCATTTGATGCAGAAGACTAAGGCAAAGAAAGGCTAGAAATACAATGCCAAACAGAATGCAATTATTTCAAACTGCACTTTAAAGCAGTTTGGGGCATTCTTCTTTAAAAAGGCAATTAGCCCTGCTTAGGAGTTCTTCAATTAGCTCGTGGTTGAGTTCTTTAGCAGGCCTTGAAAACAATGGCAGATACCCGTTGCATCTCCTGTGCTAAGTGATATATTTTAAGCCTCTCTGTAGACCATTATGGGAGCGAAGCCGATACAGTTCCTCACAGTAATTCACAGTAATTAAGCACATCTGAGAGACACAAGTGCATATTCAGGGTTGGGTTTTTTGTGTGTGTTTTTTTGGTGTGTGTGGCTTTTGTGCCCTAATTCAATACAGCATGGAGCTCTGCTTTCGAAGGGTTTTTTTTTAAAAAGGACAGCCCCTACCATTCCCCATCTGTTACTAAGGATAAATAGAGGATTACAAGTTAGGCAGCCTATTAAGACTGTATTTGTCTCTCACTAATCCTGTGGGTTTTCAAAAAGCTTGGAGGTTAGATATAATTGGGCTTTCACTGAACATGGCCACCATACAAGCCTGCTGCTGTTTCCCCTCTGTTTGCATCAAATTGAGAACGTTAGGATGTACCAGGCGGCATGACTTGAATTTTTGTTTTGTTTTGTTTCCTAGCTAAATAAATGGGATAAATTAATGTCTTTTCCCAACCCTTCTGTATTCATTTGCTAGGTCTTGAAAAGCAAGGGAATCCTGTGGGCTTGTATGTCGCTCATTAACCTTGTGCACGTGCGCATATATATTGACACATGAACAAATTTAACAAGGAATCAACCACAAAAGATAAGGAAGGTTTGTCTGGCTTTCCTCCTGTTTTATATGGTTGCATAATTTATTTCTACTGTGAAACCCTAGGTAAACAGAGCCCCTAATCAAAGGATCACTCATGCTGGAAGCTCCAGAGCAGTGCAGGCGCAAACCCCGATGCATCCACTCAAAATGTATGTCAAAATTTCTGTGTTAAAGTACTAAGCCTCTCTCAAGGTCTTTGGCATATTTTTCCAAAGTGATACGAAATGCGACGATGATTTCGTATGAATAAAAATATAGCAACTCCTTTAATGGAACAGGGATGGGGAAGCTGCATCATCCAGATGTTGTTGTTTTTTGTAAAATATTTTTATTCGTTTTTGCTTACAAGAATTATCATCACACAAAGATCATAATCATTCTACACGTAGGATTGTCTGAATCCCAGAACTTCCCTCCACCCCTTCATGGTTTCCCTAAATATTATTTTCCAACAGCATCATATAATGTTCTCCATATTTTCTTAAAAATCCATTCTTACTATAGTTCTTGCTACATTGCAAGTGGTTTTTTTTAAAAAAATAATAATAATCCTGCCAATGTTTTAAATTGTTTACAGTGTTCTTTTAAATAACTTATAAAATTTTCCCTTTCTTTATTAAATTTATTGTCCTCTTGATCTCCAATTTTCCCGGTCATTTTTGACATAATCCATCATCTTTGTTAGCCATTCTTCTCTTGTAGGTACTTTGTCTTTCTTCCATCTTTGGGCAAATAGCATCCACACAGCTGTCGTAGCATACATAGATAGTCTATTCTGGTCCTTTGGTATTTCTGGACCTAAAATTCCTAATCGGAAAGCTTCAGGTATTTTCACAAAAGTAATTTTAAACATTTTTTTCAACTCATTATAAATCATTTCTTAATATGATTTTGTCTTCTTACACATCCACCACATGTGGTAAAATGTGCCTTCTTTCATTCCAGATGTTGTTGGTCTGCAGCTCCTATCAGCTGCAGGAAGTATGGCCAATGGTCAGGAGTTAGTCGGAGCCTCCGCTAGGACCGAGCTGCTCCTCCGGTCGAGCCTTCGGAATCTCCTCCGACGATGATTAATGACCTGAGCCTCTGATAAGACTCCAGACACATTCCCTCATTACGCAGAGTATCCAGCAGCAGGGAAGGATGAGAAAATATGAGCTACATTGCAAAGAGTTTTATTTCTAGTTACGCAGACAGAAAAGAAACATCCTCTCTCTGTGAAACTGAAAAACAAAGGATCAGGAAACCAGTAACATCACATCCGTCTCCTGTCTTCTGTGAGACTTCCAATAGTCTGGAGTCCCTGGAATGTAAACAGAGTCTTGTGACTCCAAGCACTGCACAGTGACAACACACAGAAACCAGCAGAGTTGTCCTCCAGCAGCATCTGGAGGGCTGAAGGTTCCTCACTCTTGTGGTCCTAGTCCTAGGGGCCAAGGTCCTTTCGCACGTGCCCCCATATTTATTGGATCTGTATGCAATGACAAAACCAATGAGTGAGGGATAGTAGATGTCTATTATAACTTGATTATAGACAGAATAAGTAATGCTTATAAGTAACAAGTCACTGGGGATCTTTCAGAACAACAAGAGCGGGCATAGTACCTTCACTTGTCTTGGACTAAGATGAGGTTCGGGGTGGAGAGAAAGTCGCTTTTGTATATTGCAAACTTGAACATTCTCAAAATTACATAACTAGACACCACTGTTCCTTTAACAGGTGGCTGACCTTGAAGCCCCGCCAAAGGCCGCCAGTGACTAAGCTGTAGATAAAAATCAGCTAGTTTATTAGCCACTGTCTGAACACAAGATAAGAAATGCAGCTGGCTAATTAAAGGGTCAACCCCCCCCCCAAAAAAAAAGAATTTCTGGGCATGAGAGGAGTCATTGCTGTAGACCTCAATCTCCTCAAAATACAAAGGTCTTTCACATTTCCATTACACCTTAGCCCCACCCCAGTTGGCCAACTCTGATAGGTGGGTGGGACCCCGTCAGGTACCCCATATCTCTGGTGCACATTATAGCATTTATTTAAGTTTAGTGGCACCTTTGACCATGAAATTTGGAGACCACCAGTTCAAAAGCCTCCCTAGTCAAGAGCTCATGACCTTAGTCATGTTTCAGCCTCCCCCCCCCCCATGCTGTGCTCATATTCTGTGTGAATAATTGCAACAATAATTACTTGTTGCCATGACGGCTGTGATATGAAGCACTTTGATGTTGATGTTGATGTCATTGTAGCATGTAGAAAACTATATTAAACATGATTTGCAGATCAAATTTCATTATGGGTGAAAGCTAATAATAATAATAATAATAATAATAATAATAATAATAATAATAATAATAATAATAATAATAATAATAATAATAATTTATTTGTACCCCACCCACCTGGCTGGGTTTCCCCAGCCACTCTAGGCGGCTTCCAACAAAAGATTAAAAAATACATTAAAATGTCAGACATTAAAAACTTCCCTAAACAGGGCTGCCTAAGAAGAAGAAGAAGAAGAAGAAGACACAGACTTCACATTTCAATGCCCTACTTACAAGAAAAACAAATAAAATTCTTTTTTTGGTAATTTTTTCAAAGGGGATTACAAATTTTGTCCAAAAAAATGGGGAAAACATTTTTTCAAGGTATGGCCTAATTAGAATGGGTAAGCACAAACGGTTTGGGGAAAAAATTCTTCAAGGCAAGTTAGATACTAGCAGCCATGGTGGATGTAATTAGTTGTCTCTCATTCCTGAACAGAAATTAATTTAAAAATGGTGAAATAAAACACTACTATTCATTGTATTGCCCTTTGGGCTACAAGATCCCAGTGTTCATTGTGTAGCCAAAATATTCTGTGATGTTGATTTCCTTTCTTCTCCATAAAGCAGGAGAGTCAGGGTAAATGTCGTACCTTCGATGGAAGTAGACACTGCATTAAACGAATGCTTTTTTCCCAATATAATCAATCTCAGAGGGCCCATTAAATCTCTGCTAAATCAATTGACCGTGAAGGGCATGTGCAAACTCTGAGCAATTTGATGACTATGGTGACTTTAAGTCCCGCATCTTTAATTTGCGTTGTGATGGAGAAAAAAACCAAAGAGCCATAGCAGGCTGCAGATAATTTGAATACCTCAGAAGATATAAATCTGGTTCCAGCTAACTCAATTAAGGGAAAACATCTTGGTAAACAAGTGGGATACCTTCCAAGTTGATTCAGAGCATCCTGTGTACAAAAGAAATGATACACTGTCGAAGACTGGGAAAAGGTTGCCTTTGTTTACAATGACATGCCTTTGGACGACAACTTTCAAGCAGCCTGTAATCTGTTAATAAGCTGCTTAATGAACAAATAACCTTTGAAATGGGTTGGCCTTCAACATTTGGAATCCTTTACGTGAATGGCGATTGTCTATGACAAATTAGCTCCAGTTTGCATAAGTGGCTGTGCATAACTTAATATTGTTTCTAACAAAGAGCTACATGAGGTCCTTTCCCTCGCTCTTTTACCATGCGGAGCAGACTGGAGTTGTCAGATTACAGTGGTACCTCTGGTTGCGAATGGGATCCGTTCCGGAGGCCCCTTTGCAACATGAAAAGCACGCAACTTGCAGCGGCGCATCTGTGCATGCGCGGGTTGCGATTTGCCGCTTCTGTGCATGCACGTGACGTCATTTTGCACGTCTGCACATGCACGAGCGGCAAAACCCAGAAATAACCCTTTCCGGTACTTCCGGGTCACTGCGGGACGTAACCTGAAAGAACATAACATGAAGTGGACGTAACATGAGGTATGGCTGTACTGTGTTAACACGACTGACAGTTTCATATTGACAATGATGGTGGTAAGTGGCGCATCTTTTCTGTGGGCTGGTAGCAGAACTGACAGACTCTTTGCTTCTTCTTTGCAAACTTGTTCCTTTCACTGTGCAGACATTAATGCAACAAGAATTTGAGAGGGGAGCCATAACTTACTAGGAGAACAAAGACCCAGGCATCTCTGGTTAAATAATCTGAGGGATCTGAGAAAGATGCTTTAGCTGAGATTCCTCCATTGCAGGGGGCTGGACTAGATGACCGTTGGGTCCCTTCAAAATCTAAGATTCTATGACCTCTGCCTGAGAACCAGGCAGCTCACTACCAGTTAGAATATATTTTATTGGGCTGGATGGATCAATGGTATGGCTCAGTATAGCTTCATATAATTAATTTCCTTTCACCAAGAGAAGAAAGAACTCCTCAAGTGCAAAATTTTGGGATGCAGGATGTAATTTTGATATAAACTGTTGGCTCAGGCTCATCATTTCATCCATCTGGAATCTAGAAGCTCCAAATGTCAAGGTCTTTTTTCAGTGCAATGAACTTAATAAGCATGCAGCAGGGATATTAGCTTTAATATTACGACTAGTGAATCCTACTTGCTATGCAGCTTATTGGCCTTTATTTTATTTTCTTCTGGGTGGGGAGGGAAGTATTGGAACCCTGAGGATCCTCCAATACAATTATATCAGCGATAGCTAACGAGTCCAAAAGATTTCTACACCTTCATCTACGTTAAGTTGTTATGAGCCTTAAAGGAACTTGATGAAATGGAGACGATACATCTCGTTACATTTTGTCTACCGCAAAGAACGAAAAAGAAATATGTACAATCCATTTGCCTTTTTGCCACACTGACAATTTCTCTAAGTTCTAAGGAAGCCACAGATGCATGTGCATTAAAAAAAAAAGGATTAACATGGCACATACCAAGAAGCTCCTAAGATACAGTTCTATTTAAGCCCATGTGCAAGTTATGCTCACAAGGACATTGAAAAAGAGAGAGAAAACCCAACTTCTGCATGATTCGTGGGATGCTGCTTAATTGTCCTTGCGCAAGGAGAGCAGTTGATCCAAATGGAAGAATGCTTCTCCGAATCCCAGCCTATAACTATTTTCCAATGGCCAGTAGTATTTTAAAGATTTTGTTTCTCTCTCTTTCTCTCTCTCTCTAGCAGATTGGAAACCACTGGCTTAGAATACATTGCAATACCTTATAAGCAATTTAGCTTATAAGTGCTCTTTCTCTATTTATAGTGGGAAAGTGCAAGTTTACAATTTGCTCACTTGAGAATACCTATGTAATGGAATAGAGGCATTAATAATGTATCGAGGGAGTTAAATGAGTGCCTCTCTCGCCCCCTTAACACCACTGAAAGCTGCTATTTGTCCTACTGTAGCTGAGCTCTAATGCCTGGTAGGGGGAGAAAAGATAAATAAACACAAAACACCATGTTGTGTTTTTTAACTACTTTTTCCATCCTCTTTAGCTCAAGGCTAGCACAAGTGCAACCATTTGATTGAGATTTATTTTCCAGCATGCAACCGCAGGGGAAATAAAAGTTTATTTGAAACGACCTTTTCCTTGTAAAGTTTAATCTGTTGCTGCTCACGGTGCCATGTCTTTTTAACCACCTGGCATGTCCTTCTCAATGCTAAAGAGGGCTCCCGAGAGGGAAAGAAGTCAAAAGAAGACAAATACCAATGCTCATACTTGCAAATGTTCCCTTCCTATCACTGGGGCTTGCAGCGTGGTAGATAAACTACCAGCAACTTACAATGTAGTCTTCTACTTGGGGAACATTAATCATTTATATTACGTACCCACTTTCTCTGGAAGAAGAATGTCAAACACTCTGAAGGTAAATAGAAGTTCATTGCATGACATTTCTTGCAGAAGGGTTGAGAAGGAGGCATTTAAAGATTCCAAGCTTCACCAGCAGGAAGAAAAAGAGTAAGCAAAGCCACCCATTTTCCACCCATAAAAAGGCACAAACAAACCTGAACCGTAAATATTTTCTGCTCCCCCTCCTTTTATTTTGAGGGTATGTTTGCATTATGTGTTTGCATGCAAGAGCCCTCTTCGCCAACCATGTTGGATGTAGGAATAGACAGCTTTATGGTCATTTACACCTGTTCACGAGTCCTTTCCATATCAATCTGTGATTATTATTTTTAAGTATCTCCACCAAAAAAGCCACATGTTTTAACCACAAAATAATATTAAAATATTATCTTTCAATCAACACATTTCTAAATGTTTATAGGATAAATATGCATTTCTATTTATTTTAATACGGTTCTTGAGCCAAAACTATATCTGAGCAAGAGATTATACCATCTATGAAGACAAGAATCAGGTCAGTTCATGTCAGAAGTTACAGAAAGTGATTTCCTCAAACATCTCTAGTTACTTGTCAGTGCTTCCACCATAAAAGCTGTCCCCCTTTGGCTAGGCTTCTGAATAAGGCCATAAAAGTCAGTTCCAAGAAGGCTACTAGCCTCAATGTCAGCTTTGCCCCCATGTGTTAACATACAGTTATATATGTACATAGTCCATATTCATGATCAGGAACCCTGATTGTTTAGACCTATTTTCCATCATCTGTCCTGAATTTGCTGCTCATCTATTTCATTGGCTCCAAGTTACACCTGATATCACATGATTATTCACCATTATCCCCACAATTAATTGCATCGCCCAGTAAAATCATATGCTGGTTTCATCAGAAGCCAGACACATCGTAGTAGTAGTAGCAGCAGCAGCATATTGTCCTTTATCCACAGATCTCAGGGCAGTTCAAAACATAAAATCACAATATAAAAACCACAAAATACATAGTAAAAATAAGAACAACCACCAGCCAATATTTTCCCCTCACACAACACATTTAAAAGGGTGTCAGAGGTAGGAACCCGAGGTTGAACATTTTTTCTTCAATCTTCCTGATTGAAGAGCAACGTTTTGCCTGCACCTAAAGGTGTATATTGAAGGCACCAGCTGAACCTCCTGGGGAGAGCATTCCAGAAACAGGGAGTCACTGCTGAAAAGACTCATTCTTGTGTTGCCACTCTCCAGGCCTCTTGGGGAGGAGGCACATGAAGAATGGCCTCAGATGATGATGTTATGGTCCGGGTAGGTTCATATGGAGAGAGGCAGTCCTTGATATATTGTGGTCTTGAGACATTTAAGGCTTTATAGGTCAAAAGCAGAACTTTGAATTGGGCCCAGAAACTAACTGACAGCCAGTGCAGTAAGGCCAGAATAATAATAATAATAATAATAATAATAATAATAATAATAATAATAATAATAATAATAATAATAATAAATTTTATTTATATCCCGCCCTCCCCAGCCGAAGCCGGGCTCAGGGCGGCTAACAACAATAAAACAGTACAAAAGTACAACATTCTAAAATCATTCATTATAAAAATTAATTAATTCAAGCCACTGGCAACCATTGGGCCAGAGCTCTGCGAAGATTGCCGAGGGAGGGAGTCAGGCTGTGCCCTGGCCAAAGGCCTGGTGGAACAGCTCTGTCTTGCAGGCCCTGCGGAAAGATGTCAAGTCCCGCAAGGCCCTGGTCTCTTGTGACAGAGCGTTCCACCAGATCGGAGCCACAGCCGAAAAAGCCCTGGCTCTAGTTGAGGCCAGCCTAACCTCTCTGAGGCCTGGGACCTTCAAGATGTTTTTATTTGAAGACCGTAGGTTTCTCTGTGGGGCATACCAGGAGAGGCGGTCCCGTAGGTACGAGGGTCCTAGGCCATATAGGGCTTTAAAGGTTAAAACCAGCACCTTAAACCTGATCCTGTACTCCACCGGGAGCCAGTGCAGCTGGTATAGCACCGGGTGAATGTGATCTCGCAGCGAAGACCTCGTAAGGAGTCTCGCTGCAGCATTCTGCACCCGCTGGAGTTTCTGGGTCAGTCTCAAGGGCAGCCCCACGTAGAGCGAGTTACAATAATCCAGTCTGGAGGTGACCGTCGCGTGGATCACAGTGGCTAGGTCAGGGCGAGAGAGGTAAGGAGCCAACTGCTTAGCTTGGCGGAGATGGAAAAATGCCGCCTTTGTTATAGCTGCAATTTGCGCCTCCATGGAAAGGGAGGTGTCGAAGATTACACCCAAACTCTTAACGGACGGTGCTGGCACTAATTGCGCCCCCGCAAGAGATGGGAGTTGCCCCCCCAATCCCATATCGCCCCGTCCCAGCCACAGGACCTCTGTCTTCGAAGGATTTAGCTTCAACCGGCTCCCACGTAACCATCCAGCCACAGCTTCCAAACATCTGGTCAGTGTGTCTGGGGCCGAGTCAGGATGGCCATCCATCAACAGATAGAGTTGGGTGTCATCGGCATACTGATGACAACCCAGCCCAAAACTCCGAACAAGCTGGGCGAGGGGGCGCATAAAGATGTTGAAAAGCATCGGGGAGAGTATCGCACCCTGAGGTACTCCACACACCAAGGAGTGGCGCGATGACAATTCCCCCCCAAGCGCCACCCTCTGTCCCCGACCAGAGAGAAACGAGCGCAGCCATTGAAGGACTGTGCCCTGGATCCCCACGTCGGCAAGGCGGTGGTCCAGAAGTTCGTGATCGACCATGTCGAAAGCTGCTGATAGATCTAGAAGAATCAGCAGCCCCGACCCGCCTCGATCCAGCTGTCTACGAAGGTCATCTGTTAGGGCGACCAGAGCCGTCTCGGTCCCATGACCACCGCGGAAGCCGGACTGGAATGGATCCAGAGCCGATGTTTCATCCAGAAACCCACCAAGCTGTTCAGCAACCGCTCTCTCAATCACCTTACCCAGGAACGGAAGATTCGAAACCGGACGGTAATTGGATAGATCTAAAGGATCTAATGATGTTTTCTTTAAGAGCGGGCGCACCACTGCCTCCTTCAGTTCCCCTGGGAATGTCCCCGTGCCAAGGGACAAATTGATGATATCCCCCAGGAGGGCCCGCACCTCGTCTGGACATGCTCTAATCAGCCAAGACGGGCACGGGTCGAGAGGACAGGTGGTGGGCTTTCCAGCTCGGAGGAGTCTGTCCACATCAGTGTAATATATCCAAACCAGCTTGCCCCGATGAGAGGCAGTCCTAAATATATTACATTGCAGTAAAGTTGAGGCTTATTAACAGATAAATGTGGGCAGAATACTAGACTTGTAGTTCAATGCGGCTTACTTCTGGGTTGGTTGATATAGATTGCAGCCCAACTCACATTATGCCAACTGCCTAGTATTTATGTTGTTAGTTGTGCACTGGTCAGCAGTGACTTCTCATGACTGCTTATGCCTTCTTCTTCAGTTGGTCAGCAAGAAGACATCAATCAAGTCAGAATTCTGAATGACTCAAAACTCCAGCAGAGGTTCATCAAACATATCTAGTTGCCACTGCCCAAAAATGATATATTGAACAAATTTGCTAGAAGGAACCACCAGGAGATCAGTGATAACCCACAGTAGATGCCTGTTCTGATTAACACATCATCTACAGAGACACCCTGTGAACCCAATCAGAGTTCAATCCTAGGCTGGGTCATCTTTAAAAGTTGTTGCATTACGTACAGTCCACTCTTATTGCCTTCTAGCGCAGTCCAAAATGTTCTGCAAATGCACAGTATAGGAACACAGCCGAGAGCCAGTGTTGTGTAGTGGTTAGAGTGTCAGGCTAGGACCAGGGAGACCTGGGTTTAAATCCCCACTCAACTGCGAAGCTCACTGGGTGATCTTGGGTAATTCACTATCTCTCAGTCTAACCCACCTCAGATGCTTGCTGTGAGTATAAAATGAAGCAGGGGGAGGGGAACTATGTACACTGCCTTGAGCTCTTTGGAGAAAACGCAGTGTAAATGTAAATACATAAAGAAGAAATCTCTGTTCTTTCTGTTAAACATATCACTGATTTCAAAGTACACATCTTTTAAAGGTGACAGCATTGGCTCAAGCATTGATGTGGCGACAGTGTCCATTTGTCTGCACATTCTGTTATCATTATATCTCAGAAAAAAGATCTTGATCCACGCTAAGGAGTCAGGACTGGCTCGAACTTGCTTGATTTAATTTGAGTTAGCAGAGAGAGAAAGCGGATCAATACGAAAGCAACTAAAACCCGTCAAAAGAGAGAACGAACACACCTTAGAGCACTGGGAATAAAACTGCAGTAACCTCATTCACCTGGGGGAATGGCCTTCGGGAAAATAGGCATGGATACTGAATGTATGATTACGGGTCATTGAGTTTCTTAACTGGGAGGTGTTTAAATGAATTGTGGCTCATACCTGATTCCTGTATTCTTTGGTTTGGTATTATGGTGTCAGAGGATATCCAATGAGACTGAATGTTAGTAGAGTCAAGACAGGCAACAGAAAGGGCTTCTTTACACAGTGCATCAATCAGCTATGGAAGCCACTCCCACAACATGTACTGATGGCTACCAACTTGGATGGATTTAAATGAGAATTATACAAAATAATGGAGGATAAAGCTATCTATGTACTACCTCCAGTTTTGGATGCATTGTGGCTCTGAATATGAGTTAGATGGACTCACAAGTGTTGTTGCATTGTAGGAAACTAAGTACTTCCTATTTCATGTCCCGTTTCCCTTCTACACTTGTCAGACAGAGGAATTCATGGAAATGCCACCATATAAATCCAATCATTTTTATCTTGAGAAAATGACACAACACAATGTTGGAACAGGATCATGCTTCATCATTAAAAATAATCAAATATATTGTCAGAGAATCTTTTATAGTCTCTGATTGCAGGTCAGAGATTCACATTTCTATCAGTAATATGGTAAAATGTTTCATTATTTTTAAATCTATTAACGTGTGCCAATTGAAACAAAAGAGAAGAACTATGTCTAAAATGAGAACAAAAAAATGGGATCAAAATGGACATGACATTAAGCACACATTTGAATAATAGTGAGATTCTCCTATTTTATTTTTATTTTTTGAAATAATGAATCATGGAGAGGAAGAAAGAAACAGGATCAGGAACCTAAAGCTATTATCTATCTGGAAATGTATGCCTGATATAGCAGTTTGGGGGGCAAATAGCTGTGATGGGGAGGGGCATTTTTCCAGTTGGAAAATTAGTCAGGAAGAAGCTGTAACTCCTTCTACATCATGATCCCAGATCCAAGCTCGCATTATAATGCACACCTACCGTATTTTTTGCCCTATAGGACGCACCTTTTTCCCCTCCAAAAATGAAGGGGAAATCTTGGTGCGTCCTATGGGGCGAATGCAGGCTTTTGCTGAAGCTTAGAGAGCAAGAGGGGTCAGTGCGCACCGACCCCTCTCGCTCTCCAGGCTTCAGGAAGACATCCGCAGCCTAGGCAGCCCTGTGGGAGGTCCCGCAGGGATGTCTAGGCTGCGGATAGCAGCCTGCTTCCCGGAGCGTCGGGCGCCCTGAAAGCAGAGTGCCCGGCGCTTCGGGAACACATCCGCAGCCTAGGCAGCCCTGCAGGAGGTCCCGCAGAGATGTCTAGGCTGCGGATAGCAGCCTGCCGCCCGGCGCGAGGGGCGCCCTGAAACAGAGCGCCCCTCGCGCCGGGCAGACATCCGCAGCGTGGGGAGCCTTGCAGGAGTTCCCCGCAGGGCTCCCCACGCTGCGGATAGCAGCCTGCTGCCTGGCGGGTGGGGCGCCCTGATGCAGAGCATCCCTCGCACCGGGCAGACATCGGCCAGCCCCACAAGCTCGGGGGACAGCAGGGAGGCGCAGCGCCACCATCCCGCTGTTCCTCGACCTGGTTCGGTTTCCCCAACCTGCTTTTGGGGGGGAAATAAAGGGGGGGAATTTCCTTTATTTCCCCCCAAAAAACCTAGGTGCGTCCTATGGGAAGAGCGTCCTAAGGGACGAAAAATATGGTACCTAATTCACACTTCCTGAAATAATGTCCAAACCAAAAGCTGCTATGCTTCCAAATTTTGTGATGCAGTTTTCCTACTCAAAAATGTGTACGGAAATGCATAAAATAGGGGAAAGTACAGTATGCATTAAAATATATTATGAAAATAACATACAAAATGCATTCTACTCAGAAAAAAATGCATGCAAAACTATTACACAAAATCACACACACAAATGTGGTTAAGGGAGATGCACAACAAATTATATACAAACTATCACGAGGACTTTCAGCTGTTGCCGAAGTGTTACTGAGTTTGTTTATGCATCATTGTGATTATTTGATTGTAGTGTATCCTTCTTGTTTCTGTGCTATGCCTCTGGCTCTTAATTTTTTTCTGAATTGACAGATCTTCTTTTGATTAAAGATTAAAGATTAAATCTTTTAAAGTTTCAGGATAGTTTGTGAACAAACTATTGGATACCAAACCAGGAAACACCAAGACTAGTTTGATGAGAAAGAGATTTGTGCACCAACAAGCACAAAACTACCCTTCTGCAACACCACAAGTCCAACTCAATGGTGTAATATTGGAAAGTGTTGATCACTTCTACTACCTAGCCAGTTACCTTTCCACAAGAGCCAACATTGATGCCAAAATCCAGCATCGCCTGAGCTCTGCGAGTGCAGCGTTCTTTGGATTCAAGCACAGAGTGTTTGAGGTTTCACAGGGAGGTTTCACAGGGTTTCAAAGGGAAACCAAAATGCTTTGTACTACCAGCCTTACTGTATGCTTGTGAGACATGATGCACTTATAAATGGAAGCAAGACAAAGAGGAAGCCCTCTGGCTCGCTCCTCAGTGTAAACGGACCCGGCCATGCCCCCCGGCCAGCGGATTGGCTGGCCGGGCTCTGACGTGGCCGGGATCCCCCGGGCAATGGGGGACAAAGTCCCCCGCCCCCAGTGGGGAGTGGGTGGCCACACGGTCCACCGCAACTCCTCCCCACTGGGAAGTGGAGCGGATTAAACACCATCTCCAACTCCGTGAAAGATTCCAAGAATGATGTCTCCCAAAAAATTTACATATCACGTGGGAAGACAGGCAAACTAATGTCGGTGTACTGGAAGCAGCAAATATCACCAGTGTCAAAGCAATGATTCTTCAACATCAACTTCATTGGACTGGTCATGTTATTTGGATGCCTGATTATAGTCTGCCAAAGCAACTACTCTATTTTTAACTTTAAAATGTGAAGCGTAATGCTGGTGGTCAACAAAAAAGGTTTAAAGACTCTCTCAAGGCAATTTTCTTTCTTTCTTTTTTTAAAGTAGTATAAACACCAACAAATCTGCTCCACTTCCCAGTGGGGAGGAGTTGTGGTGGACCACATGGCCACCCACTCCTCTCTGGGGGTGGGGGACGAAGTCCCGTGTCTCCCGGAAGTTCCTGGCCAAGTCATTGTGTGGCCGGGCCCCCATTTAAACTGAGGCACGAGCCAGAGAGCTTCCTCTTGGCTCGCTTTCCCGATCTTAAGCACGTGTCCCAGATCCTGCATCGGATCTTCAACACATGTCCCAGATGGTGAGATTGTTGCATGGGGGTGTGTGTAAGGTTTAAATTACAGTATGGGGTGGTTTGGCGAGGCGCGTGTTTTTGGAGCACTGCCCTTTCCCCCTTTCCCACAACAGGTTATCTAATATCCATGTCCTTGTGTCTTATTCATCAATGAGGGGGTGGTCTCAGGGTCTCAGCACGCAACTGGGCCTGCGAACGCTCCAATTGGAGAACAGCCTTTACCAAAGGTGTCATAAACTTTGAAGATGCTCAAACTCAGGACAAAAAGGAGAAACGTGGTAAGAGGAACGCACGCTTGGCAACCCCTCAACATGATCAACTCCTGCCCGGAAACCTATGTCTCCACTGTGGAAGGACGTGTGGATCCAGAATTGGCCTCCTCAGTCACTTATGGACTCACTGTTAAAACCCTGCTCATGGAAGACAATCTTACTTGGCTACGAGTGATCATCAAAGAAGAAGAAGATATTGTTCATTTGGATGGTATGTTCTTGTCTGTGATTCATTCCTGAATGTGAATGTAAAACTAAAGGAAATGGTTTGTGATCACAGGCAGAAAGATGGTGGTTGCAGATCTAGGGAAGAGCAAAACAGAAGCTCAAAGATAGCAGAGAAGGAAGAAGAAAAAGTAAACTTGAAAGGGCAGGACACATTTTAAATAAACATCTCAGCACTGATAGAATTTTTGAAGAAAATCATGAAGCTTGTCTATCTCTAAATTATCTTCCTTTAGTGTCAATTAACTTTTTCCCCAGCTCCAACTGTGACTTTACTATCATATTTTCTAGCAGGTCTACCATTTTCAGTAATGCTATTGATATCTGACTCTATTATCAATGTTGTGCCGCAGTTTGTGGTAGGCATTGTACACTGGAAATTAAACCTGTGCTCAGAGTGTCTGGTAATACATTTCTCCCCTTTGAATGATTTGTCCTGGCCTCTTCAATTCACTGAAGCAATATTGTGAATGATGTTAGAGTTGATGAATAGAGAAGATATTTCAAACAGCATGCACAAACTTAACACAGTTCTAAAGACTGCACTCCTGATTTTGTGCCTCCCCCGCTTTTTTGTAGGCGCAAATAATCAAAGTCAGTTGAAAAAATATTCTGCCCCACATTTTTATAGAATAAGAAAATGCATGGATGCAACATGGATCTGCTTCCTCTACTGACATGAATGAGAAAGCCTTACTGTCTGAGGAATTTTGTAAACAGTCTCTGGTGCCATCGAGCCTATATAATGTAACTGGGTTGGGGGAGTTGGAAACTTGGGAAATTTAACATCCTGTGTTTGTTTATTTTTAAACTGAAATCCTTGTGTAAATTTGGTCATACAATATCCGCAAGAATATTAGAACCTGCTGGATCAGGCCAAGGGCCAATCCAGTCAGCATCCTGTTCTCACATCAGCTACCCAAATGCCCATGGGAAACCATACCCTCCTGTTGCTTTGCCACAGCAAATGCTGTTTATCGTTTTTAACAACTCCTATTTCCTAGAGTATGGCCATTGAAATTTCATTCACATTTAGCAGACGCTTTGCAGCTTGCAACCATGGAACACTTGAATGCCAACAGGTCCCAGAGGACATACCCATCTCACCTATCTAACAACCTTAATTGAAGTCTCTTTTGTATAGGTTTGGGTAACCAATGTAGTTGAAGGACTCCAACTCCAATCAGTGGTGATCATTGGTCATGTTGTCTGGGGCTGATGGGAGCTGGGAATCCAACAACCTCTGAAGGGCACCATGTTGGTTGTCCCTGGTACAGGCCCATCAGTCACATTGTGAAAATCCTTATTTTGTCCTTATGAAATTATATAAAATAAAGTCATTTTCAGTGTAGGGGAGCATGAGTAGTTGGATGTGGCTCCTGTTGAATTCAGGTAGGGTGAGGTGAGGGCTGCAGTGAAAACAGAGTCTTCTTAAATCAGTTTTTTAGAGTGTGGTGCTGATAACACCAATGTTGCAGGTTTGATCCCTGCATGGGACAGGTGCATATTCACATATTGCAGGGGGTTGGACTAGATGATCCTCAGGGTCCCTTCGAACTCTGCAATTCTATGATTCTATGTCATGCTGCCAAGCAAGAACCTGGAAGGTTTTATAGGATTCAGGGGGTGCCACCTGATCTGCTTTGGCCTATTATTGGAAAGAGTCTTGATTTTTAGGGCAGGTGTTTTCCCTAGAGTTTCCTTATTTGACCAGAGCTGTGTGGTTATGCCGAATACCCACCACATATGCTTCGGATTACCAGTTCAAGAAAATGACTGGAAGCTCATGTTCAAAGAGCATTCAGCATCTTCTCCTCCACATCCTCGTACAGTACCTTCTCCAGTGAAGAAAATGAATTGCTGTGAAGTACCAAATTCGAGGCTAATTGGTATTAATTAGGGACATGAATCTTATAAATGAAAAATAGAGCATGTGTGTCTAGCATTCTGTCTCAATTTCCTTCCTAGTTAAGATCTCCTTCTTCAACCTTTAAGAAAGACGTCTCTGCCTCTCCTAATTATAACAGCAAGTGACAATCAATCTCTCTCTGTTCTAAAGTCCTGGAGGAGCCCAGAGAGGCATCACGGCTTCCAAATCAGTCATCCTTTGTTATTTCCCCTCCCCATTAATGGGCTGCTCAATTTGGAAGATGTCCTTGGGGAGGGGGTAAAAAATTTGTCACTTTTCTTGATCTAAACTCTTCTGTGGCTATTTCCCATAATGTGGAACTCTAATCATTGTCAGGCTATCACATTGTATTAAAAATTATAATCACACTATCAGGAGACTTTTCTCCAATGTCTTCCTTGTGGCTACAGAACAGCCGAGCTCAAAGGACTTTCTTTCAAACCCTACAATAAATTTTAGAGAGATAAAGTCAAAACAAGACAATTTAGATGTCAAGGACAATCAGGTTTCTGATATGAGATTGGCAACATATAACCCTCAGGTTCCAAATCTGATTTTATCATGTGGAAATTTACAAACACCACTATGGTTATCTTTCTGCAGAAAACCTGCAGAAAACCTGGTGTTAACTCTATCTAGAAAAACCCTCTGTATCCTATAGACTTACTTGCTCCATATATGGAGCCCCCCCAAAGTCCTTTCTTCCCAGAGATGCACAGCCATTGGCCCATCATGTAGAATAAGCTCGTTTTCACTGAGCCATCCCTGACTTTGTAGCCTTTGTAGATGCCAGAGAGGACAATGTAGCAGGCCAGACTGGTGGGTACTGCTACTTTCCTTGGCAGACTGGAGTGAAGACGATGACGTGCACCAGACAAAGCGGGAGCGCAGGAAGCTCCAACAGAAGTCCAAGGGCCAACCGGAATGTGCTGGCTGCGGAGGCGACCATTCCCGTGCCAAGTGTCGATTCAGAGACGCCATCTGTAGGAGGTGTTCCAGAAGGGGCCACATCGCTAAGGTCTGCCGATCGGCTCCGTCTGACACCCCCCCTTCATCGACTCGCAAGTTCAAGTCTTCACTCCAGTCTGCCAAGGAAAGTTGTTTCGCTCTCACCAACTGCCGCTGCCCGTCTGGAACCACGATTGGCCAAACCGACTCGTCTACGCGACGCAAGCTGAACGTCACGGTGCTCATTGAAGGCGCTCCATGTGACATGGAGATCGACACCGGGTCTGCCCTGTCCGTCGTGTCATGGAGCACCATCAAAAGACTGGTACCCAGAGTATCCAAAAGGCAACTCGACTCTCACCGCGTACACCTGAGAGACTACCAGGGAAACGACATTCCCGTGGTAGGCGTTGGCCGGTTCCGGATCGCCTTCAAGGATTTTTCGGGCCTGCTCCGGTTGGTGGTGGTCGAAGGTCAGCGGCCAAGCCTCCTAGGGCTAGACTGGTTTGATGCCCTCGGCCTGGAAGTCACCGGCATCAACTGCATCTCTAACGCAGAGACTGAGGGTCTGGTCAAAGACTTTGCCGAGGTTTTTGACGGCACCTTGGGACAATATACTGGTACGCCCATCTCCTTTAGCCTTGATCCACAAGTCGCCCCCATCAAGCTTAAGCCACGCCAGGTTCCCTTTGCTCTCAAGGCTAAGGTGGACGAACAACTGGACAAACTGATCGCCCAAGGAGTTTTGGAGCCCGTTGACCACGCAAAGTGGGAAACCCCCATCGTCACGCCTGTCAAGCCAGATGGGTCGGTGAGAATCTGCGCTGACTACAAGTGCACAATCAACAAGGCACTTCAGCAGCACGCTTATCCGGTTCCTGTTGTCCAACACCTGCTGCATTCCCTGGGTGAGGGTAAGGTCTTCGCTAAGCTGGACCTTGCCCAAGCCTATCAACAACTGCCAGTCGATGATGCCACTGCTGAAGCCCAGACGATCGTCACCCACCGGGGGGCATTCCGTTGCCGCCGGTTGCAGTTCGGGGTGAGTGTGGCTCCTGGCATCTTCCAAAGCCTTATGGAGCGTCTCCTGCAAGGGCTTCCGGGCGTGGTACCATATTTTGATGACGTCTTGGTGTCTGCAGAATCACACCAGCAGCTGTTCGAGCGCCTCCGTGCCGTGCTGACCAGGTTCCAGGAGGCCGGGCTCAAGGTAAAGAGGGAGAAGTGCCTGATTGCCGTTCCACAGGTAGAGTTCCTGGGCTATCTTATCGATGCCTCCGGCCTTCATCCAACCACATCCAAGATCCGCGCTATTCAGCAGGCCCCCACCCCAAAGGACAAAACGGAGTTGCAGGCATTCCTGGGGCTGCTGAACTTTTATAACATGTTCCTGCCCCACAAAGCCACGGTGGCTGAGCCTCTTCACCGACTCCTTAGCACTAAGACGCCTTGGGCCTGGGGTCATCGAGAGACGGCGGCCTTCAACGCGGTCAAGGCTCTCCTTTCTTCAGACAGTGTGCTGGTACAGTACAGTGAATCCAGGCCGCTGGTCCTTGCCTGCGACGCCTCACCTTTTGGCATCGGTGCTGTCCTTAGTCACCGTTTCCCAGATGGAAGAGAAGCACCGCTCGCCTACTTTTCCAGGACACTATCTCCGACGGAACGGAATTACAGCCAGCTCGACAAGGAGGCATTGACACTTGTGGCTGGAGTGAAGAGGTTCCATGAATACCTCTATGGCAGGACTTTTGACCTCATCACTGACCACAAGCCACTCCTGGGCCTCCTCGCCGGTGATCGTCCAACTCCACCGGTCCTCTCACCACGCATGCTGCGATGGACTGTTTTCCTGGCTGCCTACCACTACCGGCTCATCCATCGCCCGGGGAAATCGATGGGCCATGCCGACGCCCTCAGCCGTTGCCCTCTTCCAGCATTTGTGGAAGACCCGGCTCCAGCTTCATCGCTCCTTCTGATTGAGGATCTTCCGGCAGCGCCTGTATCGACTGCCACTGTGGCCTCCGCGTCTGCCCAGGATCGCACCATCAGCCGGGTGCTCAACTGGGTGTGGAGGGGGTGGCCACAAGGGCCTTTTGCATCGGAGTTCCAGCCCTTCGCAACCAGACAACATGAACTCTCAGCTCATCGCGGCTGTCTGCTGTGGGGAGACCGCGTCGTGATTCCCCAGGGACTCCGTCAGCGCGTCCTGGAGGCTCTGCACGTTGGCCACCTGGGAATTGTCAAAATGAAGGCGTTGGCTCGGTGTTACTTCTGGTGGCCTAATATGGACGATGCCATCACTGCCTGGGTATCCGCCTGTCAAGCGTGCCAAGAGTCGAGGCCTGCACCACCGGCAGCTAAGGGACACACCTGGGAGACGCCAAAGACACCCTGGTCGAGGGTGCACATCGATCTGGCTGGCCCCTTTCACGGCCGGACCTTTATGGTAGTGGTGGACGCCTATTCCAAATGGCTGGAGGTCGCCCTGATGCCCTCCACCACTACCGAAGCTGTCATCCGGGTGCTGCGAGGCCTGTTTGCAACGCATGGGTGTCCTGATGTCCTTGTCTCTGACAATGGACCGCAGTTCACATCAGGCACGTTTGAGCGGTATCTTTTGGGACTGGGCATCCGCCATGCCCTAACGGCACCTTTTCATCCATCCAGCAACGGGCAAGCGGAAAGAATGGTGCGCTCGACAAAAGAGGCACTGGCGCGCCTGGACCGGGGAGACTGGCATGAGCGGGTCGCCGAATACTTGTTCGTGCAGCACATCACTCCTCATGCGGCCACAGGGAGGAGTCCTGCTGAACTGCTTATGGGCCGCCGCCTCAGGTCACCGCTCGACCGGCTACACCCAGACTTTGCTGTGGCTGAACCCCCAGGCTGTGCCAACGCACCACGGTCATTTGTCCCAGGAAACCAGGTCTTTGCCCGGAACTATGTGGGGGACATTCCTTGGGTGCCAGCCACAGTAGTGGGAGTCACTGGACCTCGCTCGTACCAGGTGGCACTCGAAGACGGACGTTTGTGGCGACGGCACATAGACCAGCTTAGGCGCAGGGTTGGCGACTTAGACACTACCGAGGTGCCCCCAACTGCGCTTGCGGCTCCAGAAGAGACACGTACAGATGGCGAGGCCCCACCTACACCTCCCTCGCAAACTGCCAGCGTGGAGCCGAACCAAGCCGTCTCAGAACAGACTCAGACCACTCCACTTGCGGAGGCTCCACCCACAGCAGCGGATCCAGGGGAGTTGGTTCCAACGCCACCTAGGGTCGCACCACAGCCTCAGCGAGAACTGTGTGGCCCTCCGGACTTGGCTACCAGTCCCCGGCGGTCTGGCAGAGTTTCCAAGCGCCCAACTCATTTAAAGGACTACGTTGTTGGACAGGTATCACTGTTGGTCTAAGTATGGGAAATGTAACCGATATGCTTTTGTGCCTAATTGAACCATTACGCGTAGTGCTGTATATAAGGAAACCATTACGATTGTAACTAACGCCTTATCTCGGTGGGGAGGGGTGTTATGTAGTGTAGTTTCACCCTGGGCCAACAGGGGGATACTGTATATAGTTTTCACTCAGGTCTGTAGATAGTTTTCACTCAGGTCCGCGGCAGTTAGTTTAGGCGGGAACTCTGAGCTGTTGTGGTTACAATGTTGACAGCCGGCTGCCTATAAATACAGGCCGGCTGAGCTGTTCGCAGTCAGTTCTATTCCAGCTTATCTTAATAAAGAGCTACTTGAAGAAATCGCTGTGCCGGCTGCTATGTCAACCCACTATTTAACAGGTACAACACCCTAAGAGGCTGCAAGTGAGCAATTTCCTCCAAATTGCTCCACCTTGTATGAAGTCTTTTATGTTTTCAGGGCCAGATCAGCACCCCCCCCCCACCCCCGGCTCTGTCCCTTCCTTGAGAACTAGATGGCTTTGAAGGGGCAGGTCTCTGCCTTACAGCCTCACTCTTCACCTTCTCTCTGAGGAGTTGTACCAAGCTTGTTGGCCTATGCTGACAGGTCAACAATGAGTTGTGGGCCCCTGGCAGAGAGGAGGTTAGTTTCTCAAGGAGCTCAGGCCCTGATGACATGGGTTTCAGAAGTCCTGATTCAGGTGTTCCTAGCACAAGGTACTCAATCTGGTAGACTCAAGCTTTGGCTCTAGCCCAGTCAGGATACTAGGCCCTGGGTTGGTTGGTTTCCTGGTGCTAGTAGGCCAATTGATATTTTAAGCTCACCTTTCCTAAGCCAGACAGTTGCTCAGACAGTTGCTCAGGATGGAGGTCCTGACAGCCACCTGACATTGTAGGAAAGGACAGTATTTTGTACCATGCATATAGTACAAATAGTGAAGACCACAAATATAAAGGACCGGTGGAAGAGCTTTGAGAGGGAGCCTACTAGTTTGACAAGGGCCTACTGGTTTGACACATGCAAATGTATGCACAAAATACACCATTCACACTGAAACCTGACACCAGCTACCAGGAAGTGTCTAGTGTACACGTGTGTGCAGGAACATGATGAGTGCACATGGCACACACACACCCATCTTACATGTTCATGACTGTATCAGGGTGCTGGTTTGAACCCTGATTGTCTTGTGGCTGCCCCTAGGCTCAGGATATTTATCTATCTGTGGTCTGGCAGAATTCTCATACACTGTACTGAGCGAAAGAACTCCATGTTTATGGAGTTTTCTATTGTGGTTTGCATAAATGTGCCATTTGCCTCTTTGCTGCTATTATGGAAATTCATTAGAGGAGTGCTGTGAAGTAAATGGCAGAGGAAGAACAGAATTTATCAGAGAACACGGAAATTGCGGTTGATCTCATACGGTCTTTCCCTCTAGTGGTCAGTTTCCAAAGGTGAGAATGGCTAACTGGTGGTTGCTGGTTCTAGCTTTTACACTTGAATCATTTAGGGCGTGGGGGGAGCATATAAAATACTTCCAAAATCCTAATGTTCATTTGCCCATGGGTGACTGCTGCAGTTGCCATGGAGACCAGCTGGGCTGAAGCGGTCCATGAAACATCGTTTCTTTACTAGTTTCCAGTCAACACTAAATAAGTTTGTGAATCTCTCTCTCTCTCTCTCTCTCTCTCTCTCTCTCTCTCTCTCTCTCTCCCCCTAAGCAGTGATATCAATGAAGAATCATTAATTCTCTCAGAGAAATAAAAGAAGGCTGTGCAGCTAAGCATTTGGAATGTTGGTGGGAAAGACAATTAATTAGGGGGTCTCCATAGCAACAGGCAGGTGCTCACTTTTTAATCACATTTATTATTGTTTTGTGGTGCTCCTGTCCTAGTGTAGCCACATCTCCTCTGCTAAATAACAAATTGCAAAGCATTTCCAGTCATTTGAAACAAATAGACACTTGGAAACCATTGGAGAGCTAGAAAACTCATAGAGAGGGATCCCCAAAGAAGGTATGGCTGATAAAAGCCTTAACATCTACAACAGCCATGCCAGATTCTTTGTGCAACTTTTGAAGAATAGATTGAGAGCCACATTTAGAGCTACCCCCTCTTTTTTGCTTTCTACAATTTTAGTGCCTTATTT
This sequence comes from Podarcis bocagei, assembly GCF_964188305.1. Lineage (NCBI taxonomy): Eukaryota > Metazoa > Chordata > Lepidosauria > Squamata > Lacertidae > Podarcis > Podarcis bocagei. The sequence goes on along the minus strand of NC_138134.1, from coordinate 26,397,539 downwards.
GATTGCCATTGAGCATGTGCAGAGTTCCTTCCTGATGCCAAGGGAGCAAAGGGGAAGGATTACAGTTTAGTGACAAAGCAAGTGCTTTGCATGTAGAAAGCCTGAGGTTCAACCCTTGGCAGCTTCAGTTTTTTTTAAAAAAAAGATCAATAGGTGATGAGAAAAGTCCTTGGTTTGAGTCCCTGGGGAACTAGCGTTTGTTGAAGTCAATGCTGCTGGGCTAGATGAAAATAATAATCTGAACTGGTAGAAGGCAGCTTGCTATATCCTTAGAGCAAAGTGCAAAAAATCATGGGCATAACAATCTTCCTTTGTGAAGGAAATGCTCCCTCGACTGTCTGGAGTCTTGTCAGGCCCTGCATTCAAATCCAGGGTCTTCTGTCTGCTTCTCAGCCTTTGAGGAAGAGAAGCTTAGAGTGGAATTCAACATTGCACTATTACGAATGTTCCATCCCTGCAAGGATTTCAACACTCTCTTCCCTCTACACACTCTTCTGGGGGTTCTGTGTGTTTTTAATATTATGTTGGGAGCTGTCCAGAGTGGCTGGGGAGGCCTGGCCAGATGGGCAGGGTATAAGTAATAAATTATTATTATTATTATTATTATTATTATTATTATTATTATTATTATTATTATTATTATTATTATTATTATTATTACACCCACCCTACCGCTGAGCCAATTCTGGGTGTGTGGTAGGAGGCGAGGGGGAAGAAACTCCTGTTGCACAAGCAGAAGTCCTAGCATAGGGCTTCCACTGCCAGGGCTTGTTCGTTCTGGGCTATCTGGCTTGTCTATACAACAATACATACTGCAGCAACCTTTCTTAAAGGGCTGCACCCGTTCTTAAAACAAGTGATGTTGGTGGTGTCTGCCATTTTTAATCTCTAACTATAAGTGCATTTTTTGCCTCCTACCAATACCTTTCTTACACTGGCACGGCATTAATCAGAATGAGCTTTTATTATGCGCATTTATATTCCTAATGTCTTTTGCATCCTAAACACTAAAGTGATGAATTCTGATAGCTCGAGATGGCACCAAAATATGACAATTTGTCATGCTCCGTAGCACATCTCAAGGAGGATTCACTCGGATATTAATTCCATGGAGGGGGGAAAACTAACACCGTGAGTTTACAAATTCATTTTTGAGACCAGGAAGTTGCATTTGTCATTGCTAACACACTATTTCAGGCATAACACAATGTTGCTGTGCTTCCAGAAACAATTCGGGTGGTGGGGAGGAATACCCAGCAGTGACAGAAAAGGCAGCTTTCAGAAAGAGGAACATAAAATACAAATTCAGAAATCGGAGAATCCTACTGCCACAGTGAAACTACCCAATCTCACTTTGAAATGTTTCACCATCCATTCCGAAGCATTTCATTGGGGGTCTTAGTAATGACAACTTCCTCCTGAGAACCACCCACCGCAGTGGACCCCATCCACTAGCAAAACAGAAAGCTGTGTCTTATATTGAGTAGGAACAGAGCTCATTGTTGCTACACTGATGGGGTTTCAGGCAAGAATTCTTTCCAGCCCTGCTTGATGTCGAGGACCTTTGCATGCAAACATTTGCTTTACCGCTGAGCTACTGCCTTCTCCATAGGATCTGCCCCCACAGCCTCAGTTCATTCTCTAATGTTTCATTGAGGAAAACTTGAGAAGTAAGCTTTATTGCATCAGTGGAAGTTGCTCTCCCCCCACCTGCTTGACAGAGGTAATCCTGGAAGAGTAACACCCCACGTGAGATTGACATGCGCACATGGGTGCACATAAACTGGGCTGTCTTTATAAGCCAGGGTCAACCAGGCTTTACCCTCTTTAGAGACTAGCAAGGGTGGGCAACCTTTTTGCTACTCATAATAAAATAATAATAATAATAATAATAATAATAATAATAATAATAATAATAATTTATTATTTATATCCCGCCCATCTGGCTGAGTCTCCCCAGCCACTCTAGGCGGCTTCCAATCAAATGTTAAAAACAGTACAGCATTAAATATTAAAAACTTCCCTAAACAGGCCTGCCTTCAGATGTCTTTCAAAGATAGGATAGCTGCTTATTTCCTTCACATCTGAAGGGAGGATGTTCCACAGGGTGGGCGCCACTACCGAGAAGGCCCTCTGTCTGGTAAAAAGGTACTCATACCTTTTTATGACATCACATGATTGACAGGTGGTGGCCTTGCCCACTTCTCAAAACACTTTGTGTGGTTTTCCAACAACCCAATAGCTAGCTGACTATCAGGTGCTTGGGAACTCACAGTGGCTTGAAATCCCTTTTGCTGTTTGATAGGGGCTTTTGGGTAGCCCCTGCACTCCTGTCGCAACTTCTGGAGGCTCAAACGAACCCCAGGTTGGCCAAGACTAGCCTGCAGGCTGGAGATTCTCCATCCCTGGAGGTTAACATGGCACAGTGATGGACATCTGCACTAGTTCTTCAAGCAATGCATCTGACAATGTCTCAGTTAGATTACAGCATCATCAGCATCTCAAAATGCTGGCATCTAGGAGCATGTGCAATGTGGTCAGGAAAGCTCCCCAAGATTCAAAGGGAAAATTCAGATATTGCAATACTAAAAATAAAAATTGATGGCATCTATGCAAGGCATTTTGTAAGGAATTGGCAGTTATGGCACACAAATTGAACAGAAGGCATGCACTAGGCTTTATCTGAGGAACAGATAAAGTCATTGTTTGCCCATTGTCATTTGTTCAAAGGAAACATGTTCATTTTATGGTGTCAATCGGCATTGCTTCTATATGTCCCAAAGAGGAAGAGAACACAACCTTCACAAGATAGGGATCTATTCAATCTGTAATGCCTTGTGATTGTTCTGTGGAAATAAAGGCAACTACTTAAAAACAGCCCGTTCCACCACCGGCCCACATCCTTGCCATGAGCCTCTGTATCAAGCTTGCAGAAAGCAATGATTGAATAGATAAAAGCATTTCAGAATGTTCCATCATCAGGGTGACACCTTCAATAACTGAGATGAAAAGGAAGTAACACTGTGGAATATTTGAAGGATAAGAAACTCAACATTGGAAGCTATAAGAGGAGATGGCGGCAGGCATTATGAGAAAATTGTGTTTTCTCTATACACTGAACATTTCTCTCTACCCCCCCCCCACCTTTGTGGAACTTCAAAGGGGGAAATCAATACTCACATTCCATTGCAGGACTAGCTGGTAACTGATATATGCTGTTTATACATTTCTCCCTGAAAGTTCAGAAGGTTAATTACACAAGTAAAAATATAAATCGCTGAGAGACTATTGAACTGCATAAATAAACACAGTATTCTACAAAGTGCATGTTACCATATCTGCAATTTATTTTTCATTTTGCCTTACTGCTGAAAGAATGGTAAGGATTTCTTCCACAATTTGCCTGGCTTTATGCTTGGCCAAATCTAACCAATTCGGTCATTTGTATGGGAGGTTGACTGGGATGGAGCCAAGAGAGTTTACCAGTTCTGAATGGTTTTTGAATGTGCTTTGCTTAGCGGCTGACAGAGATAAGCATATATTCTTTGCAAACTTTTTGTCTCTAAAACATTTTCCCAAACATACACATGGGTGGGTGTAGATTGTTTTTCAAGAATGTTCATCACAGAAACAAAATAATAAAGTGACTTCTTTGTACTCAGGTAACATATATTTCCTGACAATCTTGGTCAAATAAACTTTTCTCTTTCTTCATTGTTAACACGTTTATTTTAAATTTGAAGATGGGGGTGAGGGAATTATATACCATGATGACAGAATGCAAAGACACCAACAAGGGATTCATTGCTGTCTCAAGGACATACACTTCATATGCATTTTGGTAAAAATCTATTAAAAAGTTACCACTTCCACAAAATGTGGGTGTCATCCCCCAATGTACCAAATTCCAAAATCTTATTTCAGATTTGTACTTGTTCAGATATCATGCCCCAATTGATTTGGTAATAAGTAAATAAATCATCAGTTCAAACGTTTATCTGAAATTTGAAAGGGGCATTTACAGCTTCTGTACTTTGTGGGATCACATCTACTTGAGAAAACGGTGGCAGCACTGCAGAACCTGAGGTAATTATATATCTAGCCTCATATCTGGGAGTGTGTAACAAATAGCCCTAGATATGTTGCTAGACTACAACTTCCATTCTCTTTGACAATTGGCCATACAATTCTCTTTGACAATTGGAGTTCAACAATTCTCAGGCTCCTGGTTCCAGTCCTAGAGCATAAATAGCCTTAAAAACTGCCATTATGTCATGGTACTGTCAGGCCAAGGATGTTCAGAGTGAGGAATTAATTCTGTATTGTCAAAAGTACACTTACAGGTTAGGAAAAGGCATGTCTCTCAGTCCTATGTCTCACAGCTACTCCTACATGTGCAGCTGATGAGGCAATTGCCACACAGGAGAGGCCGTGCCCTCAAAGTTGGTTTATGTATCTCCCCTATCCAAGCTTCATGCAAGCAGGTGCAGACTCTTCCTGTGTCTAACCTGTTTCTGCTCCTCCCACTTCAATCCTCTTCTGGTCCTGAGAGACAGTGGAGCAGGAGAGGCGAGGGCATCAGAAGGAGGAGGTGTGGAAGCCCTTGACTCGACACCAGCCTGACCTCTCTCTCCCTCCACCTATTCTCCACTTTCCAATCCCACAGCTTCTCCTGCCTCTTGACTCTCAGCTCCTGGCTGATACAGGCTCCCCCAGATCACTGATCCCCTCTTTCAAGTTACTCTTCAACCCCACTTCTCCTGGTTGCCCACTCATCCATTTCCAGCCACTGCTCCCCAGTATCCAGCCAGTCCCTGGCACATGACAGAACCCACTATGACAAGGGCTTCCCCTCATATATCCCTCGCCCCTAACTAACACTCCATGTGAGCTCTGTGCATTTAAGTGACATTCTGTACCGGCACTCATACATGTCTGAATTGACCAATAGTATAGGTGAACTGCAGATCAACCATATAGGAACACAAAGAGACTGACTGTAAAGTGAAGAGGAATTCCTTTTAAGTGGACTCTTTCAGTAATTACTGGGTATTTGCGTGTTCACAGAACTGTAAATACAAATAACAGCCAAAGCAAGAAGGTTGTGAGTGACCTTTGTTCATCACACACATGGAATGCTGCCATAGCTATGCTGAAGCCAGCTAATCTCTGCATCCCATCGCAGCAATATAAATGCATGCCAGTTAAAAGCAATGATGGTGATGGTGACAATTCAGCAGTATAAACATCACCAACTTCTTAATAAGAACAAATCATAGAAAATTCCAAATTATACTGAAGGGAATGGAAGAAAACCAGATAGCAAATCTTCATTTCTACATGAATAAATTGTCCAGAAGTCATTCACTAAATCTGATTTATCTTTTATTGTTATTGATCCTTGGGTACCAAAGAAATTCAATAAGGAAATAAAACAAACAAACAAAAAGTATGATAGTAATAATTATTTATAGCTATGGGCATTCTGGCATGGTCACAAATAGTAGCGATCCAATTTTCTCCTTTGGCAGCAAAGTGGCTAGCCTAGTGTGGCTAGCATGCTTAGATATAAATCTTTATGGGTTTAAAATTTGTTGGTATCAGGAACCAAGAGGTGAAGCTGTTACTTGCGGATCCATTTATCTAATGCTTGAAGGAGGTTATGGGCAACCCCAGAGCAACCTGTGGATTGGATTTCAAGTCAACCTCCTAATTTACAACAATTCAAATGGCTATGGTTAGTGAAAAATCACTCCATGATTATTTAAGTGAAGACACACATGCACACATGCATAGCTACATTGTAACTGCAATGGAAGTGGTTTGGACATACATATAGCATCCCCAAAACAAGAAAACAAATGCCTAGGAATGTGGCAAATATGCATTCAGACTGCTCCCTTCAATCTTTAGAATAGCCTAATCCAACCTGATAATCTTCAGATGTTTTAGACCACAATTCCCATCAGCCCCAGCTAGCATGGCCAATGGGAAAAAGGATGGCGAGGGTTGCAAGTTCAAAACATCTGAATGGCACCAGGTTGGGGAAAATTTGCAAATATCTGTCTATCCTCACTCTCTGTTGACGAGGATAACACTTCAAGTATGCTTACCAAGATGACAGTTTGGGGTATAATATGACATACATTGTGGGTGGTAATACTATCATCACTTTTGCTAAAACTCATAACAAGAGAGAAAGTCATTTTCCAACAGTGAAATAGTTCTATAAAATGTTTGCTATCTGAGTAACCAACTCATACCTAAAATGCCATTTCAAATGGTGCCTGAACAAGTAAACAGATCCAGCGATCTTTGCATACACGCTTCCTTGCAGCTCCCTGTAACAACACCATGAACTGTTAAGTTTTCGTGCACATTAATCTCTGGGCACCATTCAAATATGCTAACTAAGTTTTTACCGCTGAATAAACAGTCTGCAGCTACAAAGCATCAGACAATTACTGAATCAGTAAGATTATATGACTCAGTGTGAAAGTTCATATTTAGTTTTCTGATTAGCTTACACAAAAGGTTTTAATTAATCTCCTTGATATCTTTGCTTTCACTTCAGCTAATATTTATTTCTTCTCCAGTATCTTTTCAAGGATCTTGAAAAAACATGTGTAGCAATGGCGAAAAGCTCCCCAATCACACTTAACAGATTTTTGAATGCTGCAAAAGGGATTCAATTGCACTTGGTATAATGGCATTCATTTGCTATTAGTAATAGTGTCACATATCCAAATCTGATTGAGTGCAAAGCATTGTGATAGCACCCCATTTGCTATGGGATTATCTCTTGACTAGGATCGCCATGTGAGTATCTCCAGGAATCATTGCTCTCATTTGCAATTGGCTTTGCTTGCCTCCCCAGTGATAACAGAGCACACAATTTGATTGGCTGCAGAATATGATGTCATCCTGTTCACTACATGATGCCCAGTTAGCTGAGATCTGCCATATCACTATTCTTAGGAAGAAGATAATTGTAAGAAAAGTAACAGAGAGGAAACCATGGCTGTGGCAAAGAAGAAAAGAAAGCTGAATATTCACAAAAATTGGTACCCCCTCTCCCTAGTAAAATATTTCTTCCCCACTTAAAAGTACTACTCTCTACTGGAAAATCAAAGCAGGAAAATGTTCATCATCACCGTTATATTGAATTCATACATGGAATGCTGTTGCTTGCTCAGCATGCTGGATAAAACAGCAGTTGGGAAATTAACCATGGAAAGGTATTGCACATAATGAAGGCAAGTGCAAGAGAGCAGTGCTTCCAGAGTAATGTGTGAAGCAGAAATTCATGCATGTCACCACAGAGATGATAAATGCACATTAACTCTGAAGCATGACTCATTTGCGTTTCCTCACAATTTGTGAGTAGAGAAATCTTGATAAAGGCTTATTGGCTGCTGCAAAACCATTTCTTTTCTCCACTATATTGTGGGCACTATATCCTGCCAGAACCTTGATAGGTCAATGTACTCAAAAGAAAAGTTATACATTGAGAAGAGGTGTTTGGTAGTGGCCTAGACTAGGTTAGGCAACATGATAGAACCACCCTTCTGATACCGGCATTGTATAGCTTACCTAGATTGAGATGGGGAAGCCTGGGCGGGGCAGCAAAGAGGTTGAGGTACATACTCACTGGTGGGAGCTGCAAATTGATTGTGCCAGTGTGAAGGAATCACTAAGTCTTTGCAATACTAGGATAAAGGGCCCCGGAAATCTCACGGAGGTGAAGTAACAACACTTTGCATATAATGCCGAAAACTACATAACCAGAATGTTTTAGGAATACCCACTTAGGAAACAAAACAAACTTACTGAATGCAATGGAAGTAGGTCACTTTAATTCTCCAAGATAAAGCTTATTAGGAGGATCTTCATTTAGTTCACAGCGGGGGACAATGTTTTAAAACACACAGCTAGGGGGTATAGAGTGCCATCAGTTTCTGATACAGCCAAGATGAGTAAACATGTGACTGATGCTCCTTGCAATGGAAAGTAGGTTTCAACCCAATAAAAAACCTGTTCTGCTGAAAATGTAGCCATTACCCCATTCCTCTGGGATTCATTTAGCGGAGCAAAATTACCGTTGTACAAATACCGTCGGAAAGAACTCCAAATCAAGAACTGCATTGTAAGATGCCTGAGTGAGATTTGAGCATTTTCAACGTCACTAAACATTATGCTTTCCCAAGTTTACTGCGGAGAGTACTTTATTCTTAAGAGTGGTTTATTTAGGGTCCCATGTGTACTTACAGCTTGTATTTACTTAATACAAAAAAAGGTCTGATATTCTTATGGGGAAATGCTACCATAGAAGCATTTTTGTTCAGAGAGTGAGGAAAAGAAATAGAAATTTTAGAAAACAGAGCAAATGAGAAACTGATGGCTATCCAGCTGAACAAGTGGTGAATGTGGAGATAATACACCAATTCTTTCTAGGCTGCCCTTGGAGAAACAGCCCATGTCACCAGTATTAACACAGCCTTTTGTGATCTTAGTGGTTGGATGCAGAGAAGTGAAGCTAACCTCTCCCCCAAGCATCACCTTAATTGTTCCCACAGGTGGCAAATCCCTCTGTGCATCCCACTCTTATTGATCTACCCCACTCACCTCACTGATAATACATCCCCACCGTCTTTCATACAAGGTGGAATTAAGGGTCAACATTTCTGAAGGGGTTATTTAGAGACTCCCTATACATGAAAGCAGCCTTGCCTTGAATTTGAAAGTTCACTTCAGCATTGATGTCCCTATCTCTCTCTGCTATGATTTCCTTCAAGTTAGGAAGGCCTACCTGGTTCCACCAACCTTAACTGGTGAGAAAGCCCTGCCATCGGGGAGTGTCCCAGTGGACCTACCCGATGTCAGGCAGGTGGGAGCTACTTCTCATGGCATCCTCACCAATGGTAATCAGTGGAACCTCCCAAAAGGGGCCATTTTGGGAGCAGGGAGGGGGTTTAGCTGAGCTGACACAGCTGCTGCTATATCCTGAGCTAGTCCTGCTATTATCCAGTGGTGGCAGCAAGCCTCTTCGCTGCATCAGCTTGGAAGCTGGCATAGCAAAGAGATACTTTTCATCTCCCCCACACACCTTACATCCTGGCTGGTGCAAGTGATGTGGCTGTGGCAGTGGCTGCACCACTGCATTGAGTCCAAACACAGGGTTGATATTTCAGATGAGATCAGGGCCTGTTCTTGTGGCTAAATACACATCGTGGATTGATGAATGCTCTATTCACCTGTTGTTCACCTGTGTATTTACATGTAGGGAAGTCCTGTGGTGAAGCAAGAATAGGGCTGTAGTTGACCCACCACATGATATTCATGCACTGAGCTTAGCTGTGTGCAAAAGAACCTGTAAGGAGGGAAGAGGGAGGAATTCAATTCTGTTCCAATTTAACCTTTGAAATTCGCACCTCTGAATTTTGCAAGGGAGTTCTCCAGGCAAGTAATGTGTATTAAAATACTTAGTCTGGGGTAAAGTGTGAATCAGTGTGCATGTATTAGTGAAAATAGCATAAACGAATGCATTACATTTGTGGAAATTGCTTTGTAAAAATAGGCATTTTAGGCAAAATTGCATACAAAAACGTATTTATTAGGAGAAAGTCACACTAAAAGTTTGGTGGATTTAAATGAGGAGATTATATATACATATATATATATATATATATATATATATATATATATATATATATATATATATATCCACAAACTGATGTATTCACAAACTGATGTGGAAAGGTGGAGAACCAAACTTAAAAGTTGAAAAACAAGAAACTGGGAGCAATCAAAACTGACAGGTTCACCCATCCTTACCCCTAAGTGAAAGCATTGGCTTCAGTATAGGGCTTCCATGCAACTGAGTCCTCCAGTTGTATCAACATCCCAATCCTATGGAGCCACTACTTATGAACAGTTGCTTGTGCATTGGTGTTCTTTTGCAGGCAACTGCATTCATGCATGAGAATGTCAAAGACTGATGCTAGCACCAGGACATACATGACTTCCAGGCAAGGTGAGAAGTAAAGCTGCTGCTGCCACTGCGCTACTACACTGGACTGTCCAACACAAGACTAACACATGAATAGGGCTAAAGTAAAGGGAAATTATAATCATTGCTTTGATTAGGGTGAAAGGGGTAACCAATCAGCAAGAATTCCCTTTGGACTCCAGGGCAGGCACTCTCTCTGCCTGGAAAAAGACGGCATTTTAAATAATTCTTCATTCCATAATGCAAGTTGCAATACAAATGGCAATGGCCCAGGTGTGTGCTAGATTCTCTAGATATTCTCCAGCATATTTGTGCTACAGAATTCTCCCAATAATTCCTGTGTATTCAATTTTCAAAACAACAAAGGCAATTTTATTGCATTATGGCAATTTAACATCATACCAACCAGTTCCTATGAAACCCGTATCAAGCAATTAAAAGCTAAGATTGACTCAGTAGGGTCTCATCTAGAGTACGTGTTTGCCTTCCGCAATGAGATTCCTGAAGTTTTTATGCCCAGAAGGGTGAGTTAAGGCCAGAGGGAAAGCTTCATATTCCAAACACCAACTTCTCTTACTGATTTAAAGAGTGCTTGTGTTATTATATGAGTGTAGTTTAAAACAAAGAGTGAGAGAAAGCAAGAGAAATACAGAACTCTAGAGGGTGAGGGGTAATTTGGGTGATGATGAATACATGCCTGTATATTTGGGGGCTGGGTGGGTCTGCCACAGTTCCATATTTTGGATCTGCTAGTAGTTATTGTGTTCTCCAAATGTTAGTTGTTTCAGTTTATATTGATGTTTAAGAGGGTATTTTATCTACCTGTGCTCCTCTAAAACATAGAATTTTTATTGTATTTTTGGTTTTGGCTTTTGTTTGTGGTATGTTTAGGATGTGAACCACAGAGAGATTTCTTTGAAATATGAAGCGATATATAAATTAACATAATTATTATGACTAAAGTTGCTCTAGCAGACAGAGCAGGGACCTGCAGTGCAGTCGAGAAAGAGATAAGGCATAGTCATAAATTGTAATCATCAGGAGAACGGTATCATGCTTATTCTTAAAATTTGTTAGATGGTATTTTCAGGGAAGAGCCAGGGAGTATAAAATATACAATTTTCAAAGTGCCACTCCTGTTTTCATAGTCCATAAATGCAAAGGGTCTACCCTAACATTGGATAACACAATATGATAACGATGATAATAACCCTGTGGTCCTTTGTTCATTATTGGGGTACATGCCGTCATCCCTGGTCCTGTTGACTAAGGCTGATGGAGTTAGAGTCCAGCTGCATCTGGAGGGCTACAAGTTCCCCTATGAGTTGGATCCATAGTTAGTCATACTCGGAAGAGATGAAATCAATAGAACTTACTTCAGAACTAATTGTACCATTGATTTCAATGCATCATCTCTGAGTATGATTAAGTCTGGGTCCAATGCTATATTTCCATTCAATTGGATCTTGAAGGTAGCTAATTAAATTTCATATAAGATACTCCATTACAATAATTTTTAAACTATTAAATATGCATAAGGGTAGAAAGCTAAAAACCTAATCCCAAAAGTCATTACGGAACAGCAAAAATCTGAAGGCCAAATGAGAATTAGTACCATAAAGGTTTCAGGTTCAAGCCCCAGCATTTGTAGGTTGGGCTGGGAGGGATACCCTATCTGAAATCGTGGAGGATTGCTGCCAATCAGTGTAGACACTACTGACCTAGATGGACTCAATGGCCTGACTCAGTATAAGGCAGCTTCCTATCTCCCTGTCTTCTATGAGTCTCATTTGGAAGGGGTTGCATACAACAAAATTAGGGTGCCACCACTGAAGAGGCCCTGATTCTTGTGGCTGTTGATCTCATCTCAGTTAGGGGAAAGCATCTTAGTGCAAAGCCACATGAGAAAATTTCAAAATGTATACCTACTAGGCAGGAAGGAAGCCCTATTGAGTTCAGTGGGATTCACATCCAAGTAAACATGCTTAGGATTGTACTGTTAATATGTGATGTGGTTAATATGCGAGAAAGCATTGCACACTGATCAAGGTGCAGACTGTGGGATGTAATTCATTGGTGCAGTCAAATGCAACATTCCTTATTTCCCTAGAGTGGGCACAGGCAGGGGAACACCCAGTCAGTGTAACTTCCTGTTCCACTGGTCTGGAGCATTCTCCCCCTGCATGTGACCTGGGCGCTCTGGCTGACTCCATTAAAAAGCCGAGTCATGCAGCCATTCTCTCAGTCTGTTTTGTCTTTCCATTGTCTTGTTCTCTCTCTTGCTGCCATGCTGCTCTCCTGCAGCCATTTTGTTCTATTAATGTAATTTTGCTGTCTGCTGGCTCTCAGCCAGCAGCACGAGTTCAGTCTCCATAGGAGATGAACTCACAGTTTCCTGTGTAACTACCAAGTAAAGCCTGCCTTTCAGGAATCATATCGTGAACTGAAATGTGAGTAAACTTTTTGCTACTTTACTCAGAAAGACTCTTGTGTCTTTATTCTTTTAAGATGGATCAAAAGGGTACACCAGGAATACAAACAGTAGAATGTATCATTTTATGTAATAAACCAGAAATGGAAGCTGAGGGAAGTCAACAGGGAGGGAGGGGGATTGAAAAATGAATGTTTAGTATTGATATTGGAAATTTGTTTTGAAAATGTAAAATCAATTAAAAAATTAACAAAAACGGGGGACACCAGGAATAATCTTAACTAAGAGATTCAAATAAACCTGCAAACTAGCTTCCAGCTCTATTGAGGGGAATCTGCTCTGCTATATCACTTACTAGCGTGAGTAAAGGGAGGATAATACTTATTCAATATATCCTTTCCTACTATCCTCAAGGGATGCGGGTGGCGCTGTGGGTTAAACCACAAAGCCTAGGAAATCAGAAAGTCTGCGATTCGAATTCCTGCAATGGGGTGAGCTCCCGTTGCTCGGTCCCTGCTCCTGCCAACCTAGCAGTTTGAAAGCACGTCAAAGTGCAAGTAGATAAATAGGTACTGCTCCAGGCAGGAAGGTAAACGGCGTTTCCGTGCGCTGCTCTGGTTTGCCAGAAGCGGCTTAGTCATGCTGGCCACATGACCCAGAAGCTGTACACCGGCTCCCTTGGCCAATAAAGCGAGATGAACGCCGCAACCCCAGAGTTGCCCACGACTGGACCTAATGGTCAAGGGTCCCTTTACCTTTACCTTTACTATCCTTTACATTCCCACACAAATGTGAGTTAGGGTGTTGTAATGTTATTTTGCCTTGAAACTTGGACTAAAATCAACTGTTAGCTGAACTTCTCCAGAGCAGCTTCACATATACTGATTGATATGATGCATTATTACAGTACGGTTCAGAATCAATGGTGCATTATTACATTACAATACATAATCAGGGGACTGCATTGTGCATATCTTAGATCAGCACTTGATCAAATGATACCAAAGTGAGATTCCGGAATCATGTTCATTCATTGCCAACAGGTTAAGATGCAACACAAGGAATCCTCAAAGCAGGGTCTTGAACTGACAGACAAGCTGAAAGAAAAATTACATTTCAGCAAGTCATTCCTTCAGAAAGGTTTTAGGAGTCATCAGCTTATTTTGAAACCCCCAGCCTGGACAACTTTTCTTGCTGTAGCTTGTTTAGTATTCTAAAAAGTCAGAGCAAAGCTTCAGGATGCAAATGGCATTATGGATGCAATCTAGTAGGAAATTCTATGGTGATGCTCTCATGAAGCCCCCATTGATTTCTACAGGTCTGGTCCAGGACAACCTCCTAGCCCATTTTGTCTTATACCTGGGATGAAAACAAACCATTGTCACGATGAGCTGCTGCTGTTTTCCCCTCTGCACTGCTAAAGCAGAACAGCATGCATGATTCTCAGCTATGATGAATGAGGTTGAGTCCACAGACAGAGGAAAGGTGAACGTCTCCCACCTCCCAGTTTCAGAGCATTTCAAAATTATTTATGGAATACACGAGCAGGTTGCTGCAGTGGCTGGGGCTGGTGTCTGCTGTGGAGACCAGCGCTCTTTAATCATACCCCTGTTTCCCATCAGCAGGCAAAGATTAGCATGGAACACAAAATCATAAACTCTGAACAACTGTGGTTTTCTGATTATGGAAGTGGGATCTCCCATCAGCGTGGAATATTCATCACTTACTGTCCTTGAACGAAGGGACATTTGGCACTAGGCTCAAAGGCCTGAATGTACTAAACACAACAGTTTATAGAGCATATTTATCAGTGCTGGAAGCATTGACGTAATATGCTGGGCTTCAAAACTGAACATCTAGTTCACCTCTGCAGGGCCGTTCAATGTTTCTTTGCTGGTTCTGACCTTTCTGTATACCTCAGAGGCATTTTGGTGCTGGGGCCTCCAATTTTGTCTTCTGATGCAAATCTGTTTGGTCATTTTCATTAAACCTGTGTTCTCATTAGGAGCCGAATGCTGCACTTTCTGTGATCAAAACAATGTGCATTATGCATCCTGGCGGGTCCACCCTACTGCAGGCGATGTACGCCTCAGCGGAATACTCAAATGTGAGATGTCAAACTTGCTTCCACAGGGAATAGCACGCTTGAATTAAGAAAGGGAAATTGAAGGAGTTGGCTCACAGTACTTGCCTAATGATCTGCATTTGGGGGAAGGTTAATTAATAAAAAAAAGTTCCCCCCAAAGAAAGAAAAGCATAGCATTTCCATACATTTTCAACCAGGGTGGGAGAAGGTGAGAAAGAACAGCACTTACACTGTGGTCCACATATTAGTTAAGCTGTAGTACTTAGATGCCAAAGGATTTATGCACCGAATTCAGCAGGTTTAATTGGCAGTAACTCTCATGGAAATTAGGGCTGTCCATTTCTTTTTGCTGCCAAAGCCCTTCAACTTTATCAGATCCATGGCAGGCATTTAGCAGGTGAAACTTTTGCTGGCTCGTAGGTGAAGTGACGGAACAAGCACCCTCTGCCACATATCTTCTTAGTCAGTTTCCATTGTCACATCAAAGAAAAGGTTGGCTTGATTTCAATGGAAGTTATTTTCTCACTGTATATATCAAATAGTCTCCCCTCCCCAAGTTATTTCATAGCAACATTGGTGAAGGGGTTCACTTTCCCTCCTTCTTCACTCTGTATTTCTCGTGCTCCTCTTCCACCAATTTGCCTTATTATTCAAAGGAACAATGGCTGCTGAACCATTTGTCAAGCTGAAATTTAATTAAGTTCTCCCACTCGGCACTGAGAATTGTCAGGACACTGTGATTCACTGGAGCTGATTAGCTAGCACATGTGAGTCAATGTCGTGCATCATTTGCGAACAGCATATCTGAGGCGCCTTATCGTATTGCATGTGCTTTGATTTGACTGATGGGTCTCAATACAATGCCAGCCCAACAGGCTAATGGTTAAACTTGGAAGGGCACTTCTTTTACATCAAAGGCATGGTTTGCATGTAGAGAGAGATGCCAAGATGCAATGCAAGATCAGTAAAATATACTAGAAGTAAATGCTGTGAGCTTGATCATACCCAGCTAACCAGAAGACTAGTTGACCTTTTCAGACTGGGACCTTATCCACAACACTATGCCCAACTTCTAATATTTTGGTTAGCATTTGAGGCTTTTTAGTTTAGGAAAAAGATAAGGCGGGAACATAATAGAGGTGACCAAGATTATGTGGGATGTGGAAAAAGGGGACAGGGATAAGTTTTTCTGAGTAATGCAGCGCTGCTTCCATTCCGTTTCAGATCATCTTTCACCAAAACCTACACCATTCACCTCACTGTCCATTGTGGCAAAATTATGTAAATTATGTTGCCAGTATGTTATTCCACCCTTTCCATTATAGTCCAAAGAAAACACAATACAAATGGGGGGGGGGATACATAATTATGTAATGTGTGTGGACTGAAAACAACAACAGTAAATATGATCATGGTCATTGGACTGATCTCCATGGGAGGAATAAGTGAACACTGCCAATTTCTCTTCCTGTTTCCATTTTCATCAGAATTTTCTGACATCCCTACTCCCAACCCATCTCTCACTAGCCATGCCAACAACTATAAAGGCAAAAGAAGCTTCTAGATCTGGAAATCCTCCTCAGCGGGCTATACTTATTGTTAGACCCCAAAGAGGTTTTCTTGACTTTTATTCATATTAGATTATGATTATTTTTCCAGGTTCTTGTCTCTGCTTCAAACAGTGTTTCGCTTTCCCTTCTTTCAGAGCCATTCCAGGTTTGAAGATGCATTAGTTTCCAAATAACACTGATTCTCCTGAGCTGCCCAAATCCATTAATCACTTCAGCATCTTGACTTAATCTCATCCAGGATTGTGAACCCACATCAGATTGAATTTGCTAAGAGTTCATCCATTACATGTTTTATTGTACCAAGGGTCTCACTAATACATGAATGAGATAGCCCATTAATTTAAATGAGAAATATTAACTCAAACTCTAAAAGGTGCATACCTTGTAACACTAATTAATACAATTCCATGTACAGCAAGCATTTCACTTATTAGTTATGATCTGTATCCTCCACATAAAGTTCTTGTGCTTTCAATGGAGATGATAAGTCCTCCACAGACAAAAATTAATTTTAGTTCAACTAAAATGCTATTCTAATGTGACTGCCAGTTTGTTGTTTGCTTAGCTTGTTCTCTAAAGTAATAATTTCTCTCCAGATAATCGTTCCTATTGTTTATTTGAATATATTTTAACTGTTTTTACACACAGTTGTTTCATATGTTTTTATTGCATTGTGAACCTGATTCAATATGCTTTTTAGAAAGCAATTTATAATATATAAATATATATCTCACACCTGGCAACCCTTGTGAAACTCTGTGTATATATAATTGTTTCAGTTTCACACTATCATTATCAACATAGATTTGGGGCAAAAATAACAATGCTAAGTTTTGTCTAAAGCTTTTATATCGTTTTACTAAATATGTATTTACATAATGTACGAAAAACCCAATGCTGACTGCATCTGGTGTATTAGTTCAGGCTATTACTATGGCTTTACCTTAGAAATTATCAATATGATGTTCAGCAGATTAAACTGTCTACAGCTGGCTCATGAATAAAACGAATTACAGCCAAAGCAATATAGAATAGCTAAATTCAGGATGCACCTGAAAATAATTTTGAAATCACATTAAGATATTCTGGTAAGAAAACGTTATTTGGATGGGTAGCCAAGGAAGTTCCGATCTATTCAGCTTCTATTAGGCATGCCTGCTTCCTTTGCTATTGGCCTTCACACAACCAAAAATACCTTGTCTGCATGTAGACTTTTTCTTCTTCTTCTTTTTTTTAAAAAAATACTTTTTATTAAGTTTTCAAAAGCAAAAGCAAATAAGAACATAAGTCAAATTTCCAAAAACAAAGTCCAATTAAACATAAACTCTTGCATCCAGCACCTTAGTGTTTTCTTATTTACACTGCGCTTTGTCACGCTCAGACTTCCTTCCTTCCCTGCTTCAGCTTTCACAAATTAACACCTACTCCTACAGATTCTTATTTGCCCTCCACCCACATCACAAGATTTAAGTTAATCCTGCTAGAGTTTTTAAACTTCTACAATTATTCCGTATATACACAACAAATTTATTCCACTCCTCTTCAAACTTTGTTACTTTTTGATGTCTAATTTTATTAGTCATTTTCGCCAACTCCTCATATTCAAACATTTTCACTTGCCACTCCACTAACGTTGGGATCTCCTGGGATTTCCATTTCTGGGCCACGAGAATCCTAGTGGCAGTCGTAGCATACATAAATAACTTACAATCCTCTTTTTTTTTCTTTTTTTTTACTTCATCTCCTATTATCCCTAGCTGGAAAGCCTCTGGTTTCTTTGGGAATGTAAACAATTTTTTCATTTCGTTATAAATCAGGTCCCAAAAGTTTTTCATTTTTTCACAAGTCCATGTAGGCTTCATGCTAGTCAGAGGTGGGCCGATCCATAAAATTCTGTTCCACAGACCTTGGTGAGTAGCTGAATTAAATTATTCTAACTCCACCCCAAATCTACAGTGCATTAGAAAAACCAGATGAATTTCATTCTGAGGATACTCCAATATTCCTGTGTGTGTACTAAGCTTTATAATGCAACAAGGCTTCAATAAAAACCATTTCACCCTCGTTCTATTTAAGGGCTACCGTGATGTGACATGGGAATCTAGTATAGCCCATGGATATCCCTAAGCCATGATAACATATGCTGTCAATGCTCTCTGGTAAGAGTGCTTAAATGGCCCTCAGTTCATCTGAGTCCTTCGGAAATGAAATACACATTCCTAGAAGACCCAAGGGTGAGGAGCTGGAGTAATGTTTTGACTTTTCCTGCTGAAGTCCACAGTCATGTAGGGTTCTAGCCACAGGTGGGGATGCTATGGCCCAGATGTTGGACTCCAAATTTCAGGTGTTGGACTTCAAGTTTCATCAGCCTTACCCAGCAAATATCATGGATGATGAAGCTTGAAGTCCAGGACCACAAGTTCCCTATTTCTGATTGCACTACATGGGCCTTCAACAACCTCCAGATGTTTGGGGCTACAAATCTCAAATCTGTGCTGGCTCTAGCTGATGGAAGTTGTGATTCAAAACATCTGCAGGGAACCAAGTTGGGGAAGGCTGCATGTTCTTTGGCTGTTTGAAATAATAATAATAATAATAATAATAATAATAATAATAATAATAATAATAATAATAAAATTTATTTATACCCTGCCCATCTGGCTTGGTTTCCCTAGCCACTCTGGGTGGCTTCCAACAAAATATTAAAATACAGTAATGCATCAAAGAGAGGAGAAAGCAAAATTACCTTGGTAGAGGGGTTAAAAGGTAGTAGATAGTGTACATGGGGAGGGGGTAGTTATAATTCCTAGGTCAGAGGGGAGACTGGAAACTGGCCACCCGTAATTTCCTACTTCTGTTTTCCTTCTACACTATGTTGCAACAGCAATAAATAATATAAAATAGTAGTAGTGTTAGTAGTAACGGCAGTTTGCTTGAAGCAGAACGGTAAGAGTTGGTGCTTGATTAGACTGGAAGAGACTGCATCAAGCTGACCAAGATTATGAGCACAATAAAAGAACACTGTGCACACACGGGCTTGCTGTTGAAAGGGTGTTCATTTCCAGACTGAACTCAGAGAAAGGAATGCAGTATAACCCCAAAAGAATGCACAATGACAGGAGAGTAGAAGTGGAGTTTTTCCTACTCCGTTCCACTAGAGAAGTCAATGGAAAGCATAGAGAGAGGAAACTATTCTCAGTCTTTCCACGTTTTATTCCCCACACCCCAGCTTTTTAAAAAGTAGCAGACATTGTAATAGTGCAGCATAGAACAACTTTTGGCTGTCAAGCTGCGATAACCTACCAGGCATGTATTCTGGCCCGGCAGTCCTCCTGTTTGTAGTGTTCCAAGCTTGTTTGTTGTATGAAACTTGAGAGTTGATTTTGCCTCTTCCCAAAGTGCTCATTGAGAAAAAGACCTCCAGTAGAGAACCTTTTATAATGCAGGCACTCAGGAACACTTGAGTGTCGGAAAAATTGCTCAGATTATTAGACACTTCCTGAGAATGCCATTCGATAAACATTGGTTTGCAAATAGTTTGTGACCAGAACCCTCTTCAGGCTGACTTATGCTTTCAGTGGATGGATTAGGAGGGGAGACATGTCCACCAGCACTTGGGCAGCTTAGTATTAGGAATAACCTTTCCATATATCTGTAGGCAATTTACAAACATACTATAAAAACAGCTAAAAATAGTTTTAAGAACAGCACAGAATGCACACTTCAAACAAAGACATTTTAATCCATATGGAAAAGCTTGTCAGAACAAAAACATCTTCAAACTGCAGATAGTGGGCATTTAGCAGCAGTGGAAGGGGGGGGTCTATACACATACAAATCTCTGCCCTACCACATGAGAAGGAACCCTGATGGGCCAGTATCTCTGCTCACAGGAGGTCTCTGTGCACATAGATTCACTTCACACAGCATGAAATATGCAGCTGCCAGAGGGTGTTGACCATCAATACTTCCATCAATTTCAACTTAACCCAAGCTCCATTTTTCTTTCTTCTCCTTTGGTACATTTAGTATTATTGTTATCATTAGACTTGTTTCTGCTTGGTTACAAGTTAACGGCTTGGACAGCTGCAACAGCAACAGCAACTGCTGTTGGATTCACAATGGGCAGACGCAGATGCAAGATTGTAAGGCAGATGACAAGGACACTCTCAGGTTCCAAGAGAAGAAATCAAAATAATAATAATAATAATAATAATAATAATAATAATAATAATAATTATTATTATTATTATTATTATTATTATTATTATTATTATTATTATTATTATTATTATTATTTATACCCCACCCTCCCCAGCCAAGGCCGGGCTCAGAGCGCCTTACAAGCAATAATAAAAACAAGTTGAATGATTACAACTTAAAAACAAAATTAAAATACAACATTAAAATATTGAAACATTAAAATATTAAAATGTAGCCTCATCGCAGGAGGAGAAGGAAAGGAAAAAAGAAAGAGAGGGAGGGAATCAAATTGGCTCCAAGCCAAAGGCCAGGTGGAACAACTCTGTCTTACAGGTCCTGCAGAAAGAAATCAGATCCTGCAGGGCCCTGGTCTCATGAGGCAGAGCGTTCCACCAGGCCGGAGCCAGAGTTGAAAAGGCCCTGGCTCTGGTTGAAGCCAATCTAACTTCCTTAGGGCCTGGGACCACTAGGGTGTTGCTATTTATGGACCTTGAGGCTCTCCATGGGGCAAAGCCAGTGAATCTCTGTACACTCCACTTTACAGTAGTACCTTGGGTTACATACGCTTCAGGTTACATACGCTTCAGGTTACAGACACCGCTAACCCAGAAATAGTGCTTCAGATTAAGAACTTTGCTTCAGGATGAGAACAGAAATCTTGTTCCGGCAGTGCGGCGGCAGCGGGAAGCCCCATTAGCTAAAGTGGTGCTTCAGGTTAAGAACAGTTTCAGGTTAAGAACGGACCTCCGGAATGAATTAAGTACTTAACCCGAGATACCACTGTACTAATAAACATTGCAAATGATGCTTTTTACAATATAAATTCTGATAGATGGAAAGACAACAGGGGAAAGCAGGAGAGGGGGAATAAGAAAACACACACACACACACACACACACACACACACACACACACACAACATTTTCCTACACAGGAAGTTACCTTATACTAAGTCAGACTGTTAGTCCATCTTGCTTCATACTGTCTACACCAGCCTTTCTCAACCTTGGATCCTCTGGTGTTTTTGGACTACAACTCCCATCATTCCTAGCTAGCAGGACAAGTGGTCAGGGATGATGGGGATTGGAGTCCAACAACTTCTGAGCACTCGAGTTTGAAAGAGGCTGGTCTCCTGGTTGTGGCTTTTCCAGGCCTACCTGGAGATGTAGGAAACTGTACCTGAGACCTCTTCCATGCAACACAGATGCTCTACTACTGAGCTACAGTCCTTTTCATAGCTCAGGAAGAAGGTTAATCATTCCCACCCCCATTCATCTGTTTAGTCTTTTTTCTGAGAGGACAGGTCTCGTTTCATGTCCTTCTTAGGTATATTTCTTGCAAGATTGTTATTTTCTAAAGTTGGGGTTGGGAACCTGGGTCCCTCCAGATGTTATTGGACTCCAACTCACATTATCAGCAAATTGTTAACCCCAGCCAGCATGCCAATGGTCAGGGGTGATGGGAGTTGTAGTACATGGGGAGGCCAAGGGTTGCCCAATGCTGCTCTGCATCCACTGCTATAACAACTAGCCTCCTAACCTTAGTTACTGTATAGCCTCATAAAGTCCCATTCCTCATCAATTTTGGTGTTCTGCTTCACAGGAAATACATCCGCATGCAGAAGTGTCGACAGTAACTCTCACATTATCACATCCATCTCCATTTAACCCCTTGCCCATTGGGTTGCCTTCTATGGATACATCTTTTAGCGATTTAAAAAGAGGAAGATTTATTGACTTTAAGCAAAGGATAGATACGATTTGGCAAAGCTCATTAATCACTGAAACTTTCTGACTGAGGCAATAGCTCTGATTGGAGCACAGAGACAAACTCAGAGAGCGATTTGTTAAAATCCACTCCTTGTTACAACGCACCCTACCATTTTCTAGGGTATTGGCCCTGGTTTACACATGCAGCATGATGAGGTGGTTACACACACACACACACACAGAGAGAGAGAGAGAGAGAGACATATATACAGTGGTACTTCAGGTTACATACGCTTCAAGTTACAGACTCCACTAACCCAGAAATAGTGCTTCAGGTTAAGAACTTTGCTTCAGGATGAGAACATAAACCGTGCTCCGGCGGTGCAGCAGAAGGAGGAGGCCCCATAAACTAAAGTGGTGCTTCAGGTTAAGAACAGTTTCAGGTTAAGTACGACCTCCGGAACGAATTAAGTACTTAACCTGAGGTACCACTGTATACACACGCACGCACGCACAGCTACACGCGCGCGTGCGCACGCACACACAAACAAACACACACACACATACTGTATATACACAGTGCTTTTTTTCCTTAAAAATGTTTAGGGGTACTCTCATTTTGACTCAAGAAAATCGTCCTTTTTTAGTTCAAATTGGGGGAAATAAATGCAGTAAATGGGCAAAAGTACAAAGATTCACAAAATGTTTAGTGGTATGTGTCCCCCCAGAAAAAAGCACTATGTATGTATGTATGTATGTATGTACGTACGTACACACACACACACACACACACACACACACACACACACACCTTACCATATGCAGTCTGAACTGGGACAGCCAACTCTACTACCTGAGCGATCTAGCTGCCTAATTTTGCCACATGTGTAGATGAGGGCTGCAAACACACCATACTCTTAAATCTCCCCCACCCCCAAAGAATCTTGATAACTATAGTTTGTTAAAGGTGCTAGGAACTGTATCTCTGTGCAGGGCAAAATACAATTCCCAGGATTCTTTGGAGTGGATATGTTTTAATATGTGGTTCTGTAAGCAACTGAGTCCTCAGACAGAAAACTCTAGAAACGACAGTGCTGAATCTTGCACAGCATTGTCAGTATTGATGGGCAATGGTTCTCTAGGGTCTTAGAAAGGGCCCTTTCTTAGAATTACCTATAGATGCTGGGGATTGAGCCTAGAACCTGCTATAGGTAAAGCTGATGCTCTACTACTGAGCTATGGCTCCTCCCCCTGAATTCAAGGGCTTGACTCATCATGGGCCTTCCTCAACCTTCACTTTTCTAAACTTCAGCCTTCTAAACTAAATTTGAAACTGAGCTTTCCATTTGAAATGAGGTGTCTTTCTACACTTTAGCCAATAGGCTGCACTTGAAGCCTAAACTGAGTTGATAAAGAGCTATTTTGCCAGTTTGTTTAAGCAATCCCTTTGCTGAGTGCAGTTGATTGCGGAAAGCATGCATTTCTCAAATTTCTACAATTAGGGGTTGGCACATTTTCCAGAGAAATAGTTAAAATACCAGGTTCCCTGACAACACATACATTTTGCAGTGCTAAGAAACTAACCAGCAGTTATGCCTGATTATCCCAAATAATTATATGGTATGAACACTGAAATTAGAAAGGCCTAATGTAAAATGTGATTATTATTTTCTGCATGGTAATAAATTGAATTAGGCTGGGGAAAGGCTGTATTGATCTGGAGCTATATTTCAGTTCTCTGTGTGTCCTAAGTTGTCCCACCTCTGTTTGAGAAAAGCAGAAAAGCAAAAGCCAGAACATTCCTATACTGAAATAGTGAGCTGAGCCATTCTCCTGAAACAATTTCCACAAGAATCTCTCCTGGCAGAAGCAGATGTGTTGGCTTTTTCATGCCAAGACAGAGTTTAACCCAAAGCAGCAGCTGATGTCTTCACAGTTGAGAGCTGAATGATGGAACAGCCATTTTTAATGCTCCTGAATCTTAATATTGAGACTTGATGACAATATTTAATCCCATCAAACTTCAAAAGTTGGCAGCGGACCGCTGTGTCTTTACATTTCTGATGTGTGCGAGGGTACAGTTAGACAGAAGATAAAGTTCTTAATGTTTCAAACAGCTTTCAGGTTCTGAAATAATCTAACAACAGGCAGGAAGTTTTAAGTTAAGTGTGGTGCTTCCTTTTAGAAGGCATGACAGATGTCAAAACACCCAGCAGTCAATGCATGAGCTTTATTAACAAGTGTTTTTTGAAAAAAGTTTGAGAAGGGATTTGACTGGAGAGCTTTAGGGGATATGTTACACTCCTGAGATTTTTAAAAGGAAATAAAAAATTCTAGATTAAGATAAAAGCTTTCATGATCTCAAATCTATCTAATTTCAAACCCATAAAGACAATGGGGATTCATTATTCAATCAATAGTAACCTATGCAGTAAGAAGCATTGTCAATGATTTAAGCTTATCCATCATGCAAAGGATTGATCTATTTCAAATTCCTGAATCTTTTCCTAGTAATTTTGTAATAATTTATTCAATTAAATTACAAAAGCATAAAGAATGCGGATGCTTACAGCAATTGATAAAGGGAGTCCAATATTTCTTGAAATAGATTCTGCACCTCCAATTCTAATGCAACCCAAACATTTCATTATCCGAGGAATATCGCTGAACATGTGCACCTATTCACCTAAAGAGGGATTTCTGGAGTTCCTCCAGTTCCTAGAAAGGACTATTTTGGCAGCGGTTAATTTATCTGAAAGATATTTGAGAATAATTTGCGACCCAGCATAAGGTGACGACTTTGCCTGTATCCATTTTGTGATTTGTTTGTTGCACTACAATGAACTCCATTAACTGCATTTATTCATATCACTGATATATGGACAGAAGAGAAACATTTGCAAAATGATGAATGGGCAAGGTTGGGAAGGTTTTCATCAGCATGAAATAGCTCCAGCTGGCCTGGGTCACAATGCAATTGCTGGGGAATCAGCAAGTGCCCATTCAACTGAATGAAGAGTGGCATTTCTTTATCCATTCCTTGAAACACCCCCACCCCAATGTCACTTCTGCTGCCAGGTCTGCTAGACCTGGGTTATAATAGTGGGCAGAGCAATCTGAGACCCCAGACTTGAAAGATGGAGAGGAATGAAACAGAGGGTCCACTTTGCCTCTTGTATTGGCCAGGGCAAAGCATACAGGAATTGATATTTCCCCCTACCTTATTGTGCATGGTCCAGGATTGCCCAGCAGAGGGCCACCAATTGGACTGGCCCTGTCCTATCCCTGTATTGGCCCATTTCAGGGCCTTAACACCACCTGCTGCCAATTGTAATATTGCCAGCAGGAGTACCCACCCCATGTTTTTGGTGGGTACAATCGGGGCCACCACAGCAGTGGGACTCCCCTACCCACACACTTATTGACACAACCCAATACCTCTAGTTGCACAGATCAGGTATTAGGAATGCCCTCTTCTAATAACATCTGGAGTTTGGGAAAGGAGAAAGTTATAAAGCTGAGGCCTCATATTTTGGCCCTGCTAAAGCACAGTCTGTTGAATCTATTTACAAAAGCTAACTCATCTCATATAAGATTTTCATTCTCTCCCCCTCCCCCAATTTTCAGCATAAGGATCCAGTTTTTGCAAATGTGATACTTTTTGCAAACCCGGCAGGGAAACAATATTTTTATAATGGAATTCATTTCCATGAGCTGTAGACCACAGCTAATCCATAAGATCTTGTCCAAGCTACCCTAAAAGCCTCATAAATACAAAATAGTGATTTTGCAAAGTATTCTATGCTTGTCCTTTGTTATATCTAAGCAAAAAAACTGCAACCCAGTATGTAATCCAAATCTGTGTGCAGAAAGTACAACAAGCATTTTCTTCTATGAGATAGATAAAAGAGGGTTTCTGAAAACCAGAGATATGCTGGGAAATCTCTCAATAATACAGAGCCCAAAGATGATATGAAATATATTATACATGCATGAAGTTTTCCTTGCAGTTCATAGTTATGGAAACTCCTGGCTCCCTAGGGCCAAACTAGCTGAAACTTGAAATAATTTAATTGCAGGTAAGCTTTAATTACAACCCCTGAGATTCTCTCCTGGTTGAGTTTTCATTTGGGCATGTGAGTAGCTTCCCCCACTCATCTCTCTCTCTCTCTCTCTCTCTCTCTCTCTCTCTCTCTCTCTCACACACACACACACACACACCACCACCACCACCACCAATTTCAGCTTCTTTGGTAGAAATAATATTGGCAGCAGAGCAAACAAAGAAGGAGAGATCTCTTTCTTGTCTGCCTTCCCTCCCCTCCCTGGCAGCTGGAATACTGAAAAATACAATTTTCCTGGGGACTCCAAACATAGGACACCCTCGGAAAATTACATTAACAATATACCCAGGAAGGGAACACTGGGGAGAATTCAAGTGAAAACAGAAATTGCCAATGTCTGCTCATTAACCACGTGTCTGGAATAAAAATCATTCCAACAAATGTGACTGGTATACACTGTTGTTGCTTTCAGTTCACAAATCATACTTAACTGGTTCAACTCACCCACCCCATTTTGCATTGTGTTTCCTCTGCAATGAAAAAAAAATATGGGATGGAACAAGGTAATTCATGGAATTAATTCCATAAATTATGTCACTTCACCACAGTGAGCAGCGAAATGAATAATGCAGTTTTGGGCAGAAGATGAACTGCAGCAGAATGAAAACAATGCTGCGTGTGATGAATAGAAACAGAAATGAGATGGGAAATGATGCCTTCATAACATCCTGAGGGGGAGGGAAGAATGGCAGAATGAAAGAGAGATGAGAGGGAAAGAGAAAGAGAAAGAGAAAGACCCTGCTGTATGCCATCACAGCTGTCATAAAGGAAGAGGAATTGAGAAACAGAAACACAGATGCAACCAAGCATTTGGAAGCAATGGGATAGCAATGGGATGCTAATCAGTAGTTTTAGAACTCTCAGGGAATGGTAGAAATCACTGTTTTCAAAGAGCCTTTCAATTCTGTCCATAATTAGGAGGAGCTTAACCATTTTTGTTTAAAAGCTATTTTGGTTCGGATGTGTAAATGTCACAGGCAACGAAAAGGAGAATATGAAATGTGGCCTTTGCTTCTAACAATGAATGGTAGCTTTGTTTCGTAAATTGTAAGAGCCTTCCATATTTCAAAACAGCATCTATACTGAGCCTTTGGGAAGATGCAAATTTATTTAGATTTAGCTGATTAATCAATCAGGTAAAGGTCAGATGACTATAGCTGAACTAAAACTAAACTAAAATGAATTAATTTGCTGAGAATCCTAGGAAAAACACCTGCCCCCCCCAAAAAAAGTGTCAAGCTGCTAGAGTATATCAAATACACGGATGCTGCCCTTTCTTATCCTCCTGGTATTAAAATACAATATATTTTTTAAAGTCTTACTGATAAAATTTTGGGGCAAAGGGTTTCACCCCAATTGCATCTAACCTGCCTGACATTCAAGGTCATCAGCACTTGTCTTCTTATTTTTTATATTTATAAAGTGGTGATTTGTAGTCTACTGAGAGAAATTCACCTTGATTATCCCAGCTTTAGTGTGATTAAGAGACTAAATACATAGCACCTCTTGACTAATCAGTGTGATTATTCAAAAGGTTGCCTTTTATTATAAAAACACCTTTTCCAGTGGCTGAGCATATGTGAGGCTATTTCTTAAATCACGAGAAATGTAAGACTGCAACATTATTCAGAATTTACTGTCAGCATCGCCCTAGAGCCAGTGCGCTGACTGGACTCATGTACCTCAACCCCGACTGGGCTAGGCGAGCTGGGTAGCACCGCCAGAGACCTCCTTCTCACAGGAAACGGTCACAGTGCTGTGGACTCACAGCTCAGAGCTGAGAGCACCGGATTCACTGTCTCAATAATACAGTCGTTGCACAGCAGAGTTTTGCAGAGTCTTGCAGAGTATAAACCACTTGGAGAGCAGCTCTGTAGAAAATCTTCTTTTATTCTGTAACTACAACTATGATACAAAGCTATATACAGAGCTGAATATTCTAAGCATAAATCAATGCTACACTGAGAGTCTGCAGCTGCTCTTAGCAGCAATCTTATCTCTAGGATCTCTAACACTCTCACTCTCTCCGATACACTGACTGTCTCTCTCTCTCACACACACAGATATGTTGCTGGGCAGAATAAGTAGATAGGCAGGACACGCCTCCTTCTCTCTGTGGAGTCAGCAGAGACCATCAGGAGATGGTCAGGAGATTCTTGGGTATGGGAGGGGTGAAATCTCCTCATCCTCCCCCATTTCATCCGACCATTTCAAGAATCTTTAACACAACTGCAATTTACAATACCATTTTGAATAAGCAGCTTCTGGAAAAATCTTCATACACATTTCTCTTCCTCTCAAATGCAAATTGACATCTCTAATTAGGCAGATTTGAACAAACCATTTTTTCAGAACTCAAATACACGCTTTCCTTCAAATATCAGGTAAGGAAATAAATAAAGCGTTTTGTGCTACTACTCTCAGCACACTTCATGCCTGGTTTAAAAACTCCACCAGAGTTGCTCGTGACCGCAGTCTTTGCAAACTCTTCAGAAAACCTTTTCGGTGGTACACCCTTGGTTGTTCTCTCGGATCTGCGCAAAACTCTCTGATCCTCTTGTTCTGGTGCTTCCTCCTCTTTAGGAGAATGGGGAGCTAAAGTATATGAAGCTGCTAAGTCTGAGTCAGCGTCAGACTCACCTGAGGCTTTTGGGCTCTGATAATCTGTGCCATCATCTGGAACTACATTGGCATCAGAATTATCACCAATAACACTTGCCTCCCTCTTAACTTTCTTTGCCCCTTTTGCACCATCATCACAAATGGGATGGCACTGAAAAACACCAACTCTGTCCCATTGTGGATTGTCATCAATACTCCTGGTCAGCCTTATGGTTTTCGTGTCTGTGATCAGAACACGATAAGACCCTTTCTCATATCCTAGGAAAATACCATGTTCTCCACGCTTGCTCAGTTTGTCACCCTGCGAGGTGTGCACCCAAACCTCCGAACCAAAAATTTTAAAATGCTTTACACATGGCTTTCTTCCGTGAAGCATCTCATATGGGGTGCAATTTACACTAGACTGGTACCTCCTGTTATACACGTGACAGAAAAACGAAAGAGCTTCAGCCCAAAAAGGATTGGGTAGCCCCGAATCGTGTAACAGCGTTCTGATTCCTTGCTGCAGGGTCTGGTTTACTCTCTCACATAAACCATTCTGCCAGGGAGATCTGGGCGTGGCGGTCCTATGCTCAATGCCCTGTTCAGAAAGAAAACTCTCAAACTCTTCTGAACAAAACTCTCCACCCTTATCTGTGAAAAGAAAACGTACATTCTCCTTATGTACATTTCTGAGCCATTTACAAAACTGACGAAACTTGGTAAAGGCTTCAGACTTTTTCTGCAGCATATAGACCCAAACATATTTCGAATAGGAGTCTATCAGAACCATGAAAAACCTTGAATTGCCTCTAGAGAGCGCTAGAGGCCCCACTAAGTCTGCATGAATGACTTCATATGGTTTCTTGGCCTCTCTCCCAGACTCTGTATCTTTGGGAGCTTGCCTTGCCTTACTCTCAGCACAAGAAACACATTTCATGTGGTAGGGACATTCTTTCAACCTCATACCCTGAACCATATCAGGCATTTTTGCCACAGCCTGGAAATTCAAATGAGCATAAATACGGTGATAAAAATGAATACATTGGTCATGCAACTTCTCATTCTTATCCACAGATAAATTGCAACACTCTTTCTCAGTTGCTTCTGCAGTGCCTGTACCTGAAACAAAAGGCAATTGGTACAATCCATTTACACATTTTGCATACAGAATGAGCTTGCCATCTCTAAGAATTTCACAGCGAGATTTAGCAAACACCACCTTAAACCCTTGACGATCAAGCTGGGAAACACTCAACAAATTGTCTTGAATATCAGGTGCATACAGGACATTCTTAATAGTTGCATTCAGGCTCTTTAAGAACACAGTTCCCTGAGCCACACTTGTGAGAACTGTCCCATCTGCTTGATGAATTTCTTTCTCTTGCTTCTCAAGCTGAACAAAGAGATTCTTATCTTTGGCCACGTGGTTTGAACAGCCAGAGTCGACCACGAAGAAACTCCGCCCACGTTGACTGGAACAGCGAGAGATCAAGGCCTTTGAAGTAGCAGGTGCTTGGGGATTTCTTCCTCCTCCCCCTCTGCCTCTGAAGTTTCCTTTCTTCTTTGAAGACTTCTTGCACTGGAAACTCAAATGGCCTTGTGCTCCACACGAAAAGCACCGCTTCAATTTCAAAGTTTTAACAGCAGCAGATTCACTTTCACTTTCCCCTGCTGAAGACTCAGGCACATTTTCAAGCACATTTTTAACAGCACAGTTTTCCCGGCTTTCTCTAACAGCCTGTCTGCGATCCCACTCATTCAGAAGCACGCAAGACACATAATCTTCTGTTAGCCGGTCAGAAGGCATTGTGGAAATCTGGGCAGCTACTCCATCATAAGACTCATCTAGGCTATTGATCATTAGCATTGCAAATACAGCCTCTGAAATAGCCAGGTCTCGCTGAACAAGGTCCTGTCTGAGACGCTTTAATTGAGATAGATGGCTAGGCAAATCACCACCTTTCTCCAACTGCAGCCTGCACAGCTTCTTAAAGAAAATCACACTGGAACCAGCATTTTGTCTCAGATGCATATCTCTCAACTTATGCCAAACAGCTTGTGCAGTCTCTTGACCCTCTAAGTTCACCAGCAAGTGGTCTGAAACACTCAAAACAATTGTCCCTCGGGCTTTCATATCTGCAGCATGCCATTCAGCCTAATCATCATCATCCTTATCTGGAGGGTCATCTTCTATCGTGTGAAATAGCTTTTCCCTCTGTAAAAGCGCTTTCATCTTTACTTGCCAAACTCCATAGGTTTCAGGCGTGAGGAGAGGAAAGGACAGAGCCATCTGGCCAGAATGTGCACAGGCCATGTCTGCTATTACTTAGAGCAAGACACTTCCCTCGTGCAACACAGATAAAGCCTTGACTCCTTCAGCCACTCTCTCTCCCACTCAGAGCGCAATTAACAGGCAAACAGGGATGCTATCTTCTTCCTTTGGCAGTCAGCAACATACCTCCATAAATCAAGCAGCAGCAACAGCAACAGCGGCAGCTTGAATACTCTGCTCCAAAACAGCTCTGCTTCTGGGCACCGCAAATCAGTCCAGCATGCAGCGTCCGTTCCACCGTCCGGCAATCAGCAACAGAAACCTGGGATGACTGGGACGCCTGGGACAACGTCAGGTCAGACGACTGGAACAACGACTGGGCCCATAACCGATGTCAGCATCGCCCTAGAGCCAGTGCGCCGACTGGACTCATGTACCTCAACCCCGACTGGGCTAGGCGAGCTGGGTAGCACCGCCAGAGACCTCCTTCTCACAGGAAACGGTCACAGTGCTGTGGACTCACATCTCAGAGCTGAGAGCACCGGATTCACTGTCTCAATAATACAGTCGTTGCACAGCAGAGTTTTGCAGAGTCTTGCAGAGTATAAACCACTCGGAGAGCAGCTCTGTAGAAAATCTTCTTTTCTTCTGTAACTACAACTATGATACAAAGCTATATACAGAGCTGAATATTCTAAGCATAAATCAATGCTACACTGAGAGTCTGCAGCTGCTCTTAGCAGCAATCTTATCTCTAGGATCTCTAACACTCTCACTCTCTCCGATACACTGACTGACTCTCTCTCACACACACACAGATATGTTGCTGGGCAGAATAAGTAGATAGGCAGGACACGCCTCCTTCTCTCTGTGGAGTCAGCAGAGACCATCAGGAGATGGTCAGGAGATTCTTGGGTATGGGAGGGGTGAAATCTCCTCATTTACAACTCAGTCTTCTGCCATATTGACAATTGTCTTTCATCTGGGCCACATTTCCAGGCTGAATTTAAAACATCATACAAGAAGGCACTGCAATAAGGATCTTAAAACAAAAGATGACACTTTGTAGATGATGTATTATTAAAACACATTAGCACCCCATTCATATAGGGAAGATGTAGGAATATACCGGCTTGCTATGTCTCTTGACAGAAATGCACCCATCAACCATGCATTTGGGAGAAATGTGAAGGCTCAACTGTGTGTTTATAACAGAGGGGTTCTCAAATTGCCCTCCAAAGCCATTTTTTCAGAAGTAATGCTGCTTCTATTAAAGCTATCGTTGATAATAACTTTGCCAAGGATATTGAGTAGACACAGCACTAAGCCAGCTTAAAGAGATATTAAGGAGATGTTCTGGAGAAAACAGCAGAGATAAGCCTTCTGGAGCAATATGGTAATAAATCACAGAAAAGAAATAAAAACAGGTGGGTGGGGGTCGAGGGAATCATCCTCACAAAATTTATTTTAACAGGGGGAAAGTGAAAGGAAGAGATAAAAACCATTTGTCAGCCAGTGTGTGCCACAGTTATGAGGAAACCTAGAAGTCCCAAAATATGAAAAGCCATATTGCCCCCCTTGAAAAGTATGGTGTCATTGTTGCTTCTCAAGACTGTGGGAGGTATAGAGTCAAGGCTGGTAATCCAATCAGCAAGTCCAATTGGTTTTCCAGAAACTATCAGTGGTCTGGGTAGGATTTGGGAAAACCTTCCTGGGACAACAAAGTTCTCTTGGTCGTAACTCGAATCAAATATGTTACATTGTGGTGGAAAGAAATAAACTTGTTAATATTCATTACTGAGTAAATTTCTAGTCCTTTAACATACATGAGTACAGTGGTACCTCGGGTTACATACGCTTCAGGTTACAGATTCCGCTAACCCAGAAATAGTACCTCAGGTTAAGAACTTTGCTTCAGGATGAGAACAGAAATCGCACGGCAGCAGCACGGCGGCAGCGGGAGGTCCCATTAGCTAAAGTGGTGCTTCAGGTTAAGAACAGTTTGAGGTTAAGAACGGACCTCCAGAACAAATTAAGCATGTA
Organism: Podarcis bocagei; assembly: GCF_964188305.1. Lineage (NCBI taxonomy): Eukaryota > Metazoa > Chordata > Lepidosauria > Squamata > Lacertidae > Podarcis > Podarcis bocagei. The sequence continues at coordinate 26,364,487 of NC_138134.1, read as the reverse complement.
ACCAGAGGTATCACTGTATGTACAGGTAGTAGTCTATCCAATTGCCCAGTACTCAGTGTACCTGGCTCATTTCTGTAGGAGAACCTGTGGAGACCATCCTGTTTTAGGGATGGTCCACTTATGGAGAGCAATATTAGGAAAAACTTGCTGGTAATATGATTTTTACCTAATCTAATATAGGGAGGTACAAATCAGTCAGTTTCTGGTCCATGTCACTGTTCTTTGTGTTCATCCACAAATCTGTTCCCTCTCATTTCTGCATTAATGCACAAAGACGCATACATTATCTGTCTATTTTGTTGTTTTTGGATAGTTTCTATTTTCTTGAGTCTTCTCTTTTGGAAATATGTATTTGCCATCAATTATCAATAAAATAAAAGTAAATAAAATGAATAAATAGATATTTTAATAAGTATTTCTAAATGTATTTCATTTAAGAATATGAATTTTAAATGCCTCTAGAGCCAAGAAGTCAGTCGGAATAATTGGGAGGTATGAAAATTTAGTGGATAACTTAAATCTATACATTAGTTCAGGACATATCAGGTTAGTTCTTTCAGAATTTTACAAAAAGCATGCTCTCATTTTCTCTCATATTTCTGTCAATGGGCAGCTATTCAGGAGCAAACAACTGAGACTTCAAAATGGAAATTGCTGAAGTCTAAACCTGGGAAGGCCTTAGTGGCTGATGTGGTAGGATGCTGGCACTCATCTGACCTCTGGTCAGTCGTGTTGCTACTGCTTATCAGAAGGAAGAAGATGAGGCAGCAGAGATGTTGGTGCAGTTCTAATGCACTGGAGGAGCTCCAGATTGGTACTGCTGGTGTGTTAGCACTGTGCTAACCTCAGCACTGCCTCACCCCATCTCTGCTGCCTCCTGATAAGGAGCAGTCCTGCGACTAATGGAGGTCAGGTGAATGGTCCCACCCCACCCGATCGTCCACTACTGTGCAGAGTCTAAAGGAAGAAACTTCAGCAGCAGTCTGCCAAAAGAGCTGAAGCCAGAATGTCAGTTGGTGGCAGTTGCCTACAAAAGTCTGCGACAGGGGTGAAGGCTTGAGGCAAAGATCTCAGTGAAGTCCATAATTTAGCTGGGGTGAAGGAAATGCTTAGTGCCTTCCCTCTAGTCCTCAATATAGCCTGTGTGTTAACTAGAGGAGGAGGAACTTAGGAGCAATTGGCCATTCGTTAAGGACGCGGGTGGCGCTGTGGGTTAAACCACAGAGCAGAAGGTTGGCGGTTCGAATCCCCCGCAAGCTCCTGTTGCTCGGTCCCTGCTCCTGCCAACCTAGCAGTTCGAAAGCATGTCAAAGTGCAAGTAGATAAATAGGTATCACTCCGGCGGGAAGGTAAATGGCGTTTCCGTGCGCTGCTCTGGTTCGCCAGAAGTGGCTTAGTCATGCTGGCCACATGACCCGGAAGCTGTACACCGGCTCCCTCAGCCAATAAAGCGAGATGTGCGCCGCAACCCCAGAGTCGGTCACGACTGGACCTAATGGTCAGGGGTTCCTTTACCTTTACCTTAAGGTTACAGAACACCACTAGATCCAGTAAACAGCTTTCTGCTTAAAGAAACTGTGTCCATTAAAGTAAACTTTAAAGCAACTCACTACAGAAACATCATTTTACAATGTACCTGCTAGTAATATTGTGTTTCTAAACAAGTTCAATGCATTACAATATACCTATTTGACTCTTAAATATGCCTCCTAGTCTATTCATCCCATGCCTAAACCCAGCTGGTGTGTGTGTTACATTGTGAATAAATGAATTCTTTGGAACAAATGGTGGCAACAGAGTTATAAAAGAGACGAAGGAAACATCTGCTCGCTAGTGTGTCTCCTAAACCGAGAGGCCAGATCAGCTCACCCTTTAAGCAAAGACTTGCGTTTGCAACTCTCCAACTTTTTCAATTACATTTTTTTTTAAACAACAACAGTGAAGTGACATTGCTTTTAAAAATGGATTCTGAATGTCAGGGAAGTGTATCTGTCACTTTGATTAATACTGTTTGTGTTTGCATGCAGCATCAAATCATTTACTGAGGTTAGAGTTGCTATGAGGGTGATAATTGTGCATGCAAACTACAGCTGTGATGTATGCTGATGTCTGGAAAACCATGGCAAAAAGCTCAGTCCCTATTGGCCCCTGCAGTCACCCTTGACTTGCAAGCTCCAGCAAGTCCAACCTGGTGAAATCCAAATGGATGGGAGGGGGGGGGGAGAAAATGGTCTGCAATCTATGGGAAACATTGTGCAATACTGGCAAATAGAGTTTTCTAAATCTAATTGTTCACCTAAATCCAAGTCATAAGGGGAGCTTCATAAACAAAGAATGCTGTGTTCTCTTTGTATGAGGATCACTGCTGCAAAATGGATGTTTCTTTAAGGCTGCAATATTCTATTACTGTATTGATGCATGATTGTTTCCTAAACACTGCATTGTTCCTTGATCTAATCTCAGCTCATCCAATTCTTATTGCTATTCATGTTATGTCCTGCGCTGCTGTATTGTAATATTGATTCCCTTCATTTTGTATAGGAAACGTTATGTAAATTGCTGGGCGAGGCAAGTAACAGATACTTTTCAATATGCTTTATTAGTACAAAGCACCTTGTTGGGCAAAAATAAGTACGCTTCATTTTAAATTTAGGATGTGACTTATAAAGATCATCCTGGCTTCTCATCTTCCTGACATGCACTGTGCTATGGGGATGAAAAAGCAGGATGTTATAAATCTGATTATTCTGAAGTATTGTCTTGGGGATGAGAAGATTACTCCCACCTGTGCTCTGCTACAAGACTTCCTTGGGGTGGAATCTCTCCTGAAAGGGAACTCTTTGGGGGATGAGAGTAAAGAACGCAGGAGTGAATCATCTTTTTTACATGCAGAAGGTCCCTGGTTTAATCCAAAGCATTTCCTTTCCATTTGATATGGATTGGGGTAAATTTCTATGGGTAGTATAAATAAATTAGGCAACGTTTTCTTAAAGTCACCAAATTATCTGGGGAAAATTGTACCTGGCTAATAGGCAGGAGGAACTACTCACAAAATTCCTCACAAGTGTGTTTTTGTTTTTGTTTGGTTTTGCCCACTACTGATTCCACAGTTTAATTCCTTAGCATTTCCAACTTTGAAACAATTATCCCTCTTCAGCAGCGTTGTTTCTCTATCTTCCATGGTTTAATTTTTGCAAACTTGGGAAATGAGATCTGACTGCACAATCAACTGAAGAAGAGCCATTACATCAAAACTGAATGGCTATTTAAAAAGATAACAGAACAGAGTAAATAAAACCGAGGTTCTCAGCAACAGGAAGTCTTTTAGCTGCATGCATCATATATTCTTCGATATCAAAAGTGCTTTTCAACAGCTGTATAAAATATTAGCTTGAGAAGCTGGTGACATAAGTGCCTGCTACATAGTTTAGTGTCCTTTTTTCTTTCAAAAATTGAGTTGGGAGGTTTATTACTTATGGAATGTGCTGATTTGACAGGACAGCAGTATAGGCCCTTGGGTTTATATTCTGCCCAGCCATGCTCTCCTGAAGTGCCTATATCCTTAGTCACCTCTACCTACGTGCTGCATTTTTTATAAAATCAGATCTATATATAATACTGAAAAGGAAAACATGGTTCCTCCTCAAATGCCAACAAAAATGCATATTTGCATCAGTCTTCTCAATAACATGGTAGTGCCAAATGGATTTGTGTGGACAGGCGGAGTCCCCAGATCCCGAGCGTCCCCCCCCCGACATGTGGAATAACGACTCGAGACAACGTGCTATGGGATTAAATTGGCCACAACTTTATTAAATTTCAAATGTGGGTAGACCTTGGCTCAGGCATTGGGCGTTCTCCCTCCCCAGTCCCCAACCGGGGACCTAGGGAGCTTCAGGGCTATCCAGTGTGTGTGTGTGGGGGGGATGGGCCGGCTCTGGAGAACATATGTTCAAGCAGAGATAGCCGCCCCCGTTACGCCGCCGCAGGGGAGAGCAATGACGACCTTTCGGCGTACGGTCAAAGCCTCCCTTCAGAAACCCCTTTAACGGGGAACCCTGGTATCACCGCCACAAAGAGGAAGATGGACTAAAGGATTCCGCCCAAGGCCTGATACTGCCAAAGTTGTGACGTTTTGCTACGGGAAAGGCGAAACCTGCCAATGCAGGGAAATTCCTTTCCGGCCCTTTAACAGCGACCTTAACGTAGCAGCGCCCGCATACCTGTGAAGAAAAGTTAACCTGCAAAACCTATGAAGAAAAGTTAACCTGCAAAAGAAGACATTAACTGAGGGTGGGTAGGGTGGGAGAAGCTCTGGAGCCAAGTGAGGATTCCCAGGTAAGATCCTCCCTCTATTGTGTGGGCAGGTAATCCTTCCCCTACCTGGCCTGGTCTCCTTGGCAACGCTTCCCCCAGGTGGGATTGGACAACTGACTGAGGTAGGCAGAGACCTCCAGGTACCCCACCTGAGGGAAGGCAAAGCCAAGCCTATGCTGATGGGGCCACTCCAGATCTAGGGCTGCGCGTGTCCACACAAAGGGCGCCCCCCGTTTTAAGCGGGGAGTGGTCATTCTGTCTATCCATCTTTATGAGTTTACACATGCATACTTTTCAGAAGTTGACTGTGAACCAGACATTGGAGGTCACCTCTGGATTAGCCATTGAGTGCAATGGCAGACCTTGGGGTCTCAAATTTCATTGGTGCCCTGTGCAACACCAAAATTTGGTGTGTGCCCCCACTTCCTTCCTTCCATTCCTACATAATAATTTTGGCACATCTGAGGCTCCACACCCAGCGTGCTCCCCAAAATCTGTCCTGCTGAGTGTTCCCTTTATCTGATATGTCCTCAAACAATGCTTTCAATAGTGAATGTGTACAGCTGCGTACAGAATAAAACTGAATGTGCACAGCTGTGAATCAACGAATGATAGAATACCACATGTATATATCTAGAAGAATGACTTTCCGTTCTTTCATGAGCCCTCTTCCGGGGTTTCCTGGACATGCTTTCTATTGCAGGAAAGGATAGAATGAGGGTGCATTGGCCAGCCACATGCATTCTGTCACATTTCCTAAAGGAAAGCTACTGCACCCTGCAGGATTGATCATTCTGCTGGACAGCTTCCTTCCACTCTATTGGCTATTTCTTTAATTAGGGTTTTTAATATATTAAACATTAACCCTGCCCCCAGACTTATTTGAGACCAGGTCTGTGGCTGTGCAAGGATGGTCCCAGGTTGACCCAGGAGAGGTCAACCAGTTGCACCTCAAATCATAGCCATGGAGCAGATCAGTGCAACTGTGCACAGCCCCAGCATAAAGGCAGCATTTGAATCAGGCATAGGCAAACTCCGGCCCTCCAGATGTTTAGGACTACATTTCCCATCATCCCTGGTCCTGTTAGCTAGGGATGATGGGAATTGTAGTCCCAAACATCTGGAGGGCCAGAGTTTGCCTATGCCTGGTTTGAATGATTCAGTGACATGTCAACAAATAGGGATGGCAGCATTAGGATATAGCATGCAGGGTGAGCAAGGAGGACTGGACAAGAGAAGATGTGTCTTTTGATATAGGATATTTAAATACTTACTACTTAATTAACTGACAGCTTCTTAGTAATCTCCATGTTTCAGAAACTAATGGATAAAAATAAGAAATTTATGCATGACATTCAAATCTGTTCAACCAAGAGAAAGACTGGGCGTTTTTGAGAAAGCTCAGCAATAATTTGGACACAAAATAACTCACCAAGAACATTTCTTTATTCTACTTCAGTTGTTCCGTAAACTTTTCATGCTGACTGATATCTGAAATCCCATTTCGAAGTTACCCTGACTAGTCATCAAAACGGAGATTCAAAAGAATGCTTAACAAGCTCTACCTTCATAACAAGCAAACTCAAAATATGCAGAATGAATATAAATCTAATGGCCCATTAGTGACTCTCTGTGGCAGGAAGAAATAATTTTTGCAAGATCCCAACAACCATCTTTTTTTAAAGAACAAGTCATTAGATGAAACTGAGTACTGCATTTGTGATCGGATGCTAATTGATCACCGTGATACAAGCTGGGAATATATGCTCAGATTGATTATTGGTAAATAAATAGTACAAAAGTCAATCAGTCTAAATCAGGGGTAGCCAACGTGGTGTTCTCCATCTCCCATCATACCCAGACAGGGGTGATGGGAGTTGGAGTCCCAACAACACCAGGAAGGAACCATATTAGATACCCCTGGTCTGAAAGGAAACTGAACCCAGGTAAACACTGGAACTCCTGGAACTTAAGAACTGGGGTTCACAGAAAAGTGCATTTCCTAATGAAGACTGAAGTGAAATTCTGTCTTTTAGCTCTTAGTGAAGAGTATTAGGAAGAAGGTAGAAGCCATTTTTATGGAGAAGGTAAGAACTAAGTCTTCACCATTCTGCCGCTACTGCTATTGCTGCCACTATTACTGCTTTAATAAATTCATCAACATAGAAAACCAGATGTCAGGAGGAAGGTTTTCTAGACAAGCTTTCTTTCTAACATTTCACATTCTATGTGAAGTAAAATATAAGGACTGTAGTCAGGGGGTCTGCTCAAGAGGGGGTCCCAATCTTCTGGAACAGATTTTGAGGATATCCAGGTAGGGGGTTCAGGGGGACAGAGAGGAGGGAGAAGTTCTATTCTGCAAGTAGAAGTTTGTTGTGTATTGGAGACAATGCTTTTTCAGAGGAATATTCAGACATTTATACCCCCACCCACCACCCCACAGTCTAAAGTTGTACAATACTTATGCAGTTTTATCATCTCATCATCCATTTGTGAGAACCAGGCCATAATTGAATGTCTTTTGCATGATTCTTTAAGTGCACTCTCTTGCCTGTGCCCCTCATAGCAGTGAATTGTCCCCTTGCTATTTCATCTCCCCCATCTTAAATTCTCACAAGGGTTGGCTGCTGTAATAAAGGCCTATAATTTGAAATGTTCTTATCCCATTCGGAATCACTGTAGAGATTCAAACCACCACGACCACCACCATATCATGGTAATATCTTACTTCTGAAATATGTATTTTTAGAAGTATGTGGGGCTGTTGTTGTTGTTTTAAACCTCTTTTATTTGCGGCATAGTCATAAAAATCACATAGGAAAATTACATGGGTGTTCACAAGTAATTTGAAATTATTGATTGCCCAGAGCAAATACTCTTCATTTTCATCCCATTCACAACATGGCAAATAAGCTTGGCATTCGCTGAGTCTAGGGTTTAAAGTGTCATTAAAAAAAAAAAATTGGTAGAGAAATAACTCTCTCTCCTATCCTCTTGCTTTACAGCTATGCAATACAGGAAATGAAGTCATACACTCAAATAAATGAGCTGGCAGCATAAAAACCACTTTAAAAACAACAGACATTATTTCCCTTAACAGACCATGCCCCATTTTCACTCTTCGCCCCATCTCACATTATGCAGACCCTCTTAAAAGTATATTGTCCATGAATAAGCCCCTATTCATGGTCAAGAAAACTCAAGTAATCTCTCATCTAATAATTGAGTCTGTTATGAATGCAAAGCACAATTTGTAAAACTGGGGGAAAATAAGAAGAATGAAAAAACACAAGTAGAACATTTCATGGTGATTAATTTATATTTAGACCATCATAATTCTCTTGTGACTTTGAAAGTAGTGGTCTATTCACCTTTACATTTCAATAAGAAGAAAAAAGAAAAACATTTGCAATGGTATGTCTGAAGATTAGTGCGTCATAAAAAAGACAGTTTTGAAGCTCAACCCTTTGTTTGCAAACGGTTCAATGGATTTGGGTTTTTTCAAAAAATTAAATGTTTGTGCTTACACTGTATATGAAAAGTAATTGTGAATGAATGTAGTATGTTGCAAAACTTCAAGCAAAACTATGGCACTACTTATGGGGCTAACCAGAAATGAATGGGCTGTGCAGATTTTCTGCCAAATTCTCTGGCTTTAATTCATAGCTTCTTCCCCATAATTAGCACAAATCCTTTCCCCACTTAAGGAAAAGCAGATTTCCTCCAGCCTCAGGAAATATTGACATGCTAAGCAGAAGCTGCATATCTCCCAACAGATATCCAATATCCACATCATGAGGCTGGATTGAATGAGGACATGGTCCATGGACTGATTCAGATAAGAATCTGGTTGGTGGAGACAAAAAGGTTCCAAATACCTATATTAAAAGTTTTAAAAGTTGTGACTCTGGTTAATCCAAGGACAATTGTCTGGACTCTTTGTTCCAGGTGTGAATACAATACAGTTATAGCTGAATCTCTGGTATGACAAAAATTGGCTTCAAGTATTGTTTGAAATTCAGTGTAATTGTGAAGAATTTTTCTTGCATACATACTTGAGCTTCTCTGCTTCCGCCGCTCACATGGGGGAGCATAGACTACACTTCATGTGCTACACTGGCCATGGGTTCTAGTCACATACCCATGTCACATACAATGGTCATAACCAAATAGGAATTTGGCATGGCTCAGAAGTCAATGCAGTATTCAGAATTCAAGGCTTGCTTTTGTAAAATCAAAAATTATGCATGATCCTCTCAAATTCTCTAGCTGTCTGCCTTTTGCAGAAGGGAATTTCTTTCCAGGGACCTCCTGTAATTTTACGGCTGCCATCCTTGTTACCATGGATGGTTAGAAAGACAGTGTTACAAGCTTATATAATGAAAGAGGATTAAGCTACAAGACTAGGATGACACACAAACTCTGGTTACAGGCGGAACTGCATATATCAACTTTAATGAGTCAGACCTTTAGTTTCTGATGCTCCATGCTCATCTACAACAGTATTTTGGCACTGAAGAACAATTTTGCTGTAACTAGAGCCCCCCTGGATTAGAGAGCCAAGCCAGTCATAAAACTGCCTTTTCAATACTCTGCCACTGTACGAAATCCCTCTTTTGTTCTAATTTCAGTGATATACTCTGACGAGAGGGATTTCAGTGAAATAGCCCAAAGTCACAGATCATAAGGTATTGAAGAGAAAGTATTCTTTGAAACAGCATTTCACGAGTTTCTATCACGAGTTTCTACGGAGAAATAGGTCCTGCTGAAGTCAATGGGACTTACTCCAAAGTAATCCTATACATGTCTACTCAGAAGTAAATCTCATTTGGTTCAATGAGCGTTAATCACAAATGGATATAGCATTGCAACCTTAATGTGCCAGGCAGCTTTCAAATGAGCAAGCAGTACAATAAGAGAGCTAAATGACAATGCTATAAGGGCAGATCATATCATACATGGGGTTCTATATGCTGTCTCATTTATTTTCACTGGAATTTTAACAGCTGTATTGTTTTAAGTTTTCTGATGAATTGCATTTTTGTCTCATTTTTGAACTGATGTAAGACACCTTGACTGTCTGTTTTGGGTGCTGGTAAAATTGGGGCATTTATTTTCTACCGCTAGATGCATTATGCCAATAAATATGGATGTGCATAGGTATGAGTTGTGTGGCAGATTCTTTACATCCTCAGAGAGAAATATGTGATTCTCCCATTGTTCACTTGACCCTCATATCTGATAATTCAGTGGAATTCCATGTTAACACATATGTCTATGCACTGTTGCTTAAGTGCTACCTGGTAGCTGTCTAAATGTGATGCTGATCTGTTTTCAAAATAGGATGAACCAAAAGAAATTTATCTGCAGAATTATGGAGGGGCGGCTGAAAGAGCCACAACAGCAAGGAGTAAGAGCAAGTGGGGCCAGGAGACTGTATTGGCAGTGCTTCCCCCATACAAGGGCAGATCTCACTCATCCCCACCATGTTGTGCATGATACAGAGCCTATAACCTATGCTGCAATGTAATGGGGTACACTTGATATGCTTGCACTTGCACCTATGGGTTTAATTTAGAAGACTATGTTCCAGCTTTCCTGGCTGAAGATGTGTATGGAATGGAAAACCTGTCAATTACATTCCTTGCATCTTGACAAGTGACAGACGGCAGGAGAACTACTTTAACGAGTCACACTGACAATCAAATTAGATTTCCCATCTCTCCAAATTTAACTTTTTAAAATATATATGTTTTTACAAGAGTCATCTTAACTCTGGTTGTAGAATGCTGTTTCCAGTTGTTGTCATCTTAAAAAATAAATTAAAAAATAACCGAGAGCTTCAGTCCCCAAATCTCCATAATTGCAGAAGATAAGAGAAGACAAGCAGAAAGGTATTTCAAACATAAAAAGGACATTTCTTGTTGGAAAACGGGGGAAATGTACAACAGCTGTAAGCTGAAAATGTACAATGTAATCTCTAGTGAGCTTTAGGAGGGGAAATATTGATAATACAGAGTTCTACCTGTTCTCTGAAGAAAGGGAGGAAGAACTGGAACTCTTAAAGAGAATTGGAGGGCACTTTTTATTTTATGACTGAGGATGCTATTTTTAAATGACATTTAGCACATATTAAGCAATAAATTATGTTTAATAAGATACTATTTCTGAATATTAAAAAGTAGGCATAAATGATGAGATGTGACAGCTTAAATAAGCCTTTGCAAAGTTCATCTTCTAATTAGTCTATTATAGTCTATAAAATGGAGTTCTTCTCTAGAGCAAATGTCATAGTTCCTACACAATTGGATCATATTTTTACTGTTTAGCCCCTATCTTATAGGAAAAGCCAACATGTAGGCAGGGAGGTGTCTATGCATAGAGTACTAACCTCTTCAAGAAGGCACATTTGCACATGCAGCCCACAGGTTTTCCACAATTTATAATCTCATATACATCAGTGTATAGATACTATATGTGCAAAGGCATCCTCCTCTTTGCACTCTATGTTCACATGTTGAGGGGAATAACCTATTTGGCATATGTGGTGCTGGGGGCAGTGGTGCTAGACATGAGCTTGCTCCCATGTTGGTTTTTTCTGTAAGTAGAATGTCTGAATTTGGGCTGGTGACTTTGTTGAGGTGTGTACCCACCGAGACTTAGTCACCATAGGCTTGGTTTGAAACATTCTGCAAGAGGAATAAGGGTGAAAGAGGGCTGAACCAAAATGGCCTCCAAATTTTTTTCACACTATTTGTAGTTGGCAACAATGGGGGGGTTATTGAAAACTCCTGTCAGAAAATTTTCTTCTGAGGAATTTCACCTCAGTTAATGTTGGTGGGAGCTCTGTTCTTAATTCATGATAGTGTATCTATCAATCATTAAATCACAGAATGGAGGAGCAGAAGGTTACACACTGACAAAGAGACATCCATCACGTAAAAGTTCCCACAGTGAGGGAGTTTCAGTCTCCTTTGTGGCCAAGTCTATTATGTTAATATTGTTTTTCCACATTGCTGAGATTTATATATATGGAGGAAACTGAGGTTGCATGGGAGCATTAGCTCCTAACAATTGACCTGCTAGCTAAGCTTTCATTAGAGGACTGTGTACCAAAACATAAGACATCACCAACTCCATTTTTTGCACACTTGCTATGTCTAGAACCAGGGATGTTCATATAAGACAAATTAATTTCATGTTGGTGCATGAAGAAAGCAATGGGCTGGAGGAGAGGCTGGAAGAAGTAGGGGTCCAACCCATTTCTTCCTTCAAGAATATTAATACAAGATCCTAAAAATCATGGATGACAAAATTCAGAAGGCCATTTCAGTGAATATTCTCCAGGGGGTGATCCTGCAAGTCACATCAGACTTTAACAGCTGCAGGTAACAATGTCTGGAAAGAAAGTGGTGGCAACTTGTGTAACATTAAAAGATTCTTGTTTTAACTTGCTTCACATAACACCTTTGGACTCTTTCTGGAAATAAATGGAATAGAAACATTTCAAATATTCTTTCCACATACAAAGCGAAGATCAGTAATCATATGGAGAACCTCAACATTCTATCTTGGTATTTAATATGTGACTCATTCAGTAAGTGCTCAGGGCATACTTCTTCAATTTTCCAGTAGTGGGGAGAAATTTGATCTGAATTAAGGGCTGCAAGAAGATCAAACCTCTCCATTCTGAACGAAATCAGCCCTGAGTGCTCACTGGAAGGACAGATCATGAAGCTGAGGCTCCAATACTTTGGCCACCTCATGAGAAGAGAAGACTCCCTGGAAAAGACCCTGATGTTGGGAAAGATTGAGGGCACAAGAAGAAGGGGACGACAGAGGACGAGATGGTTGGATAGTGTTCTCGAAGCTACCAGCATGAGTTTGACCAAACTGCGGGAGGCAGTGGAAGACAGAAGTGCCTGGTGTGCTCTGGTCCATGGGGTCACGAAGAGCCGGACACGACTAAACGACTAAACAACAACAACAACAACAATAAGGAAAGAATAGTTGCCTTGCTGGTTCACGGCAAGATCTACCTAGGCAAAGCCAGCCCAAGACATTTTGTTGCCTGACTAAGGAGCTGGCAGGACTGGCAGCTGAGTTTTCATGGCAGGCCAGTGGGGCAAATCAGTGTACTCCTTGCTAAATGTGTAAGTTATTTGTACATAGAAGAAAGCCCCTCTCCCTTCCGGGAATTCATCTAAGGTTCAATTGGAATTTTGGGGTTCAGAATTCCAATAGTCCCTAGAAATTTACCTTAAGGACAATCCCATCATCTTTGGGCATTATGGCAACTCATAGTCTGCATGCAATGGACATATATGCCGACAGCATCCTGAAAAGGGTCAATGAGACTGGAGGAGGTGTGTACTTTTCCTTTTCACAGGTAAAGGAAGTATCAGATCAGCCCTGACTCTGAGAAGAAAGATCAACAAGCTGTGGTACTCCCTGTATCCTATGAGCCGGATGATATAAAATCCATATAGTGTTGTACATCCTGTAGCATCTTGTAGTACAAAATGCTTACCTTTGGTTTTAGAATGGGTAATTTTATTTATTTAAGGAGAAAAGCATATTACCTTTCTATTTTTATACTGTTCCTTTACCCTCTCAGTGATATCAAGAGAGTGACTTTGAGCAGTGTTGGGTGCCAAACTGCCTTGTCATCATTTCCATAATGTTAGCTTTTCCTCAGCTCATTTTGAACTATGAACTCAAGGAAAGAGTGAACTGAAATATTGAACTGAAGAGCTCATGCGCTCCTTCCAGTACTGTGCCCTAGGTTGTGAGCTCAAATGCAAGCATATTGCATTTAGTTGTACTGAAAAAAATGAGCAGAGTAGCTGAAGAAAGAATATACTGTAGAACTATCTTTAAGATGCAAACATTGAGAAACTTTTATCACTGGATGATTATTGATGTACAAAGACATAGACTTCAGCATGGAAACTTCCTTTCTCTCCCACCCTCTTGTAGTTTATAATTATTTTTTTCTGGTTTTCTTATAATAATAATAATAATAATTTTTTATTTATATCCCACCCTCCCCAGCCGAAGCCGGGCTCAGGGCGGCTAACAACAATAAAATAAGACAACATTTTAAAATCATTTCTTTAAAAAATTACTTCAAATCAAATTGATGGCAACCATTGGGTAGAGTTCTGTGAAGATTGCCAAAGGAGGGAGTCAGGCTGTGCCCTGGCCAAAGGCTTGGCAGAACAGCTCTGTCTTGCAGGCCCTGCAGAAAGATGTCAAGTCCCGCAGGGCCCTAATCTCTTGTGGCAGAGCGTTCCACCAGATCGGAGCCACAGCTGAAAAAGCCCTGGCTCTGGTTGAGGCCAGCCTAATCTCTCTGTGGCCTGGGACCTCCAAGATGTTTTTGTTTGCAGATCGTAAGTTCCTCTGTGGGACATACCAGGAGAGGCGGTCCCGTAGGTATGAGGGTCCTAGGCTGTATAGGGCTTTAAAGGTTAGAACCAGCACCTTAAACCTGATCCTGTACTCCACTGGGAGCCAGTGCAGCTGGTATAGCACTGGATGAATGTGATCTCGCAGCGATGACCCCGTAAGGAGACTCGCTGCAGCATTCTGCACCCACTGGAGTTTCTGGGTCAGTCTCAAGGGCAGCCCCACGTAGAGCGAGTTACAATAATCCAGTCTGGAGGTGACCGTCGCATGGATCACAGTGGCTAGGTCAGGGTGAGAGAGGTAAGGAGCCAACTGCTTAGCTTGGCGGAGATGAAAAAATGCCGCCTTTGTCATAGCTGCAATCTGCACCTCCATGGAGAGGGAGGTGTCGAAGATTACACCCAAACTCTTAACGGACAGTGCTGGCACTAATTGCGCCCCTGCAAGAGATGGGAGTTGCCCCCCCCCAAATCCCATATCATCCCATCCCAACCAAAGGACCTCTGTCTTTGAAGGATTTAACTTCAACCGGCTCCCACATAACCATCCAGCCACAGCTTCCAAACATCTGATCAGTGTGTCTGGGGCCGAGTCAGGATGGCCATCCATCAACAGATAGAGTTGGGTGTCATCGGCATACTGATGGCAGCCCAACCCAAAACTCTGGACAAGCTGGGAGAGGGGGCACATAAAGATGTTGAAAAGCATCGGGGAGAGTATCGCATTGGGTTTGATTCAGACTTAACCATGTTTACAGAGGGCCCACTGAAATTAAGTTCATCATAATTAAGTCCCACTGATTTCAGTGGTTCTGCTCAAACATGACCAAAACTCAAACCAGTCCATCATTTCTAGTGGGTTGAATGTTCTTATTGCTGTCTCCTGTTATTTATTAATTGTAGTTTAATGATGTTGTATTGGTTTTATATGAATAAATTTTTAATAAAAATATTAAATCAGTCTATAATCCTGCCCTTTACCTCATTGTCCTAGGACAGGTTACATAGTAACAGAACAAAAACAATAAATGCAAAATATAAAGCATTTGACATCTTAAATGGGAAAACAGGGTAAATTTGGGGTTGTGGAGAAGGAGACAATTGCTACTGTTCAGTCATTTGTATTTAGTTATTCATACCTAGGGTCATTTATTTGTTGGGAATACTTTTTTTGTTCACAGTACTGGGACATTGTGACTATTGTAGTTCTCTCTCTCTCTCTCTCTCTCTCTCTCTCTCTCTCTCTCTCTCTCTCTTAATTAGCCCATTTCTATGCCAAGTCTTATATACAATAAATAGCAAGGCAGTTCATAGCATGATAAAATAATTCAATAAATTCCTATTAAAACAGTTAAGTATAACATCCCCAAAGCTGTCAAACTGGCAGTGTGCCATCTTGTTGATAGGTTACTAATGACCTCCTAATGACCTCCTAGCAACAAGAGCCCTAAATGAAGTCTCCTTTGTTAGATGCACTATTATGCCACAGCACCCTTGACTCTGACAGATGCAGAAACATTGACCTTGATGCAACAAGAGCTGGTTATTATCCACATATGGTTCTTTTTATTTGTTTAATTTTCTCTCTGTGTACCACACAGAGGAATAGTCTGACTGTTTTTCGTGTAACTTCGCCATTTTTAAAGCCAGTTCAAAACAGCCCATGTGGCTTGTTCTCAAGATTAATTGAAATCAAACCTTTGCTTCCTAGATCAGAAAAAACCTTATCATTGATATTTCAGTATCACTCCAGAATGTTAATTTTTATTGCTGCTGGACAATGTACCAGTAAATAGCTCTCTTTTTTTCCCAAATGCATCCTATCCCTTCACTGGTCATTTGAGAGCTGTGGGGAAAATGGTGGTCTGCCAGGTGTAATTGGACTTCAACTCAATGAAGGTCTCTGGCCATGATGGCTGGGGCTGATGGGAGTTGGAGTCCAACAAGATCTAGAGGGGCGCAAGTCCTCCATCTCTGTTTGGGTTCACTCAAGAGATTTTAGATTTCAAGTTTTGAAATTGTTCCCAGGGTGGTGTGGGTTTCTTTAAGGTTTGTATACAGTGGTACCTTGGGTTACAGATGCTTCAGTTTACAGACTCCACTAACCCAGAAATAGTACCTCGGGTTAAGAACTTTGCTTCAGGATGAGAACAGAAATCGTGCAGCAGCAGCGTGGCAGCAGTGGTAGGCCCCATTAGCTAAAGTGGTGCTTCAGGTTAAGAACAGTTTCAGGTTGAGAACAGACCTCCAGAACAAATTAAGTTCTTAACCCGAGGTACCAGTACTTAGGTCTGAGGAAGGGAATGTGCCCTGATGAAGTAACCTCAAAAAGATTGACCATTTATCACACAGCTGGTCCTTCCCCTTTTGTGGTTTGGTTGCTGTAGTCCCACCACTAGGGACAGGGGGGAAATTCATTTCAGTTTGAATTTATGAACCAAATATAATTCACACTTTCTGAAGCAATGTGAAAAACCTAAACACAGCCATTATTTGAAATTTGTATTCCTCCGAATTTTGCAATGCAATTCTCCTGCAGAGTATTGCGTACAAAAATGACCATACTAGGGTAAAGTGTCCATAAAAATGCACATATTAGTGAAAATAGCATAGAAAATGCACTATATAAGGGGAAATTGCTTTGCATGAGACCATCCAATAACGTTCTCTGGGAGGCTCACAAACATCAAATGATAAAGTAAGTTAAAATGCAATATCATCAGACAAAGCTGGACATTACCTTGGAGCGCCATGTTTCTTTTTGTAAAATCAAATAACCTCCCTGCCCCCACAAAAAAAGGATTGAGGCATGATGCAGAAGGCCTACTCTTTTTGCCACATGAAGTGGCCCTGATCCAAATCCCGCCCTCAACCCAGCATGAGAGCCGCTTTTAGCCACAAGAGAGAAAACTTTATGTGCCTTATTTCTAGGTGGTTCTGTTTACTTCCTAATTAATAGGCGCTCAGCTGCCTGAGTTCACTGTTAAAGGGAGCGATGCTGGCTTCAGATTGCCAAAAATGGAAAATGCCCATTCTATACCCATCTTGCTCAGTATGGAGAAACTGCAGGTGTGTAAAATATCGGCATCGTAAGTGAAGAGACTGTGTTCTTTTGAACCATTTACTTTTACTGCTGTCGGATTTTTTAAAAAGTCCTATGGCCCAGTTGTTACTTATTGTTACCTCATGGTTTCAGTGGAACAACTGAAAAATCATTTCTCCCACTCTTTTTTCTTCCCCTCTTCCCCTTCTCTGTCTCTGAGCCTTTGCCTATACCTTGTCTACACGTGTGTGTGTGTGTGTGTGTGTGGATACGGAGGGGAGAGTCATCTTTGCCACACTTGCTAGCATACTCAGACAACACAGAGATGGAGCTTCCTCGAGTGTAAGCATACTCTGATGGCTGAGGAGGATCATCTGCATAATTGGGGGGCAAAGAGCAGTCACCTCCATTTTGAAAAGCTACATGAAAAGAGGCATACAGATCCTCTGAGCGTTCTCATACATACCACGAATTCCAACCCTTCTTCATAGTATTATACAAGGTTGCATTATCACAAGATGTTATATGTACTGTAAACGCCATACAGATATTACCTATTAAGCAGTGGCATTTGGAATAAAATTCTGACACTGTTTAGTGTGCAGCAGGCTGCCGAGCTTCATGGTGTCAGAATCACAGCTGTGGTTTGTAAAGCACAGCTTACCTTTAGCTCTTTAATCCTCTTCTTTGTATGGCCCCTTTTTATATTCCCCTTAATGGCTTGCTAAAAATTCCTTTGCTGACTTAAAATTATTCTCATTATATTATTTCTGCTCTTAATCAGATCTAGTCTCGTCTGCTGCATTAAGCATAGTGCATTTTCATTAACCATTTTTATAGATTGCAGCAGTTTGATCTAAAGGAGTAAAAATGCCCTGTAATGTATTTGGTTCAGCATTTAAGGGATGGACACACACACACACACACACACACACACACACACACAAACAATTTTGTTGGGGTTTTATTATTATATAGGCACACATTATTTAGACATTTACACACAGGGCTCCTGCTTATAAAGTACTTTATTATATGCAATGTGTTGGTTGTCAAGGAAAAATAATAGATATAGAAGGAAAATTTCAAGATCCAGGTATGGAGCACTCTTTGAGGAGAAAACCCCAGCAGATGTAAAATCACAAAATATGCAGCAAAGCAAACTGTGGAAACATAGGTTGTTGGGCAGTTAAAATATGCCCTAGTGAGTTCCAAAATAGTCCCCTATTCCCCCAGCATAGAAAAAGACACATTTAGTAAGTTAAAAGTGCTTTACTTACAAACTCTCCAAAGGTCAGATTCATGTGCTTTACGATTCAGTATTCAGGAAACGTTGCACAGGCAGTAAAACGTGGCTTAGTTACAGTGTTGAAAGTTCCTAAATTACTGGTATAGGAACTCAAGAAAGGCTTGTTAGAGCCATGCAGTCTGAGTTTTGAGCAACCAGCTCAGATCTCTTTACATGCTGAGCTTCTCAGGTAGACTGAGGAAGAACAACAGGCTCGAATACCTTCCTCCAAAGGTGAGGGTGTGTGGCCTAGTTAAGCCTGGCATTACTCTATGACATTAACTCCTTCATGCATTAATAAGACTTAACAGTGGCGTAGTGTGGGTTGTCAGCACCCAGGGCAAGGCAAGTAATTTGCGCCCCCTAACCAGTGGATTTACGCCCCCTAACCCATGGATTTGTGCCCCCTAACCCTAACCCCCAGATGTTGCGCCTGGTGCGGCCGCCCCCCCCCCCGCCCCCCCCACGCTACGCCACTGAGACTTAAGCATATTGATTATACGGGCCTGGTTATCCCACAGAATGATACCCTCACACTGAAGAAGTAAATCATTTGGATGTGTTTATATCTTTGGCTAAATTTACATTAAAATTATGTGTGTGTGCATATGCAAATCAGAGAGAAAATTAGAGGAAAGAAAGACAATCGCTCACACGTCTTTGCAGACACCCGACAAACATACAGGAAAATCACTCCTTCCTCTCCATCGCCATCTCTGTGTTCTAGCATTCCATCACAGAGGTGTGCTCCCTTTTGCTTCAGCACT